>NC_135829.1:5903139-6622317 GCF_964213995.1 Mustelus asterias | reverse complement strand
CAGCTGAAATGAGTTCCAGGCTGCTGTGGGAGGTGAGGGAGGAGATTGCAGGGGCTCTGACTCAAATTTTTAATTCCTCTCTGGCCATGAGAGAGGTACACACAGTAAGAAGTCTCACAACACCAGGTTAATGGGAGAGGTGCCAGAGAACTGGAGAACAGCTAATGCTATTAATAAGGGCTGTAGAGATAAGCCAGGGAACTACAGACCAGTGAGTCCCACATCAGCGGTAGGGAAACTATTGGAGAAAATTCTGAGGGAGAGAATCTATCTCTACTTGGAAAGGCAAGGTTTGATCAGAGATAGTCAGCACGGCTTTGTCAGAGGAAGGTCATGCTTAACAAATTTGATTGAATTTTTTGAGGTGACCAGGTGTATAGATGAGGGTAGTGCAGCTAATGCAGTCTACGGATTTCAGCAAAGCCTTTGACAAGGTCCCACATGGCAGACTAATAAAGAAGGCAAATGTACATGGGGTACAAGGTAATTTGATAAGATGGATTCAAAATTGGTTTATTTTTGGAGTCAGAGGTGATGACAGAAGGCTGCTTTAGTGACTGGAAGTCTGTGCCCAGTGGTGTACCACTGTGCTGGGTCCCCTATTATTTGTCATTTAATAAATAACATATGTGGAAGGTAAGATTACTAAGTTTGCGGATGACACAAAGATTGGCCAGTTGGTCAACAGTGAGGCTGAGTGTCTGGGTTATAGGAAGATATAGATGGGATGGCCAAATGGACAGATAACTGGCAGATGGAATTTAACCCTGAAAAATGTGAGGTGATACAGGAAGTATTCAATGACCGGCATGACACTAGGAAGTTCTGAGGAACAAAGGGACCTTGGCGTGTTGGTCCATAGATCTCTAAAGGCAGAAATGCATGTTAGTGGGGTGGTAAAAAAGGCATATGAGGCACTTGTCTTTATCAGTCGAGGCATAGACTACAAAAGCAGGAAGTTGCATAAAACTTTGATGAGGCCACAGCTGGAGTACTGTGTGCAGTTCTGGTCGCCACATTATAGGAAGGATGTGATTGCACTGGAAGGGGTGCAGAGATGATTCACCAGGATGTTGCCTGGGAACATTTAAGTTATGAAGAGAGGTTGGACAGATGTGGGTTGTTTTTGCTGAGCGGAAAAGACTGAGGGGCGACCTG
The DNA here is from genome assembly GCF_964213995.1 of Mustelus asterias. NCBI lineage: Eukaryota > Metazoa > Chordata > Chondrichthyes > Carcharhiniformes > Triakidae > Mustelus > Mustelus asterias. Next base: position 6,621,159 of record NC_135829.1, on the reverse strand, counting down.
ATTATGAGGGGCGTGGACTGGGTGGATAGGGAGCAGCTGTTCCCCTTAGTTGAAGGATCAGTCATGAGGAGACACAAGTTCAAAGTGAGGGTCAGGAGGTTTAGGGGTGACATGAGGAAAAACATTTTTACCGAGAGGGTGGTGACAGTCTGGAATGCGCTGCCTGGGAGGGTGGTGGAGGCGGATGCCTCACATTCTTGAAAAAGTTCCAGGATGAGTTCTTGGCACGTCATAATATCCAAGGCTAAGGGCCAAATGCTGGTAAATGGGATTAGGTAGGTAGGTCAGATGTTTCTCAGTGCAGACCCAATGGGCCGAAGGGCCTCTTCTGCACCGTGATTCTGTTCTTCTATCCTCCTATGTGGTAGTTAACTAAATAAAGCACTTTGAATAGTAAAATACAATTGAAACCTAGTTGCATTATTGGTGTTCATTGACAATAAGCATTCGTACCAGTGCTAATTTGGATAATTCACTTTCACAGGCTATATATTAGAGAAACACACAATAAAGGCTCAGCTGTGCTGCCAACACTTTTATAGCTCATTCATAAAATAGGCTTAAAGCTTGCCTTGCAGACCATCATTCTCAAAACAAGCCACCTCTACAAAGCAACAATATCAGGTCTAGTCCTGCCCAACCAGCTACACTGCTGGGTGCGCTTGGTCTAGTGGGATGGCTGATCACCAGCTGCCACAAGTCTGGGAGTACAGGCAGACAAAATGTCCACAGTTTTATGATGGGAGTGAGGCGAGGCAGGTGAGTGAAACTTAGAAACACACAGAAGTTAAAACACTGAAAAAGGTCATTCATCCCAAGTAATGCGCATTTCCCTCTCCTCACAAGTAAATAATCCCACTCATACTTATGCACCCTGTTCTCACAGACCTTCCATCTTTCATCCACACATCCAATTTAACCTTGAATTTCTGACATTTTTCCCCCCTCAAATGCTATGAAATTCTACAGCCTCTCGATTCTGAATGTCTCAGTTCCTCCTGCCCTCTGTTCTAAATCTCTTGCGTTTAACCTTGCATCAGCAGCTCCTCATCCTCGGCCACTCAGATAATGGGAACAGGTTCTAAGATGCTTTTATGTAATAAAAAGGCAGCTGATGACACTCGTTTAAGTTTTCCCATGGGCTTATCTATCTCGGTCCAGAGGAAGTGGAGATCCACAGTTTATGGTGGCAATTGCCAAGGGAATCATTGCCTCAACCTCTGGATGCAGCAGATGGAGACTGGCAGCAAATGGGAGCAGCAAGAAGGAGTAAGTGGCCGTGAGATGCTGGTTTGGTACATTTCCCCTCGAATGGTACTGGTAAACCGCATATGGAGGCATCACCAGCAACATTTTTAGACCAGGCAGCTGGTTATTTTGGATAGCCTGATCGGAAATTACTTCGGATTACTTTTGATATTTAACCTAACCAGTGCAAGCTGGAATATATGAACGATGCTAATTTGACACTAATTGTCTCATTTTTAAAAAATCTTCCACTTTCTCCCTCTTACCTTTAGCCTTTGTGATTGACATGAGCTTTTCAATGAACTTTCACCAACAAAATAAGTACACCCACGAATCCTGCTCCTGTGCATCCCCAATTTTAGCTGCCGCCCCCCCCCCCCCCCCCCCCGACCCCACACCCCACCCCAACCCCACACCCCACACACCGGTGCGGCCATGCCTTCAGATGGTGGGACCCTAAACTCTGAAATTCCTTCCATGAACCTCTATACCTCTCCGAGGACATTCCTTAAAACCTACGTCATTTAGGGCGACACGGTGGCACAGTGGTTAGCATTGCTGCCTCACAGCGTCAGGGATCCGGGTTCGATCCCAACTTGGGTCATTGTCTGTGTGGAGTTTGCACGTTCTCCCCGTGTCGGCGTGGGCTTCTTCCGGGTGCTCCGGTTTCCTCCCATAGTGTGAAAGACATGCTGATTTGGCGCATTGGCCGTGCTAAATTCTCCCTCAGTGTACCCGAACAGGCGCCAGAGTGCGGCGGCGAGGGGATTTTCACAGTAACTTCATTGCAGTATTAATGTAAGCCTATTTACATTAAGTAGGGGGTCGGTTTAAGACAGAGTTGAGGAGGAACTTCTTCTCCCAGAGGGTGGTGAATCTCTGGAATTCTCTGCCCACTGAGGTGGTGGAGGCTACCTCGCTGAATATGTTTAAAGCGCGGATGGATGGATTCCTGATCGGTAAGGGAATTAAGGGTTATGGGGATCAGGCGGGTAAGTGGTACTGATCCACGTCAGATCAGCCATGATCTTATTGAATGGCGGGGCAGGCTCGAGGGGCTAGATGGCCTACTCCTGCTCCTATTTCTTATGTTCTTATGTTCTTATGTACTTGTGACACTAATAAATAAACTTAAACTTCACCCAAGTCCTCTGCCCTTATATCCACCCTCAGGGTGATTTGATATCAAACTTTATTCACTTTGCTCCTGTGAAGTGCCTTGAGACATTTTATTATGTTAATATAAATGCAAAACTGGTCTTGTTCCACTCAGCAGCAAAGTTAGATGTCGAACTCCAAATAGAATAAGTCACACAGATCAAAAATCATCAGAGGTGTGAAAAAGATACACAACTAATTAAATTAGAATAAATGAATAACTGAGCCAAGCTGAAGCTCCCTGAAATTGAGAATCAGTTGGACACAGTGACAGACAGGAGGGAAAAGACTGAAAGGTTATAATTCCTTCTGCAGCATTAGAGGACTGTTCAAACTGCTCAAGTACAATATTTCTTTTAAAGGTTTGCAGCATTCTCTTTGCGTCCCAGCCAGTGAGAGGTGTGTGAGCATCAACTAAGAACTCTGCTTTGTGTAGTAATGCCCGGGTCCCTATGCACTGCCACTTAAATGACGGGATAGATGGTGTTGGGGCGGCAACCCAAGAGAAGCTGCAGCCACAAGTGTCCATCCGATGGTATATCCACGGTACACAGATCGGGAACTTGCTCAGTGATTGGAATGACATAAAACTGAACAAAACCGAAACGCAAAAACATAGAGACTCCTTAAACATATTCTGTAAGTTAAAACAGATGAACACTTTTGCTATTCTGGCAGAACTGCCATTTTCATTTTGGTTTAGCAGGTGAGCTCATTCTCGATGCTTAGTTGCAGTCCAAATTTATTTTTTTACATAAATAGTGCCTTGTGGCATCACATGTAACTCCAAGAGACAGCAGAATCCATTGAAGGCTGGCTAATCAAGAATGGTTATCCTATCTAGAATCAGCTTTCATCTAGAAAGAGGTTGAGATTCCAGCAACAAATAAAAGTAGACATTAGCGGAATGCAATTAAATCCATGCAATTACTGAATCTTAAACAAAGACTAATTTAATATTTGAAATATGTAACCTCAGAGACTTAAATTCCACTGGAATGCACTGCCTCAAAAGGATATTCAATAATTCTCAAAAAGGTGTGGGATAAATACTTGAAGGGTGAAAATTTGTAGGGCCATGGGGAAAAGAGCACAGGAGTGAATCTAATTACTAGCTCTTTTGAAGAACTGGCGCAGACATGTCAACATTCATCAGTTTATAAGTTCCCTTACTGTAGCCTGTGGGAAGCCAAAGCACCGCAAAGTGTTCTCCTCAGAGTTTCTCATGCTGCTCACCTGAACAGATTAAACTACAGTGTTTGAATAAAAAAACACTGCAACAATACAAAACACTGCAATAGAACAGACATTAGATTATACAAGAGAATGGATGTCTCTTAATAGAGCATTTTGTTTTGGTTTGCTTGTCATAGCTGCACTCACGTGGAAGAAAGCGTACATTATTTTTCCAGCTTGGAAAATGCTGCTGAATTTCATGTGTGTTTGAAGTTACATTAGAAATTGGGGCGGCACGGTGGCACAGCGGTTAGCACTGCTGCCTCACAGTGCCAGGGATCCGGGTTCGATTCCGGGCTTGGGTCACTGTCTGTGTGGAGTTTGCACATTCTCCTCGTGTCTGCGTGGGTTTCCTCCGGGTGCTCCGGTTTCCTCCCGCAGTCTGATAGCTAACACGAGGGGACACAGCTTTAAATTGAGGGGTGATAGATATAGGACAGATGTCAGAGGTAGGTTCTTCACTCAGAGAGTAGTAAGGGCGTGGAATGCCTTGCCTACAGCAGTAGCGGACTCGCCAACATTAAGGGCATTTAAATGGTCATTGGATAAACATGTGGATGATATTGGAATAGTGAGCTAGATGGGCTTTAGATTGGTTCCACTGGTCGGCGCAACATTGAGGGCCAGCAGGGCCTGTACTGCGCTGTAAAGTTCTATGTTCTATGAAAGACATGCTGGTTAGGTGCATTGACTCGAACAGGCACTGGAGTGTGGCGACTAGGGGAATTTCATAGTAACTTCATTGCAGTGTTAATGTAAGCCTTACTTGTGACTAATAAATAAACTTTAAAACTTTAACTTTAGAAAAGCACCATCCTTTCAACCAGCTCACCAGTGCTACAGTAATAGGTCTTATATTGCGCAAAAAACGTTTTTGTAGTGGGAGGAGAAAGATAGGTGTGAACAACTGTTTTTACGAATTGGGTTTGAGGAAGTATATAACAGAAAAATGGATATTGTGGTGTACAAAAACATAATAAACCATGAAATCATAGATGAAGACTTTTCTTGCACTGTAATCAGAACTGAGGTGGGTTAATGTCTGGAATTCATCCTCAGGCTATCCAATGCTGCATAAAAATCACACTTCTGAGTGTAAACATGCCAGATTGTAGAGCTAGCAGAAATTTCCTTTCTGAACAAGAGCAAAGATATTGAGCCTAATGTATTTGTTACGGAAAGCAAGGGGAAGTCAGTGATGATGGGGAGAATAAGGTTTAGTGCACGATTGAATACATCTAACAGAATTTTCTAATGTCCTTTAAGGAAGGAACTCTGCCGTCCTTACCTGGTCTGGCCAATATGTGACTGCAGAGCCACAGCAATATGGTTGACCCTCAACTGTCCTCAGGGCAACTAGGGATGGGCAATAAATGCTGGCCAGCCAGCGATGCCCATGTCCCACAAATAATTTTTTAAAACATTTGAGCACCAATGGAGGATGGAAGGCCAGCAAAAAGTAGCTAAATCTGAAGGTGATAGCAGTGAGGATAATGGTTTCAAAAAAATCTAGAAGCAATAAATTCCTACAAGGATCTACTCAGCCAGCGGGCTTGAGTTATACTGTCAGCTGCACTGTGTGTTGTACAGGCACTGGTCTGTAGAATAACAGCATTCTTGGATCAGAATTCTCCAAAAGGCAGAGTCAGAGTCAGAGATAGCTGATGTTCCAGAGGTGACAGCATGAGATCTTGTTGATTGACTGGATGAGGAACTTGAAATCTCACAAAGCTTGATGAAAATTATTTTCTCTCAGGATCTGTATGATATTCAAACATCCCTGACAACACTGGGTTAAAGTCCAACAGGCTTATTTGGAATCACGAGCTTTCGGAACGCTGCTCCTTCATCAGGTGAATCATCTGATGAAGGAGCAGTGCTCCGAAAGCTCGTGATTCCAAATAAACCTGTTGGACTTTAACCTGGTGTTGTGAGACTTCTTACTGTACCCACCCCAGTCCAACGCCGGCACCTCCACATCAAACATCCCTAGTCATTGTCCTGAGCTGGTGATGATGGTGGGTCTTCTTAATTGCTGCAGTCCTTATGATGATGGTGTTCACTGGAACAGAAGTACTCTGTCCAACAATGTTAGGAAATTCCAAGATATTGACTCAGCAACAATGAAGAAATGACAATATATGTTAAAGTCAGGATAGCGTGAGAGTTGAAGAGGAACTTGGAAATGTTGCTGTAGCATTTTAGCATAGAAATGTAACATTTCTGTTCTTGTCCTTTTTAGTGGAGTTTCAATAGTAGCAAGGTGCTGTTGAACTGAGCCTGCAATTATCCAGGTCGAGAACAAAAGATTTGACAGCGGGGGTGGGGGTAAAGTTGCGGAGGGTAAACAGGCTGAGGTTGTAGTGGAGGTCAATTGGAGGAGGCACAGTGGCTAGCACTGCTGCCTCACAGCACCCGGGACCCCGGTTCAATTCCGGCCTTGAGTCACTGTCCGTGTGGAATTTGCACGTTCTCCCCATTTCTGCGTGGGTTTCCTCCGGGTGCTCCGGTTTCCTCCCACACTCCAAAGATGTGCGGGTTAGGTTGATTGGCCATGCTAAATTGCCCCTTAGTGTCAGGAGAACTATCTAGGGTAAATACATGGGGTTATGGGGATGGGGCCTGGGTGCGACTGTGGTCGATGCAGACTTGATGGGCCGAACAGCCTCCTTCTGCACTGTAGGATTCTATGAGGCTGCGACTTATTCAGGATCATGCCACAAAGGAAAAATAAAAATTTTGAGGATATATTTGAGGATATATAACAACAGATATATGGGCATAGAGAAACATAATGAAATTAAAAGACATATCAACAAGATTTAACAGTGAGAGAGTTTGAGAGAATTAAAAATTGGTAAACTTTCAAATGGTGGTCCAGTCGTAAATTTACACTAACAATAATAAGCCTGTAATATACCAAGCGAAAGTGTGTCTTCAAGGAGAGAAATCTCTGGAAATGCTCTTGGAATAGAGAGAGAGACAGAGAGTGACAGATACTGCTGGAGAGGGAGTTAGGGGAGGCAGTGAGATTGCTTTAAGTGGAAGATATGGGAAAAAGAGGGAAGAGGAAAAAGAGCAAGAGGGAGAGAGAGTCAGTGAGAGTCAGTGAGAGAGAGAGAGAGAGAGGGTGAGAGAGGAAAGAGAGGGAGAGAGAGTCAGTGAGAGAGAGAGAGAGAGAGAGGGTGAGAGAGGAAAGAGAGGGAGAGAACTCACTGCTGTTCAGCAAAACGGAGGATTTCGAGGAGGATTAATTAAATATTTTAAAAGTAATGAAGGAACAATTGTAATCGGGAGTAGACACTCATTAAGGCTTTTTATTAACAAAAATGAAGCTGGCACTTCCTCAAACCCGCTTTCTATATTCCGTTGCTGAAATCTCTTGGAAAGAAAGAAATCTGTAAGGAGCAAAAACAAAATAAACACAGCTGCCAGGCAGAAAGACTGTAATAATGAGGTTCTACCACTCCCTCCACTCTTTCAAAAAATGCCAACCTACCTGTTATTACTAGGGAAGCAGGCTGTAAGAGTGCGCTGCAAAACAACTCGAGATCCCCTCCCACTGCACCGTTCTAACAGCTTACTGGAAGGATTACAGGTTGTGCTTTAATAACACATCTCAACTACAGGCCAGCATAAATGACACCCTCAACCTGAATTATACAGTCAGGGAATCATATCCAATTATTAGCTGAAGTAACTATTACACAATCCAATTAAAGGGAAAACAGCTGTTAATTTTCAGTGGGCCGCTATGTGACTCCGCTGGCTGTACTGGCTTCCACTCACTGAGTGTAATTTTGTCCTTGTGAGCTATGGGGTGGTACGTGCCAGTACCTCAGACGCAGGCAGCAGATGGGGAACAATCAGTTTGATTTCATTAGGATTGAGTTTCGGAGCGTACAGCATCTCTGACACCCACACAGTTACTATTTATGGCATCAATCGGTTTGGCATGACAAACTGCCCGCAGCGTTAGGGTAAAGTTAAAAAAGACTTTATTCCCACTAAATTTAGGGTAATTAAAAGCAATTACGCAGCCACCTCAATGTGTGCATGATCTAATATCTGTACCCTGTCAATCACAAAGTCCTGTTCATCTAATCAGTCCCAGTGATGGAGGGTCAAGGGGGGGGGGGGGGGGGGGGGGGGTATATTTTTACTTGCATTGTTCGGACAGAACAACTACAATTTCAAAGCAAAACTTCAATTTTTTGGAGAATTTTGATCCAAGAATGCTGTTATTCTACAGACCAGTGCCTGTACAACACACAGTGCAGCTGACAGTATAACTCAAGCCCGCTGGCTGAGTGGATCCTTGTAGGGATTTATTGTTTCTAGATTTTTTTGAGCATTGGTCATCCAGAACAGAAGATGCTGTTGCAATTCCGCAAACATCCTTATTCATTTGGTTCATAAAGATGCAAAAAAGCATTCCTCTATGTTATGAAAGCAAGTTGCTACAAACTCAACTTTACCACTAGGGTCTCTAAAACAAAGATTCATTTTCATCCTGAGCAATTAAATAAAGCACAAACAGTCCAGAGATTCCTTCTAAGAAAGGCTTATGGAAATCCTGATTCAATTGATGAAGATCTTAGTGACCCAGGCATGTATTTACAGCAACTCGGTGATATATAGCTGGGGTTTACCACCCCTCTGCTACCTGACCGCCAGTGATTATATAAAAGGATTGCTCACTGGGCACGCAAACCTGAAATACGCGCGCATGGTCTCAAACACAGAGAGACAGTGTGAGTTAGAGAGAGAAAACGCAAGACAGAGTCAGAGGAGGCAGAAAAAAGACAAAAATTATCAAGAGAGAGAAAGGGGGGTGGTGGGTTGGCATTGATAGCCATTCCAGCAGGGATAGCTGAAAATATTTGCACACTCTGCTTCCTCCTCTGTAGTCAACTGATAATAAAAAGAGAATCTGACGCTAAGTCGAACATACCAAACAAGGAAGAGTAAGCCATTTGGCCCCTGGTGCCTGCTCTATCATTTAATATCATGGTCAATCTATAATAACTTCAAATCTGCATCCCGCCTACCCCTTTGGTAAGCCTTCCAAGAATTTATCCACCACCGCCTTAAAATTTTCAATGACCCCGCTTCCACCACCTTTTCAGGAAGCAAGTTCCAAAGACTCATGACCCTCAGGTAAACAATTCTCATCTCCATTTTTACTAGACGACCCCTTATTTTTAAACTGTGACCCCTAGTTCTAGATTCTTCCACAAGAGAAAACATCCTCCCCACTTCCAGCCTGTTCATGCGTCTCAGGATCTTAATGTTTCAACCAAATCACCTCTTACTCTTCTAAGCTCCAGTGCAGTGGATACAAGCATAGCCTGTCCAACCGTTCCTCAAAAGGCAATCGTCCAATCCAGGCATTAGTCTGGTAAACCTTCTCTTAAAAAGCTTCCTACGCATTTACATCCTTCCTTAAAGGCAGTAGCATAGTGGTATTGCCACTGGACTAGTAATCCAGAGACCCAGAGTAGTGCTCTGGGGCCCTGGGTTGAATCCCACCATGGCACATGGTGGAATCTGAATTCAATAAATAATCTGGAATAAAAAATCTAATGATGACCATGAAACCATTGTCGATTGTCATAAAAACCCATCTGGTTCACTAATATCTTTTAGGGAAGGAAGTCTGCCGTCCTTACCTGGTCTGGCCTACATGTGACTTCAGATCCACAGCAATGTGGTTGACTCTTAACTACCCTCTGAAATGGTTGAGCGAGCCACTCAGTTCAAAGGCAATTAGGGATGGGCAATAAATGCTGGCCCAGCCAGTTCACCAACATCCCATGAAAGAAGAAAGAAAAGGTCAGACCATTTTAAATATTTTAAAAAGACTATTTTAGGTGTAGCAGAGAAACCTTATGGTGTTTCATACAATACACATAGCATCTGGACCAGTATTTCTAATCAACAATTGGACATTCATTGGCAGAATATTGTAGAACTTAAGCCATCAAATTTGCTATTTCTAGTCTCAAATTAACCAGATTTGCAGCCTTAAAGAAATCTCACTGCTTGCAATGGTGTGACATTGGCAATCTGGTGGCAGGATTGGAAATCATCCCCACGACAAGACAACAAGCACTGTGAACATTAAAGGGTCTGGAAACGTCAGCAAGCTCAGCTGCTTTCAGTGCTGTAGAGGAGTGGGAAGCACTGGAATGAAGGTGGATTCCAGGACAGTCTTTGGTCTGAGAAGTTCAGACAGTTCAAGGGTTGTCCATAAACATCCCAGATCAAACAGTTAATTATTATGGCTGTAGTAAGAGGACGGTTTACAGCCAATTAGTTTGTTTTAAATCCTCCTCTTTGACTGCAGGCTGGGCTGAATTCTCTCAAAGCGGATTGCTGCAGGAGTTAGTCTAATATCTGAATTATGCCTGGGATACGCAAAATGACAGAGTATAGAAACCACCTCAGACAATTTTAAAACTGGCTGAGAAATACAAAAAAAAACCTGGCCTGTTATCTACAAATTACAGGCTAACCAGCTTACCTTGGATTTGCCAGTTATCAAGGGAACACGAAACAAAGAAGCAGAAAACAAGACTTAGATAATCAGACAATAGCCACAGGTCAAACAAGCCTATCAATTCTTCATCGAAAACCACCCGGCGATACAGCTAGCTCAAAGCCTTCTTGCCAAGAAACCATTTATACTAAATGTGTATAGTGACTTTCCCTGCTAATATTTTCCACCATTCTTTTGTTCCTTTTGCAGAAGAAAATTTCACTATTAAAAAGAATTTGCATTTGCACAATATAATTTCATAACTAATGAATTTGTTTTAAGATAGTGACTGTTGTTATGCAGCAGCTAATTCGCACACGGCAAGACTCCACAGACAGGGCGTGACGAATGGCCAAGTTATGGTGGTGAGGGCTGAGGGTTGAACATCGACCAGGTCAGTGGGAAAGCCTACCACTTAGAAATTAACACTGTTCAGCTGGCAGCACTCATACATCTCGGACAGGAGACAGTGGGTTCAAGCACCACTGTGGGATTTGAACACGTGGTTCAGGCTGGATTCAAGGGTAGCAATGAGGGAACATTGCATTGTCGGGAGCTGACATTGTTCCAACTCGATATTAAATCAAAGCCCTGCTTGCTTGCTCAAAGGTAAAAGATTCCGTGACACTATTTCAAGTAGAGAAAGCAGTTCTCCCAATGTCCTGGCCATTGGTCCCTCTTAACCAACATCACCAAAAACAAATAAGCTGGTCATTGCTCTTTATGGGGACGACTATACACAAACTGGATACTCTATTTCCCTATATAAGCACAATTACACTTCAAGGAGCAATTTCTTGGTTCATGAGACACTTTGGATGACCCAAGGATGCGAAAGATGCTGTATAAAGACAAGTTCCTTTTCCACCAAGCATTTCATAGAAACATAGACGATAGGAGCAGGAGGAGGCCATTCGGCCTTCGAGCCTGCTCTGCCATTCATCACAATCATGGCTGATTGTCCAATTTAATCCTAATCCTGCTTTCTCTCCATAACCTTTGATCCCATTTGCCCCAAGTGCTATATCCAGCCGCCTCTTGAATACATTCAATGTTTTGGCATCAACTACTTCCTGTGGTAATGAATTCCACAGGCTCACCACTCTTTGGGTGAAGAAATTTCTCATCTCCGTCCTAAATAGTCTATCCCAAATCCTCAGACTGTCCATTTCAACAGGCAGATGATATGATGAGTCAACACTTCATTGAAAAGGCTACTCTGTTCACAAGCTACGTCCGGGACCGGGGTTCGATTCTTGGCTTGGGTCGCTGTCTGTGTGGAATTTGCACGTTCTCCCAGTGTCTGCTTGGGTTTCCTCCGGGTGCTCCGGTTTCCTCCCACAGTCCAAAGATGTGCAGGTTAGGTGAATTAGCCATGTTAAATTCTCACTCAGTGTACCCGATCAGGCGCTGGAGTGTGGCGACTGGGGGACTTTCACAGTAACTTCATTGCAGTGTTAATGCAAGCCTACTTGTGACTGCTAAATAAACAAATAAAGAATGTTCCTATTTTAATTTTGCATTGCAGATAATTATATGTTCGCTTTGTAAACTTGTTTCCCTTTTAGCTTCCATTTCCAGTCCATTTTCTTATTCTTTAATAACTACTTCTGGAGATCTGATTAAATAACACAACAGTCACAGCAATACTTTGGTGCCGTTTCAATCAAACAAGCTTGAAAAGAACCATTAACACCGAACTTGCCATGACACGGAGTTGTTGAGGTGAATAGCGATGAAGGATAGATTGGGGGAGGGAGAGATTATCTTTTCCCTGGGTGGGAGCAATCCATCTGTTTTCCAGGGAGAACCTACACTGAGCTGACATTTGCACTTCCAGAATAGACTTTATTTTTTTTTAAAAATTAAGATAACACTTATTGTAACTTTACTAAGCAGAAGCCAGATAAACCCAAGGGGAAAACTGAATGATAAAAGGGTTAGATGAAGCAGAGGGGATGAGGGGGAAGGAGGCTTGTGTGGAGCATAAATACTGCCAAGGACCACCAGTTGGGCCATATGCCCTGTTTTGGTGCTGTTAATTTTATATAATTCAACATTGCGCAGCCTGCATGACTGAAATGAATAGTGTCAATTTTGTTAACATGAATAGATCCCTTTTACAGCCTTTCAAGTTATTAAAAAATTGAGACAATTGTCTCTTTCCTTCTGCCAGATTTTCGCACACTAAATACACCATTCACAAATTGCATCGAGGCCTCTGCCAATCTCAATCTGTAAGCCGCTCAGTAGAAAGTATATAAGAGCCACCTTGGGTAATTCACGGAACTGCTCCTTCCCTGCGGGAAGGCCCCTACACTTCCTCTGCTACAAGTCCCATAAGCTCGGGAGTACGTCAGTTAAAAATAAGAACTACAATTTTGCAGCAATGCTGTAACATTTGCCTGAGATTGGGAGGGCAGGCAGCCAACAGTGCAGTACACAGCACTGCAACAAATCTTTCCAGCTGAATGCCGTCATCCAATTTTCATGCAAGTCACAGAATCCTACAGTGCAGAAGGAGGCCATTCGGCCCATCAAGTCTGCACCAAACACAGTCCCACCCAGCCTCTATCCCCATAACCCCATACATTTACCCTAGCTAGTCCCCCCGACACTAAGGGGCAATTTAGCATGGCCAATCCACCTAACCTGCACATCTTTGGACTGTGGGAGGTAACCGGAGGAAAACGCAAGGAGACAGGGGGGGAACGTGCAAACTCCACACAGACAGTGACCCAAGCTGGGAATCGAACCCGGGTCCCTGGCGCTAACCACTGTGCCACCCCAAGTTGAACGTAGGACTGTTGCAATTGTTTCGTTTTTGGTAGCGAGTTTTCTCTCCAGTTCCCAAAAAGCAGTTTACGCCCAGTGCTGTATTAAGCAAGATGAAATCCAACAAAATTACTCCATGCTCAAAATTAGTCAATTAGAAAGGTACATACATTGCAAGCTCCGTTGAAAGTAAACATCTTAATGCCTAAAGCATAAGACTCGTCAATCTCTCTTCAAAGACCATTAATAAATTATGTGTTTGCTCATTGAAAATTAGTGAGTGCAGCACAATCTTCATTCATTAATAAGATGTCAACCATCCTCCACTCTGTCTGGATAGACTTGCCTTCACAAAAGTCAACAAATTAAGTTTTCTCCAGAGAGAATATATGCAGTGACAGGTACGGTTTCAGCATTCCCACCTTCTAAGATAAGTGAAACCCCAAAATAATTTTATACAGAAACGTTGCAAAAAGTCCTGGGAACATTCTATTCAAAGTGCTAAGTGCAACAGAATGGGTCAGCCACTAAAACATGAAATTCCTTGACCGAGCTAAAGGCAGCTTTCAGAGTGGAAAAGGATACAATCTCTCAAAGTCACATGTTTAAAATGGGTCAGAAGAACAAAGCTCAGATTATCAAGACTGCCATTACTGCCAATGATTCCGAACAGCTCTCATAAGCCTGGATACGCCAGATATATGTCCACTGAGCTTCCTGTCGAAGGAAGGTAGATACTATATGGATCCTTAATGAATTAGGTGATCAGTCAAAAGAAACAAATAAAATGGATAGCTGGGATGTCAATTCTCAAAGGATTGAAGGAATTATTCCAGCACTAAAAGCCAAACCATTACCATGCTTAGTAGGTAATTGCACGGCACATTACAGCAGTGAGGCATTTTAGCTAAAAAGGTCAATTCAATCCTCGCCATTTGTTGTTAGCCCAACTTAACCAACATGGCTGTATAGGGGTGAGAGAACTAACCTTAACCAATGTAGCAATACTAATGGCTGATGTGGAGCCGCACAAATTGGCTTAAGCCCCCCGAATTAAAGTAATAGGTGAAAAAAAGGTCTGTGCATCACACAATTCCTGCTGATTGTGCTTAACCGTGAATTCCGAGGTAGGGTCGTCAGGCATTAATTCCCTTGCTGATGGTCATGATGCACACTTTCACATTGAAGAACGGGTGAGGTAGAGGAAAGGTATCTCCACTCCCTGAAATATACCACACCTTGAGCCTGCAATCCATTATGGAGGGAGAAAGCTCTCGCCGGAAGTTAACTTGATTGATGAGGAATTTTAGCTTCCTGAGCATCCTCAAAACCTATCGACCCACTGCCTTTACAGAGCATTAGGAAGCTCAGCTGTGCCAATCATCTAAGTCAAAAGAGATGGTTTTACAGGAGGAAGAAGATTGTCACTTGAGTACTCAGAGAGCTGATCACTAGCTCATTGGGAGAATTTTATACTGGAAGTTTATCCCCTTTACATTCTTCCATAACTCACTGAATTTAAACACAAACTTCCCCCTAAGTGCAGGGTGAAGTATTGAGGTGAACTAGTCCACTTGATATCTGCTTTGCCACTGTGTTAAGTGTTACTTTTATAAACAATATAAAAATTGACTCGGTTCGGAAGAACATAATGAAGGATCATCAACTGTTTGCCTCCAGAAATGCCTGACCTGCTGAATACTTCCAGTATTTTATTCCTTATATTTCAGATTTCCAGCATCTGCGATACTTTGCTCTCAGATAAATTTGCTCTCGCATCTCACATACCCAACATGGGTGGGAACAAATTAAATATACATTTGCATGATCCAATTTAACAGAGCCAAGGTAATTTTGTTCTCAATGTTGGGTTAAATTGGGGCTGAAAGAGAAGACAATGCAGCAAATTTGAAAATGAAGCTCTCACAAGTATTGTTTAACACTGCCAGATATTTTAATCAAAGTGAAGCAATCCAGCTAGTATCTGTATAGATAATAATCCCATTGTCACTCCTCATCCTTTATTCCTCCAAGGGCAGATACCATGTTGAGTTCTAAAAGAAAACACATACACCTTGACTTCTAATGGCAACAGAATAGGAATACATTGACTCCACTCTCAAGTCAATTAATAAATGTTGTGGTACAAAACATTTTTTGGGATATTACCAACTGTTTTTGCAGCCTTCTTCCTGGCCCTCGAAGAAACTGGCTCTGGCTGGAGTGGTGTTATACATATGCTGGCGTTTTGCCAGTATCTCACTTGCATGTCTAGGTTTCTTGTGGACAGTTGCCAGAATTTTACCGCCTCGCCCGCCCAAGGCTTGTAAGATCCCACCCAAGGCCAACGGAGAATGCCGTTCTGCGAGCCTCGCCTGTCCCGATTCTGGTCCAGACGTGCCGGTAAAATTCCGGCCAACATGTCCATGCGTCTCGGCAAACAATTCAAAAGCGGAGGGCCTCACTGCGAACCTAAATTTGTTCTCGCTTAATAGGTATATGGCGATTCTTTCCTCAACAGTCAATGTACCACAGTCAAGAAGATATACATCTACCATGTTTTCCTCACCATTGTTTAGGGATGCTGTGGTCAGCTGCAACAGCCTAACTGCTCTGCTATCTTGGCACAGACTAGGGATCGGAGAAATATATTTGTGAAAATCAAATGCCTCTTTAGATATGTAAACACAAGCTGAATGTGGGTACATTACTGCAGAATCTGGGCATACAATCTCAAACATTAAACAATAAGGTTTCACACTGAAATGGCTGGCGCAGTGGTTAGCACTGCTGCCTCACAGCTCCAGGGACCCGGGTTCGATTCCCGGCTTGGGTGACTGTCTGTACGGAGTCTGTACATCCTCCCCTTGTCTGCGTGGGTTTCCTCCGGGTGCTCCGGTTTTCTCCCACAGTCTGAAAGACGTGCTGGTTAGGGTGCATTGGCCGTGCTAAATTCTCCCTCAGTGTACCCGGACAGGCGCGGAGTGTGGCGACTAGGGGATTTTCACAGTAGCTTCATTGCAGTGTTGAGGTAAGCCTACTTGTGACACGAATAAATAAACTTTGAAATCAGAAAAAAAAATACACATTTTAAATGCTTGGCACAGTGTATAAAAACGAATAGTTAAATTCAGAGGAAGAAGCCGATCTGGATTTCAGCTGCCATTCTTACCAACAGAAAAAAACTGACAAAATTATTTCATCAGTGCTGTTAGTGATGAACTGCAATGCTTCCTTTTTCTGGAATGAAATGACAGTGCAGCCTAACCATTAAAAGACCAATAAAGACATAAAAACCTCCTTCCACCAATTAGATCCTTGCAGATAGTTTTACAAGTGTGTCCACAATGAGTACTTTGTTCAGTGCTCACCAGGCAAGGCCACTCCCAACTTATTGAACTGTGATACAATTAAGAAAAATGCAACTCCCACAAAGGCATCTCAGAAACCCACAGGGACGACATGTAGGACACAGCTTGTTAACTCTCTCACAACTGAGTCCATTACTGCAGCATATAATAAATTTTAAATGTAATCACTGGCCATGCAGACTTCAATGTCTTTTCCCTGCTGTTAAACTTCCAAGAGGCATTTGGTGAAGGAAGAAATCAGAAGTCAATCTTTACTCGGTTTAGATTAATTCGCAAAGTGAAACATTGCACGGGTATAGCTCCTAACCCTACTCACCACCCCAGTGACAATAGAGGGCTCTTTATATGTGTTCAAATCATTACAGCCCTCCACCTATTTATTCTTACCATTAATTAATTTTCTCTTTTAAAAAAGTAACTTGCAAATTTCATTTCCTATTCTTGAAGGTGTTGACTTGTGTTAGAATTCACTGATGAGTTTTAAGACCATAAGACATAGGAGCAGAATTAGGCCACTCTGCCCATCGAGTCAGCTCAATCATGGCTAATATTTTTTCATCCCCATTCTCCTGCCTTTTCCCCATAATCCCTGATCCCCTTTGTTAATCAAGAACCCTATCTATCTCTGTCTTAAAGACACTCAATGACCTGGCCTCCACAGCCTTCTGCGGCCAGGAGTTCCACAGGTTCACCACTCTCTGGCTGAAGAAATTCCTCATCTCTGTTTTAAAGGATCGTCCCTTTAGCCCGAGGTTGTGCCCTCTGGTTCTAGTTATTCCTATTAGTGGAAACATCTGAGACTTCTGAATTTTGAATCCTGAGATACAACTATGTGCAACGTTTAAAGTATTTCCTCAGTTCTTTCATGGGCAAACTGTCAACATGGAATATTAAAAATAACTTTGTTATTGTTATTTCTTCAAAACCCATTTTGTGAATGGAAGGGGATTCGAAGGCATTTAATTCTACAAAAGAAAATGTATTTTGAGTTGTTCATCACTAATTCATCAGTGTCAGCTTGTTGTGAGCTTAGAATCTGAACCAACTATAAAAAGGCATTAAGACTTGTACTTGCATAGTGTCCTTCACAACTCGAGGATGTCCCAAAGTGCTTTACACCCAATGAACTACTTCCAAAGTACAGTCACTGTTGTAATGTAGGCAAGATGCAGCTGCTACAGCTCCTTCCTCAGATAAGTGCAAGCCAAAACCTACTGCATAGCTAACTAGGTAATTACACCTAATTGCATTTCTTCAAATAAGACATCAAGTTTGACAGCAGATACCATAATCAGGAGATACCTTATGACGTTGGTGCTGAAGTAACTTCAGAGCTCCCAATTCTTCACAAAACATTCCTGCATAAATTGAACTCAGCTGTGATGTATTCTCTGGCTGAAATGCCTGCCAATGTACACATGCATATTCCCTTCCGACACTATAGCTAAGAAAGCCCACCAATGCCTCTACTTTCTCAGAAGACTAAGGAAATTTGGCATGTCAGCTACAAATGTCATCAACTTTTACAGCTGCACCATAGAAAGCATTCTTTCTGGTTGTATCACAGCTTGGTGTGGCTCCAGCTCTGACCAAGACCGCAAGGAACTACAAAAGGTCGTGAATGTAGCCCAATCCATCACGCAAACCAGCCTCCCATCCATTGACTCTGTCTACACTTCCCGCTGCCTCGGCAAAGCAGCCAGCATAATTAAGGACCCCACACACCCCGGATATTCTCTCTCCCACCTTCTGTCGGGAGAAAGATACAAAAGTCTGAGGTCACGTACCAATCGACTCAAGAACAGCTTCTTCCCTGCTGCCATTAGACTTTCGAATGGACCCCTACCTTGCATTAAGTTGATCTTTCTCTACACCCTAGCTATAACTGTAACACTACATTCTGCGCCTTCTCCTTTCCTTCTCTATGAATGGTATGCTTTGTCTGCATAGCATGCAAGAAACAATACTTTTTGCTGTATACCAATCAAATCAAAAAGTCATTTTGGGCGGAATTCTCCCATTTTGAGACCATGGTGCGGGGAGTGTTTCCTGTTGTGGAGACTGATGGGAAAACACGGCAAATCTTCCCGGCCCAACCTCATTAATTGCATACCCAGGTGTTTATTCCATATTCAGTGGCCGGGCAGGCCTGGATGGCACCCACCATCACTGACCCACTATTCAAGAACGAAGTGAATCTCCTGAAGATGAAGATAGATCTCTGGGAGCACACTGAGACTGGAAGCTGGACCTCCTCCAGGACATCTAATCTGGAAGGTCCATAGAATCACCAAACCCCTACAGTGCAGAAAGACGCCATTTGGCCCATCAAGTCTGCACTGACTTGCCAAAAGAGCATCATGGAAAATCTGGGATGGGGCTTTCACCTGCATTCCATTAACAGGATACAAATGAGGTTCTCACCGTCCTCTGGTTGGGTTTCCTACCCAACATAATGGGCACCAGCGGAAGATTTCTGGGCGTCCTGCCCTATTCTGCCCCCACACCCACCAGCCGGCAGGGGTTTGGGAGAATTCCACCCATTTTAGCAGCAGCACAGGGAGCCAACATACATGTGTGTGAGAGAGTGAGCGTGTGTGAGATTGAGAGAGAGTGAGAGTGTATGAGGCTGAGAATGAGTGTGTGAGAGAGCGAGTGAGTGCCTGAGAGTGAGAGAGTGTGAGAATGAGTGTGTGCGAGGCTAAAAGAGAGTGTGTATGAGATTGGGAGTGTGCGAGAGTGAGTGCCTGAGAGTGAGCATACGTGAGGCTGAGAGAGAGTGTATGAGACTGAGAGTGAATGTGTGAGAGAGTGCCTGAGAGAGAGTGTGAGAGTGAGTGGGTGTGAGGCTGAGAGTGAGTGTGAGGCTCAGCAAGAGTATATGAGATTGTATATGTGAGACTGAGTGAGTGAGTGTGAGTGCGAGTGAGTGAGAGTGTGTGTGACAGAATGAGTTTGCATGAGGCTGAGAGAGATCGAGTGAGTGAGCGAGCGAATGTGCGTGCGCACGTAGGAAAGAAAACTGGGCAGGGGCAGAGAAAGGTCTCATTTCTGGCCTCAAAAATGATCATGGCCAAAATACTGAATCATTATTCATGGTTATTTTACATTATAAATAGAAACCAAAGAACAAAGAATAAGAAAAGAGTATAAGTAAAACTCTGCAGTCCCAGGCTTGCCCTTCCATTTCTGAAGCCAGTCATAAGCTTGAATTATTTATATATCATTCGGTGAGCTTTTTAAATGCAACCTGACTGCAGAAAACTGGTTGGGTTGTGAAACATTTGACTGTATTTTGAGGCAACCAGGTTTTGTTGGGTTTATTAATTGTCTGTATGTAAATCCCACTATAAATCTGGTCATCCATGGGGGAGGAAAAAATACATCGATCAAAACTGCAAACAGCTGCTGGGAGAGAATAACATTTTTTGGGCACAGAAATATTGTGGGAGGGAATCTGACTTCAAGACTTCTTTAATTCTGTGGGATGGAATGTAGTATTCCAGTCTGTCCATTGTGCCATCTAGCGGTGGGACATTGTCATTACTAATGCTCATGGTGTGTGTGTGTGTGGAATGGGTTACATGTTACAAGAATGTAAGCTTACTTTCCTTTAGATGTGTAAATTCAGGAAACAGCTGCATACCCTTTAAATAAGTTAAAATTATTTGTAGAATACAGGTTATTTCTATAG
Source organism: Mustelus asterias (assembly GCF_964213995.1). NCBI lineage: Eukaryota > Metazoa > Chordata > Chondrichthyes > Carcharhiniformes > Triakidae > Mustelus > Mustelus asterias. The sequence goes on along the minus strand of NC_135829.1, from coordinate 6,601,136 downwards.
TGGTACAATTTCTCCTTCCCCCAGCTCTCATTTCTCTCACCCCCATTCCTACATCACTTGGCATCATCACTATTTTAAGGACATCATAGAATCATAGAAACCCTACAGTGCAGAAAGAGGCCATCTGGTCCATCGAGTCTGCACCGACCACAATCCCACCCAGGCCCTACCCCCATATCCCGACATATTTACCCACTAATCCCTCTAACCTACGCATCCCAGGACACTAAGGGCAATTTTAGCATGGCCAATCAACCTAACCCGCACATTTTTGGACTGAGGGAGGAAACCGGAGCACCCGGAGGAAAGCCACGCAGACACGAGGAGAATGTGCAAACTCCACACAGACAGTGACCCAAGCCGGGAATCGAACCCAGGTCCCTGGACCTGTGAAGCAGCAGTGCTAACCACTGTGCCGCCGTGCTGCCCATCACTTTAGGGGTGAAAATGTGATGCGCGATATTAGTGATGTGCGATACTAGCATGAAACTACTTTTTCTAATGAAGCTGTTAATCTGTATACTTGCAAAATAAATAGATGATTAACTTTTATATATATTATTTCATGGCTGACCAACATTTATTGCCCATCTCTAATTGTCCTTGAGAAGGTGATGGTGAGCTGCCTTCTTGAACCGCTGTAGTTCATGTGGTGTAGGTACACCCACAGCACTGTTAGGGAGGGAGTTCAAGGATTTTGACCCAGCGACAGTGAAGGAACAGCAATATAGTTCCAAGTCAGGGCAGTGTATGTCTCAGAGGGGAACTTTCAGGTGGTGTTCCCACATGTCTGCTGCCCTGGTTCTTCTAGATGGTAGTGGCTCTGATGCAATTGATGGAGCCTTTGGGAGTTGCTGCAGTGCATCTTGTAGATGACACACACTACTGCCACTGTGCATTGGCGATGGAGGATGTGAACATTTAAGGTAGTGTATGGGTTGCCAATCAAGTGGGCTGCTTCATCCTGTATGGTGCCAAGCTTATTGAGTGTTGTTGGAGCTGCACTCATCCAGGTAGGGGAGTGTATTCCATCGCACGTCTGACTTGTGCCTTGTAGCTGGTGGACTTTGGTAAATGGTATAAAGATTTTCCTCATATAGATTTGTTACTAAAATCACACACGAAACATGCATGTCTTGGCAGATAAATAAAAGCAAAATGCTGGAAATCTGAAATAAAAACAGATTGTGCTAGATAAACTCAGCAGAGCTGGCAGCATGGGTGGAGAGTTAAGGTACAAGTCTATATGACCAATCTACAGAACATACATTACCTATAATATATATCTACATATATCGTATATGGAATATACGGTGCATAAAGAGTTAATGTGGAACTGAGCACAGTACTGCCCATACAATGATGTAGGAAGGGACATGATGCAGAGCCAGGGTCAGTGCAGAGATGGATAAAGTTGGATAAAGGCCTAGACTGGAGTCAGCACCATACCCTCTACTGTAAATACAAACATAGTTATGAGTTGTTAATAAAGACTTGCTTTTATCATTATCAAGACTACAAAGCCTACTTCATGGTCTCCAAAGTAGGATTCATCAGCATACATTTCCCTGCTCTTGGTACCTATAAAGAATAAACATCCAGGAGGACATTGGGGCAACAATTCAATCTGTTTTTCTGATGATGTTCACCGAACAATCAAGTTTCGTTGTGATGGTTTAGGATTCCATCACAACAGCAGCTGAATCAGTTCCTTGCAAACTCATTGCCGGCAGTTTGCAATCTTACATATTACCCCAGTTTTAACACTAGCCGTACACATTCGAAACAATTGATTCAGCATCCAAGAGCTTCCCCCAACTTAATTGTACCGAAGCAAAAGTGAACATAAAAATAAACCTTTTGTGTTCGCTAACACACAAAGCATTCAGGATACAAGTAGAAGAGAGAAGGAAGTGTCATTCAAAATAACAGAACAGTAAGTGGAAACATGATGTAAGAAACAGTTCAAGGGCGGCACGGTGGCACAGTGGCGAGCACTGCGGCCTCACAACTCCAGGGACCCGGGTTCGATTCCCGGCTTGGGTCACTGTCTGTGTGGAGTTTACACGTTCTCCCCTTGTCTGCGTGGGTTTCCTCCGGGTGCTCCGGTTTCCTTCCACAGTCTGAAAGACGTGCTGGTTAGGGTGCACTGACCCGAACCGGCGCCGGAGTGCGGCGGCTAGGGGGAATTTCACAGTCATTTCATTGCAGCGTTAATGTAAGCCTTACTTGTGACAAATAAATAAACATTAAACTTTTTAGTTCAGCACCACCTGAAAAAAGGAAAAAAAATCTGACCAAGGTTTTACATTTAAAACCTTAACCTGTTTTTCTCTCTTTACATCCTCTGTGAATCTCCAGTACTTATACTTTAATTTTAATTCAAATTGGCCCTCAATGCGATTATAATTTCTAACAATCACTCATAAGCTATCGGAAATGTCACCTGAAGAACTGATCATTTAACCACATTAAATATTTAACTTCAACGAAACAAACATATACATGGATCAAAAATGGATACTGCTCTAAAATGTTCAAAATGTTCTTTCAAAACATGCTATGCTATCAATTTTACTTCATAAGGTGATCCAGTGTACTTTGACATTGTTAAAGCATATTCCATTGCTACACCATCCCCTGCAGTGAATCTGTTTGCAAACTATTTTATCGGATTCTCCTTTCAACGCACAAGTTGAAGAGCTTGCATTTCTGAGTTGCAACTGCTGGAAAGTCGCAAATATTAGATATCTCCAGACACCTTCTGACAGCAATGTCAATCAATGAGGTATCCATTCCCTTACGACAAGGCAATTTTATAAGACACTGACTGAAACTGCACCATCAACTGACAGTTGCATTAGCATTGGCAGATTGTTGGGATTTTCTGAGAAGTGCACTGCACAAACTTTCAATGGGAGAAGGACGTCAAATGTCCAAAATTCACCTAAACTTCTTAAAAAGCGCAACAAGAAAAATGTAAGGCAAACCGCTAGATTCCTCCAGAAAGAAATTGCAACCAAGAAGTAAATCTGTTGAGATCAGTCATATCTGGCTGAGAAATTACGCAAAAAAGAAAAACAGAAATGGGGGAGAGGGGGAAGCGGAGAGCAAATAAAGCTGCTTATGATGCCAAAGACACTGTAAGTCGTCACTGTGGGACCATCTCATAAAGGCCAACAAAAGCGCACAATGGCAGTGCTGGTTATCATCATTTTCTGACAGACTTTTTGATCAGGGGTCAACAGCCAACTCGGTTTTTCCTCGACATCCAAAACAGTTTGGCGGGAGGCCAGGTGAAACTCTTGCGAGATAAATCATCAAGATACTCGTCCAAGACAATGGTGTCTTTGCCTCTATTTATCCATGATTCAATTTCATAAAACTTTTATCAAACCACTAGATCACACCAAACATACATTCCTTTATCCGTCGCACTGAAGAAGCATTGTCACCGCACTGTTAAAATGGTTCTATAAAAAGTTGGTTTTTATACTTATAAGGGGCAGGATTTTCTGGAAAATCCCACCCGAGGTCAACGGACCTTTGCATGGTCCGCCACCCCCGCCTGCTACAATTCCCGATGGGAAAATTCCACCCTTTCTCTCTTTTATGCTCACAGAATCGCAGCATTTCATGCTTTTATTTCAGAGCTCCAGGATTCACAGTCATTTTTAAAAAATCTCACATTTGGAGAGTAAATAGTACAGTGCACTGATATCCTAACACACTGAACCACAGGATGCTATAGCACAAATGTGCATGTTTGCACATCGGGTGGCAAATTTAAATAAGGCAATGGTGGAAGAAGGGGAGGTGAGAAAGAGACCTCAAGAGAGACACTGGAAACTTCCGCAGCTGAAGGCCAAGGAGAAAATGGGACCAGGAGACATCACCTTTATAACGTTGGCAATTTCAGATGAGGTCTTGATTTCCCTTACATGCGGTGCTAGTTAGTTTAGAGCTAAAAATAAAGTCTATTCCAATCAAGTAATTATTTTAATTTGTTTCCCCTGCATATAGGTAACAATTAGTCACTGATATTGGAAAATCTGCTGTGACATTCTTTTTGAACTTGTACATTTGCAGCAATGATTAAATCAGTAGCACAGAAATGTTCTTGGTTCCTTTCAATCACAGAGCCATAACATGGGGGCGGTGTGGGGGGAGGAGAGTAGGACATCAGGAGGAGGATACCAAACTCTTAGTCTCCACTGCATAAATATAAATCATTTTGAAACATGCATTGCAAGATGTGCATTTTTTTCAGTATTTTCCCACTCAAGGGGTTAAGTTATGCAGAAATTCAGGGAGGTAAATATTTTTCACCTCTTTATTTTTGTCAACTTTCCATGCTCATTGTCTACTGAAGGCGTTCAGCTTATTTGATTCCAATATCAATACCTTCAAATCCTTTCACAGCCTAGTCCTTCCCTATCTCAATGACCTCTTTCACCCAGATGACCCTGGACACTCTTTGGTTCTCCAACATTAGCCTGCCTCTTGCTCCCCATTTCACAATAAGCTGCTGCTTTAGCAGCAGGGGAGACGGTGGCGTAGTACTAATGTCACTAGACTGGGTAATCCAGAGGCCAGGTTAATGCTCTGGGGACACGGGTTCAAATCCCATCATGGCAGCTGGTGGATTTTAAATTCAATTAGTAAAATCTGGAATTAACCATGAAACTATCATTGACTGTTGTAAAAACCCACCTGCTTCACTGACGTCCTTTAGGGAAGGAAATCTGCCATCCTTACCTGGTCTGGGACAGCAATGTCCTCTGAAATGGCCTAGCAAGCACTGTTCAAGGCAATTAGGTATGGGCAACCAATGGTGGCCTTACCAGCAATGCCCATGTCCCACAAAGGAATAAAAAAAAATCTTGCCCTCTGGAACCCACCCTCCACATCATGGCTTTGACTGTGCTTTCACCCTCATTAACCATTCAGTACTTTGTCACTACCTGTAACATGGCCTGACATGCCTTCTCTGTGCGTGAGGAACACTGTAGAAATTAGCCCCATAGCACCCTTTTCCCATGCTGTCCTTCTGTGCCTAGCTTAAGTGTCTATTCTTACTGAATGGACCCACAGTGAGCATCAGGAGGCTACTTAGGTTTGGCAAACATCAGCCTAAAGACGTTGAGGTCAACTGAAGCACCCTAATTTCTGGCACACTGAGATATAGGAGCTATTCAATCATGACCTAGACTATCATAAAGTTACTTCAACCAATGTAATCAAACTTATATTTGCAAAATATTTTGGTAAGCTTTACTGAGGTAGTACAGTATTAGTTTGATATCAACAGAATAGAATTTGCATTTTTACAGCACTCATCAGATACACAGATATGCCTTACAGCTGTGGATAAAGAGCAGTTGGCAAGCAGACAGAAGAACAAAAATAAAAAGGGCTTGGGTGGTGGCGAAAGCATGGTCGTAAAGAGTGTGCTTACAAGGTTCAGAAAGTCATGTGGGGGAGTGATAGGGATGATGAGGTGCAAATTGTGGGTGGCACGGTAGCACAGTGGTTAGCACTGCTGCCTCACAGTTCCAGGGACCTGGGTTTGATTCCCGACTTGGGTCACTGTCTGCGTGGAGTTTGCACGTTCTCCCCGTGTCTGCGTGGGTTTCCTCCGGGTGCTCTGGTTTCCTCCCACACTCGTAAGAAGTGTGGGTTAGGTGGATTGGCCATGCTAAATTAACCCTTAGGTGTCCCAGGATGTAATAGGTTAGAAGGATTAGCAGGGTAACTAAGCGGGGATAGGGCCTGGGTGGGATTGTTGTCGGTGCAGACTCGATGGGCCAAATGGCCTCCTTCTGCACTGTAGGGTTTCTATGAAATAGGGATGCAGGGGTACAGACGTTGGTAGGGGTTAATGCCAGAGTGTGTACTGCTGTGGCTAAGTCACAGTTTGTGCAGGTGGGATAGCAAGCGCGAGGAGCACTGGGCAAGTCAATGATACAGATTCCAGAGATCTGACCACACTAATACAATCCGATTTTTGGTTGGTAATTCTGTTAATTCATCATTATATATAATGGTGAATTAACAATATATATATATTATATATGAACTATTTATATATATTTTTTGTTTTTAAATGCATGAACTTGTAAGTGAGCAGGAGCTACCATCTATTCTGCTGTCCCTTTGGCCAATATCCTGAAACCAGTGAGTCATTAGCAAATGTACATCTGCGTAACAAGCTCTCACACAATTTGACAGCTTTGATGGATATCAGCTTCTCAAAGACTCCACCCCGCCATCTCCAGATATTTTTCACCCTCCCCAGGGAAATTCAATTAAGAGTGTCTGTTCCCACCCATCAGTCAATGATTGACACCATCAGGATTCTATCCACAGCTCATTGACAGGGGATGTGTCTGGGTTTGCGAGTTAGCGAGGGAATTACAGCCCGCTGCTTTGAAGATGCTAATTTTCCTTCTTCACAAAACAAGAATCCGAATCAGTTATTGCTATTGTAACGGATTGGAACTTGCAGGCTAGAAAAAAACATTGCCTCCAGCAGGTCTGTTATCAGGCCCAAAAGAAAATTAAAAAGCCTGCTTAAACAGTGCCGTTTTCATTGATGATTGGCTTATATAAACGCAAACTGTTCACTCTAATTTGAGCATAAAGTTGACCAAATTGTTAAAGGCATAAGACTACTTTCAAAATGTAACACCTGGCTGCCTTCTTTAACTGAACACCCAGCTTCTTCAGACCCTGTTACAAATGTTACTCCTTTGCCATCCACCTCCTGTCTATACACTCGGGATAAAATCCTGGCATTCTGCTTTATCTTCTGTTCAAACCCTATCCATCAACAAACCAGCTCTCTCCGCCTGTGTAACATTCTTCACCTCTGGCCCTTCCTTCACTGAAACCCCTTCCCACCCTGTTGTCACCTCTGCACTCGGTTACTGCAGTGCCCTCCTTGCTAACCTCCTGTTCTCTGCCATTCACAAACTCCACCTTGTCCGCAACCTCGACATCCACCTCCTGACATACACGATGCATTTCCTGTCAATCAACCCCTTTCACCCTTATTGACCTGCAATGACTTTCTTTCACCCAAAGTATTACATTTAAACCTCTCATCCCTTGTCTTCAAATTCCTCCAAGCCAAAGTCCAGCCTTAAATGTTCCCCAGCACCCTTTGATCTAACTCTGGCCTTTTATGCACTCCCTCTTCCTTTGCTCATCACTGGGGCACAGCTTTCAGACTCCTCAGTCCCACTCCCTAAAAGCCTTCACCTCTACACTTCTCTCTCCTTCTTAAAACTCGTTCAAAAATACTTTATCAATCAGGCTTTCAGTTACCCCACTTTATCTTTCCTACCATGTTTCAGCATCTGTTATTCCAACTATCTCCTTTAGAATGTTTTTACCATGTTGCTACTGCTTTGGCTCCGTACCAGCCACAGTGCAATATCAAATTACCAGAGATCTTTTTGAACAGTTTTAACCTCTCACCAGTTTTTTAAAAAAATCCCCAATTCTCTGTCGAGGCAGTTGTTCCCTTCCTGCATTATCATTTTCATGAGTGGCCACTATTCATGTGTGTACCTTTTCAAAATGTGTCAGTGGATTGTTCAGCCATTCCTGGGGTTTCGGAGTGGAGTCTAATTCTGCCCTCGCCTGAAATTTGCGCACTCCCAGCAGAGGTCCCCAGATATTAACCAGAGGTGGGAAGGACTGGGTGGTTTTTCTCAACTCAAGGGTGCCAAAGGCATGAGTGGGGTACCTCAACATCCATCGCAGTTTAGGTCAGCATAAACCAAAATTTCAATTTAATCCTTTCCTGGCCTCTATTGCTCTGCTGATCACTGATACATTCATCTTAAATTTCACTTTTAACATTAATAGGAGTGGACATTCGAACATAAGTAGCTTTTGAACATCTCTAACCAGGTTCTAAGTGTACACACAAAAAACAAACTTCATTTTCCCTTATCATAGAGCTGACAGTATAATTTGTATTGCCTCTTCAGCATGTCCGCTACGGTTCTCCCCAATTTTTACAGATGCACCATAGAAAGCATCCTTTCCGGATGTATCACAGCTTGGTTTGGCTCCTGCTCTGACCAAGACCGCAAAAAGCTACGAATGGAGCCCAGTACATCATGCAAACCAGCCTTCTGTCCATTGACTCCGCCTGCATTTCCCGCTGCCTCGGAAAAGCAGCCAGCATAATCAAGGACCCCAAGCACCCCGGATCTACTCTCTTCCACCTTCTTCCATCAGGAAAAAGATACAAAAGTCTGAGAACATATACCAACTGACTCAAACAGCTTCTTCCCTGCTGCCATCATAGAGTCATAGAGGTTTACAGCATGGAAACAGGCCCTTCGGCCCAACTTGTCCATGCCGCCCTGTTTTTAAAAACCCCTAAGCTAATCCCAATTGCCCGCATTTGGCCCATATCCCTCTATACCCATCATACCCATGTAACTATCTAAATGCTTTTTAAAAGACAAAATTGTACCCGCCTCTACTACTACCTCTGGCAGCTTGTTCTAGACACTCACCACCCTCTGTTCGAAAAAATTGCCCCTCTGGACACTTTTGTATCTCTCCCCTCTCACCTTAAACCTATGCCCTCTAGTTTTAGACTCGCCTACCTTTGGGAAAAGATATTTACTATCTAGCTGATCTGTGCCCCTCATTATTTTATAGACCTCTATAAGATCACGCCTCAGCCTCCTACGCTCCAGAGAAAAAAGTCCCAGTCTATCCAGCCTCTCCTTATAACTCAATCCATCAAGTCCTGGTAGCATCCTAGTAAATCTTTTGTGCACTCTCTCTACTTTAATAATATCCTTTCTATAATAGGGTGACCAGAATTGCACACAGTATTCCAAGTGTGGCCTTACCAATGTCTTGTACAACTTCAACAAGATGTCCCAACCCCTGTATTCAATGTTCTGACCAATGAAACCAAGCACGCCAAATGCCTTCTTCACCACTCTGTCCACCTGTGACTCCACTTCCGAGGAGCTATGAACATGTACCCCTAGATCTCTTTGTTCTGTTACTCTCCCCAACGCCCTACCATTAACTGAGTAAGTCCTGCCCTGGTTCAATCTACCAAAATGCATCACCTCGCATTTGTCTAAATTAAACTCCATCTGCCATTCGTCAGCCCACTGGCCCAATTGATCAAGATCCCGTTGCAATTGGAGATAACTTTCATATATTAAGCTGATCTTTCTCTTCACCCTATCTGTAACTGTAACACTACATTCTGCAGCCTCTCTTTTCCTTCTCCTCTATGTACTCTATGAACCATATGCTTTGTCTGTATAGTGCGCAAGAAACAATATTCACCGTATCCCAATACATGTGGACGGCGCGGTAGCACAGTGGTTAGCACTGCTGCTTCACAGCTCCAGGGACCCGGGTTTGATTCCTGGCTTGGGTCACTTGGCTTGGAGTCTGCACATTCTCCCCGTGTCTGCGTGGGTTTCCTCCGGGTGCTCCAGTTTCCTCCCACAGTCCAAAAATGTGCGGGTTAGGTTGATTGGCTGTGCTAAATTGACCCTTAGTGTCCTCGGATGCGTAGGTTAGAGGGATTAGCGGGTAAATATGTAGGGATACGAGGATAGGGCCTGGGTGGGATTGTGGTCGGTGCAGACTCGATGGGCCGAATGGCCTCTTTCTGCACTGTAGGGTTTCTATGATTCTATGTGACAATAATAAATCAATTCTTAGCAGGTACCAGTTTCAAATCAGTGCTTACAATGTAACAACATCCCAAAAGTAAACCCAGCACAATCAAATGGGTCCCATGCAATATTTTTAGTTTGGAATGATACAAAATGGGGTGGTGGTGAATGTTACATCGATGGGACTTTACCGCCCTGCCGAAGTCAATGGGTTTTTGAACGACTCACTGCGTTTTACAACCCCGCCCCCTGCTGTGATGGGGGCCATAAAATTCTGCCCGGGGATGTAATGCCAAACTATGAGAAATAATCCAGCAGCTGCCGAAGGTTGTTTGTGCTGTTGTCAGGAGTGACTCTTGCCAGGGCACAGATATGAAACTTGAAAAACAAAATGGTTCTAAAACTCTCTTCAGTAACTCTCAAAATGCAGAAAAGCTGCCAGCTGTCTGTAGCTAGAGAGACTCAGCAGACATGCTTAAAAAGCTACATCTCATTTGCACTGAAACCTAATTCTTCTTTCTACAAATATAAAATAGCAGCCTTAAGTCAACAAGGCAGAGATTTCCTAGAGTTTTGTACACGTTTATCAGATTCATTATGGAATTCACCTTAAGGCACCAGAACTGCTCGCACATGCTCAGCATTATGTCATACTTGCATATAAATATAGCCATCAGCCGTCATCTATCTTTAGATTAATAAACACCATTTTCGAACAAAACCTTAGTTGATTCAATAGGCTGGCAGCTTCTCCCACTTCCCCACTCTGCACCAAATAGAACAGCTACGTTTTTTTATTCATTCGTTGGACATGGGCGTCGCTGTCTGGCCAACATTTATTGCCCATCCCTAGTTTCAGAGGGCAGTTGAGAGTCAGCCACATTGCTGAGACTCTGGAGTCACATGTAGGCCAGACCGGGTAAGGACGGCAGATTTCCTTCCCTAAAGGACATTAATGAACCAGATGGGTTTTTCCAACAATTGACAATGGTTTCATGGGCATCAGTAGATTCTTAATTCCAGATTTTGATTGCAAATTCCACCATCTGCCGTGGACGGGATTCGAACCCAGGTCCCCAGAACATTAGCGGAGTTTCTGGATTAATAGTCTAGCAATAATACTACTAGGCCATCACCTCAATGCAAGAATTTCCGTGCTCTAAGAAATCACCTGCAATTATTGTGATTTTCAAAAAAGGGGGCAAAGAGCACCTGAGATGAGACAAACGGTAATGCCCTTATACACAAAGGGCAGTTATACTCACTGACATTTTACCAAGATGTGGAGATGCCGGTGTTGGAGTGGGGTAAACACAGTAAGAAGTCTCACAACACCAGGTTAAAGTCCAACAGGTTTATTTGGTAGCAAACGCCACTAGCTTTCGGAGCACTGCTCCTCCTTCAGGTGAGTGGGAGTTCTGTTCACAAACAGGGCATATAAGGACACAAACTCAATTTACAGAATAATGATTGGAATGCGAGTCTTTACAGGTAATCAAGTCTTAAAGGTACAGACAATGCGAGTGGAGAGAGCATTAAGCACAGGTTAAAGAGATGTGTATTGTCTCCAGACAGGACAGTTAGTGAGATTTTGCAAGTCCAGGCAAGCCGCGGGGGCCACAGACAGCGCGACATGAACCCAAGATCCCGGCCGAGGCCGTCCCGATGCGTGCGGAACCCGGCGGCTTGCCTGGACTTGCAAAATCTCACTAACTGTCCTGTCTGGAGACAATACACATCTCTTTAACCTGTGCTTAATGCTCTCTCCACTCACATTGTCTGTACCTTTAAGACTTGATTACCTGTAAAGACTCGCATTCCAACCATTATTCTGTAAATTGAGTTTGTGTCTTTATATGCCCTGTTTGCTGTTTGTGAACAGATCTCCCACTCACCTGACGAAGGAGCAGCGCTCCGAAAGCTAGTGGCGTTTGCGACCAAATAAACCTGTTGGACTTTAACCTGGTGTTGTGAGACTTCTTACTGATTTAACCAAGAGCCATAATCTCAATCAATGATGTGCTTGAGGGCCACCTTCTGGAATGCTGTTACACGTTACACTGTGGCCAAAACTCTACCACCTTGCCCGCCACGGAATCAGCGCGGGCGAGGGTCCAACAATGGAAATCTCCATTGACCTCGGGCAGGAATTTCTGATCTCACCCGACCAAGGCTGTAAAATCCCACCCAATGAATGTGTATGTGTGATTCCCCATGTAGTGCGCACCTGATTTCAAATGTGCCACTCTGGTGAACTAATTTTGACCAGTGCACACAAAGTGAAAAGATGGCGAGGACGTTTGCTCTGTACTATTCGCAATTATCAGGTACACTTCAGTCACTCCAATGGCAATTCGAACAAAAACAATATAAAAAGTCTTGCAACCATTCCACGTCCATCGTGTTTTAGGCATCATGCTTAAAACTTAGCATTTGAAAATAAGGAAAGGCAGTCATCTCTTCCCAGTTTATTCTGACCTGGGGATGGAAATTTATGAGCAGCTGTCAACCTAGAAAAGTGTCTATTTACAGCAATGAGGTGTGGTTTTAAATAGAACTCTGAAGGTAAACAGAGATCACTTTAGCAGCATTGTGTGTGTTACGTGGCAGTCATATTCTTGCTTCTGTAAAATAGCCCATTCTCTATTGCTTGAAGATGTTCATATTGCTTCTTCAATAACAGAAAAGGCAGATACTCAATTCCTGTCTAATATGAATTACATTCTGGTGAAGTTCAATTGCTTAACTGCTGCCACCCAGCCAGCGGACAACAACGCGGAAGAGGAGGAGGAGGAGAAAGAGCGAGAGAAGGAGAGCAAGAACAAAAGCAAAAATTTGCATTTATAAAAACATAGAAACATAGAAACCCTACAGTGCAGAAGGAGGCCATTCGGCCCATCGAGTCTGCACCGACCACAATCCCACCCAGCCCCCACCCCCACATATTTTACCCACTAATCCCTCTAACCTACGCATGCCAGGACTCGAAGGGGCAATTTTTAACCTGGCCAATCAACCTAACCCGCACATCTTTGGACTGTGGGAGGAAACCGGAGCACCCGGAGGAAACCCACGCAGACACGAGGAGAATGTGCAAACTCCACACAGACAGTGACCCGAGCCGGGAATCGAACCCGGGACCCTGGAGCTGTGAAGCAGCAGTGCTAACCACTGTGCTACCGTGCCGCCCGAGTAATTTATTAGTCACAAGTAAGGCTTACATTAACACTGCAATGAAGTTATTTATATAACAACCTTTAACATAAAAAAGTCCCAAGGCAGCTTACAAATAGTCGTAAGGAAAGGGGACACTAAACTGAGAAATGAGATTAGAAAGTGTAGCCAAAATCATAGAATCCTACAGTGCAGAAGGAGGCCATTCGGCCTATCGAGACTGCACCGACCACGATCCCACCCAGACCCTATCCCCACAACCCCACGCATTTACCCTCGCTAGTCCCCCTGACACTAAGGGACAATTTAGTATGGCCAGCACACCTAACCCGCACATCTTTGGAGTGTGGGGGGGGAAACTGGAGCACCCGGAGGAAACCCCCGCAGACACGGGGAGAACACGCAAACTCCACACAGACAGTGACCCAAGCCGGGAGTCGAACACGGGTCCCTTGCGCTGTGAGGCAGCAGTGCTAACCACTGTGCCACCATGCCGCCCCCATCTTGGTCAAAAAGATGGTTTCTTGAGGAGGTTTTTAAAAAGTGGTCGAGAAATTCGGGGAAAGAATTGTAGAGGTTAGGACCAAAACAGCTGAAAGCTCTGATACGAATGGCACAGCACACGGGGATGGATGTACAGAAGGCTGGTGAGAGGACAAAGCATGCAGGATGAAATATAGGGTGGAGATGGTAGCAGATTGGATGGGGAAAAAAGGTATGGAGGGATTTACATGAGTACAAGATTTTTGAATCTAATGTAATTGATATCTGATATTTTGGAACTGTTTTTTTTGCAGGTTATCTGTAACAGTCCCCTATGTGAGTTGAAGTTGAACATTACTGCATGGCGATGGTAAAAGCATTCATGAGAGATAACTTGTGCAACTGGGGCGGCACGGTAAAAATAGTATTTTTAATTATGTTAATTATGTTAATTTGGGGCGGCACGGTAGCACAGTGGTTAGCACTGCTGCTTCGCAGCTCCAGGGTCCCGGGTTCGATTCCTGGCTTGGGTCACTGTCTGTGTGGAGTTTGCACATTCTCCTCGTGTCTGCGTGGGTTTCCTCCGGGTGCTCTGGTTTCCTCCCACAGTCCAAAGATGTGCGGGTTAGGTTGATTGGCCAGGTTAAAAATTGCCCCTTAGAGTCCTGTGATGCGTAGGTTAGAGGGATTAGCGGGTAAATATGTGGGGGTAGGGCCTGGGTGGGATTGTGGTCGGTGCAGACTCGATGGGCCGAATGGCCTCCTTCTGCACTGAAGGGTTTCTATGATTGTTTCTATGATTGAATGAAGTATCCACTGCAGTTACCATGTGCGCAACTGAAAACTAATGCATACAAGAAGATGGAACAGGGAGATAGAAGCAAGTATAAGGGTGTTGGGACTCCTCACACTATCCAGACAAAGTGTCGCACAAGGGCCAAATTATTATTATATTCTGAAATAGGGAATCACAGAATCCTCTTCACATTGTGATAAACCGTTTGACAGCAACTTGCACAAAAATTCATTCAAATGATAATCTTTTAGCCTGAACAACTATAATTGTGAGGAGATGTCTCCAGAGTTTTATCTGATATATCAGCAAAGAATTGTAACTAACTGCAGTACCTGTTTCTCCAGTATGCGGCTGATCTCTCCCAGTGTCCTGTCGAGGGAGGACACCTTGTTGTTTGCCCAAGGTCCGCTATCCTGTCCTTGTTGCTGCTTGAGGAGATCTTTCACTAATCGCTGAAGTCTGTGCGCAAAGACAAAAATGTCAGCGAAATTACTTCTATTGTTGTTTTTGAAAGGAGATAACAAAATAAACAAGACTGAAATATGGATAAATACAAAGAGAGATCATCTTTATTTGCCCTTGGGATGTGCAAAGCTATCAACCATCCTGAACTGCCCGGAAACGTTGATGGGTCTTCCTGTGAACGATCTTTTCTTGGACTATTGAGCGGTGTGCTTGGCTACGTCCGTGGGGTTAAAAGTAAACCAGGTGGTATGGTGGCACAGTGGTTAGTACTGCTGCCTCACAGTGCCAGGGACCCGGGTTCAATTCCTGGCTTGGGTCACTGCCTGATTTTGATTTGATTTGATTTGATTTGATTTATTATTGTCACATGTATTAACATACAGTGAAAAGTATTGTTTCTTGCGCGCTATACAGACAAAACATACCGTTCATAGAGAAGGAAACGAGAGTGCAGAATGTAGTGTTACAGTCATAGCTAGGCTGTAGAGAAAGATCAACTTAAAGCAAGGTAAGTCCATTCAAAAGTCTGACAGCAGCAGGGAAGAAGCTGTTCTTGAGTCGGCTGGTACGTGATCTCAGACTTTTGTATATTTTTCCCGAAGGAAGAAGGCGGAAGAGAGAATGTCTGGGGTGCGTGGGCTCCTTAATTATCCTGGCTGTGTGGAGTTTGCACGTTCTCCCCATGTCTGCGTGGATGTCCTCCGGGGGCTCCGGTTTCCTCCCACAGTCCGAAAGCCGTGCTGGTTAGGTGCATTGGCCGTGCTAAATTCTCCCTCGGTGTACCCTAACAGGTGCCGGAGTGTGGCGACTAAGGGATTTTCACAGTACCTTCATCGCAGTGTGAATGTAAGTTTACTTGTGACACTAATAAATAAAGTAAAAGTAAAAATAAAGTTTACTTATTAGTCACAAGTAAGGCTTACATTAACACTGCAATGAAGTTACTGTGAAAATCCCCTAGTCGCCACAGTCTGGCGCCTGTTTGGGTCAATGCACCTAACCAGCACGTCTTTCAGACTGTGGGAGGAAACCGGAGCACCCGGAGGAAACCCACGCAGACACGGGGAGAACGAGCAAACTCCACACAGTGATCCAAGCGGGAATCAAACCCGTGTCCCTGGCGCTGTGAGGCATCAGTGTTAACCACCGTGCACAATAAATAAAAACTTTAAACCGTGTAAACGTGAGATTCAAATTATGTGCTGGGCCAACCAGGTAGGGATGTCAAAATTATCTGTCTGGAGAACTTCAGTGAACCATGTGGATTTCAGATGACAATACTGTCACTTGCATACTCATTTCCTTTTCCTGAATTACCAAATAGTTCATATTTATTGAACTTTTCAATGATAAGATTTTAAATTCACTTCTGGATTGCTGGTGTTTGCCAACATTACCAACACACCACCCCACCCTTCACCCATTCAGTTCCTAATTTCAACCATACCATCAGGAAGCAATACAGAAAGGCAAGCTTGTAATAAAAGCAGAAAATGTTGGAAAAACTCAACAGGACCAGGAGTATCTGTGGACAGAGAAACAACCAATGCCTTGAGTCCATGTGACTCTTCTTCAGAGCGAGTCCTTCATACAACGAAATCTGAAAAGAGTTAGATGGACACGAGGCGTAGGCTGTTTCTCTCTCCACAGATGCTGCTAGACCTGATGAGTTTTTCCAGCCTTTTCTGTTTTTATTTCAGGTTTCCAGCATCTGCAGTACTTTGCTTTTATATTAAGGCACGTTTGTAAGTGTTTTCATTCTTTAGCTGGTACCTGTTCACTGCACACCATAAATGCTCAGCCTAGCTTGATAACCTCTGGGTAACCATGCTGTCTTGATGCTTAAGATAGTTCTGGCTGAGGTCTTCGACTGCACAGACTTATTTTGGTTTCCAGCTAAAATTAAATCCAACAAACCACTGATCGTTGTTGCCCCAGCTTGCATTCACTCCCACAATGTCCACAATTGTGTTACAGGTGGGATTACGCTATATCAGGGACACGTACAGTGATCAGATTGCAACTCCACTCCTATTTACGACACAAAAATGCAGCCGCACCTTCTGACTCAGACTGGGTGAGAAATGTGCAGTATAGCAGGTTCCCGAGAACTCCTCCCGTGCAGGAGAATTGGAAAAGTGGAAGGCACACACACTCGCGCGCCCCCTCCCCGCACCCCCCAAGACAGATTTGAGAAGTCAGGGAGATGGTAAGTGTGTGCGGTAAGATGGATGGGTGGGGAGGCAGGTTGCACATTAAGCTATGAACGAGAAATCGATTTCTCAAAATGGAGAGAATTTTGCAATTCTCACTAAAATTTATTTTATTCCTCATTATTGTTTTGAGTGTCACAAACAGATATTAACAGTACCGTGCTGTCGAATCCGATCCTTGCTAGCATTTAGCAGGTTCATGTCAATGTCAACCTGGTTCAGTTGCTGGCACATTTATTTCGAAGTGCAGTTTTTGTTGCTGAATATATAATCTTATCTGGCAATTCACAATGGCTGGAATTCCCCGGCCATTCACACCGGTGGGATTCCCTGATCCCGCTGCAGCAAACAGAGATTTAGCTGAGCATCAAATTCTCCATCCTCTCTGGCAGTGGCGGCGGGACGTGAACGGCCTGAGAATTCTGGCCTATAATACTAAGGGAGTGCTCCATTGTTGAAAGTACCGTCCTTCGAGCGAGATATTAATCTGACGCTCCATCTCCCTATTTTGATCGATCTGGGAGGTGCCAAAGATCCCGCGGGTCCTTGAAAATTCCTCTCTCCATCATCATCATCAAAAATCAATTAAGGGGTTGTTCACCCCATTGCAGTTTGTGTATAAATTGGATGCCTTGTTTGCAGTTACTGAAATGAAAGTAGACAAAGTCCCAGAGGACCATAGGCTGCTCCCCCAATTTTGAGTGAGAGAGAGAGGGAGCTGACTGGTGGCGAATTAACCCGAGGGTCATCACACCTCAGGCGAGGGTCAAGGTTGAAAAGGTGGGGAGTTCATGAATAACGTCAGCCAGTATGGGAATTGAACCCACGCTATTGGCTTCGCTCCGCATCGTGAGCCAGCCGTCCAGCCCACTGCGCTATCGGCATTAAGGTATCAACTCTGATGTTGCAGTGGGTATAATCGATG
Source organism: Mustelus asterias (assembly GCF_964213995.1). NCBI lineage: Eukaryota > Metazoa > Chordata > Chondrichthyes > Carcharhiniformes > Triakidae > Mustelus > Mustelus asterias. Next base: position 6,583,406 of record NC_135829.1, on the reverse strand, counting down.
AATGCACAAGGTAAGCAACAATTAAGACCCTCATATTTTAATTTGTTATTATTTCAATAACCATATAGAACATAGAACAGTACAGCACAGTACAGGCCCTTCGGCCCTCGATGTTGTATATAGTTGAATTACAGTATCGTCTGTCAAGAGTTACACAGCTCTTTTTGTGAAAGTATACTTTTCATTGAGGCAATGAGCAAAGGGAACTCTTTGTACTCTTGTGCAAATGATAATAATTATGAGCTCCCCCTCAGGCATTCATGTAACTCTTTTTATTTAGATGACAGCTACCGCCATGCCTATAACAGGAAGAAGAATATCAGATGCACCAGGGATTAAAGACAGGGTGGCCCTTCATTCTGATACTATGTCTTTCACCCACATCTCAGGCTATTTTTACAAAGGGCAGATTTTCTGTCCAAAGGCTTACCAAACCAGCACAATGTATGGTGCTATTGAAATTGCGGGTTTGGTTTAGAATTAATTCAGAACTACCCCACCTGTCAAAGAATTAACAAACCCGAGGATTTAAACATCAACTAGGGGGGAAGATGCTGGAATCTAGCGTCAAAGAGTGACTCATCTGATGAAAGCTCGTGATACCAAATAAACCTGTTGGCCTTTAACCTGGTGTTGTGAGACTTCTTACTGCGCCCAAAGAGAGAATGGCTGAGCCCTGATCAGTTGATCAAAGAGTGTGAGCATGGATTTGTGAATGGAAGATTGTGTCTGCCTAACTTAGCTCCTTTTTTTCCCCAGAAGGCCACTAACATGGTGGATACGGGAAGATATAGATGTAGGGGACAATGATGCTGTCTACATGAACTTACAAATGGAATTTCAGGGTTGTGTTCATTCTTCTGAGGTGGCAGGTTCTGAATTTATTCTTAATCAAAATCTCAAACTTCAGTAGCACTATACATTATCTGCATGGATTTCCAAAAGGCATTTCATAAGGTATTGCACAAGGGATTATTAGCAAACATGGGCAGGTGTAATAAGAGGTAACGTTATGGGTTGGGAAAGAGGAGATAGGCAGTTGGATAATGGGTTCATTCTCTGATCAGTGGGATATGACTCAGGGAACTTCATTGGGGCCTCAGAATTTCACCATAGATATTAATGGCTTTGTTAAAGAAATGGAGAGATTTATATACAAGTCTGCAGATAGCAGTAAGTTATGGGTGAACGGTGAGTTATCTGGATGAGCCGGCGGAAGTTACAAAATGATATAGGCAGGCTAAGCAAGTGTGCTATGCTGAATGGAATTAAATGCGGGGGAAATGTAAGATCATACATTTTGGATCTGAGAAAGACAAACCAGAATTTCTTAATTTTGGGAGGCTGGAAACTGTGGAATAGTAAAGAGGTTTGGATGTCCATGTACATGAATCACAGGAACAAATTTAATCAAAAAGGCTAATGGAATATTGGTATTTTTCTCCTGAAATTTACAAGTGAGAAAGTGCTTCATCTTTACTGAGCCTTGGTCATCTAGACTTCTGCAAATGGTTTTGTGCACCAAACTTAAGGAAATATATTTTGGTTTCTTAAGTGGACATATTCACCCAGAATCATACCATGGCTTAAGGAGTTAAATTATCAGGGATGGTTAACAAACTTGCCTTGTATTCCCATGTGTTCAAAACGTTGATGAGTGATCTAGCCGAGGTATTTAAAGTAATGGATTCAACAAGGTAGATATGCAAGGAGAAACTTTTCTCTGGCATGGTGGAGGGTGGAATCCGGGACAATAAGAGCGCAGTCACTTGGGAGCGTAACGTAGGAAACCACAGTGACTTCACTTCAAAAGTACTTCACTGGCTGCAAAGCGCTTTGGGGTATCCTTGGGCTACAAAAGGTGCCATTTAAAAAGCTAGTGGACTTAGCCAATATGTTGCCATCCTGTGAATTATTAGTTGTTTTGCCGTACTGCTGGCTGGCACACGCAGGTCTCACATAGCTGGCAGAAACTTTTACACTTCCTACAGGTGAAAGCGCCAGAAAGAAAGCTGAAATGGAGATCCAGCAGTATCATACAGTATGAGAATGCGCTTGAAGCATTTACATTATAATACTGTGAAATTTAAGAAGGCTGATTTATCCATTTGAATTGCAAGCCCTGAGGGTGGGTTGTGATCTGTGATTAACTATCTGCTGCATGTGGTGGTAATCTAAAAGAATGAAAAAGGCCCACAAATCTCCCCCACACCCAGCTACAAAAAATGAAGTGTATTATTTTTCTGTTTAACACAACTACAAAAGGATCATTGTGGGTAGAAAGTATTTGTAAATTCGAAACGACCTACAATTAAAAATTTTTAGTCATTATGACACATGGGGTTTAACAGAAGAACATTTCTTATCCTTCTGAACATGCACTAAAGCAGGCAAATATTTCTGTGTTCTCACGCTATACCGCAAGTGCTAAAATCGGATTTTATCCCCATGATTCTTGATTTCACCAAGGAATGCAACGGAGGCATGTGAATTAGAGTTTTAGCAAAGGCAGTGAAGACAAAAAAGCTTCAATCACATAAGTACAGCTGGTCGCTCTGAATCGGAGAACTTTCTGGATGGACGTGCTAAGATCTGCAACTTCCCTGTGATTTTCTTTTTTCAAATATTGATTCATGGGGTGTATTGCTGGTTAGGCTAGCATTTAGTGTCTAACCCCAATTGTCCTCGAGAAGGCGGTGGTGGTGAGTTGCCTTCTTGAACCATTGCAGTCCATGTGGTGTAGGTAAATGCACAGTGCTGTTCAGAAGGGAGCTCTAGGACTTTGACCCAGCGAACTTCCAGCTGGTAGTGTTCCCATGCTTCAGCTGCCCTTGTCTTTTTAGGTGATAGCAGTTGTAGGTGTTGTTGTCTAAGGAGTCTTGGTAGTTCTTGCAGTTCATCTTGTAGATGGTACACACTGCTGTCATTGTGCGTCGGTAGTGGAGGGAGTGAATGTTTGTGGATGTGGCGCCAATCAAGCGGGGCTGCTTTGTCCTGGATGTTGTCGAGCTTCTAGAGTGTTGTTGGAGCTGCACTCATCCAAGCATGTGGAGAGTATTCCATTACATTCTTGACTTGTGCCTTAGAGACGGTGGACAGGCTCTGGGAAGTCAGAGAATGAATTATTCACTGCAGGATTCCCAACCTCTGACCTGCTCTTATAGCCACAATATTTATATGGCTAGCCCAGTTCAGTGTCTGGTCAATGGTAACCCCAGGATATTGACAGTCAGAGATTCAACGATGGTAATGCCATTGAATGTCATGAGGTGATGGTTGGGTTCGCCCTTGTTGGAGATAGTCATTGTCTTGCACTTATGTGGCGCAAATGTATCTTGCCTCTTTTCTGGATATTGTCCAGGTCTTGCTGTCTTTGGACATGGACTGCTTCAGTATCTGAGGAGTCGCAAATGAAGTTGAACATTGTGCAATCATCATCAAACATCCTCACTATGACTTTATGATTTAAGGAAGGTTATTGATGAAGCAGCTGAAGATGGTTGGGGATTCAGGAAGTGAGGAGGTTATGAGGTGAGGCCAGTATCACTCAGCACAAGTCAGGAGTGTAATGGCATACTCTCCACTTGCCTGGAGTGGCAACAATACTCAAGAAGCTTGACATCAGCCAGGGCAAAGCAGCCCACTTGATTGGCATCCCATTCACTATCTTAAGCATTCACTCCCTAAACCACCCCACAGTGGCAGCAAAGTGTACCACCTGCAAGATGCACTGCCGCAACTCACCAAGGCTCCTTCAACAGCACTTTCAAAACTCATGACCTCTAGATACCTCAAAGGACAATGGTAGCAGATGCATGTTCCTCTCCAAGCCACACATCATCCTGACTTGGAAATATATTGCCTTTTCCTCACTGTCACTGGGTCAAAATCCTGGAACTTCCTGCCCCACGGTGTACCTATACCATATGAACTGAAGGGTTCAAGGCAGTGGCTCATGAGCACGTTCTCAAAGGTATTTAGGGATGGGCAATAAATGCTGGCCTAGCCAGTGATGCCCACACTCGGTGAACACATTTAAATACAAACTTAAAGTGACGATTCATGTTGGCACTTTGATGAGTACTGTGACCTCCCCTGTTCGGTCTTCAACTGGGGAAGGGCAGAGTTTTGATCTCAATCCAATCTAAACACATACTTAACCATGAGGAGGAGGAACCCCCACTTGAATTTTGTTATAATCTAAAAGGAAAATACTGCAAATGCTGGGAATGAAATAGAAACAGAAAATGCAGGTCGGGCAGCATCTGTGGCGAGAGAAAGAGTTCAGGTTTCAAGTCCAATATGACATTTTGCTAATTTTATCATTCCTGCTTCATGCCCCATGAAAAGAACTTCAGTTGTTTATATCACTGCAGAAGCTGAAGCCACGTAATTCAATATCGATCAGGATGGGAGCATGGACCTTTCTCATCTTCATGGTTCAGTACCTCCCCACATTAAAGTTTATTCATTAGTCACAAGTAGGCTTACATTCACACTGTGATGAAGTTACTGTGAAAATCCCCTAATCGCCACACTCTAGCGCCTGTTCGGGTAAACTAAGGGAGAATTTAACATGGCCAATGCACCTAACCTGCACATCTTTGGACTGTGGGAGGAAACCGGAGCACTCAGAGGAAGCCCACGCAGACGCAGGGAGAATGTGCAAACTCCATACATGATGTGGAGATGCCGGCGTTGGACTGGGGTAAACACAGTAAGGATCTAACAACACCAGGTTAAAGTCCAACAGGTTTATTTGGTAGCAAAGTGCAGATTTCCGCTCCATCTGGCGAAGGAGCAGCGCTCCGAAAGCCAGTGGCGTTTGCTACCAAATAAACCTGTTGGACTTTAACCTGGTGTTGTTAGACTCCTTACTGTGCAAACTCCATACAGACAGTGACCCAAGCCAGGAATTGAACCCGGGTCACTGGCACTGTGAGGCAGCAGTGCTAACCACTGTGTCACTGTGCCGCCTGTGGTACATTTACTTAGAGTCATCAAAACAGCTCTCAAGATAAACATTTGCTTTATAATTAAAGTTGCAAAGGGTTTCTGTGAAATTATATCATTCATTTTTAGTCTTTTGGTGGTGGCGAACTTGAGTATTGCTGAAAAGAGAGGCGTGTTGAAGCTTTTTGTCTTACACTCATCAGGACACTTCGCAAGCACAACAGCACAAGGGGAAAACGGCAATTTTTACTGTACAAGAAGAGAATGTCGATTGGCCAGCCAATACTCAGTTTGTTTTCCTTGTTTAGTCATCAGTGATATAATTGGAGAAATGAGCTCAGAGGTTACAGAGCCTAACAGCTTGAGGAGATGAAAATAACATCACAAAGAAAGCATTTGCTTGAGCAATCAAGTAATATTCATCATCTCTCTGATATTAATTGAACTTCTTCACACTGAGAGACTCAGAAATTCCTCCAACCTCCTTCTGATAAGGACATTGAACTAATTTTCAGTGTCTTTCAAAGTATCCTTCAAAACAGATGGAAAATGAATTATAATTTATTGCACTTATTTTTTTTAAAATTAAAACAAGACGATGTGATTGATTTTAAGATCATAGTTTAATTCTTCTTTGCTTTTTCTTTCCTTTCTCGGTGTTACTATTGCTGAAATATCCAAACAACAAACTTACCAACACAGAGCCCTCACCTGAGGGCTGCCATGCACAATTTTATTGCAGGGAGAACTTAACAGGCGATCAGTAGTAGCAGGAGCCCTTGCTGATTTCAGCCATCCTTTCACCACAGAAGCAGAGTCCTACCAGAAATCAACTTAATTCACCTTGGACTTGTAGATCAACTTGATACTTTACGGCTTACAACCACATTAGGCAGTTGTGCACCTTAGCCATTAAGAAGTTTCTTAGTCATCAAATGCAAATTTAAGATGCTGAACCAATTAACGCTGTTATTTTGTTCTACTTCTTAACTACATACACAGCACTGAAGTCAGGAGAAACAAGCAAATGTTCCTTACTATAATTCTCAATACACCAATGCATTCATGACATAATTCACTTCGTAAGAGTTTTAACAACACCAGGTTAAAGTCCGACAGGTTTATTTGGTAGCAAATACCAATAGCTTTCGGAGCACTGCTCCTTCGTCAGATGGAGTGGAAATCTGCTCTCAAACAGGGCACAGAGACACAAAATCAAGTTACAGAATACTGATTAGAATGCAAATCTCTACAGCCAACCAGGTCTTAAATATACAGACAATGTGAGTGTAGGGAGCATTAAGCACAGGTTAAAGAGATGTGTATTGTCTCCAGACAGGACAGACTGATTGCATTCAGAGATTTGCATTCTGATCAGTATTCTGTAACTTGATTTTGTGTCTCTGTGCCCTGTTTGAGAGCAGATTTCCACTCCATCTGATGAAGGAGCTGCGCTCCGAAAGCTAATGGTATTTGCTACCAAATAAACCTGTTGGACTTTAACCTGGTGTTGTTAAAATTCTTACTGCGTTTACCCCAGTCCAACGCTGGCATCTCCACATCATAATTCACTTCCACAGGAACTGGCAACAAGTGTTAATCATACAGTAAATAGTTATTATGCTCCTTCATTTTTTTCCAATTGTATTTTAATTTAGATCTTTTTGTCCTCTTCTTTCCTGGCTTTTTACAATTCTTTCAAGTTAATTCCACACCTTTTTTTTGAAATGTATTCCTTTCTCAGAGTTACAAAGCCAATGTGCAGAGCAGACAAGGCAAGCCTTTAATCCATCTCCTTGCTTGCTCCAAGAACCAAATTCAAATTAAATCCAACTCATGGTCCCCACAAGAGAGACAAACAAGATCCAAGCTGACAAGGAAAAGCATTACACCTTGGGCTTGATCAAACACTTTATCTTAGCCAAAAGACCGAGAAGCGATGGGGTTTGCTTCATGGCCTTTATAGAATCATCGTGCAGAAGAGGCCCTTCGACCCATTGAGTCCGCACCAACATGTGAGAAACACCTGACCTCCCACCTAATCCCATTTACCAGCACCTGGCCCGTAGCCTTGAATGTTATGACGTGCCAAGTGCTCATCCAGATACTTTTTAAAGGATGTGAGGCTTCCCGCCTCCACCACCCTCCCAGGCAGTGCATTCCAGACCATTACCACCCTCTGGGTAAAAATGTTTTTCCTCACTCATTCCCCCCTCAACCCTCTGCCCGTCACCTTGAACCTATGTCCCCTCGTGACTGACCTTTCAACTAAGGGGAACAGCTGCTCCTTATCCACTCTGTCCATCCCCCTCATGATCTTGCACATCTCTATCAGTGTTCCCCTCTGTCTGCTCCAACGAAAGTACACCAAGCCTATCAAACCTCTGGGTTCCACCACTGTTAAACCCATTGTAAATGTTTGGATTGTGACCTTCACCTGTTCTTCACCCCCTTCACTCTTTTGTTTTGGTTACTGTGACAAAGATGCTCACCTATCTTTTTCAGAGGAAACCTTTCTTTTCTCTTTGATGTAGAAAAGCCCGTGCTTATTTCCAGCATTATCTGTTTTTCGAACAGCACACAACCTCCAGAGACACATAACCTTAGCATAAACCAAACTGCTTCCAAACGCTTGAACAAGGTATGACGCAATCACTACTCACACTGCTTAACAAGTCTTATCTGTTTATAAAACACTTACTTGGCTTTGAAGGGTGAGTCTGGGATCTGAGCTCTGGCTTCTAGTGAACTCTCATACTCTTTACCCCTGCATGTAATGAACAGAAGAAAGTCATGAAGATATTAATTACTGTTTCTTACACTAATGATAAATGACCAGCATATACCATTTATACTTACGACACAGAACAAATCATTTTTCCTCATCGTGTCTCTCTCTGCCTTCAAAACCTTCTTAAAATACTATTTTCAACCGCACTCTCAGGCTAAATTGCTCACCCTTAAAGCTAAAGTTTTATTTATTTGTCACAAGTAGGCTTACATTAACACTGCAATGAAGTTACTGTGAACATCTCTTAGTCGCCACACTCCGGCGCCTGTTCGGGTACACTGAGGGAGAATTTAGCATGGCCAATCCACCTAACCAGCATGTCTTTCGGACTGTGGGAGGAAACCGGAGCACCCGGAGGAAACCCACGCAGACACGGGGAGAACGTGCAGACTCCACACATACAGTGATCTAACCCAGGTCCCTGGCACTGTGCGGCAGCAGTGCTAACCACTGTGCCACAGTGCAGTGTTCCCTTTGCCATTTCCTTCACCTGTGAAATGCTCAATGTTCTTTTTGCACAAAAATTATTCACATCATATTCAAAACACCGTTACAAAACATTTCAAAATGGTCATTACAGAAAGTGCAATGACATTGAGATTTTCTACATAGATCATGTTGCGGACTGAGGTGCTGCAATACAATTGCAATACATGTAATATTTATTGCATACATTCAATGTGAGTCATACAGCCCGAGGGGTTCTATACAATTTTCAGTCCCTCAGCGTACTATGACTAAAAGGTCTTAGACAGGTCCTGGGAAGAATCTTTTCTTTTGCAAAACTATACTTTATTCATAAAATACCTAAAGGAACATTACAAAACGTGCTCAATGATCCTCTTTTACACGAGGCACAGAAGTTGTAGGTTGTTTTAGGATTGTCACTTTTTCTATTCCATAGCATAAGTATTCACATCATTTTTTTTTCTATTGCAATCCTAAACAAACAAAATATCTGATTTTAAACATCATTCCTCAGCTCATCCAGTTCTGACTTTTAATCATTTTTGTGCCATGCATGCAACATACCCAATTTTAATCATGATGTGGAGTTGCCAGTGTTGGACTGGGGTAGACACAGTAAGTAGTCTCACAACACCAGGTTAAAGTCCAACAGGTTTATTTGGTAGCACGAGCTTTCAGAGCGCCGCTCCTTCATCAGGTGAGTGCAGGATTTGTTTCAGCCTCTGATCTTTGGGTAAGCGTTCTCCAAGGCGGCCTTCATGACACACAACAACGCAGAATCGCCGAGCAGAAACTGATAGCCAAGTTCTGCACACATGAGGATGGCCTCAACTGAGTTCTTGGGTTCATGTCACACTATCTGTAACCCCCACGACTTGCCTGGGCTTGCAAAATCTCACTAACTGTCCTGGCTGGAGACAATTCACACCTCTTTAACCTGTGCTTAACCCTCTCTCCACTCAGATTGTCTGCACCTGTAAAGACCTGATTACCTGTTAAGACTCGCATTCCAACCATTATCTTGTAATTGAGTTTGTGTCTATATATGTCCTGTTTGTGAAACAAATCTTGCACTCACCTGAGGAAGGAGCAGCGTTCCGAAAGCTCATGCTACCAAATAAACCTGTTGGACTTTAACCTGGTGTTGTGAGGTCAATTTTAATCACTCCACCATTGGTGGCTGTACCTTCGGTTGACTTGGTCCGCAAGCACTGGAATTCCCTCTCCACTTCTTCCCTCTCTAACTTGCTCTCATAAGACACTTCTTAAGCGTACCTCTTTGACCAATTTTTGGTCATCTGGCCCAATATCTGCTTATGTGGCTTGTTGCCGCATTATTTTTTAATTGTTCTGACAGGGCTGGTGGAGAGAGAATAGAGTCAACTTTTCAAATCAGGGTGACTCTTTGTCAGAGCTCAGTATCTGATGAAGCTCTGACGAAGGATCATCCTGCCTTGAAATGTTGGCTCCATTCTCTCTCCACAGATGCTGTCAGACCTGCTGAGATTTTCCAGCATTTTCTGTTTTTGTTTCAGATTCCGGCACCCGCAGTATTTTGCTTTTATCTTAGTTTTTTTAAGTGTTGTTTTTAATGCTCCTGTGAAGCATTAAAACACAAGCTTTTGTTCATTTGGAGGGTGCACTGTCTTGACACTTTTAAAAAATTAATTTGTGGGACATAGGCATCGCTGGCTGGCCAGCATTTATTGCCCATCCCTCGTTGCTTGAGGGCAGTTGAGAGTCAACCACATTGCTATGGCTCTGAAGTAAACATGTAGGCCAGACCAGGGAAGGACGACAGATGTCCTTCCCTAAAGGACATTAGTGAACCAAATGGGTTAATCTGATATAGAGGCCGTGAAGCAAACCCCATTGCTTCTTGGCCTTTTGGCTAAGATAAAGTCTTAAATCAAGCCCAAGGTGTAAACATGTAGGAATTACAGGCAACGGGCACCACACAGGACTTGTAGATCTTTTCCTTCCTAGCTGTGTCAATGATCAGTAACATTTTAAACTCGAACTTTGATTCTTCAGCTAGATCTAGCACCGGAATTCCAGAGCTTGTGGATAAAGTCAACTGAAGGCACGGTTATCAGTGGTGGAGTGATTAAAATTGGATATGTTGCATTGACCTATACATGGTACAAAAACTGGGGATTCCTTCAGACACGAATTTCCAGGACTGTTGGATTACAGCAGGTAAATTGGAAAAGCAGTTAATGCAGTAATGGTGCTGTTCCCTTTGAATTGTTTAAGCACCCTTTATAACGATGGTAAAAGGTAAAGTCGCCATTGTCCCAGATGACCGTACGCTGCTCTGCCCTCTGAGCGGGGCAAGGTTGAGAAGGTGGGGCCTTCATGAATAACCTCACTGGCCCCAGGAATTGAACCCACGTTGTTGGCATCACAAACCAGCCAACTGAACTAAACCAACTCCTAAAACTATAGTCTGATATAAATAAAAGTGCTAGTGATATCTACGGACAGAGTTTTAGTACTGCAAGAATTTTTAAAATGTATTACCAGAGCTATCCAATTCATGATTTTATCCATCCAGTAGCTATCTAAGTCTAACTTATTTTGTCTTACAAAGTCTTGCAGTAAACAAGCGAGTCATACCTTTGACATATATAATAAAAGCCAGTCACACATATGTACATATGAGAAATATATAAAATGTACACTGCCAGAACACGTTTTGTAAACGCACGTTTTAAGACTGCCTATTCCCATCACTGTAACATGGTCCAACTCTGCCCGTGATGCAGCTTCTCTGCTGATGTTATCCATGCCTTTTTTAACTATTCCAATGAACTCCTGTCTGACCTTCCACATTCTACTTCTTGTAGACTTCAAGTCATCCAAATCGCTCATGCCAATGTTCTTACTAAGATCATGTCCTGTTCATCCACCAATCCTATGCTCACTGACATACATAGCTCCTGGTTAAGTAGTGTCTCAAGTTTAAAACTCTCATCCTGGTCTTCAACTTCCTTTTTGATCTGTTCCTACCCTTACACTTTAGTCCCAAAGTTGTCCAAGATCCCTGTGCTCCTCCAATTCTAGCCTCTTGAACATCCCCAATTCTTCTAGGGTGGGTGGCCATGCCTTCAGCTGCTGTGGCCCTAAGCACTAGAATTCCCTCCCTAAATGACTCCCATCTTTTTTTAAAGATTCTCCTTAAAATCTACTTCCTTTGCCCAACCTTAAAATAACCTTCCAGGACTTAGTAACGAATTTTGCTTGAAGGCTCATCTAAAGCACCTTGGGAGGTTTTATTGTATTTATATAGCTCCTTTAATACATTGCTGTACTTTTCGGTGTGAACCAAGTCTTTTTTTTAAAAGGTTAAAGGTTAAAACTTTAGGTAACGGGCAGATGTAAAAAGTGCCTGGATCTGCACCTTAAGTGTTGTAAAGCTGCAGGCCTTTGGGCCAGATGCAGGAAGGTGGGATTAGAAAGGGCACATGGGTGTTCTTGGACTAGCATGGACAAGATGAGCTGAATGGTCTCTTCCTGTGCTGTAACTTTTCTATGGTTGTATATCCATCGTGTGCAAGATGGGAGGCCTCAAGAATACCAAAAGATAGCATAATTCAAGTAGAAATTGAGTAAGGACACTGGTTTTGGTATTTAAAACCTACGTTTGTAGGATATTCGACGACTGAAAGAGACTTATTTCATAATTCAGACTCTGAAAAAGAACGATCGAGTGGAGGAGACAGTGCAATAACAATTAAATTTACAAACTTGTGAAGTATTACAAGCCACACTTGGGCACTAAATTCTTTTCTGTGGCTGAAATTGTTTGTCTTGTAATTTCTAGGTTTCCTTTCCATCTATATTTTGTCTTATTTAAATTATGAAGCTTCTTACTGCAGATGTCAAGTATAATTATTGCCTTTGTTAAAGATATTAAAGTGCGATTTGTCTTCCATGTTATGAGAACTAATTCACAGGACATGACAAGCCAAGTTAAAAACTGATCATTTTCTGAATTGGTTTTTGACTAATAACAGAAATAATTCAGTTTCAAATAAAAGCCTGATTGCAATCCCAAATCAGAAAGGTCATAAATTCAACCAGGAGCCTTGATTTACCTTCCTTCAACCCCCACCGCCCCCCCCCCCCTTTTATTGAAGGTACTAATTCACATTGGGGTACAATTAATTGGTACAAGCCACTGCCCAGTAGCCAAGTGGCCTAAAACAAAAACCTGTCCTGGTCTCTCCATGCCGATACTATAGTTACGAAAGCCCACTAACGCCTCTACTTTCTCAGAAGACGAAGGAAATTTGGCATGTCAGCTACGACTCTCACCAACTTTTACAGATGTACCATAGAAAGCATTTTTTCTGGTTGTATCACAGCTTGGTATGGCTCCTGCTCTGCCCATGACCGCAAGGAACTACAAAAGGTCGTGAGTGTAGCCCAATCCATCATGCAAACCAGCCTCCCATCCATTGACTCTTCTACACTTCCCGCTGCCTCGGAAAAGCAGCCAGCATAATTAAGGACCCCTCGCATCCCGGACAATCTCTCTTCCACCTTCTTCCATCGGGAAAAAGATACAAAAGTCTGAAGTCCCGACTCAAGAACAGCTTCTTCCCTGCTGCTCTTGAATGGACTTACCTTACATTAAGTTGATCTTTCTCTACACCCTAGCTATGACTGTAACACTACATTCTGCACTCTCTCTTTTCCTTCTCTATGAACGGTACGTTTTATCTGCATAACGCAAGAAACAATACTTTTCACTGTATGTTAATTCATGTGACAATAATAAATCAAATCAAATCAAATCAAAATCAAAAGCTTGATGCATGAACCCTGGCACTGAGTGCCAAGTCAACTATGGAAGGACATTACAGCCCAATCCTATCTGATGTCTGCATGTGCCAGAAACTTCTCAGTCAGAGTCAAAACCAGAAGCAGGAAGCTAGCTGACTTTGTGAAACTAATCCTAGCTCCAGGGCACTGAAACTGAATGTAACAATCTCAGGACTGAGGTGCAGTTCTTTTCTGAGCGCGAGCCAAGCTATATCCTGACGGTTCAGAAAGCAATTCTGTTATCGGTCTGGAATTATATTTAAACATGATATCATTTTGGGAATCATGCAGCGGGGTAGAAGAATATAAACAACCTTGCAGGGGAGGGTTGTGATGAGAAAGGTGGACTGAGCCGGTCAAAACACAAATAACACTGTCAAACTAGGTACCAGCTTCAACTCAGGCATTTCCAGAAAATGATCTTGCACAATTGTAGTTGAAAGGCAACCAAAAGAACAAATAGTTATTTGCCTCGAGCAATTGCACCAATGCCAGCAAATTGATGAATAACTTTCTACAAGACATACTGCCAAATAGGTGGAAGAAAACTTTTTAATTTTCCTATTAATGTTACAGCTGGATATCTGTTTAAACCATATAAGTGCTACTGTTAAAAGTGAAGGGAGATGCGGAATCTTTCATGGCCGTTTATCATTTTAAACATACTGTGTAGGCTTTATAATGTCCAATTTGTCACCAATATGTTTTTGTCGGGGTGACCTGTTATCTTGATCCTCATTTTAATGATCACCCCTGCAAAAAGGGAGCATTACCAAATGAATTCATCGGTAGCTTGCATATCCAGGTCAGAAAGTCCTGGATTCAAGCCCCATTCTCGGACTTGAGCGCCTAATCCAGGCTGACACTTCAGCACTGTACTGAGGAATGCTGCATTGCCTTGCGGTGCCATCCTTGTTTAAGACTTTAAGCCAAAGCCTGTTTAGGTGGATGATAAAACATTCCACTGCACTACCTGGCAAACAGCAAGGAGCATCTGGCCAATTCCTCTGGCCAATATTGTTCTCTCAACCACCATCAGCAAAAGCAGATTAATGTGTTTTTCTTCTTATTGCTGCCTGTAGAAACAGCCACCGTGTGTGCCCACATAATGCTGCTGCAATTCAGACTAATTCACCGCATGCAAAGTGCCTGGTTATCCTCCAGAGATATAACGTCCTCAATGAAAGCAAGTGTTTTCTCTATGCAGCATTTGACAAGAACACAGTGAAACAAATAAATCTGCTTCTGACAAGTTAAGGTTCCATAACAATCCCAGTTATCTGGGGCTTGGCAGGCCTATAAAAAAGACCCAATGGTCTCTTAAAAATGTTTTCAAGTCACTCAGAAAGTGCTTTTCCATCAATGGCTACTTGGTAACTGCTAACAGGTATCAGATTTAAAATATCAAACATTCATAGCTGACTCGTTAATAAACAGTGTAATGATGTTCCAAATAATTATTTGAATTGTGAGGTTATACAGAACTTGAGCCATCTGTTTACTTGCAAACATGAATTGGTGGTTTCAGGAAAGCAAAATCCTACGCTTAAAAATGTGCAACTGCTTCCATGTATCTTGTTTACATTGGCCGAAAGCCACAGCTTTCAGAGATAAGAAACACCGTTGCTCTGATATTGCCTACTTTGGCTCCAGCATGCCCAGATGAACAGGTGAAAGCTGTCACCCAGCCATCAGCCTTCAATAAGACCTTGTGTTGGAGGTACCCAACGGTACTAGGGTAGTTTGGTACCAACCCACTCAGGTCAGTAATGCAGAAGGACGCCCAGGCAGATTCACTGCACAAACATGTAGGCAATGAGACGATCGTACAGGGAGCAAGCAAGGCACTGCGACTCATTGCCTTACAGAAGCCATTACACTGTCTCTTTTTGAAATCTAAACTTACAAAATAATTGTGAAGGAGGTAACAATTCGGAGGCACTGAATTAAAAATTTGACAAAAGCCAAAAGCTCAAGGAAAAATGTTGTAAATCTGAACTTTGACAAAATGCTTGTGAATAGTAAGGTTGACAGAGAAAAGTACTCAAGAAAGAAAACACAGATTATTTTTCCCTCCATTGCATTTGACATTAGGATAAACTGCGGCCAGCAGCAGAAGATAAAGAACGCTGCCAGAACAAGGCATTACATACAGTGACAAATGAAGGAGATCAAAGGATTAGCATGGTTCCTGTACGGTGCTAAAATTTTTTCCAACAATTTGCATTTATGTAGCATTATCAAAGTAGTATAACATCACAGAGTCTTTCACAGCAGATAAAATCAGAAGAAATGATTTATCAAATATGCAGCGTCCCAATGGTTTTCCACAAATTCGATGATGGTCGAAACATTCCTATGACTAAGCTGAGTAACTGAGTAGCAACTTAATCCTACACGTTTTTTTTGCATTACAATTAATTTAGGCCAAAAATATAATTTTCCTGGTGTCATAATTCCCACCAGAGTTGATTTCTCCAGTCTGGAAACTTCAGCATGACCATCGCCTCTTGGGGATTGAATTAGGTTTAATCTCCACATCTCGTGTTAAAACAAACATAACACTTCTGATTTTGGGGACTGCTCCAGCACAATGGAAAAGATTGCACCCAAATGATAGCAATACTACAAGGTGAACATGAACCACCAGCTCCCCATGTCACTAAAGATGCAGAGAAGGGTGCTTGGGGGATAATTAAAACTTGCAAATGGCAGGCATCTTAAAGTTTATTTATTTATTAGTCACAAGTAAGACTTACATTAACACTGCAATGAAGTTACTGTGAAATTCCCTGAGTCGCCACGTTCCGGTGCCTGTTCGGGTCAATGCACCCAAACCAGCACGTCTTTCAGACTGTGGGAGGAAACTGCAGCACCCGGAGGAAACCCACGCAGACACGCGGAGAACGTGCAAACTCCACACAGAGTGACCCAAGCTGGGAATTGAACCCGGGTCCCTGGCGCTGTGAGGCAGCAGTGCTAACCACTGTGCTACTGTGCCACAGTATTAGTGTAATAACTTAATGTACAGTATTAATGTAATAACTTAAATTCAAAGCACTTTTTCAAGACTGTTTTTCCAATAACTGTTCTGTTGCTATTTTAATACTTAAAAGTGCTGCTTGACAAACTTTGGATGGTAATAAAAACCTAAAATACTTAGAAAAAAACAGTATATGCAAGACATAATGGCAATTACAAAATAGTCATTTACTGATGTAATAAAATTATTTTCATCTGTACAGAACGCTTTTTGTGTATGTACTTCCAGTTGATGTAACATTCAAAAGTCAGATGTAACAAAGTTCTCCAGATGTTGCATGTAGAACAAGGAGGTGGGAGATAGTTACAAAGCTATACCCTTTCTGGAAGATTTCAGATAACGTCAAACTGGGGGATTACAAACCATTTGTGAACTCAGAAATTCAATTACGAGCCTTCGAGCAGGAAGTATCAGCAACAGAAATGCTTTCAAAGAAAATTCCAAAGAATTAGGATTAATCGGTTTTTCACCTTTTCCTCTCGTCGAGACTGTGATTACACCGTTCTGGATAGAAGAGAACTGCCTTTGAAGGAGTCAGTCAGTCGGACAGTATAAAGGAACTGAATTAACATTACTTGAGGTGCTAACTCAGAGGCCTTGGCTATTTGCATTACTCCAGCCGTTCGTATTAAATCCAATTTGCTTGCTCCATAGCAGCTACGTGCAATTAACCTAAAGTCATCAGCGCTTACTGTTTAAGCCAAAATATTCAAGCAAATATAACAGATAGAAAAAAATATGCAGCATCTTAAAATTACTCATGGGCTTTTATCATAGTTTCATTTGTCATGACAATTAAGTCTTACGTGCTGCACTGTGTGGTATCAATATGCAATGCTGCAGATCAGTGTGATGCAGAATCAATTCACCCCATTCTTGAGTTTTGATGCTACGAATCTGAAGAAAGCAAGTCTTAAAGCACTCTTACATTTCAGGAGTTCACCTGATGACAGGCACATACATGGTTCTTTTGCTAAGCACAAGCAATCCAACCTGTAGGGATCCAAGAAGATTGTAAACACAAGAACATGTGCATCGATGAATATGTCATAAAAGCAAAGACTCTTGTTGCAGCACATCCACAGGTCTCTTTTTAATTTGCATTCATACTGAGCAGGCAGAAAAAAGACAGTCACCCCCTTGAGAAAAAGGGAAGTCGTATGTGTAAGTCATTCTCCTCAGATAAGGAAACGGTGAACTAAAAGCACTTTTGGATTCCTTCCTACATAAGGAGGGAAGAAATTGCAGGCCGAGTTATTCTGCATATGTGCTTCCTGGCCTGAAGTCAGGATTGCTCTTTTGGCATCAGATGTTCTGCAGGCTGAGTATTAGAGGGAGATTCTTGGGAGGAACTGCTAGTACTGATGTTAAGATATACTCAGGGTATCAGCTTTACCGAACTGGCTACTAGCAAAACAGTTAGTTCTTTTTAAACAGAGCTGGATAAGTATCTGTTTGAGAAAAAGGATTGAAGATTATGACGTGGCCAGAAATGACTAAATGCTTCATAGGACACAAGAGTTCATTCAATGCCACTTGAAATGTAGGCTTGTAAACATAAATGGTGGAGTTCAATTAATATTATACCCGATATTCTAGGAATTCTGCCTCTTTGCTCTTGGGAGCTGAAGAGCGGTTTCAGAATGTTATCAACTGGAGAGGTTTTGGTTGGTTACCTGCCTCAAGATTGAATGGACGTTAGGCGGAACCACCAGCCAAATTGTACAAAGTAACTTGAAGAGGACTGGTTTTTCCAGTCTACTCTCATTCCATATTTTCTTTTGTTCTAACTTGTTCCTGCTGTATTATATGCTCAGTGCAAATTCCAGACTTTCTTGGCATTTTCACTAAGATTTTAAGACCCCAGCATATTCACATTTCTTCGACAGGGGAACGCAGAGCAAGGCACAATAAAAGATTTTTGTTTTAATTTGCATGGCTGGGGAGGCAGTCACTGTTAACCATGGCATCAAACTGTAAAAGATAGAATTCAAACAGGTAGGCTCCTCTGATAGTGGTACAGGTTGTGCTGAATAGACTGGAGATGCTTCTTTTAAATCAAAGCCTACTTGGGTGGGATGCTAAAGAGTTCTTGGCCCTAAATGACCTAATTGAGCAGAAAGCACCTAATAACTTTTTCTGGCCTACATTTCTCTCCTGACCAATGGTACTCACAGTGAGTAACATAGAAAATAGGAGCAAGAGGAGGCCATTTGGCCCTTGGAGACTGCTCCGCCATCCAGTATGATCATCCAACTCAATAGCCTATTCCTACGCCCCCCCCAATATCTTTTGATCTCTTTCACCCCAAAAGCTATATCTAAATCCTTCTTGAAAACATACAATGTTTTGGTCTCAACTGCTTTCTGTGGTACCAAACTCCACAGGCTTACCACTCTCTGAGTGAAGAAATTTCACCTCATTCTGTCTTATAGGGTTTACCCCTTATAAGACAGACTGATAATCTACATCCCAGAGCACTTAAGTAAGTGGCCCTCGAAATAGTGGATGCATTGGTGGTCACCTTCCAAGATTCTATAGACTCTGGAACAGTTCCTACAGATTGGAGAGTGGCTAATGAACCCCATTATTTAAAAAGGGACTATGACCCTTGGTTCTGGACCTCCATGCCTCCAGGAACATCCTTCTTGCATCTATCATGTCTAGTCCTTTTATAATTTTCTCTGACAGCCCTCTTATTCTTCTAAACTCCAGCAAATATCATCCTGACTCAATCTCTCCTCATACGCCAATCCCACCATCCCAAGAATCAGTCTGGTAAACCTTTGCTGCACTCCCTCTATAGCAAGAACATCCTTCCTCAGATAGAGATCAAAACTGCACACAACATTTCAGGTGTGGCCTCACCAAGGCCTTTTATAATTGCATCAAGACCTACATGCTCCTGTACTTGAATCTTCTCGGTATGAAGTCCAACATACCATTTTCTTTCTTTACCGCCTGCTGTACTTTCATGCTTATCTTCAGTGACTGGTGTATGAGGATACCCAGGTCTCATTGCACATTTCCCTCTCTCAATTTATAGCCATTCAGATAATAATCTACCTTCCTATTTTTGCTACCAAAGTGGATAAGCTCAAATTTATCCACATTATAAGCATCTGTGGGACTTTGTTAGAAGTCTTCTGAAAGTCCAAATAAACTCCATCTACTGGTTCCCCCTCATCAACTTTACCAGTTACATCCTCAAACACTTCCAGTTGATTTGTCAAGTATGATTTTCCTTTTGTAAATCCATGCTGACTCTGTCCGATTCTGCCACTGTTTTCCAAGTGCTCTGCTATAAAATGCTATAAAATCCATGATAATGGACTCTAGAATTTTCCCCACTACTGACATCAGGCTGACTGGTCTATAATTCCGCTTTTCCTCTACCTCCCTTTTTAAATAATGGGGTTCATTAGCCACCCTCCAATCTGTAGGAACTGTTCCAGAGTCTATAGAATCATGGAAGGTGACCACCAATGCATCCACTATTTCTGGGGCCACTTACTTAAGTGTTCTGGGATGTAGATTATCAGGCCCTGGGGATTTATCTGCCTTCAATCCTATCAATTTCCCCAAAACTATTTCTCTACTGATACTGATTTCCTTGAGTTCCTCCCTCTCACTAAACTCTCTGTTCCCCAACATTTCTGGAATATGATTTGTGTCCTCCTCTGTGAAGGCAGAACCAAAGTATGTATTTAATTGGTCAGCCATTTTTTTCCCTCCCATTATAAATTCCTTTGTTTTTGACAGTAAGAGACCTACATTTATCTTCACCAATGTTTTTTTGCTTCACATATCTATAGGAGCTTTTACAGTCAGTTTTTACTTTCCCCACAAGCTAACTCTCACACTCTATTTTGCCTTTCTTAATCAACTCTTTCGTTCTCCTTTGCTGAATTCTAAACTGCTCCTAATCCTCAGGTCTGTTGTTTTTTTTTGGCCAATTTGTATTGCTTACTCTCTCTAATTTTCCTGGTGAGCAACGATTTGGCCACCCTTCCCATTTCACTTTTGTGCCAGACAGGAATAAACAATTGTTGCATTCACCCATGCGCTTTTTGAATGTTCGCCATTATTATCCACTGTCATCCCTTTAAGAAACGCTTCCCATTCCAACATAGCCAACTTGCGTCGCATACCATCGCAGTTTCCTTTATTAGTATCAGAATCAACTATGTCACTCTCCATCTTGATGAATAAAGAATTCTATCATATTATGCTCGCTCATTCATATGGGGTATTGCACAGCTAGATTGCCAATTATTCCTTTCTCTTTAAACAATACCCAGTCTAGGATGGCCTATTCTCTAGTTGGTCCCTCAACGTATCGGTCCAGAAAACCATCCCGTATATACTCCACCTCCTCTATGGTATTGTGACTAATTTGATTTGGCCTATCAATATGCAAATCAAAATCACCCATAAGTACTGATGTTCCTTTACTGCTCACATCTCCAATTTCCTGTTTAATGCTATCCCCAACATCACCACTACAGTTTGGGGGTCTATATACAACTCCCACTAACATTTTTTGCCCCTTAGTGTTTCTCAGCTCTGCCCATACAGATTTTTATTCATTCATGCATTCATGCGACATGGGCATTGCTGGCTAGCATTTATTGCCCATCCCTAGGTATCCAAGTTGAGAGTAAACCACATGTAGGCCAGACCAGGTGAGGATGGCAGATTTCCTTCCCTAAAGGACATCAGTGAACCAGATGGGTTTTCCCGACAATCGACAATGGTTTCATGATCATCAGTAGATTCTTAATTCCAGATATTTTATATTGAATTCAAATTCCACTGTCTACCGTGGCAGGATTTGAACCCAGGTCCCCAGAACATTAGCTGAGTTTCTGGATTAATGGTCGAGCGATAATACCACTAAGCCATCGCCTCCCCTTATATTGCCGGAGCTAATATCCTTCCTCACTATTGCGGTAATTTCCTCTTTAACCAGTAGTGCCAACTCCACCGCCTTTTCCTTATTGTCTATCCTTCCTAAATAGCGAATGTTCCTGGATGTTCATTTCCAATCCCTGGTCACCCTGCAGCCATGTCTCCGTAATCCAGACGATATCATACCTACTTACATTTACTTGCACGATTAACTCATCCATTTTATGATGAATGCTCCGTGTGTTAAGGCACAAAGCCTTAAGGCTTATCTTTTTAAAATTACTTGTTCTATCCCCACTATTTTTCACTGTGGCCCTGTTTGATTCTGTCTCTTGAGTTCTCTGCCTATCATTTTTCATATTTCCCTTACTTTGTTTTGTTCTTGTCCTTGATTCCGCCTCCTCTGACTCCTTACATAGGTTCTCATGACCCTGTCATTTTAGTTTAAACCCTCCCCAATCATGCTAGCAAATACTCCCCCCCCATTCCCCCAGGACATCTATCCCAGTCCTGCCCAGGTGTAACCCATCCAGTTTATACAGATCCTACCTCCACCAGAACCAGTCGCAATGCCCCAGGAATCTGAAACCCTCCCCTTCACACCATCTCCTCAGCCACGCATTCATCCGATATATCCTGCTATTTCCACTGTCACCAACAAGTAATAATCCTGAGATCACTACATTAAAGGTCCTACTTTTCAACTTACTTCCTAACTCCCTATATTCTGCTTTGAGGACATCGTCCCTTTTTTAACCCATGTCATTTGTACCAATGTGTACCATGACCATTGGCTATTCCGTCTTCAGGATATCCTGTAACCGCTCCAAGACATCCTTGACCCTAGCATCAGGGAGGCAACATATCACCCTGGAGTCTCATTTGTGGCCACAGAAACACCCATCTATTCCCCTTACAATTGAATCCCCTATAACTATTGTATTCCCACACTTCTTACTCCTCCTCTGTGCAGCAGACCTAACCATAGTGCAACGAATTGGGCTGCTGCTGCTTTCCTGAGAGGCCATTTCCCTCAACAGTAACTAAAGCAATATATCTTCTTTTGCAGGGGAATGGCCACAGGAGATTCCTGCACTGCCTGCCTAGTGTTCTTGCCTGCCTGATGGTCACCCATTCCCTTCCTGCCTGTGGAATCTGAGCCTTTCTTTCCGTGCTATCCACAATACTCTCCGCCTCATGGAAGCTCCACGGTGTCCCCAGCCGCCTCTGTTCTGAAATCTGGGATTCTAGGAGTTGCAGCTGGAGACACCTCCTGAACACACACTGGCTCCAGGGAATGGAAGTGTGTCCGGATTCACACATAGAGCACCAGGAGAACACCATGGCTTTGAGCTCCCTCTGGTGCAGCCTCCACTCCTGCAGCAGGGCAAGACCACTCCCTGAGGATTAAAAAGTTAGAAAATGAAAAAAGCAAAAAACACCTCTTCCACTCTGCATGGAATTCCCACTGTGCTCCAAATTCCCAGATAACAAGACTAATTCTGGTTGTATTTCACTCAGGATTTGCCCTCTCCCACCGCTCATGGACAAAGCTTGTGTAACTGAATGCACAGAGGAAAAGCCCACAGATTGGGACAAGGATGTTATTCCTGATCAGTAGCCCCTGGATGTGGGCGGATGGATTATCAGCAAGAACAGCATTATGCTTTGTTACACGCTGATGTAGCCAATCCACAACACGTGTTTAAACTCATGCATATAGAACGACACTTGCAAAAGATGCACAGGGAAATTCACACATCAAGGTTCAATGCCTTCTGGAGATGATGTGGAATGAATATTGCCAAAAAAGAGGGGAGAAAGGAGGAAAAAGTTAAGATGCATAGCAGCTTTTGAGAATTCAGTGGGTTAAAATAGAGGATGTAAATGACAATTCAGAGGGTGGCACGGTAGCACAGTGGTTAGCACTGCTGCTTCACAGCTCCAGGGACCTGGGTTCGATTCCCGGCTTGGGTCACTGTCTGTGTGGAGTTTGCACATTCTCCTCGTGTCTGCGTGGGTTTCCTCCGGGTGCTCCGGTTTCCTCCCACAGTCCAAAGATGTGCGGGTTAGGTTGATTGGCCATGCTAAAATTGCCCCTTAGTGTCCTGGGATGCGTAGGTTAGAGGGATTAGCGGGTAAAATATGTAGGGATATGGGGGTAGGGCCTGGATGGGGTTGTGGTCAGTGTAGACTCGATGGGCCGAATGGCCTCTTTCTGTACTGTAGGGTTTCTATGAATGCACTGCCCTCTTGGTCATTGAGCCCTCTGATTAAGGTTAATTCATTGGCATCTGTATTTGTTTGCCAAATGGCAATTAGCCAGAAAGATTAACTAGATTGCGCACCATACTGTTCCTGTCAAGTTGCCCAAACTTAAAAGATGCAGAGTAATGCATCATTACACAAGACTTGTTTACATTAAGAGTTCAAGTCTATTACAAACAAAAAGCCTCAAACTCCCTGTCCGAGTCCTCATGATTAGACCGAACATGTGGGATTTTTTTTTCCAACAGGATGTACATCTCAAAATCAAGGTACAAATCTGTTTCACAGCGCTTCCAGTGATTTCTCCATCCTCTTGACTACGGTACCAGTTCTATGGACACAGGCAGGTTGTCCAAGTGGCCATCCATCATGTGTTAGTCTGCGCAACATATAATAGCAGACTATTCAACCATAAAGGTTAATACTGCCAGACGATGTACACAAAGGGACCTGAACAAAGTTGGAAGTGTCACAATTAGGCACAGGAATCCTGGGTTTATCAGTGCCGAGGTGATTGGAGCCCTCAAACCATTGCTCCGACTGAGATAAATTAATCTAGCACAGACCAGAAACATATCTGCACGGTGTAACATTCTCAAGGCAGTTCCTTGTCCATTAGGTCACTGCGGGCCCTAATTTGTAGGTATCACCAATTAAGACTTACCTGGATAGTCACATGAGCAGCCTGGGAATGGAGGGATACAAACGATTGGTCTAGTTGGACCAAGGAGCGGCACAGGCTTGGAGGGCCGAAGGGCCTGTTTCCTGTGCTGTACTGTTCTTTGTTCTTTGTAGTGCATTTTTACTGGCACAGATTTTGCTGTTTTCCATGTGGAAATGGTGCAAGGAGTCTAGCGATTGTAGAAAATATCAAGCTGTCTCTGGACAGTTCTAGTCATTATAGCAAAATATAGTATTTACGCCAAACCAATTAGCATACCCTACAAAATTTCAGTCTTTGGTGTATTCAATACTTGGGTACCGGCAGGGTAAACCTCCTGCTGAGAAGTATCCAAGGGTTTTTTTGTAATCTTATACTTCACTGGAGTGGATGGCAGGATAAATAACGATGGGTGCAGCTTCGGACATGCCTGTATATACAGTCAAGTAGGAGATTGCTGACTGATCAAAGTAGTCGCACAGATACTTAAAAGAATAGAGTTCACATGATTTCCCTACATAATCCACCCCAACCTTTAGAAAAAGCTTTCCCCAAAACAATTACAGATGAGAAAGGCTATTTGACTCAAATATCAACTACTGCCCAACATGGAATGCAGTTTATTTTTAAATGATTCCTGAGAGAGACGTGAGCCAAAGACAGAAAAAAAAGCTTCCATTCAAACAAAATGTTATCGCAGTCAAAATTTGCATCGAAGGAATTACTTGATGTACAGTGACTGTTGTTCTATCAGGTAATTGCAGAATCTAGTTTGCACGTGGCTAGATTCACACAAACACCAAATGGATGAATGGTCAGTTGGATTGCGTTCATGTTGGTTTTCATGTAAATGGCTTTTGTGCAGTGAGTGGCAGCTCCAGAGTAAACATGGAAGGCCTATTAAGGCTAGCCACCAAGAAGAGCAACTTAAAGGTGGGTGTTTGCTGTGACCAGCCATCGTGATTCTGGCAGGTTTACCAGCGATTCCTTAATCTGTTTTGACACCCAGCAGTTGGAAAACAGCAGCTGTGATACGTACCCACTCTTGTTCACCTTTCGAAGATGACCATATTTATCAACTGGAAGAGAAAATGCTGGAAAATCTCAGCAGGTCTGGCAGCATGTGTAAGGAGAGAAAAGAGCTGACGTTTCGAGTCTAGACGACCTCGTCTGGACTCGAAACGTCAGCTCTTTTCTCTCCTTACAGATGCTGCCAGACCTGCTGAGATTTTCCAGCATTTTCTCTTTTGGTTTCAGATTCCAGCATAATTTGCTTTTATTCATCATCTAGGGTGTTTGATAGTGTTCCGGTGGTTATGTAGGTGATTCCTAATGCCGATTTGTGCCAGAGAGTTCTGCGCAAAAAAGCTAGAATATCACAGACAATTGAGTTTTGGACAAGTTTCTAGATTGAGGTTTCCTCTCCTTGCATTTTCTTTCTGCTTCTGATATGTGTGTTTGCTTTCAAAGGCGGCTGCACGGTTTTTACTTGGTTGCATCAGGTGCAGTGACCTGGGCAAACTTTTCCCAGGAAACCAGGTCGATATCAAAACTCCTAAATGAAGCTACCGGACTGCCCTTCTGTCACGTGCTTTGACTGTTACAAAAGCCAACTCCAGGTTCAAGCTCTCCATAGAAGATTTGCTTTGATAATATAAGAACATAAGAAATAGGAGCAGGAGTAGGCCATCTAGCCCCTCGAGCCTGCCCCGCCATTCAATAAGATCATGGCTGATCTTAAGCAAGTGTCAGGCATTCTGGCTGCATGACCAGCCCAATTCAGTTGCGACTGTCACAATATGGTGTGGATCTTTGGCATGCCAGCTCAGGTGAGTGCCTCAGGGTCTGGATTATGTCCTGCCATCCAATCTTCAGAAGCTTCCCACTAAAACAAATGTAAAAGCAGCTTTTTTGGGGAGCATGTGTGGAGGGACGTTGGTAAGCCACACTATCTTTAGCATTCACTTGAACCACAGGGGCAAAGTGGTTAAAGTTTATTTATTAATCACTAGTAGGCTTACATTAAGACTGCAATGAAGTTACTATGAAAATCCCCTAGTCACCACACTCCGGCACCTGTTCGGGTACACCGAGGGAGAATTTAGCATGGTCAATGCACCTAACCAGCACGTCTTTCAGACTGTGGGAGGAAACCGGAGCACCTGGAGGAAACCCACGCAGACACAGAGAGAACGTGCAGACTCTGCGCAGAGAGTGACCCGAGCCGGGAATCAAACCGGGGTCTCTAGTGCTGTGAGGCAGCAGTGCTAGCCACTGTGCCACCGTGCCTCCCTTTTTTTTGGTAATGTAGCAAATTCTTAGTGCTGTACTGGAACACTACACATTACACTTCATAGGACTTCTGAGTTTTGGTCAAAGTATTTTGATTGTATGTAGAATTATTACATGTACAAGTTTGCATGCATTCCATGGTTGGCATTTAAAAAAATACTAATACAGCAGTGATGCCATTATAACATCAATATGATTTTCAACATCAAGCTCGAGAGAAAATGTGAAATCTGACTATATTAAGTAATTTATGCAAATCTAATACAATATCAGAGGGATAACAAACCACGCATGTTTTTCTCCTGCAGTTTATGACGTAATCTGAACCCTATGATTGAATCATTACCTTGTAATTCACTGAAAGGTATTCTCGATGCATCACTCACACTTTACAGTATTGATCAGGGAGAAACAGGGGGCAAACAGAGCACGGCAGAGAAAAACGCGGTAGTATGTCACAATGCTAATGACCAGTGTCAGCTTTAACAGCTCTTTTTAATAAGGCGACAGAAGGATCACGCCCTTTTGGTGACCCTGCGAGACCGCGACCCTGTCACCAGACTGAGTTTAACTACAGACTGGGACACAATCGAATCACCAAGTACGTCTAGTTCATCTTATTAATTCAGGATAAAGACAAATGAGAACCTGAAGCCTAAGGCACAGATCCATGGTCAAGATTCAAGAGTTACCACATAATTGCCCTTTCAGAATTTACAGGAAAAAGCAATCAGGTGGTCGGTCGGTGGGGGGGTTGGCTGGGGGCCCGGGACTGAAAGAAAAGGGGAAAAAGCAAAAGCTTTTATTATAAAGGTATGTTCATGCTGGCAAATGACACCCAACAGGAGTGGTTTCGACATGTTGAGCTTTGAATTTATTCTATTTAAGCTGTGCATTCGCAACAGCAACAGGAATAATCACACAGGTGTAAGATCACACATAGGCAGTTATTCAAAACTGTGTTCTGGACACAAACTTTGATGATGTGGAGATGCGTTGGACTGGGGTAAACACAGTAAGAGTTTTAACAACACCAGGCTAAAGTCCAACAGGTTTATTTGGTAGCAAATACCATTAGCTTTCGGAGCACTGCTCCTTCGTCAGATGGAGTGGACATTTCCACTCCATCTGACGAAGGAGCAGCGCTCCGAAAGCTAATGGTATTTGCTACCAAATAAACCTGTTGGACTTTAACTTAGTATTGTTAAAACTCTTACTGCACAAACTTTGATGTCAGAGCAGAGTCTGTACAGGACAGTACTATCAGTTGTCTCACCATTGTATATTCTGCTGCTATTACTACTTCTGACTCCAATGTTGGGCAGTCTGCCTCCCTACCTAAACAATCAATGTTTGTCTTGCGTAACCTCTACTTCTATGCCTTTATCTAGCTCTCAGCAGTTCTCATGTTTCTCTTACTTTCACAGAATCCTACAGTGCAGAAGTGGCCCTTCGAGTCTGCCCCGACGCATGAAATGCCCTGGCCTGCCCACCTAATCCCACTTGCCAGCACTTGGCCCATAGCCTTGAATGTCATGGCGTGCCAAATACTCATCCAGGTACTTTTTAAAGGATGTGAGGCATCCCGCCTCCACCACCCTCCCAGGCAGCGCATTCCAGACCGTCACCACCCTCTGAGTCAAAAACGTTTTTCTTCAAATCCCCCCTAAACCGTACCTCCCTCTGCGACTGGATCCTGAACTTCCTAACTCACAGTCCACAATCAGTAAGGATAGGCAACAACACCTCCTCCATGATCATCCTCAACACTGGTGCTCCACAAGGCTTTGTTCTCAGCCCCCTACTGTACTCCTTATATACCTATGACTGTGCGGCCAAATTCCCCTCCAATTTGATTTTCAATGGCACCGTTAATACTTCAACAGTGAAAACATTGGTAAACCCAATGGAGTATTTTGAGCTGCTCTTCAGACAACAAATTACTTTTGGAAATATTGCCTAGACCCGTGCTATATGTCCTCATCAGATGGCCAGTTCCAATAATAGTCTTTTTTCTTAAACAATAAGCCAGTTCCTGTCATATCTATAACATGGCCAGCAGGTAATGGTTGCAGCCGGCCTATCCTTCACTGATGGGTTCAGTCAAGTTGCTGCTCTGTTTGTCTCAGAGGCACCGTTTGTACCTGGCTGTCCTGTGAGGTACTGCTGGAATCGGATTTTGGTGCCATTTCCTCTCTGTTCATCATCCAAGAAAGGGATTGCTATTCACAAGAGTTTAAGAAAGGGCTCCACTAAAACACAGAACCAAGATCTGCACTGCCTTGAGAACAGAGTGTTAAATTTCAAGCTCTCTCTCAACACCTTTAATTGTGTAAATAGCTAGACGACAGTTTTCAGAAGCAAACAAACTCTCTGCCCTGTTTGGGTTAGGGCAGTCTGGGTCTAACCTACAGCAGCAAACTGCTCACTGGAGAGAACACAGAATATCCACCGTGTTTCCTTGCCGCTTAGAAAATACCCCATTGTTAAATGGCTGCTTGTAGATCAAAGCTCTGGATTCATTTAAAAGTAAAAAGTTAGAGGAAAGTGAAGACATAGGTAATGCAACATTATCCAAGTGGCTTAATTTATTAAAAGGGTGAGTCTAAAGTTCTTCTAGCTTGCTGTAGGAAATTTTTAAAAAGCCAATCATTGTCTTTGCCAATATGTACGAGATTCTGCGGATTGGATTCCATCCCACTTTATAGATTAAAAAACTGGACAATGGTAAATTTCCTCTATGACAACATATGGTCGTTCAAACA
Source organism: Mustelus asterias (assembly GCF_964213995.1). NCBI lineage: Eukaryota > Metazoa > Chordata > Chondrichthyes > Carcharhiniformes > Triakidae > Mustelus > Mustelus asterias. The sequence goes on along the minus strand of NC_135829.1, from coordinate 6,554,424 downwards.
TTTCTCTTTCAACAGTCAAGCAACAACAACACTAATTAAGTAATAATGGGAGAAGGACTTGCAATTGCATCTCATCTTTTTAACCACATTGCACTAATGCACACAGCACATCAGAAATCACTTTAGATTCAAGCGACACATATTGCCCCAGTAGTCTGAGGGAATTTGTTTATCAAGTGGTTTTCCGCAAAGAGCCTAATAAAAAATAAGCAGCTTCTGTTCTAATCCCAGCTACTTCAAACCATACAAAATAAAGTCAGAAATTCCCACTTCCATCACAAGAGTGTTCTGCTCTTGTGGAGGAAATGTCTGGCTTCCAATTGGTGACTGTTTTGGGCATGTGTTTAAACAGAAGCTCAACATGTAGCAGGAATACAACTACAAGCCTGGCTTCCATCAGACTATGTTACAGCATGATAATAATGGTTCTTCAGTTGGACATTGACAGCCTACGTTTTTCAAGCAATATGCACTGGACTAATATTTTTACTTTATTATTGTTCTCAGGTGTCATCAGCATGGATTATTAATTCAATAAACATTAAGAACCAAAATATACCTTTTAACATAGTGACAATACACCCAAACATAATGGGTTTCTCCCCAATTTTGTACCCTTACGTTTCTTATTGTTTTCCTTTTATTCTATACATCAGTGGCTCATCAGTTTATTTCTGAGAATCAGATATTGCAGTCTCAGAAGCTGACAGTTTTATAAAGACAGGGGTTAAACTTGGTGCAATTGCTGGGCAATATATTACTCTTCAAACAGCTCTGGCTAAATGGTTTCTGGTTATAAATATTAGCGGTCAGTGAGATCACAAAACTGCCAAGCAGAGCTGATAATATTCAATTCATCATGACTTGTCCCTTTCGCTATTCTCCCCTCCCCACCCTCACCCTGTCTACAATGATACAGGATATCCATCGAGGTGTTTGGCTATTCTGTCAAAAGCAACGGTCTCAGTCTGCCAGAACAGGATCTGGCTCCGCTCGGAAGCAAGGTAACACTCCCCAAAGAAGCACACAAGCACAAATTGAACACAATACGGCAAGAAACTATGCAACAACTGTTTTTGTTTTTAAGCACTTCATAATAAATAGGATGGGTGATCTTGGCCAGCAGGCCGACTACAGTTGCCAGCATTTTAGGTCAAGCGATACATGAAAGAAGGGTTCAATCCATTACATTAATTCTGCTTTATCCCCTCTTCTCCTGAAGGTACTCAAGAATAGTGACATTCTCTGGAACGGTGTGAGCCTTCACGGAGACTTTAGCAGGCAATTCGATTTGCAAGGTCATTGCAGCAATACCCAATCCTGTCCTCAGTCAACACCCTCTAATATGCCCAATTCGCTGGAGCTCTTTGGACATTATTTCAGCAGAGGAATCCTGGCCGATAGTTTCTTCTTCCTGACTAAAAGCCATCAAATTTCAATTTCAAAATTCGCAATCACCTCTAGCTTCACTTTCCAGCTTGCAATTTCATTGGAACCCCCATGGCTGCATTATACAGTCTTAAAAGGATCCCAAAGATTTCAGTACTCCCCTTGCCAATAACAACCTGAACACAAAAAGACATTCAAAAACAAGAGTGGGAATCAAACTGGTAAAGGCACTTGAAAGCAGATGGATTTTGAATTTTGGCAAGCCTGAGTTTTACATTTTCAACTAATTCAACTCTGTAACCGAGGAAAGAAAACCTACCCAACGTTCAACCAAACATTACTCTGAATTGACAACTGTTTTGTGGAAATTCAAGAGAGCGTGCATGGCTTTTGCATGACAGCATGCTTCCTTCTGTGAATTTTAGACTTTGTACACTGTTGTATTTATTATAATGCTCCCCAGAAGAAGGAATATGTTTCCAACCCTTTAAAGGGTGAAGGGATGGGGAAGGAGCAGTAAATAAGTTAAAAGGGAAGAGGGAAGCAATGTCAAAGAGAAGGGATTTTAGCTGGCTTTCAAGAACAGGGTAGGGGATGACAAGATGTATAGAATAGCTACTGATGGAGCGGAGGGAACACAGAACAATGGACAGTGCGATGTCAGAGGATAAATGAAAGATATTTTAAATCTTGGCTGCAATATCAGAAGGGCACAGTGAGCATATCCTAACCTTCTATTTAGAAGGGGGATAAGAAAAATCCCTACCAGTCACTCGCACCATATTTTCAACACTAAAGCAGACTGCTCACTTTCACTCTGTTTGACATGACCAGCGAGCATTTTCTTAAGGGAAGGAAAATACTGTAATTCAAAAAAATTAACATGGTTATTTTACATCCTGTTTCTGCTCAGTCTGTACCAGTCACAAACACAATGCTTTGCAGGCTTTTTCTTGCAAAGAGCTGATACACTTAAAACATTTGTTCGCAGTGAATGCATTTCGCTCACTCAATCGTTGACAAAAGGTGCCACTTAATGAAGGAACCCAAGTTCAGCTCTAAAGACAAACCTAATCTCGTAAGAAAAATCTATGTTGTGCTTTTTTTCATTTGCTGAGGCATGAGATAGTTGCTGCAGGACTGAAGGTCAAGGCATGACCCTCTAAATCTTCTGATGGTCTCCCGTTTTCAGGAGCAAGGGGTCAAAATGACCTACATTTTTCATAAACTAATGTAAACAGCAAAAAGCACATAAAACAAGCCATCAATGAGCAACATCTGATCTCTGCTGCCGCTCTGAACTAATTTTAATATTAGTGTTTGCATTAATGGCAACAGATGTTTTATCCTCGGAGCAAGGTTTTGTGTAATTGTTTTATATCAATCATTTCATGTGTGCACTTTTTACTTCACAATGTTTTAAGGTTCTTTTATTAAACGTTTTTCTATTTGGTGATGCAATAAATCAGCTAAACTCATGAAGCCCAACGGTTGAAAGGATATCGACATTGATAGGTGGATCATTTGAAAGTAGAACGACTGGCAAAAAGGGGAAGATGGACAGGGAATGAACTCATTAAAGGAATACTTTGATCTATGACCAATCCTGCATCCACCCAACATCACGCACACACAAATTCCAGAGTGGGGCACTAAGTGCCATGTCACAGAAACAGGCCATTCAGCCCGTCAAGTCAACTAATATAAGGAACTGAATCCTCCCTACACAGCTCACAGGCCCTGAGCCTTTTGTGGCTCGCGAGATAAAATCAGCTAACAGCACAAACTGGGATTCAAACCTATAACCTTTTGGCTTATATGGGTCAGTGCTACATTGAGCAGTCAGCCTATCGCTACACAGGTCATTGGTAAAACAAATTTATAGAAAAACTGTTTTGATGTACTGACATACAAATATCTGTCCTCCAGGTAGGAGTGGGGCTTTTGACTTTGAGCAACTTAGAAGTAATGTTGATTTCAATGTTGAGTTTCAGCTCTGGGTCACTCTACCTGAGCTCAGGTTCCTATCCTTTCTTTCTGACCGATAATTGTTGCATTTTACTGATTTAATTAAAATACATTGCATGTAGAAGGTTGGTTTGCGCTAGATGGCCAACGTATGGTTCAGAATAACGGCACGGGTTAGATTCCTTTTCTGGCTGAGATAGACTTGGGCAAGTTATTGGAAGGTGTGATAACGGATAGGATCTACAAATATTTGGATAGACAGGGACTTATTAGGGAGAGTCAACATGGCTTTGTGCGTGGTAGGTCATGTTTGACCAATCTATTAGAGTTTTTCGAGGAGGTTACCAGGAAAGTGGATGAAGGGAAGGCGGTGGATGTTGTCTACCTGGATTTCAGCAAGGCCTTTGACAAGGTCCCTCATGGGAGGTTAGTTAGGAAGGTTCAGTCGCTAGGTATACATGGGGAGGTAGTAAATTGGATAAGACACTGGCTCAATGGAAGAAGCCAGAGAGTGGTTGTGGAGGATTGCTTCTCTGAGTGGAGGCCTGTGACTAGTGGTGTGCCGCAGGGATCGGTGTTGGGTCCATTGTTGTTTGTCATCTATATCAATGATCTGGATGATAATGTGGTAAATTGGATCAGCAAGTTTGCTGATACAAAGATTGGAGGTGTAGTGGACAGTGAGGAAGGTTTTCAAAGCTTGCAGAGGGATTTGGACCAACTAGAAAAATGGGCTGAAAAATGGCAAATGGAGTTTAACGCGGACAAGTGTGAGATATTGCACTTTGGAGGGACAAACCAAAGAAGAACGTACAGGGTAAATGGTAGGACTCTGAAGAGTGCAGTTGAACAGAGGGATCTGGGAATACAGGTACAGAATTCCCTAAAAGTGACGTCACAGGTGGATAGGGTCGTAAAGAGTCCCTTTGGTACATTGGCCTTTATAAATCGGAGTATCGAGTATAAAAGTTGGAGTGTTATGGTAAGGTTATATAAGGCATTGGTGAGGCCGAATTTGGAGTATTGTGTACAGTTTTGGTCACCTAGTTACAGGAAGGATGTAAATAAGATTGAAAGAGAGCAGAGAAGGTTCACAAGGATGTTGCCGGGACTTGAGAAGCTGAGTTACAGAGAGAGATTGAATAGGTTGGGACTTTATTCCCTGGAGCGTAGAAGATTGAGGGGAGATTTGATAGAGGTGTATAAGATTTTGATGGGTATAGATAGAGTGAATGCAAGCAGGCTTTTTCCGCTGAGGCTAGGGGAGAAAAAAACCAGAGGGCATGGGTTAAGGGTGAAAGGAGAAAAGTTTAAAGGGAATATTAGGGGGGGCTTCTTCACGCAGAGTGGTGGGAGTGTGGAATGAGCTGCCGGATAAAGTGGTAAATGCGGGGTCACTTTTAACATTTAAGAAAAACTTGGACGGGTTCATGGATGAGAGGGGTGTGGAGGGATATGGTCCAAGTGCAGGTCAGTGGGACTAGGCATAAAATGGTTCGGCACAGACAAGAAGGGCCAAAAGGCCTGTTTCTGAGCTGTAATTTTCTATGGTTCTATGGGATCTGCTTCCTCGCTCTGCTCTGAGATTGGAAGGCAATTGCAAACCACCATGGACAGAAACTGGCAGGAAAAATGGCTCAGGATGAACTGTCAGTCGACAATGAACCAAGGACCTGCCTTTGGCCAGAGCACAGATGAATGAATGTTGCATGTACATTGCTAGAAAATCTCTTAAAAATCATGTAGTAGTCTTTAGAGAGAGAATGACCCGTGGTGGATAATTAGAAGTCCTGAAATGTTGATCTTGGTAGGGAAACAAACCACATGAAGCAATAAAGGGTAACTATAAAATACAAATATTTCTTAGCTGCAAGTTTGATTTGTGTCAAACGTTGTAGGTGTTACTGGTCTGTGCAACATGCTATTACCTTGGTTAAGACTCTGTTTGGCAATACTTTTGACTGATAATGAGAGAGAGTAAACTGAAACTTGGATAATGAAAAAAGTAACTTCTCTCTACATGGATGCCCCAAAGTCTTTCCATCCAATGAAGTCCTTCTGAAATGTAGTCACTGTTGCTTATGTAAACAAACTCGCAGTCACTTTTCACACAACATCCAAAACAGAAAATAGACACATGACTAGTTCATAGAATCCCTGCAGAAGGAGGCCATTCAGCCCCATCAAGTCTGCACCGACCACAATCCCACCTAGCCCTATTCCTGTAACCCCACAGATTTGCCCTGCTAATCCCCCTAACACTAGGGTCAATTAAGCATGGCCAATCAACCTAACCCACACATCTTTGGACTGTAGGAGGAAACCGGAGCACCTGGAAAAAACCCACGCAGGCACGGGGAGAACGTGCAAACTCCACACAGATTAAACTCCACGTAGTTCATCTGATTTTGATTTTTTTTTTTGGCTGAGGTAAGAATGTAGGCCAGAAAAATCCCTGTTTTTGACTGGCGCCACTGGATCTTGTGTGCTCACCTAGACAGTTAGATGTAGGCTCAGCTTAATTCTAAATATGTCATACTAACAAGGCAGCACTTGCTCAGTGCTGAATTGTAGTGTTAGCCTTGAATACGGGCTCAGGTCATAGATATACAAATGTTTTGACTCAGATGCAACAATTCTACACACAGAGGCCAAGTTGGCATAATGCACTTGCAGTTAAGTTCTATTTTTGTAAATTTCCTCAATAAGATGCTGAGGAATTGAATACTTTGCAATTTAGGCTCTCAGGGTCAGGTCCAAGCATTGCCAGGTCAGGGACAGTGGAGATGATTCTTAAGGAACGCAAATAGGTTAACTTTGGGAGGATGATTCCCCTGGCTGGAGAGTCTAGAACTAGGGGTTACAGTCTCACAATAAAAGGTCAGTCATTTCGGATAAAAACAGGGAAGTTTCCTCACTCAAATTAGGGAGAGACAGTGGCATTGTCACTGGACTAGTAATGATTGGAGATGCTGGAGTTGGACTGGGGTAAGCACAGTAAGAAGTCTCACAACACCAGGTTAAAGTCCAACAGGTTTATTTGGTAGCACAAGCTTTCCGGAGCGCTGCTCTGGAGGCTTGTGCTGCCAAATAAACCTGTTGGACTTTAACCTGGTGTTGTGAGACTTCTTATTGGACTAATAATCCAGAGTCCTGGGTTTGAATCCCATTGCAGCAGATGGTGAAATTTGAATTAAAAAAACAATTGGAATTAAAAATTTTGGGCGGCACGGTGGCACAGTGGTTAGCACTGCTGCCTCACAGCGCCGGGGACCCGGGTTCGAATCACGCCTTGGGTCACTGTCTGTGCGGAGTTTGCACATTCTCCCAGTGTCTGCGTGGGTTTCCTCCGGGTGCTCCGGTTTCCTCCCACAGTCCAAAGATGTGCGGATTAGGTGGATTGGCCATGCTAAATTGCCCCTTCGTGTCGGGGGGTCTAGCTAGGGTAAATGCATGGGGTTATGGGAATAGGGCCTGGGTGGGATTGTGGTCGGTGCAGACTTGATGGGCCGAATAGCTTCCTTCTGCACTGTAGGGATTCTATGATTCTATGAAATGGTTGTGCATCGTTGGAATTCTCTACTCCAGAGGGCTGTGGATGGTCCGCTGTTAACTGTATTCAAGAAAGGATCAAGGGATTTTTGAAAACTAGGGAACTGAGGTTAGTGCAGGAGGTTGGAGTTGAGGATAAGATCAGCTATGACTGTATTGAATGGCAGAACACATTTGGAATGACTAAATGGCCTACTCCCGTTCCTATTTGTTATTTTCTTATGTACTTCAACAAGGTGTGGGAGAGTTCCAATCTTAGAAAATCAATTCTTACTGCACCTATGTGACAATTTTGCTGTATCAGCCATCGACTGGCTTCTATTCAGATTACCAATTTAATGCCAGTTCCTGATGGAAGCTATCAGTGTATCAGCCTGAGTTTATGTTGACCAGACGGTCTCAAGTACTTACTTGGAAGAGTATGAACTACCACAAAATCCAATTTGCAAGTTAAAACCTTTCTGCTTCAACTTAACCACCTGAGCTTTTACAATAATTCCCAATTGCAAAATAGGACAATGACTTATCCAGTACAGCAATGCCTATTGTAGATTTTACAGTACATTAAGTTTACTTAAAGCCCAGTCAATGCTTTCTCCTCAGTCTTTCTTTGATAGTTGCTGTGTTGTAATAACTTCCATTGCTGAATAATTATTTTGTGTGGAACAACCTTTCCATGGCACTCCAAAGACCGACCAGCTCCATTTCACACCCACGGCTGCCCAAACAAAACATTCCCAGATTACCTGTGATACCAAAGAGACTCGAAACAAGGGAAATTAAGAGTGAAATATCAAAGAACTCAAGGCCATGTCCTGCCAACTGGATCAATAGTGAGGGAGGCAGTGTCTGTGCCTGGAAGCAGGTCACCTGCCTTCCTACTCTCTCAGCCAGAAAAGCACTTGACAGGGACAAAGAAAGCAAATCTAAAACAGAATGAAAAAAAAACAAGCAGAACACTGTATGCTGAATAAAACATAATATGGAAGCGTGCCTACCAAACAACAGAAAGGCTCAGAAAGCCAAGTTTCACTTGTCAATGCTTAAACACAAGAGGAAGGCAGTGATGTATGATTCCAAACAAGACAACACAAAAAGGAACTGACAGGTTTTAATATGGTGCATGTGTCGCCATTCACTCTGAACCTCATTTACCACTTCATGTTGAGGATCTGCTTGTTAGTTCATGGGTAACATAATACAAAGTCATTTGCTACAGTAATGCATGAAACTAAAAATAACTACAGCAGGTGACACCCTATCTCCAAGGGAAGGGGGGGTGGTGGTGGATGGGGATGGTGACAGCCAACGATTAAGCACACTTCACACAACTCTGTTCCGCAGATGTCACTTTCCAAGCTCATGACAAACTACAGGTCTGACAACTCACTTTATATTTCAGAGCATTTCCAACTTTTTCCCCCTTGTTGTGACAGCCAACAAAATTAATTAAACCCGAGACCCGGGATTTGACACTCCTGCATATTGCCTTCTATTTGTTGATTACTATTGATTTTCTTTGATGCTTCATTTAAAAATCAATAGCTGGAAAGAAAAATAGGCATGGTTTACACATACTTAAACATACAAATGCATGCTGGAAGGAACTGTAGTTTTGGCCAGGCGCTGGCAGCCAATTACGAGAAAAGCTCTTAACAGGTGAAAGCAAGGGCTCCAGATCGATTTTCAGTTCTCTTTTCTAATCACAGAAAGTGGCTATAAATTAGGCTCATCAGTGTATTTTTAAGATAACCCATGAAGCAAATAATTTCATGTTTTTAAAAAAAATCAACCTATTACTTTTTTTTTTAAGGATAAAGGAGTCATATTGAGAGGATGTCCACCATTACCTGGAGTTCATGCGTGCACGAAGTTTCTTGGCCTTCTTCCTTACTTTCTGCTTCTCTTCTGCATCCTTTGATGTCTCTGGGTGTACACAGGTCTCAGTCACTATGTCCGTAATGTACTTCTTGCAGGATAGGTGTTCCTGATGGAAAAAGGTGTGAATGATCAATTGCTGAGACAAACTTTGCCTTTCAGTGGAACTCCAAGAGCCCCATTGTGTATAGCTCTGTGCTATGCCCGGGTTTTTATTTTCAAAAGCCTTCAGAAGCCGAAATAGAAACAGAACATATTCAGCAGGGCAGGCAGCATCCGTGGAGTCAGAAACAGAGTTAACACTGATTACCTTTCATCAGATCTGGGAAAAGTCAGATGTAATAGGTTTTGATCAAGGGGTGAGCGGGTCAAGAACAAAGGAAGGTTTGCGGAAGGATGCAAGACAGTTGAGGTTGAATGATAGAAGAATTAATCTTACTGGACCAAAGAGAATTGAGATGGGGCAAGAAAAGAAACAAAGAAATAAAAGATCATAGAATCCCTACAGTGCAGAAGGAGGCCATTCGGTCCATCAAGTCTGCACCGACCACAATCCCACCCAGATCCACCCTAGCTAGTCTCCCTGACACTAAGCGGGAATTTAGCACGGCCGATCCACCAAACCCGCACATCTTTGGACTGTGGGAGGAAACCAGAGCACCCGGAGGAAACCCACGCAGACATGGGGAGAATGTGCAAACTCCACACAGACAGATTCCCGAGCCGGGAATCGAACCCAGGTCCCTGGCGCTGTGAGGCAGTAGTGCTAACCACTGTGTCACCGTGCCACCCTTGAGAAGGTTTGCTGCTGATTGAAGGCAAAATAAAGAGAAAGACTGAAGCATGCAAAAAAATGGAAACAAAATGGGGGAACAGAGTTTATGATCTGAAATTGTTGAACTCAATATCATCTCGAAAGGTTGTAAAGCGCCTAATCGAAAGATGAGGCGCGATTTGTCAAGCTTATGTTGAAGTTCACTGAAACAGTGCAGCAGGCCAAGGATAAAGATGTTAGTGTGAGGGGGGATTTTTAGACTGAATGGAAACGTTCCAAAAAGCGGTCATCCAATTTGCGGGGAGCACATTGTAAGCAGGGGAAACAGTAGACTAAATTGAAAGAATTACGTGTAAATCACTGCTTCATCTGGAAGTGGTGCTTGGGACCTTGAACGGTGAGGGGGGAGGACAGATGTTACATCTCCTGTATTTACATGGAAAAGTGCCATGGGTAGGTCCTGGGCCATGAATGAAAAGTTCAAGTTCCAGAGCAAGCTAGCAGTGTTAAGTCATCAGAGTCGGAACAGATAGGCAAGCCCCATTAAGCCATGCCTTCCCACATTTCAATTTATTTTCTTTATCTGTCTTCAGATATCTGTCACTAGGTGCAGGGAAAGATGAACGAATGGGCAACCTGTTTCTGGAGTTTTACTGTCATCACTGTTCCCCATATTATCTCTTAGACCATATTTTGATAGTTGGTCCTCTGAAGCACCTTGACACATTTTACTGTTAATGGTGTTACATAAATGCAAGTTGTTGCTGTTGCAATCAGCTATTAAGATGAGCATTAGAGTGGTCCATAATAACTGATACATTGCTAATCATCAACTTCTTGATGCTTTCATTCAGCACTGCTCAAGAAACTAGTCAAGACCCACAATATAGCAAACATTGATGGTATATGCACGTGCTAGAACTTTACACTATCCATAACTGGCACACAAACCTGAGCTACTTTTAACAACCCATTTCAACTCTTAACAAAAACAAAATCCTGCAGATGCTGTAAACCCGAATGAATTTCAGCTATTAACAAAAGCTCCCACTACAAATATATTTCCTGGAATTTTTTTCCCAAGTCAACAGTTTACAAAAATGTCCATGAGTTTAATCTGTGTTAAGTATCATTTCTGCTCCGTATAGATTCCGAAATAGTGGCCTATTTAATTGAAATTAAGAACGATTTGCACCATGACACAGTTCTACCTTTCTTCCACATATACACTAATTTCCCTCCCATTCATTCATCTACTTACGCCCTGCATCATTTGTGGTTGACCTGCTAATGGATGCTTATCAATGCCACACTGAATTGGTCACTGCACACTGATTCACTAAGGTCCGGTTTGCTTTCAGCCCTGTGCAAATTGTTGGGGGCTCTGCCCGCTACATTCCCGCACCACTGAGATGTGGAACTGTGACACTGGGGGCTGGCCGTTCGATGGGAGGGACAGATCAAAACACGTTACGGTGCTGTTCCAACAACTAATTTTTATTCATTTCTCATGTACACAGAGTTACAGATTATTGTACCTTATTATATAGCATCTCAGCAGCATTAGCACAAATGTTGAGACGTGAACCTGAACCTAAGCCAGGATGGAAACATTTGTAATTTCACTGGAAGCTACATGCACTGGCGTTACAATTGTCACGACTGTGCTGATTTTGCAAGAATATTCCGTAAGGTAACAAAATTGCATTGAATAAATTCAGTATTTAATAGTTTCTCTCACCCTCACACAAAAGGTCACAGTTTTTTACAGACTCAAAATAATTAGAACTCTGAAATTTGCCAAATAAATTGGCAGGCATTAAATGGAGAGGCAATATTTTTTGTTCAACCAGCAGGGCTTGACTTATTGCATTTACGAGTTTTGTTTGATAGGATACTACAAAATGTAAAATGGATTCTGAAGAAAGCCTACAGCAGAATGATTTAATGCAGAATTGATGGAGAAAAGCAGTCAAAGTATTTTTGTTAAATGCATTGATACATTATTTTATTATACATCGTTTTACTGCTAGTTCTCAGTATTATGAAAATAAACCTACAGGAAAATAACACACAAAGCTGTAAGCATTTGATTTGATTTATTATTGTCACATGTATTAGCATACAGTGAAAAGTATTGTTTCTTGCGCACTATACAGACAAAGCATACTGTTCATAGAGAAGGAAAGGAGAGAGTGCTGAATGTAGTGTTAGTCATAGCTAGGGTGCAGAGAAAGATCAACTTAATGCAAGGTAGGTCCATTCAAAAGTCTGATGGCAGCAGGGAAGAAGCTGTTTTTGAGTCAGTTGGTACGTGACCTCAGACTTTTGTATCTTTTTCCCGACGGAAGAAGGTGGAAGAGAAAATGTCCGGGGTGCGTGGGGTCATTGATTATGCTGGCTGCTTTTCCGAGGCAGCAGGAAGTGTAGACAGAGTCAATGGATGGGAGGTTGGTTTGCGTGATGGATTGGGCTACATTCACAACCTTTTGTAATTTCTTGCGGTCTTGGGCAGAGCAGGAGCCATACCAAGCTGTGATACATCCGGAAAGAATGCTTTCTATGGTGCATCTGCAAAGGTTGGTGAGAGTCATAGCTGAGTCAGAGCCACATTTCCTTAGGCTTCTGAGAAAGTAGAGACGTTGGTGGGCTTTCTTAACTATAGTGTCGGCATGGTGGGGGGGGGAGAGAACAGGACAGGTTGTCAGTGATCTGGACACTTAAAAACATGAAGCTCTCGACCTTTTCTACTTCGTCCCCGTTGATGTAGACAGGGCCATGTTCTCCTCTACGCTTCCTGAAGTCGATGACAATCTCCTTCATTTTGTTCACATTGAGGGAGAGATTATTGTCGCTGCACCAATTGAATTGAATGCATTGAACGATTAACTCATTAACCGCTTAAAACGCACCCAGCCATAATTGTATGATCCATAAGAAAACAAAATGAGAGATGTCCCGAAACTCAATCACCGCATCTCCGCTGGCAAAGGCAGAGGAAGCAAATGAAATGCAACAAGCTGCACTTTTTTCATATAAAAGTTGCCAATTTTTCAAAATCTTGTTTTTCTTTCTGTTTGTTTTCCTTTTCTAATTTGTAATTGGACACAGCCAAGAACTTCCCTCCAGTAATCCACCCAAGAAGTTAAAAGTCTTCTATGGATGTAGCAGTTGACATTCTCGTCCCATGCCCAAAGAAGCAGTGGATTATGATCATATGGGAAACCCGAGCTGACTTTCTGCTCCTTAGCCAGGGGCACTCACACCCTACGCCAGAGCCTTGCTGCTACTCCAACAGGGGAGAAGGTAACATAGCGGTAACATCATTGGAATAGTAATCCAAAAGCCGAGGGTAATCATCGGGTGTATGGGTTCAAATCCCACCACAGCAGCTGGTGGAATTTGACTTTAGTCCAAAACAAATCTGGAGTTAAAAGATGCTCAGTAATGGTGACCATGAAATTATTGTCGATTGTTGCAAAAACCCATCTGGTTCACCAATGTCCTTTAGGGAAGGAAATCTACCATCCTAACCTGGTCAGGTCTACATGAGACTCGAGACCCACAGTGGTTGACTCTTAAATGCCCTCTGAGATGGTTTACCAAGTTACTCAGTTCAAGGGCAATTAGGAATGGGCAATAAATGCTGGCCTTGCCAGTGACACCCTCATGCCACGAAAGAATTTTTAAAAATGAGGTTGGCTAATGTAAAAAATGTTTGGAATCAAACCCAAAATCTGCCTGGTCTTTATGTGTTGGAACCAGATCAGACAGTGTATTCATCTACAAAACTTTTGAAGAAGCCCTTTTAAATTAAAAAACATTTTTGTAAACCTGCGAGAAAGATACAGAGTTCAATAGCACGTTTCACACCATGGGTTTTTGAAACTTGCGATAAAATTCCTGTACTCTAATGTCCATATGATAATTTTTATGCTATCAATATATTAATTATCCATAACTGAAGAACCACATTCACATATGAAACCTGCATGATATTATGTCACAATACGACTTTGTGATCGGGAACAGATATAGTCAACCTCCAGCATGTAATTCCAAAAGAGAAAACGCTGGAAAATCTCAGCAGGTCTGGCAGCATCTGTCAGGAGAGAAAAGAGCTGATGTTTCGAGTCCAGATGACCCTTTGTCAAAGCTTTGACAAAGGGTCATCTGGACTCGAAACGTCAGCTCTTTCCTCTCCTTACAGATGCTGCCAGACCTGCTGAGATTTTCCAGCATTTTCTCTTTTGGTTTCAGATTCCGGCATCCGCAGTAATTTGCTTTTATCCGGCATTCAATTGTTTGCACAGATTCAAAAGCAACTTTTCAATCCGTACAACACATGTTTTGTTATACATGAAGTCATTTGTGTGTGCAACAGACTCAAAGTCAGCTGGTGCTGAGTCTGGTATTGTCAGCATAAATGACTTCAAATACAGTAATGTCACAATAATGCTACAGTTCAAACCAGGTAAATTGACCAGGACAAGTCAACGTTGGAAATGCAGGACAGGACCCCAAGCATTAGAACAAAGAATGCGTTTGAAGGGGTGAATGGGGCTTGGTACGAGTTAGGACATCGAAAGCACAAGGGGCCAAATGGCCTCCTCCTGCGCTGTACCAATTCTGTGATTCTGAACAGAGTTTTGGATGATCTCAAGTTTATGGAGCAAAGAAGGAAGATGGGCTATTTGCTCCACCAAATTTCAAGTAAGGAAATATTCATACAGAAAAAGTTGTTTTCTTTTTAATTGCTCCTTTTCAGGGTTAAATTTATTATTCATTACAATATCTGAAACAGCTGAATCCACTGTTTTTAGCAGCATGCATATTATTCAATCAAAAGCATTAACGCCCATCAGGACTGGCCCATATAATGGGGCAAAGCCCAATGCCCAAGCTCCATCCCAATGAAGAACCATGAGAGAAACAAACACTTTAAATCTGCCTGCTACAGCATCAGACTGGGGAGATGAAACACAACCAGCCTGTCCACCTGCGGCTGTGGAACAGATTCAAGAAGTTATCACTGATATAATCTATTCACTCACTAACGCTGCTGTATAGAGTGATAACTGAACAAAACAAACCTAATCCCAGTCTCTGAAACCGACACCCATCAGTTAGAGAGAGCCTCAGATATAAAATGAACAAGTCAGCCAGCTGTCCCACTGTCACTACAACAATTAGAAACAGTCCGTCAAATCAGCAGGATGGGTGCGGCAACGATTGTGGGCAGAAGCCAGTGTCCTTGTTGGTCGTTCCAACATGCAGTTTCTGTACATAATCTGTCCTTCGCTGCACGACTCGTACACCCGCAGTAGTTCAACGAGGGAGAGTGAGAAAAAAAACTCTCTCCTGCGTCACCAAACTACTGCCACACGATTACAGGCGCTTCTCAGAGTTCTCACCTTTCAAGTTGCGCAGCATGGACAACTATCAGAATTCATCCCCAGGAATTCATTAAGAGAACAATGAAGTAATGATACCTCATTTCAGACATGAGTGTCATATCTCAAAAGGTGTAGATCAAAGTACCAGATTATTACATTAAAACAGATTAAACAGCATTAAGTCCAAACTTGCAGCTTTGGCTTTTTAACTAACGTAAAATACTTCCATTAAACCCCTTCACTCAACAGCAAATTAATAAACCACCTAGCGCTTGACATTTTAAGTGCATTTTAAATGACTTTCAGAGACAAACAAATTAACATGTTAATTTGCTCTAGTTTAATATCACTTAACATAGGCGTCAGACCAAAAGTGGAAATTCAATCAGTTTATCAGCCGCTGAAACCCACATTAATGCTTTTGTTGCCTCCAGATTCATCTAACTCTGCTGGCCGCCAGATGATGGTGTAGTATTAATGTCACTGGACTACTGATCTGAGGACCTGGGTTCAATCCCACCGTGGCAACTCACGGAATTGGAATTCAATTAATAAGTCTGGAATGGAAAGCCGATTCCAGCAATGGTGACCATGAAACTATTATTGATTGTTGTAAAAACCATCTGGTTCTTGTCCTTGAGGGAAGGAAATCTATCACCCTTACCCAGTCTGGCCTACATGTAACTCCAGGTCTACAGTAATGTGGTTGACTCGTAACTGCCTTCTGAAATGGCCTAGCCAACCACTCAGTTGGAGGAAAAATAGGAACAGGCAATAAATGCTAGCCTTGCCAACAAACACACATCCCATGAAAAATAAAGATTTTCTAGCTTCCGTAAACTTGTGGCTATCAGAGCAGGTCAGCGGCGAGGAATCCTGTGGCGTGTAACTCATTTCCTGATTCCCCAAAGTCTGTCCACCATCTACAAGGCACATCAGGAGTGTGATAGAATCCTCTGCACTTGCCTGGATCAATGCAGCTCCATCAACACCATCCACAGCGAACTGTAGTGGATCCAGGCAATCTGGGAGGCCGGAATTGATTCATGCCATGACTAACCTTTCAAAGCACTTCATAGTGATGGATGTCAGGGCCACCGGATGATAGTCATTAAGGCACGCTGCCTGGCTTTTCTTTGATGCCGGGATGATGGTCATCTTCTTGAAGCAGATAGGCACCTCAGATTGGTGTAAAGAGAGGTTGTAGATGTCCGTGAATACCCCTGCCAGCTGGTCTGCGCAGGATCGGAGTGCTCGTTCGGGTACCCCATCCGGGTCAGTCGCTTTCTATGGGTTGACCTTCGAGAAGGCTGCTTTGACGTCAGCAATGGTGACCTCAGATACAGGTTCTTCCAAGTCTCCCGGGATGGATGTTGTGCTGTCGCTGACCTCTTGCTCAAAACGGGCATAGAATGCATTGAGCTCATCGTGGATCATCCACTCGATCCTTCTGGCTGAAGATAACAACATTTGCCCTTAGTTTTTGCACTGATGTGTTGGGCTCCTCCATCATTGAGGATGAGGAATTTTGTGGAGCGAATGTACACCATCAAGCACAGGGATGTTGGGAGCGCAGGACTTTGGTACAGCAGAGGTTTGAATGAGGTTAAGAGAGTGGAAGAGGGGAGATCGTCCAGCAGAGTGTTAGAATAATTAAGTGTGCAGGCAACAAAGGCATATGTCAGGTATTCAACAGCAAGACAGGATGCGCATGGACAGACAGGTGATGTTATAGACAAGTTAGTTGGAGATCTAGTGATTAGTGGCACAGTGGTTAGCACTGCTGCCTCACAGCACCAGGGACCCAGGTTCAATTCCAGCCTTGGGTGACTGTGTAGAGTTTGCACATTCTCTCCATGTCTGTGTGGGGTTCCTCCGGTTCCCTCCCATACTCCAAAGATGTGCAGGTTAGGTGGATTGGCCATGGTAAATTGCCACTTAGCGTCCCAAGATATGTAGGTTAGGTGGATTAACCATAGTAAATGTGTGGGGTTTGGGGGATAGGGCCTGGGTAAGATACTCTGCCATAGTCGATGCAGACTCAATGGGCTGAATGGCCTCCTTCTGCACTGTAGGGATTCTATGATTCTATCTTTGTGATGGAGTCAGATCGAATGCTGAGGTAGTTAACCATCTGGTTCAGCTTAGTCTCGGTCAGTAAGCCAGGGAAGTAACATTGGCTTATGGTTTGCTGATGACTTGCACCATGATCCAATAGGGCGAGTGCGGAAATCTCTGCAGCCATTCTATCACTCAGAGCAGAACAAAACCACCAGACACTCATTGTATTCAGATTGATTTTAGAGATCGAGGGAGCATCTTATCGAGACATTTAAAATGGTAAAAGTATTTATTAGGGCAGATGCAGGGGAACTATTTGCTCTGCTGGGGAATTCAAGTACAAAGGGACATAATCTTAAAATTAGAGCAAAGCCATTTAGTAGTAAAATCTGGAAGAATTTTCCTCCACACAAAAGGTGGTAGAACTTTGGAACTCTGTCCTCCCAAAAGGCTATGGATGCTCAAGTTCAATATCAGCTTCCAAATCTAAGATGGATTTTTATTAGGCAAGGGTTTCAAAGTGATTTGGAGCAATGGAACCGCAGTCATAATCTAATTAAATGGCAGAGCAAACCTGATGGCTGAGTGGCATACTCCCACTCCTTATGCTTTGTACAGAACTCCAAAGACGGACAGACAGAAATATGATCGCTTGCAATTCTCCTGATACTCAGGACAACAATGGGAAAAGAATTCCTAAAGGAAGAGCAGTCTGGTGCGGTGAAGTAACTGACAGGAATTTCTCTTTGGTTTGTTCGAAGAAACACCATTATGGTAGCAGCTTGAATTTTAGACCACACAATCATAAATTCAGTCTATTTAAAACATGGATAATCTTCATCTTTTATTTTTTAATATTGTAGGAGATGAACTATGTCAGTTTTATGCCTTGAAACTTAGAATTTATTGTTGTTTGAGACATTCAATTGTCTCCATCAGCATGTTTTTTTACAATATGACTATAAAAGAATGGTATTTGATAATTAAAACTGATGGGGACGATGAATGAGATCGTTTATAAAAGAAAAAGAGAAAGAGAAATATGCCATCCATCTGAACAGGCACACGGATCCTCGATTTAACCATTCATCCGAAATATAGCACCTCTGACAATGCAGCACTTCCTCACTACAGCTCGACATCATCGCAGATTACTTTCTCAAGTTCTGCAGCTGAGCTTGAACCCAGAGCCTTTTGACTTCGTAGGTTATCAGTGATGTTATTTTCGTATGAAAGGCTGCTATCACAATTAAGTACAGATGGACAGGGATCATTCAAAGCATCCTGTCTGTAGTTTGTATTCTCCCAGCCATGTCTGCCAACACTGAGCTGTCATGTTGGTTTAACCCCAGTTGCAGCTTGTACATTGCAATACATAACAGAGGTTTTCCTGGACAATCTCCAGAAGACATTAAGGAAGAAGATATGGACTCATGCTAGTGCCTGATCAGTCTCTTCCCCAACTCTCTCGGAAACAAGAATAGGGCTCTGAGAGGAAGACCAGCTGCTTGTCCTTCTACAGTGGTGGCGATGAACTGAATCTAAGCAGACTGTTAGGTTTATTTCCACACTGGATTCAATCCAGTATTGAACTTGATCACAACGCCAGGGACCCGGGTTCGATTCCTGGCTTGGGTCACTGCTGTGCAGAATCTGCACGTTCTCCCTTGTCTGCATGGGTTTCCTCCCACAGTCTGAAAGACGTGCTGGTTAGGCGCATTGGCCATGCTAAATTCTCCCTCAGTATACCCTAACAGGCACCAGAGTGTGGCGACTGGGGGATTTTCACAGTAACTTCATTGCAGTGTTAATGTAAGTCTACTTGTGACACTAATAAATAAACTTTAAACTTGATTTTGTACAGTAATGAACGGAAAACTTGTTTTAGCCTGTATGGTCTTTCACAGCCAATGAGGTACATGCTGGCCAAAGACAAAGTTACAAATTACAACTTGAAAACGACCATATTCACTTAGACTTTTGTGCATTTTTGTTTTCTTGCTGCTCCATTGCTGCAGCATTCATCACACATTAAATTGGCACAATCCCCCAGCAATGGGTCCCTCAGACAATTTTGGAAAACTGCCTCAGAAAGCAGGTTCTAATATAAATGATCTGTAAGATGGATGTCTGCACTTCTTGTTATGGGGTTGAGTATGAACAGAATTCCAATAGGTTGAAACAAGGACCAAATTTATGGCCACCTTCATATTTGCAAAGTATCGATGATGCAAGTTAATGATAGCCACTGGGTGCAATGGAAGGTCAACAAAAAGGTTTTGAATGGTTTCCTCAAGTAACAACTACACTGAAGGGGTTAGGGAATCAAGCACCATGTGTTAATAGGACAAAGTTAAAGGTCACTCTATGATAGGAATCTGAAGGGTTCCTACATCCTTGCTAGACATTTATACTCCCTGTCAAACAAAAAGCCTCAAAAATAATTTGATTGGATTTGATCTCTATAAGTAGCTAATACAAGTAAAAAAAGGTTCACATGTCATGTACCGTCTTACCCACACATATTCAGAAAAATGAATGATACTCCTTGTCCCTTTTTAAAAATACATGAAATTACATTACATTCTCCAGCATTGCTAAAGATCATTCATTTTAAAAAATATTTTACAGTTAAAATAATTAAGCCGATTGCATCCGCGTTCAGCTGGTGGAGAATGCGAGAACTATCAGACCCAACCCAACGTTACGTGGCACTTAATTACACACATCTTTTAAAAATTACCTTTGAAATTCCTTATGCAGCAATTTTATATTCTACAGAGAGAATAGTTTATGAGGAATAGAAATAAAATTACACTCTAACAAAGAATAAATTTTAAAAATCTTTCATTCACGTAGTATCTTATCATGGCACATCTCAAAGCACTTCAGACAATGATTAACTTTTGCAGTGACTGTTAAGTGGGCAAATGAATATACATCCCTTTCATAATTCATGTATGGTATTATATATATACATATGGTCAGCATAACATTGGATATAATTCATTTTATTTAGTCTAAATTGTCCGATCAATTATGTTACAAATCAGGAAAGTTAAAAGATGGCCATTAATTCAGTTAGGTCAGTATTTTTTATTCACGCACAGATATATAGGTACATTAAAAAGTTGACAAGGAATCCTTTTCTTATCTTTTGGCGTGAACGTCTTGTGAATTAATATCAGGAATAATTGCGTGCCCCTAATTTCCCTTTCCCACTATCTGGTTTCTTGTAGATGATGCCTTTTTTTTCTGTCTGGCTCTCCTCAGGAACAGACTTCCAGCTAGGCTGGTTTCATCAGCTTTGGTTGTTGTCCTGTACCTAACCCCAGTCTTCATTCATCATAAGCCTGGACAGCCAACAATGGGTGTGGTAGCGTGGGTGGGTGAAACACACACACAAGCAGATACGCACACACACACATGCAGATATGCACAAACACACATGCAGATATACACACACACACACACATACACACACACACATGCAGATATACATACACACACATGCAGATATACACACACATGCAGATATACACACACACACACATGCAGATATACACACACACACACATGCAGATATACACACACACATGCAGATTATACACACACACACATGCAGATATACACACACACACATGCAGATATACACACACACTCATGCAGATATACACACACACTCATGCAGATACACGCACACACATGCAGATACACGCACACACATGCAGATACACGCACACACATGCAGATACACGCACACACATGCAGATACACGCACACACATGCAGATACACGCACACACATGCAGATACACGCACACACACACGCAGATACACGCACACACACACACACCTCACGTGCCAAGACAGCAAAAACCCCATCTAAATTTTCCTCTCCCTCACTCAACACATTAATGACAATTAAAATGGACTGTAATCCTGACAGATTATTTAACAGAGCACAGATCGGTGAACAAATCTAGGACTTTCTTTCCAGCGTTTTAAAAAATGTATTCACAATTTATTAAAGTCCTTTGAAATTTTTCTGTACTCTTGCCATTTTTTTGTTGTTTTTGCCCTATCTTTATTTTGATCAGTGTTCCAAAAGTAATTACTTAAGTTGCTTCTTTAAGGTAAGAGCATTAAAGGTTATGGAGTTAAGACAGATCAGCCACGATCTAACTGAATGGCACAACAAGCTCAAAGGGTGGAGTATCTCCAGGCCATGTGCTTCCAGCATTTCATGTCAACCTCCTGATCTGGATAATTCAGCTCTACAGAGGTCAGTGCATTTGCCAACTGAAACATTTATTGCCCATCCCTAGTTGCCCTTAAGAAACTAGGGATAGGCAATAAATGCCCATGAGGAGCTTAGTGTTCCTTTGCTAAATGTGTGGAATTGGTCGGCACGGTAGCACAGTGGTTAGCACTGCTGCTTCACAGCTCCAGGGACCTGGGTTCGATTCCCGGCTTGGGTCTCTGTGTGGAGTTTGCACATTCTCCTCGTGTCTGCGTGGGTTTCCTCTGGGTTCTCCAGTTTCCTCCCACAGTCCAAAGATGTGCGGGTTAGGTTCATTGGCCATGCTAAAATTGCCCCTTAGTGTCCTGAGATGCGTAGGTGAGAGAGATTAGCGGGTAAACATGTAGGGATATGGGGGTAGGGCCTGGATGGGATTGTGGTCGGTGCAGACTCGATGGGCCAAATGGCCTCTTTCTGCACTGTAGGCTTTCTATGATTCTATGGTCCCTTTAGAAAGAAAATGTCCTATCTTTAATGACATAACGCCTTTAGAATATTTGAAATAGTTGAATGCAAGGACATCATCACATTTTAGTACATTATAGTCAAATGGTGTTACCATCACTGAATCACTGAAGGTCAGCATCCTTGGGGTTACCATTGACCAGAAACACATCTGGACTCATCACATAAACACAATGTCTACAAGAGCAGGTCGGATGCTAGGAATACTGCAGCAAGTAACTCACCTCCTGACTCCCCAAAGCCTGTCCACCATCTACAAGGCACAAGTCAGGAGTGTGATGGAATACTCCCCACTTGCCTGGATGGCTGCAGCTTCAACAACACTCAAGGAGCTTGCCACCATCTAGGACAAAGCAGCCCCGCTTGATTGACACCGCATCCACAAAACATCACTACTGACGCTCAGTAGCAGCAGTGTTTATTAGCTACAAGATACACTGCAGCAATTCACCAAAGATCCTTAGACAGCACCTTCCAAACCTACACCACCACCTTCTCAAGGGCAACTTCCATCTAGAAGGACGAGGACAGCAGATACATGGGAACACCACCACCTGCAAGTTCCCCTTCAAGCCACTCACCATCCTGACTTGGAAATATATCGGCCGTTCCTTCGCAGTTGCTGGGTCAAAATCCTGGGATTCCTTCCCTAACGGCATTGTGGGTCAACCCACAGCATGTGGACTGCAGCTATTCAAGAAGGCAGCTCACCACCACTTTCTCAAGGGCAACTAGGGATGGGCAATAAATGCTGGCCTAGCCAGCGACGCCCATGTCCCACCACTGAGTTTTTTAAAAAAGGCAACAAAGAACTAGCTATCAATATTTGCAAATCAATTTCAGGCTAAATGGGAAAAATATTGACTCGATTGGAATAGCTATTTTCTTCAATATGTTACATCACCCTCTCTAACATTCTGCGCGGCACATTCTGGGCGGCACAGTAGCACAGGGGCGGCACGGTAGCACAGGGGGCGGCACGGTAGCACAGTGGTTAGCACTGCTGCTTCACAGCTCCAGGGTCCCGGGTTCGATTCCCGGCTCGGGTCACTGTCTGTGTGGAGTTTGCACATTCTCCTCGTGTCTGCGTGGGTTTCCTCCGGTTTCCTCCCACAGTCCAAAGATGTGCGGGTTAGGTTGATTGGCCAGGTTAAAAATTGCCCCTTAGAATACTAACATGCGTAGGTTAGAGGGATTAGCGGGTAAAATATGTGGGGGTAGGGCCTGGGTGGGATTGTGGTCGGTGCAGACCCGATGGGCCGAATGGCCTCCTTCTGCACTGTAGGGTTTCTATGATTCTATGATTACATCGACACTGACTCTCTGCTACATTTTCTAGAATGTAATGAATTAAGATAGATGTTTGAGTGATTTGGGAGCACACAAGTCAATCATTCTTTTTGTGGCACAGAGGGAAGCATCTTCCAAATACTTTGAACAGTTGATCTTTGAATGTACGTCTACAAGTTTGACAGTTACCAGTTTACACAGCCTGGGGCAGTTCTGCGATGTGACAGCTTAACACTGTATATTTAATGAAAGTCATTGCACAACATCTTAACCATAAATGCTATGAAGAGGGAATAGAAATAATTTAAATATGTGTTTAGTTGGATGTTGTGGCAAAGTGCTGAGCTGTAAAAAGGTTATGACTCCCTACACAAGGGGTTTCTGCCAGGATGTGCTGTATCTCATAGAATCACAAAATCCTTACAGTGCAGAAGGAGGCCATTCGGCTCATCGAGCCTGCACCGACAACAATCTCACCCAGGTCCTACCCCCATAACCACATATTTACCCTGCTAATCCCCCTGACACGAAGGGGCAATTTAGCATGGCCATCTTTGGAGTGTGGGAGGAAACCGGAGCACTCGGAGGAAACCCATGCAGACACGGGGAGAATGTGCAAACTCCACACAGAACAGTCATCCAAGGCTGGAATTGAACCCAGGTCCCTGGCACTGTGAGATAGCAGTGCTAACATAAGAACATAAGAAATAGGAGCAGGAGTAGGCCATCTAGCCCCTCGAGCCTGCCCCGCCATTCAATAAGATCATGGCTGATCTGACGTGGATCAGTACCACTTACCCGCCTGATCCCCATAACCCTTAATTCCCTTACCGATCAGGAATCCATCCATCCGCGCTTTAAACATATTCAGCGAGGTCGCCTCCACCACCTCAGTGGGCAGAGAATTCCAGAGATTCACCACCCTCTGGGAGAAGAAGTTCCTCCTCAACTCTGTCTTAAACCGACCCCCCTTTATTTTGAGGCTGTGTCCTCTAGTTTTAACTTCCTTACTAAGTGGAAAGAAGCTCTCCACCTCCACCCTATCCAGCCCCCGCATTATCTTATAAGTCTCCATAAGATCCCCCCTCATCCTTCTAAACTCCAACGAGTACAAACCCAATCTCCTCAGCCTCTCCTCATAATCCAAACCCCTCATCTCCGGTATCAACCTGGTGAACCTTCTCTGCACTCCCTCCAATGCCAATATATCCTTCCTCATATAAGGGGACCAATACTGCACACAGTATTCCAGCTGCGGCCTCACCAATACCTCTGTGCCGCCATGCGAATTTGGGTGTAGATATGCCGAAAGTCGGCCAAACTAGCAGAAAAGATTGTAGAATTTCAAGTGCAAATTAAGTCCCATGCAAATTTAAGTTTCCACAATCCATTGCACTAACATTAATTAACATAATCACTTTAAAATGGCCTGACCCACAAAGCAGGCCACACTCTCAGATTTAATTAATCACGATTGCAAGTTACCACTACTCACGGCACTTTGCAGGCATTTGATGCGGCTCAACTAAAAGCCACAATTCATTAGCCGTTGAATTTTCTTTTAGTTTGTTAAGAAACTGGCTACTGTATCCCAATATAAGAGCAAGTGGCTCTGTAAAGATTTTATAAAGTCATTTTCAATTGTTTAAAATCGAGTTACTCACAGGTCGCAGATTACAAACTGACCAACACTACTTAAACCCATTTTCAGCTTCATTAACCAAACTTCATCAAGTGAACACATTTAATTAAAAATATCAATATTTGTTTTAAAACAGTAGCATTTTGCCTAGTTGTGCTGGATTATGGCTGAATTTACATTCAATATGGATATTTTTCAGGCTGGAGCGAGGTTTGTAGTGTAATTCTCCATCTGCCACTTCTTTGCCCACTCTCCTAGCCTGTCCAAATCCTTCTGCAGCCCTCCCTGCTTCCTCAATACTACTATCATCAGCAAACTTAGTAACAATGCTTTCAGTTCCTTCCTCCAAATCATTAATGCATATTGTGAAAAGTTGTGGTCCCAGCACTGGCCCCTGAGGCACACCACTAGCCACCGGTTGGGATCTCGAGAAAGACCCCTTTATCCCCACTCTCTGCCTTCTGCCAGTGAACCATTCCTCTATCCATGCCAGGATCTTACCCTTAACACCATGGGCACTTAACTTATTTAACACTCTCCTATGCAGAACCTTATCAAAGGCCTTCTGGAAATCTAAATAAATCACATCCACTGGTTCCCTTTTATCTAACTTCCTTGTTCCCTCCTCAAAGAGCTCTAACAGATTTGTCAGACATGACCTCCCCTTGACAAAGCCGTGCTGACTCAGTCTTACTTTATCATGCACTTCCAAGTACTCTGCGATCTCATCTTTAATAATTGTTAATGAAGATATGGTTCCAGGGACGAGAAACATCAATAATGAAGAATGGTTCCAGGGACAAGAAACATCAATTATGAAGATAGATTGGAGAGGTTGGGACTGTTCTCCTTGAAGAGAAGATGACTAAGAGGAAATTTGATAGAGATAGACCGTAGATAGAGAGAAATTGTTCCTGCTCGGAAAAGGATCGAGAATGAGAGGGCACAGTTTTAAAGTGTTTTGCAAAAGAAGCAAATGTGATGTGAGAAAAAAACTTCTAGGCACTACCTGAAAATGTGGTGTAGGCAGGTTCAATCAAGGAATTCAAGAGGGCAATCAATGAGTATTTGAATAGAAACAATGTGCAAGGGTGTGGGGAAAGGGCAGGGGAATGGCACTAAGTCATGATGCTCGCTTGGAGAGCCGGTGCAGACACAATGGGCCAAACGGTCTCCTTCTGCAACTGCCAAAATTCTGCAGTTCTGTGAAGTTTGAACAGAAAGTTGTTGGGAAAAAATCCTTTTAGTAATGATTTGAGCCCAATGCACTTTAAGTGAAAATTCTGCCCAAAGTTGTACAATTCAACTATCCCAGGTGGGGGCAGCAAACAAGGAGGGAACAATCAGAGGGAAAGGGCACTCTTGGAGACACTGTCATCGACTTCTCACTGGATGGTAAAAGGGTGAACAGCAGTCGTAACTGGGAGCAAATGACATCAAAAGCTTCCTGGCACAGAGTGATACATTACAATGGGGACCCATAAAGAGGAAAGGATGTGATGAAAATGATTAAACAATCCTAAACAGAAACATTTGTACACTTGACAATGATAAGTGCTCAAAAAGTGCTGGAACTTTGAAAATTTATTAACAAAATGTTCATAATGCTAACGTTACCAAATCTCGGAGTGCAAGATGTTAAAAAAAAGAAAGGTATGACATTTAGAAACAAAGTTAGAGCATTTGGTACAAAAACAGAAAATGCTGGAAAAACTCAGCAGGTCTGTTAGCATCGGTGGAGAGAGAATAGGGTCAATGTTTCGAGTCAGGATGACTCTTTGTCGTGCACTGAAAAAGGGTCATCCTGACTCGAAACGTTGGCTCTATTCTCTCTCCACAGATGCTGTCAGACCTGCTGAGATTTTCCAGCGTTTTCTATTTTTGTTTCAGATTACAATATCCGCAGTATTTTGCCTTCACCTTAGGGCATTTGGTAGCTTAGAACTGAAATGTGCACCAATGTTAGACCTAACAAATGTTTTATCAAACTGCTTTTTAGTAAAACTTACCACTTCCTCGTCTGACAACTCCCGCCCCTGAATGCTGCTGTTCTCCCGTACAGCCTGCTGGTGTTTCCTCCCTTTTATGTGGCTGAAGAGATAGACCTCAGAAGTGATCTTTGGAACAAAAAGTGACAAACAACATTTCAAACTCAGTGAATTAATTGGCACATCCTTTAGCAGTTAACAGTAGTAGGATATTCACACGGACCACTACCACAGTTCCTTCAAACCAGCCAACTTGTTTTTTTTTCAAACTATTCCTATTTCCACATCGTGGAGATGCCGGCGTTGGACTGGGGTGGGCACAGTAAGAAATCTCACAACACCAGGTTAAAGTCCAACAGGTTTGTTTGGAATCACGAGCTTTTGGAGCGCTGCCCCTTCCTCAGGTGAGAGACACTCACCTGAGGAAGGAGCAGCGCTCCAAAAGCTCGTGATTCCAAATCAACCTGTTGGACGTTAACCTGGTGTTGTGACACTTCTTATTATTTCCACATCCATAAAGAACCTCTACTTGGCATGGTGTAAAGAAACTTGTCAGAACCTTTAGGAACAGAATGAAGGTTATTTGATCCAACAATCCCATTGCTTTGCATCAATCAATCCCCAGCCACCTGCATTCTCACCACACCTCTTAATCTCTCTCTTGAGCTCACTGATATTTTTTCAAAGCACTCCCTAGGTAAGTTTTCCAAAATATAATTCCAGCCAATTTCAGTAATCCATAACTTTATAATTTGTGTCCTTTGTTAACTTTGTCACTTCCCTTGAAGATTTCATTAAGTCACCTCGAACCCTCTGTTTTCCAAAGGAACCAGTTCATTTTGTTCAATATTTTCCTGCTAGTCAGGCAGTACTCTACTTTCATTGCTTCTCCAGTCAGACCATTAAAGTTGCAAGCGATGACAAATACCTACCAACACATTGCACAAGGAGCAATGTTTTTTGCGTTCGTATGGAGTTAGTTTGGGAGCGTAGTCAGTGTTAGCATGCCTGCCGCTGCTAAGCTCAGCTGCTTTCTCTTTCCGTTGTTCTATCTGCTCCATGTGCCTCCGACTGCTTTCGTCATGCTGAATAGAAGACAAAACAGATGTGGAAGTCGCTGTCTACAACAAGCAGTTATAGAGTCAGAGTCATAGAGGTTTACAGCATGGAAACAGGCCCTTCCGTCCAACTTGTCCACGCTGCCCTTTTTTTTAAACCCCTAAGCTAGTCCCAATTGCCCGCATTTGGCCCATATTCCTCTATACCCATCTTACCCATGTAACTGTCTAAATGCTTTTTAAGAGACAAAATTGTACCTACCTCTGCTACTACTTCCGGCAGCTTGTTCCAGACACTTACCACCCTGTGTGAGAAAAAATTGCCCCTCTGGACACTTTTGTATCTCTCCCCTCTCACCTTAAACCTGTGCCCTCTAGTTTTAGACTCCCCTACCTTTGGGAAAAGATATTGACTATCTAGCTGATCTATGCCCCTCATTATTTTATAGACCTCTATAAGATCACTCCTCAGCCTTCTACGCTCCAGAGAAAAAAGTCCCAGTCTATTGAGCCTCTCCTTATAACTCAAACCATCAAATCCCAGTAGCATCCTCGTAAATCTCTTCTGCACTCTTTCTAGTTTAGTTTAATAATATCTTTAATGTTCCTTAATGTTCAGTTAATGTTCTTCTGCTGGTTCTTCACTCAAGTTAAATTTAAAACGCAAATCAAATAACAACCTATGCTCTCTGTATCTCCCCATTACCACATTTCCCTCCACTTTCTACCTTTGCGGTACCAAACCCACAAGGTTCTGCTCCTGTCTGTTCAAAAGACACTTTGAATACTGTGTACAGGTTTGGTCTGCTTAAGGAAGGTTCACCTGCCTGTCAGGGGCTGCGACAACGGTTCAATTGCTGGAACGAGAGGGCTGTCCTATGAAGAGAGATTGAGTAAAATAGCCCTCTACTCTCTGGAACTTGGAAGAGTGGATCTCATTGGAATGCATAAAATTCATAGAAGACTCATAAGGTAGGGGCTTCATTAGGGTAATTTCCCAGCTAGTGAGTTTAGATCCAGGACTCTCTGGATATGAGGTCAGCTATTTAGGACTGAGGCAAGGAGAAATCGGACTGTGGGAGGAAACCGGAGCACCCGGAGGAAACCCACGCAGACACGGGGAGAACATGCAGATTCCGCACAGACAGTGACCCAAGGCTGGAATCGAACCTGGGTCCCTGGCGCTGTGAGGTAGCAGTGCTAACCACTGTGCCACCGTGCTTCTCCAACATGTTCAGTTGCTTTCCATCCTCTGTTTTCTTTTGTTTTAATCTTGTTCATGTCCTGCACTGAAGATTTTGGCTTTTACTTCATTAAAAGGAAAGATAACGCTCGACAAAGCGAGATTTTCACTTTCCATTTAACTATCTATGATATTGATCTACCCCCTATAGAATCGGAGTAATCATAAATCTACGCAGTCAGTTTCTATTTATTCAGCTTTAATATCAGCCATGTCACCATGTTTGAAACCACATAGAATGACGACTGATTTGGTTTCAGGTTATCTCCAGTTTCTACAGCTAGACAATATCATACGGAAGTGGAGTGACTAGTTTACTGTGGTTCACCAAAACCCCGGGTACCAGGCAAGAATGCATCTTTTCAGCTGTTTAAAGTAGGAGACCAGTTGTTCGGTTTAGCATTGGATGAATGAATGGCTTACAACTAGACTGGCAAGTGATGGGTGTTTCACAGGATTAAAATCCATACGAAGTAAAGCCATTTATGAAGTTAGGCAAGACTAATTATAGCAACACAAGTTCCAATTCATGCTTGATTTCTGACAATGTATTTAATTATTCAGATTTTAAAAAACTAGTTCACAAGATGCGGGCATCGCTGGCTAGTCCAGCATTTATTGCCCATCCCTAATTACCCTCGAGAAGAAGGTGGCATGCTGCCTCCTTGAAAAGCTGCAGTCCATGTGTTGTCAGAACACCCACAGTGCTGTTTGAAAGGGAGTTCCATGATTTGACCCAGCAACAATGAAAGACAGTGAATAACTGAAGTCTGATTCTGTTTAAAGCCATGATGTGGAGATGCCGGCGTTGGACTGGGGTAAACA
Organism: Mustelus asterias; assembly: GCF_964213995.1. NCBI lineage: Eukaryota > Metazoa > Chordata > Chondrichthyes > Carcharhiniformes > Triakidae > Mustelus > Mustelus asterias. Next base: position 6,524,592 of record NC_135829.1, on the reverse strand, counting down.
GAGTAAGAAGTTTAACAACACCAGGTTAAAGTCCAACAGGTTTAAACCTGTTGGACTTTAACCTGGTGTTGTTAAACTTCTTACTCTGTTTAAAGCCCCAGCCTCCCCTGTTTAAAAATTGGATTCCTTGTTCAGTGATAATTATTAGCTGACAGAGTATTCCATGTTCAAGTTGCTATTTTCATCCATTTCCTACAATTGTATTTTACACATTGTTTCCCTAATTCATAGAATCCCGACAGTGCAGAAGGAGGCCATTCAGCCCATCAAGTCTGCACCAACCACAATTCCACCCTATTTCCATAATCCCACATATTTACCCTGCTAGTCCCCCTGACACTAGGGTAAATTTAGCATGGCCAATCAACCTAACCCGCACATCTTTGGACTGTGGGAGGAAACTGGAGCACCTGAAGGAAACCCATGCAGACATGGGGAGAATGTGCAAACTCCACACAGTGAGCCGAGGCTGGAATTGAATGGGCGGCATGGTGGCACAGTGGTTAGCACTGCTGCCTCACAGCGCCAGGGACCCACGTGTTCGATTCCCGGCTTGGGTCACTGTCTGTGTGGAGTTTGCACGTTCTCCCTGTGTCTGCGTGGATTTCCTCCGGGTGCTCCGGTTTCCCCCCACATTCTGAAAGACGTGCTGGTTAGGGTGCATTGACCTGAACAGGCGCCGGTGTGTGGCTGCTAGGGGAATTTCACAATAACTTCATTGCAGTGTTAACGTAAGCCTTACTTGTGACTAATAAATAAACTTTAAAACTGGGTCCCTGGGGCCGTGAGGCAGCAGTGCTAACCACTGTGTCACCAAGAATCATAATTCTTTCCTCCATTCTTTGAAAAAAAATCAGCGAATAAGTTTGTTCAAATTAATATGATGGTTGGATGGCATCAGGTTGTGAAGTGTGTGGACTTGGTCAGGGCCAGCTTTGATACCTCACCATTGGCCTCCTACCCTGACCTTGATGCCAACTAACCTTATTTCTCATGGAGCTATGCAACTGACATGAGCGGAATGGTTCCTCCCTGACTGTGAAGACATGACATGGCAGGTGTCTATGCATTGGGAATTAACTGAAAAAGTAACACCTTTGAATTATATTTTAGCCTTGGGGAGAATAATTACCTATGAAATGTCTTAGAAATGACTTTTATAAAGAAAAGAAACGTTTAGAGTGATTTAGTGCCTTTGAATGTGCTCAAAACGCTTTACATTTTGAAACTACCATTCTCGAAGCTAATCCACACTCTAATCCTAGCTCTACTAGGAAAGTAATAAATTTATTTCTAGGTTTTAAATGTGAATCGTCTGTGACAAGTGCAAAGATCTGCATCAACAAATGGGACACCCTCACAAGATCTGCCTGAACCACCAGAAATCCATGATTCAGATGCTTGAATGCTCATCTTAAAAACAGGACAAGCAAACTCATTAAGAACTCAACACGAGTCGTTTGGTGCCTCCTCCAATGCAGGTCCTTGTCTTGGAAAGGTGCCAAATGACATGCTTGTAAGAGAAATATAAAGTGGATTGGTTCTGTACCAGGTGATACCGAGTGACACATGTATTCAATCGGATCCAATTTGAGGATTGCCGCTGAAAGACCAAGACCCCAACTTAGTCGAGTCCTTAATAACTCTTGGTCCTTAGATACCAATCAAACAAGAGCTGCAAACATTGCGACGAGTCCTTGTGAGGATCAGCAAAAATGATTCTGTTCTCTGTTTATATTGTACCTTCAGCTGGATCTTCTTTTGCAGTTCCTCCATAGCTTCTTGTTGCGCCGCACTAAGTGCAGCCAACCTCTCTTCTCGCTCCCTGCCAATAGAGTAACAGCCATTAGGAGAAGAACATAGAAGGAAAATAGACGCAAGATGTGCAGTGATGCGGGGCTTTTTCTAACTGATCCCTATCATGGAAGAGATCAGACTGAAGGAACTCACTTTACAGGGTGGGAAGTTATACCTCCATGAGAAATAAGGTTAGTTGGCATCAAGGTCAGGATAGGAGGCCAATGGTGAGCAATGTGTACTCCTGTCTGTATAACATAAACTGACTTTGAGAAAAGACTGCATGATCAGACACATCCAAAGTAAGTTTTGAATGATTAAATAAGTCTATTTAAAATATAATGCAAATTTGCAACGTAGCCCTGTGAATGTCAGCAGGGTATTAAACCACTGACAGTATGGCGCAAGTCAGGAGTGTAATGGAATACTCTCCCCTTTCTGGATGAGTGCAGTTCCAATAACATTCAGGAAACTTGACACCATCCAGGACAAAGCAGCCTGTTTGATCGAACCCCATCCACAACATTCACTCCCTCCTCCATTGACTCACGGTAGTAACAGTGTGTACCATCTACAAGATGCACTGCAGGAATTCACCAAGTCTCTTTAGGCAGCATCTTCCAAACCCATGACCACTACCATCTGGAAGGACAAAAGCAGCAGACAGGTGGGGACACCACCACCTGGAGGTTCCCCTCCAAGCCAATCACCATCCTGACTTGAAAACGTATACTGCTGTTCCTTCATTGTTGCTGGGTCAAAATCCTTGAATTCCCTCCCTAACTGCACTTTTGGTGTACCTATACCTCAGGGACTGCAGCAACTCATCAACATCACCTTCTCAGGGAAATTAGGGGTGGGCAATAACTCAAGAGAATCACAACAGTGCAGAAGGAGGCCATTCGGCCCATTGGGCCTGCACTGCCAACAATCCCAACCAGGCCCTATCCCTGTAACCCGACATCTTTACCCTGCTGATCCTCCTGACACTAAGGGGCAGTTGAGCATGGCTAATCCACCTAACCTTCACATCTTTGGATACTAAGAGGCAAGTTAGCATGGCCAATCCACCTAACCCGCACATCTTTGGACACTAAGAAGCAATTTAGCATGGCCAATCCACCTAACCTTCACATCTTTGGACTGTGGGAGGAAACCCATGCAGGCATGGGGAGAACGTCAAATTCCACGCAGACAGTGACCCAAGGCCGGAATTGAACCCGGGTCCCTCGCGCTGTGAGACAGCAGTGCTAACCACTGTGCCTAAATGCTGGCCTAGCTAGCAAAGCCAACATCGCTTGAATTAAGGACCCCTAAAGTTTATCCTGTCCTAAAACGCACACTCTCCAAAAATGGACCGAATGGTAATCAGGACCAGGAAAGATGAGTTATATTTTCTTTCCCAAATACACAGCAACTTTCTAGTGGCCCAAATGCAGCTGCCAGTGAAATCAGCATATTTAGTCTGTGGCCTTGGGGGTTGGTATGTCATAGCATTACACCAATTGGCTCCAGGGGCCTGCACAGGAATCTGCTTAACAAGTGTCACAAACCTCGCTCTTTCACGTGCTGCATCTTCCCTTGCTTTCTCCTTCTCTTGTCGCTGTTGCTCAATCCGTGCCTCTTGTTCTCTCCTTTTCAGCAACAGTTCCTCCACACGAGCCTGGCGTTCTGCCTCTAATGCTCGCTTGCGTTCCTGCACTCAGACACATCATTTTTTTTTTTACATAGAGGTTTCTATTATTGCAATGAAGAAGATCAAAAATTATGTAATACTTTTCAGAATTGCCATTGTCTTTTCGTTGACTTCTGACTGGGGCACACAAAGGCAGCTGCCCTCCAGTTATTAGACCAAATGTATATCATTAGTGCGAATCCCTCGACAATGCCAAGGGACCTGGGGGTCCTTGTGCATGAGACGCAAAAACCCAGTCTGCAGGTGCAACATGTGATCAAGAAGGCAAATGGGATGTTGGCCTATATCGCAAGGGGGATAGAATATAAAAGCAGAGATGTCTTGCTGCATCTGTACTGGGCATTGGTGAGGCTGCAGCTGGAATACTGTGTGCAGTATTGGTCCCCTTATTTGCGGAAGGATATATTGGCCTTGGAGGGAGTGCAGAGAAGGTTCACCAGGTTGATACCAGAGATGAGGGGTGTTGATTATGAGGAGAGACTGAGCAGATTGGGTTTGTACTCGTTGGAATTTAGAAGGCTGAGGGGGGATCTTATAGAGACCTATAAGATAATGAAGGGGCTGGATAGGGTAGAGGTGGACAGATTCTTTCCACTTAGAAAGGAAACTAGAACTAGAGGGCACAGCCTCAAAATAAAGGGGGGTCAGTTTAGGACAGAGTTGAGGAGGAACTTCTTCTCTCAGAGGGTGGTAAATCTCTGGAATTCTCTGCCCACTGAAGTGGTGGAGGCTATCTCGTTGAATATGTTTAAATCACGGATAGATGGATTCCTGATCGGTCAGGGAATTAGGGGTTATAGGGATCAGGCGGGTAAGTGGAACTGATCCACTTCAGATCAGCCATGATCTTATTGAATGGCGGGACAGGCTCGAGGGGCTAGATGGCCTACTCCTGCTCCTATTTCTTATGTTCTTATGTAACTGCAGTTATACTTAACCCTGTCCACACATTTTCAGAAGGGTCACTTGATAAAGAGCGGAAGCAGCTACTGTGGCCAATTTTGCCCTCTGTAACCATGTTCGTGCTAGTTAACTTTAGCACTCTTTCACCTAATAACTCGATTTGGAACAGACTCTGTAGTTGGGCCTTTGGCTCAGTTATTCGTGGGTTAAACTCACTCAACCATTAAAGAATTGTATACAATAGGTGCAATCTCACTCTGATGTTCCAAATTAAATGCTTTATTTGCAAGTGCTTCAAGTATCGCATCATATCCGGTGTCCAGTAAATAAATCGCAAATATTTTTACAACTTCACGCCTAGAATGATTTGATTTATTATTGTCACTTGTATTAACGTACAGTGAAAAGTATTGTTTCTTGCGCGCTGTACGGACAGAGCATACCGTTCATAGAGAAGGAAACGAGAGAGTGCAGAATGTAGTGTTACAGTCATGAGATTGATGTTTATAGGGTAATAGAGTGTGATAACTACAAGCTCCATGGTACATGATGGTTGATGAGGTTGAGAAGAAAGGACACTTCTACCTGCATGGTGCCTTGACACATCATTTTGGATAATCTTAAAAGGGCTCAGTTATTGCAGTTGAAAGTTATTTACTATTGTTAAATTATCTCAGAAATGCAATGACTAATATAAGAGCAAAGAAAATTACAGCACAGGAACAGGCCCTTCGGCCCTACAAGCCTGCACTGACCATCTGCCCGACTTAACTAAAACCCCCTACCCTTCTGGGGACCATATCCCTCTATTTCCATCTCATCCATGTACTTGTCAAGACGCCCCTTAAAAGTCACTACCGTATCCGCTTCCACTACTTCACCCGGCAACGAGTTCCAGGAACCCACCACTCTCTGTGTAAAAAATCTGCCTCGTACATCTCTTTTAAACCTTGCCCCTCGCACTTTAAACCTATGCCCCCTAGTAATTGACTCTTCCACCCTGGGAAAAAGCTTCTGACTATTCACTCTGTCCATGCCTCTCATAATCTTGTAGACTTCTATCAGGTCTCCCCTCAACCTCCGTCGCTCCAGTGACAAACCAAGTTTCTCCAACCTCTCCTCATAGCTAACGCCCTCCATACCAGGCAACATCCTGGTAAATCTTTTCTGCACCCTCTCCAAAGCCTCCACATCCTTCTGGTAGTGCGGCGACCAGAATTGAACACTATATTCCAAGTGCGGCCTAACTAAAGTTCTATAAAGCTGCAACATGACTTGCCAATTTTTAAACTCAATGCCCCAGCCGATGAAGGCAAGCATGCCGTATATGTCTTCTTGACTACCTTCTCCACCTGCATTGCCACTTTCAGTGACCTGTGTACCTGTACACCCAGATCCCTTTGCCGAGCAATAGTCCTAAGGGTTCTGCCATTTACTGTATATTTCCTATCTGTATTAGACCTTCTGTATAATTTAAGTAGACTCTTGTGTAGTACTAAGGGGCTGAAGAGTGGAGGGGGGGGTGCGAAGGTATGAGGATCCCTTTTGTCAAAGGCACTATTCTTTACATGCGCTGCTGAACTATGGTACCTTCTGCCTGGGCTACTCAGAACTTGCTGTATGCAAAATAGCTGCTGTGTTTGCATACGGAAAAACAATGAAAAGCTTTTATCGTTTGTTAAGAGTTTTGTGGCATTGGGAAATATGATAGGGCCTTATATAAATACAAACTTTATTTCTTTTTGTCTTTCTTTCACCAGACCACCAGGAGAACTTCCCTTCTGCTTCAAACAGTATCACAAGGTCCTTAACACCAGAACGCAAACGATAGGAGTAGCAGACCATCCTGTCCATGCAGCCTGCTCCGGCATTCAATGTCATAGCTGAACTTGGGTATCAACTCCACTTTCCCACCCATTCCCCATATGCTTCGATTCCCTGAGACACCAAAGATCTGTCTTATCCCAGCCTTAAATAGAGGCAATGATGGAACATCCACAACCCTCTGGATTAGAGAATTCCAAAGATTCACAACCCTTTGAGTGAAGTAATTTCTCCACATCTCGATTTGAAATGATCATCCCCTTCACCCTCTCTGTGCCCCCATGTTCCAGGTTTCCCAGCCAATAGGAGCACCCTCTCAGTGTCTATCCTGTCAAGCCCCTTCAGAATACTCTATGTTTCAATGAGATCACCTCTCATGCTTATAACATCCAGATAATATATGCCAAATTTAATCATCCTCTCATCCCAAGGGACCAAACAGGTGAACCTCGCTGTACTGCCTCCCAATGCCACTAAATCATTCTTTAAATATGGAAATCAAAACTACACACAATTCCAGGTGTGGTCTCACAAAGTCCTGTATAATTGTCACAAGAATTCTTTATCCCTGAGCTTCAATCCCATTTGCCTTCCCAATTGCTCGCTGTACCCGGGTGCTAACTTTGTCTTCCTTGCATGAGCACACCAGGTCTCTCTGAACATCAATATTCACCAGTTTCATGCCTTTTAAAAAATATTCTGTTTTTCTATTCTTACGGTCAACATGAACATCCTCACACTTCCCCACATTAAACTCCATCTGCCATCTTGTTGCCCACTCACCGGACATACTCTGTTCCACCTTCTTCCGCCGGGAAAAAGAGACTTTTGACAGAAGAAGGTGGAAGAGAGAATGTCCGGGGTGCGTGGGGTCCTTAATTATGCTGGCTGCTTTTCCGAGTAGCGGTAAGTGTAGCCAGAGTCAGTGGATGGGAGGCTGGTTTGCGTGATGGGTTTCGTTCACGACCCTTTGTAGTTTCTTGCGGTCTGCAGAACAGAATGCTCAAAAAGCATTTTCTCAGAAAGCAAACCACCACAAATGAACGGAAGACACAACTCACCTCCTAAAATCAACCCTGAATATAGTCACATCAAGGAACACAGAACCAATGATTTGCACCAATGCAGCAAGATGGCAGCATGCTTTCAGGAAGGTCATGCTGGGAATCAGTCAGCCTAACACTAACCCTAAATCCAGGGCAAAACCACTTCCCTTTTATTCCTTTTTTGATACAGATCTGCTCAGACTGCATTTACAGGGGAATGATAGAACAGACGCAGTGGTTTTACTTAATAACAATGCTTATATAAAGAAGCAATCAAGAATCATAGAATCCCTCCAGTGCAGGAGGCCATTCAGCCCATCGAGTCTGCACCGACCACAATCCCACCCAGCCCCTATCCCCGTAGCCCCATGTATTTACCCTGCTAGTCCCTCTGATACTAAGGGGCAATTTACCATGGCCAATCAACCTAACCCGCACATCTTTGGCTTGATTCCAGAGCAAAACTCTTTCTGGAGTAAATGCAAAGGGAAAATAATTCACAGGCATTACAGTTGTAGAGTATAGAACATAGAACATTACAGCGCAGTACAGGCCCTTCGGCCCTCGATGTTGCGCCGGCCTGTGAAACCAATCTAAAGCCCATCTAACCTACACTATTCCAATATCATCCATACGTTTATCCAATGACCATTTAAATGCCCTTAATGTTGGCGAGTCCACTACTGTTGCAGGCAGGGCATTCCACATCCTTAGTACTCTCTGAGTAAAGAACCTACCTCTGGCATCTGTCCTATATCTATCACCCCTCAATTTAAAGCTATGTCCCCTCGTGCTAGCCATCACCATCCGAGGAAAAAGGCTCTCACTGTCCACCCTATCTAATCCTCTGATCATCTTATATGCCTCTATTAAGTCACCTCTTAACCTTCTTCTCTCTAACGAAAACAGCCTCAAGTCCCTCAGCCTTTCCTCATAAGACCTTCCCACCATACCAGGCAACATCCTGGTAAATCTCCTCTGCACCCTTTCCAATGCTTCCACATCCTTCCTATAATGCGGCGACCAGAACTGTACGCAATACTCCAAGTGCGGCCGCACCAGAGTTTTGTACAGCTGCAACATGACCTCATGGCTCTGAAACTCAATCCCTCTACCAATAAAAGCTAACACACCGTACGCCTTCTTAACAACCCTATCAATCTGAGTGCCAACTTTCAGGGATCTATGCACATGGACACCAAGATCTCTCTGCTCATCCACACTACCAAGTATCTTACCATCAGCCCAGTACTCTGTATTCCTGTTACTCCTTCCAAAGTGAATCACCTCACACTTTTCCACATTAAACTCCATTTGCCACCTCTCAGCCCAGCTCTGCAGTTTATCTATGTCCCTCTGTAACCTGCAACATCCTTCCGCACTGTCCACAACTCCACCGACTTGAGTGTCATCCGCAAATTTACGAACCCATCCTTCTACACCCTCATTCAGGTCATTTATAAAAATGACAAACAGCAGTGGCCCCAAAACAGATCCTTGCGGTACACCACTAGTAACTGAACTCCAGGATGAACATTTCCCATCAGCCACCACCCTCTGTCTTCTTACAGCTAGCCAATTTCTGATCCAAACCGCTAAATCACCCTCAATCCCATCCCTCCGTATCTTCTGCAATAGCCTACCATTGGGAACATTATCAAATGCTTTACTGAAATCCATGTACACCACATCAACTGCTTTACCCTTATCCACCTCTTTGGTCACCTTCTCAAAGAACTCAATAAGGTTTGTGAGGCACAACCTACCCTTCACAAACCCGTGTTGACTATCCCTAATCAAATCATTCCTTTCTAGATGATTATAAATATGCAGTCTATTAAATTAATTGTAATGCTTATTTCAATTTATACTCATGGTGAGTACAAAAAAAATCAATTAGCAAGGTGTTAGACAGGGTATTCATCCAGAATGTACCTACTCCTAAAAGAATGACTCTTCTCACTAAGGTAAAGCACCGGCATGTGTTTAAAATGCAGCACTGTTCCTCGGCTGGCCATGCCTTTGAAGCAGACTCGATATACATTTTCTTTCTCTGTATGGTTCTAACCTGCACAGCCTCATCCCGTGCTTGCTTCTCCTCTTGCCGACGATGTCGCTCTTCTTGCAGTTCATTCAGCCGCTGCTCGTACTCTTTCAGTTTTGCAAGAACATCGTGACGCTTGTTTTGAGCTTCCAACGTGTTGATGAAAGCAATTTCGTTAACCTGAAAGGACAGAAAAGATAAACAGATGAACATTTTCATTACTATGGGTGACGTTTGTAAATTAGACTGTTAACAGTTTATTGAATTTCCAAAGGGCCCATGGGCAGAGGTAAGCTGCATGGAGCAGTAGACATGATGTGGAGATGCCGGCGTCGGACTGGGGTAAACACAGTAAGAAGTCTCTTACAGAAAGAGACTTCTTACTGGAGCAGTAGACCTCAGGCTTATTTCCTTGTGCTGTTAGCTGGTCTCAGTTTGGCCGAAACGTGGTGACTATATTTCACATTGCCTTAAGGCAAAGAGGAAAAAATGAATCACTAAAGGATTCCACTCCTAATTACTGGCCAGTGACCACCTGCACATGAGGATATGAGGTAAAGGACATGATTGGACTCAACTGAGATACTGGTCAAGGTCGAAATATTACTGGTATGCATTGACGTGGGTCACACATTAAGGCGGCCCCTTTCTCTGAGGTAGCAGATGACTGTCGTTGAACAAGACCCCAAAAATACTTAGATCATTCAGGAGAAGAGGGAGGAAAAGAGGAAACATTTAAAAAGACTAGCTCATATATCTGGTCACATTTTAAGGTTTTGCCTTTACAAATTTTAGAATTTTCCTTTTTTACTCCTAGTTCTGACAAAAATCCAACACCTCGGGATTTTGATGGCATGATCATGTTGCATGAAGCCCACAGTGAAATATATTGTCTACTCTAACCTCTAAGTTACCAATACATAAATAACCTTGAGGTGCTGCTTTGAAACTCTCTTTTCTGTCCCCCGTTTATCAGTCCAGTCAGTCAACTTTTCAACAATGTTTCATCTCATGCTTGCTAATCTGAAGCACCTTATGTGAAAAGAACTGTACAAATATGTGTTGCTGCTGCTACCTTTTGATTGCAAGCAAGCTTTAAGAAAAGATCAAAGCAAAATTGATATTCATGTTTCAACTAATTTTGGATTTATATGCAACAGTGTAAAAAGAAAACTCAACAGTGTTCCTAAACCACTGTTCATGGCTGCCGGTGGTACTGGGATAATTCAGGCTCAACCCCAGAAGAATAGGGCGGCATGGTGGTTAGCACTGCTGCCTCTTAGCTCCAGGGACCCGGGTTCAATTCCTGGCTTGGGTCACTGTCTGTGTGGCATTTGCACATTCTCCCCATGTCTGCGTGGGTTTCCTCCGGGTGCTCCGGTTTCCTCCCACAGTCAAAAGATGTGTGGGTTAGGTTGATTGGCCATGCTAAATTGACCCTTAGTGTCAGGGGGGCCAGCTAGGGTAAATGCATGGGGTTACAGGAATGGGGCCTGGGTGGGACTGTGGTCAGAGCAGACTCGATGGGCCAAAAGGCCTCCTTCTGTACTGTAGTGATTCTATGAATCACCATTAACATTCTCAAATTCTGTACAAGCCACATCAAAATCTTGAAGATGTAACTTCAGCATCTCTCTTGGGCAGCACAGTGGTTAGCACTGCTGCCTCACAGTGCCGGGGACCCAGGGTTCGATTCCCGTCTTGGGTCACTGTCTGTGTGGAGTTTGCACATTCTCCCCGTGTCTGCGTGGGTTTCCCTCCGGATGCTCCGGTTTCCTCCCACAGTCCAAAGATGTGCTGGTTAGGTGGATTGGCCATGCTAAGTTGCCCCTTAGTGTTAGGGGGAGTAGCTAGGGTATTAATGCATGGCATTATAGGGATAGGGCCTGCGTGGGATTGTGGTCGGTGCAGACTTGATGGGCCGAGTGGCCTCCTTCTGCACTGTAGGGATTCTATGATCTCTCCCTCACCTTAAACAGTTGTTCTACAACCATTATGTTCAGAGATTCAAGTACTGCCCAGCTAGTATCTCGTGAATGGTTCCAGACCTTGGCTTCTTCCTCCTGTGCCTTTTTCACTATTGCTTGCAGCTGCAACTCCCGTTTCAGCTCCGCGTGGAGCAGCTTTTCCTCCATCATCTTCCTCCTCTGCTCCAGCAGCTCCTCCTTCCACTTCCGTACTTCCTTCTCCTAAAGACATTCACGATACAGAGTCAAACAATTTTCAAAGTCCACACTACTCCGACATATTTCTGACTTGAATAACGATCATCAGTAAAATCTAAAGCCGCGTGCCGCTTTGCTTCAGACAGCTCAAGCCTTGACTGAATCTACCTGGGGAGGGGTGGCACTTCCGCTCCCAATATTGGGGGTAGGATCAGCGGCAGGAGAGGCAAATCCCACGGGAGTCCCAAAAGGTTTACCCCAGGCTGGACTTCCCACTGTGATCGACCCCTACCCCCATGATGTAATGGGAATCCACCCCCCCCCCCCCCTCCGCCCCCATTCAGTGAGGGCACATCGATGTACATCTACCAGGGCATGTATTCTGCAAGCAGAACTCACCAGAGGAGTTCAGGTGAACGGGGAGAGGGTCACGCCTGGGCACTGCTAGCCCCCCGACATGGGGGGGCTAGCATGGGGATTGTTCATTTGAGAGGGGGAGGGGGGGTTCTAATTTTAATTTTTTGTATCAGGGCGCCCTTTAAAAACGGGGTCTAATGTTTTAAAATACCAGTTGCTGGCAGGGTGGCCAGAATTCTTTTCCCCCCGATATGCAATATGGTAGAGGAAACCCCCGTTGGGGGCTGGCGGCTGCTGTTTTTTCCGCCCGCTGCCACATTCGGAAAAAATGAGAATATTCCACCCTACATGTTTCCTACATTCATCAGTGCCCACACTTCAAAAGTATTTCATTAGCTATAATACACTTCGAAATGTTTGATGATGAAAGTTGCTATATAAATGCAATTCTTTCAATACACCACAACTTTAGCATTGGTGCTAAGCAAAACTATTTTCCAACAATACCACAATTACAGTGTAAACAGGGTCGGCACGGTGGCACAGTGGTTAGCACTGCTGCTTCACAGCTTCAGGGACCTGGGTTCGATTCCCGGCTTGGGTCACTGTCTGTGTGGAGTTTGCACATTCCCCTCGTGTCTGCGTGGGTTTCCTCGGGGTGCTCCAGTTTCCTCCCACAGTCCAAAGATGTGCGGGTTAGGTTGACTGGCCATGCTAAAATTGCCCTTAGTGTCCTGGGATGCGTAGGTTAGAGGGATTAGTGGGTAAATATGTAAGGATATGGGTGGGATTGTGGTTGGTGCAGACTCGATGGGCCGAATGACCTCTTTCTGTGCTGTAGGGTTTCTAAGGTTTCTAATGTCTAAATATGGCATCCGTGAACCAGCTATAAGATGAGTTCCAGCAGCAACAATGCAAAGGAGAGTGCTTTGTATTTGAATTTGCATGTTCAGTTAGACTTTTTATTTCTTATATTAATTAGCAAATTGAAACTCAACTTGCTGTAACACATAATCTGGCAGAGACATGTCATAGCAAAATGTTTTAGACTTCAGCCAAATTTCCTCAAGGTACTAAAAGATATCCATGGCACACTCAAACCAATGCCTCCTATTGTCAACATTAGGCATTTCGAGGCCAGGCATATTACTTGCATCTGCAGAAAGCTCCTTTTATTTTGCCCAAACAATGTGTCTCAGTCTCAATCCCAGAAGACCACTCCTATACCAGCGGTAAAACATATTTTCACTTTACATGGCCTTTGTGACTGGAATTACCAAGTCTTAAAGTTAAAGTATATTTATTAGTGTCACAAGAAGGCTTACAATAACACTGCAATGAAGTTACTGTGAAAATCCCCTTCCCCTAGTCGCCACACTCCGGCGCCTGTTCGGGTACACCGAGAGAGAAGTTAGCACGGCCAATGCACCTAACCAGCACGTCTTTCGGACTATGGGAGGAAACCGGAGTACCCGGAGGAAACCCACGCAGACACGGGGAGAACGTGCAAACTCTGCACAGACAGCGACCAAGCCAGGAATTGAACCCGGGTCGCTGGCGCCGTGAGGCAGCAGTGCTAACCACTGTGCCACCGTGCCGCCCCGGCTAAAATTAAAATCAGAATTAAATTCAGATCTAATTATCAGCGGTTTTGTTTTGTACTTTACGTCCAGCTGAGAACTGGATTGACAGTTGTCAAAGTCATCATATGGGGCCTCCCTACTACCAGCAGACAAAGGAAACAGCCCATCACTCTGGGCTGCATTCACTCCACACGCCATAGGCAACGGGTTGGTATCTAATTCACTGTGTCATCCATTTCCTCCTAGCTTTATGTTTTTTAAAATTTTGCTGTTCTGAAGAGACTTTGTCCTACTTACTCGTTCCAACAATTTCTGTAGTTTTAGCGTTTGTTCCTCTCGTAGTTTTTCGCGGAGTTGTTGGGCTTTTAGCTGTTTTTCCTCATGTTTCTTTTTTGATTCTGCTATTGTCCTGTCAGCAGGAAATTTGAAGCACTGATTCATTACCATAGTAACTAAATGCCTTTACATACAAAAAGCTTAAAATCCAGTACATTATCTGCAAATGTAAAATGATAGCTGATCGCGAGTCCACTGAGCAACAGATTTAAATAATAATTTTAATCACATTTTCCTTGATGGTGAGGAAAGTTTCTCGTGCATCTGGATGGCATGTCCAGGTGGTCGTGCTGGCTCTTCCTCTACAATATCTCCCCACGAGGTGCTTTGTCTCCAAGGTTCACGTGCTACGAAGAATAAAATTATAGGTGTAATAATAAATTAAATCCTAATGCAGACAATTAAACCACTGTGAAGTTATGAATCATAGAAATCCTGCAGTGCAGAAGGAGGCCATCGAGTCTGCACTAACTCTTCGACAGAGCATCCTACCCAGCCTCACGTATTTACCTCACTAGTCCCCCTAACCAACACATCCTGGGACGCTGAGGAGCAATTTAGCGTGGTCAATCAACCCAACTTACACAGAAACCGGAGCACCCGGAGGAAACCCACGTAGAGACGGGGAAAATGTGCAACCTCTACACAGTCACCCAACGCTGGAATTGAACCCAGACCCCTGGCACCGTGAGACAGCAGTGCTAGGCGCTATGAGGCAGCAGTGCTAACCACTGTGCCACCCATAAATATCTCTGATGAAGGTTGCTCTTGGAATATTGATCCGTCTTTCCCTTTCAGATGCTGACCAGTCCAGCTCTGCATTTTCTGTTTTTTTCGTGATGCTGAGAGTTACACGGCATTTCATAAAGGATATTCACTTCAACAAAGGAGAAGAATCTCCTATTAATCCATCGAGGGACTTCACATCTCTAAAATGTCAGAATTTTAATCAGAGGTAACTTACTACGGTTTCCTACTTTCCAAAGTCTATAAGCTGAATCCCAACACAACCCAAAACAATCATTCTCAGCAAAAACTTGCATACTTATACAAAACTGGTACTCAAGATCTAACTTCAATTATGCTCATGAGGAAAACAGTTTTAAATAAAATGAATGCAGCAGTGAGGCTAATCTTTTTCATTTTATTTAACAGAACTTTTATAGACTTTTATCTGCTCTTAAAAGTCAGGCTTCAGAGAAAGATGCAACTTATGTCAATGTGTCCTCAATCAGCACAGTCTACTGACATGAGCGCTCATCCAAGGTTGGCCAGGTGGACATTCATCAAGCAGGAATTTATTAAATGCATTGAAAAATTAGACTGCGCAATTATTATCCATCAAACAATCTGATATCCACTCCATCTGACGAAGGAGCTGTGCTCTGAAAGCTTATGGTATTTGCTACCAAATAAACCTGTTGGACTTTAACCTGGTGTTGTGAGACTTCTTACCATGTTAAGAAACCCCAACTTACCTTCGTAATGGGCGACACGTTGGCACAGTTAGCACTGGTACCTCACGGCACCAGGGACCCGGGTTCTATTCCCGGCTTGGGTCACTGTCTGTGCAGAGTCTGCATGTTCTCCCCATGTCTACGTGGGTTTCCTCTGGGTGCTCCGGTTTCCTCCCACAGTCTGAAAGACGTGCTGGTTAGGGTGCATTGACCACGCTAAATTCTCCCTCAGTATAACCGAACATGTGCTGGAGCGTGGCGACTAGGTGATTTTCACACTAAGTTCATTGCAGTGTTGATGTAAGCCTACTTGTGACACTAATAAATGTAAAAGAAGCTCTTAAAAAAAAAAGTCTGGAGTTTGGAGGCTGGAAACTCCAATTCCCAATGAACCTGGAGTCCCCTGCACATGTGCCTGCCGGGAACTGGTCGCACACGTGCACTTTTCTCAGGTCCAGGAAGGGCCTGGCGCACCTGCGCATAGAAAAAACCTCATGTGACTGGATGCAGAGCGCCATGAACAGCAAATGTCCCAGGTAAGGGTCAAGGGAGGGGGTCAGGGAGAAGGTCCAGAGGGAGGGATAAATGACAGGGAACAGGAATAGATCCCAGTTAAGTTAAAAGAACGGAGCAGAGAAAGAGGCTCCAAATCAAAGAAAGAGCTTCAAGGAACAGACTAAGTGAAACAGGCCCAAAAGAAGCCATGAAGATCCAAGAAGGTAGCTGAAGATTAGTGACTCTTTGCTGCAGGCCATTGGGGAAAAGATACCCCTTTGGAGCAGTGGTGTTCTGCTTGGGGCGGTCAAAGAGCTGAAATTGAGCTTATATGGTGATGCTTAAATATACTCGGAAATCCAGAGGAATGGCATTTCAGAAGGTGAGATCAAAATACTGCGAGGTGAGCCATTGTTTAAACTATCTGAATGGGATCTTCAAACGTGGAGATTGGAAACTCTCGTGAGAAAGACAAAGTTTCAGTGAGATTGGTCGGCTCACAATTTGATAAATGCCTGAGTGGATTGTTGAGAAATCCATGGAATCGGGTTTGGCCACATAGAGTCATAGAGGTTTACAGCATGGAAACAGGCCCTTCGGCCCAACTTGTCCATGCCGCCCTTTTTTTTTAAACCCCTAAGGTAATCCCAATTGCCCTCATTTGGCCCATATCCCTCTATACCCATCTTATCCATGTAACTATCTAAATGCTTTTTAAAAGACAAAATTGTACCCACCTCTACTACTACCTCTGGCAGCTTGTTCCAGACACTCACCACCCTCTGAGTGAAAAAATTGCCCCTCTGGACACTTTTGTATCTCTCCCCCTCACCTTAAACCTATGTCCTCGAGTTTTAGATTCCCCTACCTTTGGGGAAAGATATTGACCATCTCCCTTATCTCTGCCCTTCATTATTTTATAGAGCTCTTTAAGGTCACCCCTCAGCCTCCTACGCTCCAGAGAAAAAAATCCCAGTCTATCCAGCCTCTCATAACGCAATCCATCAAGTCCTGGTAGCATCCTAGTAAATCTTTTCTGCACTCTTTCTACTTTAATAATATCCTTTCTATAATAGGGTGACCAGAGCTGCACACAGTATTCCAAGTGTGGCCTTACCAATGTCTTGTACAACTTCAATAAGACATCCCAACTCCTGTATTCAATGTTCTGACCGATGAAACCAAGCATGCCGAATGCCTTCTTCACCACTCTGTCCATCTGTGACTCCACTTTCAAGGAGCTATTAACATGTACCCCTAGATCTCTTTGTTCTGTAACTCTCCCCAAGGCCCAACCATTAACTCAGTAAACCCTGCCCTGGTTCAATCTACCAAAATGCATCACCTCGCATTTGTCTAAATTAAACTCCATCTGTCATTCATCAGCCCACTGGCCCAATTGATCAAGATCCCATTGCAATCGGAGATAACTTTCTTCACTGTCCACTATGCCACCAATCTTGGTGTCATCTGTCATTTAATGTGTACTGTGGTGTGTTCGACCACAATACACCTGTTAATTCACATGTGCCTCATACGTACCCCAAATGTTAGAGAGTAAGATGTTATAAATTGTTTTACCTTTCTAAGCTTGTATGATATAGTTTATGTTTCTCCCAAACACACGGAATCTTGTGGCTTGAGTAAGTATATTGAATCTCAAACTTTGCTTACTTTAAACAAAATGTTATTGGTTCTTAACTGGATCTTTCCCCACAGTAAGAAGTCTCACAACACCAGGTTAAAGTCCAACAGGTTTATTTGGTAGCAAATACCATAAGCTTTCGGAGCGCTGCTCCTTTGTCAGATGGAGTGGAAATGTGCTCTCAAACAGAGCACATCTCAAACAGAGCTCCAAAAGCTTATGGTATTTGCTACCAAATAAACCTGTTAGACTTTAACCTGGTGTTGTGAGACTTCTTACTGTGTTCAACCCAGTCCAACGCCGGCATCTCCACATCATCTTTCCCCACACCCAGGGGTCAGGCCAAACAGCCATTAAGATTGAGATTACAACTCTTAAAATAAAGCCTTGGCCTTGAGAGATAAAGTTAAATTACACTCTCATAGCATTTATTTATCTATACTGCAACAAAACAATAATGACAATTGAATTATAAGTTGCATATATATTCGTTAAAGTGCACGTACCTTCGTATTCTGCTAGAACATCATTCCAATCCAGGTTTTGGGATTGAGAGGAAACACTGTAGAGAGACAAGCTGCCGCTGCTCATGCTGGCCTGCACAATAAAAGAACATCACTTTGATATATTAAACTCAAAAATTTTAAGTGGCAACTACGGTAAAAAGTTGCGCCACTTTATTACAAAATGAGCTGCAACCTACCAGTACAGGTAGAGGGTACAGCAAGAATCATAGAATCCCTACAGCACAGAAGGAGGCCATTCGGCCCATCAAGTCTGCACCGATAACAATCCCACCCAGGCCCTATTCCTGTAACCCCACACATTTACCCTGCTAATCCCTCTAACCTACACATCCTGGGACACTAGGGTCAATTTAGCATGGACAATCAACCTAACCCGCACGTCTTTCAGACTGCAGGAGGAAACCGGGGCACCCGGAGGAAACCCACGCAGACACGGGGAGAACATGCAAACTCCGCACAGACAGTGACCCGAGGCCAGAATTGAACCCGGGTCTGTAGCGCTATGAGGCAGAGTGCGAACCACTGTGCCACCGTGCCGCCCATGTTCAAGAAGCCATGTTCAACACAAAGATCAAGCTGTTCTATCAAAAGAATCTGAGCAGCAGCATGTTGACCTTCAGAAAATGCTTATTAAATCCTTCTGAATTTGTGAATCACAAATTTTACGAACATTTCCCTATTTATTCATTGATAGAAAGGTTCTTAAAAATGTTAACTTCTTTAGCCAGAAATAAGCAGACAGGGGGTGCATCTTTTTAATGAGGTACAAGGCTTGAGCCTATTTGTATTAGAAAATGATTTCTGGCTGCAATCTCAAACAGAAAGTGGAATGGCTGCAGTTAAGACAAATAATTTTGGTGCAATATTCCCCAAGAGTCCATAAATAGAGAAATTGAAAATGTTGGAATTTGGATCCTTTGCTATCAACATGATTGGTCAATGCCAATGACATAACTCATACGTCCCATTATTCTTTGTGAGAATTGGGTGAACAATATTCTTCAAATGCCCAAATGAAAGCCAATGGATCGAGTCCTCCAACTAACTGTTTACAATTTACTCAAGTCTACCCAACATTGACATCACTCAAGTCTACCTAACATTGACAGCCATCAATGACCTGTTTTCTTTCCATTCTATTACATTTATCTTACAGGTATTTTAATGTTTAAGTTCTTAAATTGTCTCCCACTTATCCCACGACTCAAAAATGATTCTGGAGCTACTGGGTTGGAATTCAATCACCGTTACTTTCAGCTGCTTTTTCTTTTTACACACCATCACTTTACAGATTCAGCCATTCGAGCTCAATCATGACTCATCAGATCTTTTTAAAGCTCCATTAGTTTGGATTCTCTTTCTCTTCCCATTTTCCTCACACCTATTTAAAGTCTTTGAAACCTCTCCGCAGATATTTATTTAGTCTTTGTATTCTTACACCCAACTCGCAAGTACTCCAAGGTCCTGTGCGCTGTTCAAATTCAAAATTTAATGCATTCAATAAGCAAATAATTCCTTAGCAATACTCACAAAGCCTGCAGTGTAACCACCTTTCAGTGCACTACACTGAGACTTCCATCACCTGCCAGAACAGAGGAAACTCCAAGATGGATAATGGAAACTGGCAAGATAATCAGCAACTCTCCAAGTACAGTTTTACACATATGGTACAGTAATACGGTAGGCATGGGAATGACGATTAGTATAATATCAATAATAGAAGAAACATTATGTAATTTTGTTCAACAAAAAAGGAATAATACAAAAGTTGGCAGACTGTGCAATGAGGAAATGCATCACGCAAGATTTTTTAAACCACAGAAAAAGGAGAAATAGGAGATAAATATTGTCTTATTGTATCCATAGGATATCTCAAACTGCCTAGAAATGCTGATATTTCTTCTTCTATACCCCGCCTTAACATGTGATTATTGTCACGGGGCTTATATACTACTCCAACAAGCAACTTCTTTCCTTTATCATTCCTCACCTCTACCCAAACCACTTCTATATTCCTTTTTCCTGAACTTAGGTCATCCTTCTCTATTGTGCTAATATCGCCTTTAATTAACAGAGCCACCCCTTCACTTTTTCCTAACCTTCTATCACATACCCTTCAATATTCAGGTCCCAATCTATGCCGTCCTGCCGCCATGCCTCTGCAATGGCAATTAGATTGCACTTATTTATGTCTATTTGTTCATTTAATTCATCTGCTTTGTTTCGAACGTCACATGCATTACAGAATCTTTTATTATTTTTGTAACTTCTAGCCTTATCTTTTGGTTTACTCTTAGACTTGTACTCTCTGTCCTTTCCTACCATGGCCTGTTTAGCATTTCCCACATTAATACCTTCCTTTCTTACCTTGTTTCTACTCTTTGATATACCACATCCTAACACGTTTGATCCCTTCCCCAACTATTTAGTTAAAACTCTTTCTCCTTCCCTAGTTGTGCGGTTTACAATAATACTCGCCTCAGCATGATCCATGTGTAGACCATCCCAACGGTACACCTCCCACTTTCCCAGTTTAGGTTCTGGTGCTCCAAGAACCGGTACCCCCTTCTCCCACGCCAGTCTTTGAAGTCATACGACCCACAGGCTATGTAACAGCATACACTCGAGTGAGGGTTACCAACATAGGTAGAACTGTACCATAGCACCTTAATTCAAGAGAAAAAGTAAGCTACAAATTGTATTAATATTGTGATAATACTGTGCCTTTAAGAAATTTATTTTAGTCACATTCCTGTGCTGAATGTGTTTACTAGTCCCTTCCATGTTATCGGAGTTATTCTGTCTAGATCCAGCAGCACTGTATTGTTCCTGCAGCAACATAATTGATCTTAATTGAAGCAGTGTTTGTTTTGATCCGAATTAATGCAGGGTTCTGTTATTTTGTGTTTGCACAGGGGTATTTCAGACTGGGGAGTGATGAGGTTGATTGACAGGCAAGGTCATATGAATGGGTACAGCCTGGCTTACAGAGAGAATTCAAGCTCAGTTTGTTTTTGAGATTTTTAGAGACAGGCTGCTTTCTCTGTATCTCTTGCTCTGTCTGAAGTGGAGACTGGAATCTGCCAAGAAATAAGCCTTTCTCTCTGAGATTCTATTGTTTGAGGATGGCTTTCTTTGAAAGTTGCTGCATGAGAATTATAAGACAAGTGTCTGTCTGGATCACTCTCCAAAAGTGTCAAAAAGCTGGAAACCTAGTACCTACATAAGCATCCTTGGTTTGTGTGTGAACTGGTTCTAAAGAAGGGATTTATGTCTACGTGGGGATATTGCTAAACTGGAACAATAGAGATAGCTAGCCGTTAAGAATTATATTTTGTCATGTTTAAGTATTTTAATGGTAAAAGTTATGCTAATTATTTTTGTTATATTCTAACTGTATTCTTAAATAAAGTTTGCTTTGATAAAAGCTTCCTAGTGGGTCACTTGAATCATACCTGGAGTGAATCACCTTATACTCACCCTAATGTCAAAATTAAATATAAAAGTTTAGGCTAACTTCATAAAATACCTTGGAGTTTCTGATCTGCTCCTTAACAATATGTTGAAGTGTACCAACAGCAATGTAACTGCAATAGTACTCACCGAGAACTCGCTCTCAGCGTCGGCCTCTAAGTTTATGTCATTGTTTTCTTCAGCTTGTATTTCTCTTGTTAATTGCTCTTCCTCAGCAATGGCGTTAGCGATTGCTTCTTCGTTCTCCTTTTCCAGACGATTTGCCAGTTCCTCTCCTTTAGCAAGAACCGCTGCCATAGATTGCTGAAGGGGAACATGAGTAAACAATTTGCAACAGGTTTGGATAATGATAAAATATAAACATGGGCGCCACCACAAAAATAGAGGAAGCTGGTTCCAAACACAACTCTTCTGTACTTGTATATAACTGTTACTCCTAGATATAGTAACAAAATTTATTACAATGAAAAATACAATGTTTGTTCGGCCATTCAATACAATGCATGAGCCAGATACACTGCAGAAATCTATCTCTAATTGTTCTTTCATTACTGATCCCAAAAGAGCAAACTGCAGACCACGTGGTCCCTGAATAGAAGACCCAAGTTTCATGCCTAAAGGCAGGTATCACCCAAATTCAAATTCTGATTTCTAATTCTATGCATATTTCTCAGACGTAGTTGTGCTCAACACTAATGGAGCCCTTATATTGTTTAAATATAACGTACATTAAGGTTAAATTATTCTGAGTTTTCCTCTTCCGAAACTCAAAACAGTACAATAGTGCCCGGGTTGTATCACACGGCACATATCTGCATGAATGTCTAAAGACATGCACTCATGTTCTAAAAGTTGGCACAGCAGTACAGCTAGCACTGAACGAGTGACCTGGCATTAATCACTGACCCTCACTTATGTGGACAGATTATCAGGTATAAGATGAAAGGACAAACTCCAACACATTGCAGCACTCGATTTCTCCATGAGGAAAGTAATATTTAAAGACAGGATGTAGAAAGAACAAACAGGTTCCAAAATAAATATAGGGGAGATTAAGGGGAGTACATTTGACTTATGAAGAAGGGTGAGAAATGTACAAAACCACCAGAAAAATGGTCTCTGTGTTCCTGAAATCAACACAGTCTAATCCAAATTTCATGTGAAAAATCGCATTTCCCCGCCCCCATTTAAAAATTGAGCATGAAGCAATTTCGTAATCTCAATAAATCAATAAAAATGTCCTTCTAGTGCATTTCTTATATTCAAGAGGCCACTTTTTCTTATTAGACACACATTTGAAACATTCCAGCCTCGTGACACAACTGGATTTAACAACGCTTCATGATAGATCACAATATTCAACCCAAAAATGAGAGAGAAGATTTAATTCATCCCAGCGTAACTGGACATTTAAAAATTGTACTGTGTTTAATCCACAGGACTTTATTTTGCATAATTCTCTGCTTCTGTAAAGATACTTAACTTAATCAATCAAAAGTTGCTGAATTCAGTTCTGCATCAGAGGGCTGGAATGTTTCCATGGTTTAGTTCCACTGGCACCTGCAGTTCTACGTTAACCTATCCAGGCAGCTTTACTGCGTGTGAACTAAAACATGCAGCGCACAAGTGGCGAGGGCATCACAGTCCAGCTTGATCCTCTTTTCACCCACACTTGGAATACTGTGTGCAGTTCTGGTCACCCTATTATGTAAAGGATATTATTAAACTAGAAAGAGTGCAGAGAAGATTTACTAGGATGCTACCGGGACTTGATGGTTTGAGTTATAAGGAGAGGCTGGATAGACTGGGACTTTTTTGTTCCCTGGAACGTAGGAGGCTTAGGAGTGATTTTATAGTGGTCGATAAAATAATGAGGGGCACAGATAAGGTAGATAGTCAGCATCTTTTCCCAAAGGTAGGGGAGTGTAAAAAATAGAGGGCATAGGTTTAAGGTGAGAGGGAAGAGATACAAAAAGTGTCCAGAAGGGCAATTTCTTTACACAGAAGGTGGTGAGTGTCTGGAACAAGCTGCCAGAGGTAGTAGTAGAGGCAGGTACAGTTTTATCTTTTAAAAAGCATTTAGATAGTTACATGGGTAAGATTGGTATCGAGGGTTGGGTAAGATTAGTATGGGCCAAATGTGGGCAATTGGGATCAGCTTAATGGTAAAACTGGACAGCATGGGCAAGTTGGGCCGAAGGGCCATGTTCCCATGCTGTAAACCTCAATGACTCCATGACCGAATATCCATACACAGGCATGTTCTGGGATCAGTAGTGGGACCCTGGCTAGTTTTAGCTCTGTCTGAGGCCAAATTGATCACCCTCAACCACTCCCCTGACTAAGTTAGCACATGATGTGGAGATGCCGGCGTTGGACTGGGGCAAGCACAGTAAAAAGTCTCACAACACCAGGTTAAAGTCCAATAGGTTTATTTGGTTGCACGAGCTTTCGGAGTGTCACTCTTTCTTCAGGTGAGTGAAAAGTTGTGTTCACAAACAGGGCATATATAGACACAAACTCAATTTACAAGATAATGGTTGGAATGCGAGTCTTTACAGGTAATCAAGTCTTAAAGGTACAGACAATGTGAGTGGAGAGAGGGTGAAGCACAGATTAAAGAGATGTGTATGTGCAAGCATCGGGTATGATTCGATGGGCCTCTTTCTGCACTGTAGGATTCTATGAT
Source organism: Mustelus asterias (assembly GCF_964213995.1). NCBI lineage: Eukaryota > Metazoa > Chordata > Chondrichthyes > Carcharhiniformes > Triakidae > Mustelus > Mustelus asterias. The sequence goes on along the minus strand of NC_135829.1, from coordinate 6,500,554 downwards.
TCTATTAAAGTCACTGAGTTACAAATATCTGAAAAAGTATCTCGGAATATCATATTATTGACACGGTTGCTCAAAAGATAACAAGGAGACACCACTAAGCACATTGCCAAATTGAATGAATGCCCTATCCTTGGCCAAATGGAAGTGAGGTCCCCTCTTATTCACTCTCGTATACATCCAAGATAAGGAGCTAACTCGTACTATTTGATACCCTTAGACCTCCCTTTGAGCTAGGAAACTGCAATTTGGCCAGTTTTAGGCAATACTTCTTGCTGTTCCATATAAAGGAACTAACCCTCAGCCCATTAATTTCCTTTAGAAAGCAAAATTGGTAGCATCTGTAAAGGATACAACAATCTAGGCAGCACATTCATCTTAATCAGTGTTATCCTGCCCAGCCATGATATTGGTAAGGAGGACCAACGATGTAGGTCCCACTTAGCAGGTAATTAACAAATATATGCATATAGCTAAACCCAGTAACTGTATTTGGCCCAGTGGACAATAGATGCAATCCAAAACCAACACATGCTTCCTGTAGTTTTTTTAATGGGTCACTTAAAAAAAAAAATCAGTGTTATTAAAAGAAAGTAGATTTTTTTGTCAATAGAATCTTAGTGAAGTATAATGGTGAAACGTATGAAACTGTCGTGGCATGCCAGGTTAATCTATAATAAATTTCCATAGCCCAATTACAGATTTTGCCCGTCAAAATTAGATTCTGTATGGAGATGGCACTTCGAACTATATATAGAACAAAGAACAAAGAACAGTACCGCACAGGAAACAGGCCCTTCGGCCCTCCAAGCCTGTGCTGCTCCTTGGTCCAACTAGACCAATCGTTTGTATCCCTCCATTCCCAGGCTGCTCATGTGACTATCCAGGTAAGTCTTAAACGATGTCAGCGTGCCTGCCTCCACCACCCTACTTGGCAGCGCATTCCAGGCCCCCACCACCCTCTGTGTAAAAAAAATCCCTCTAATATCTGAGTTATACTTCGCCCCTCTCACCTTGAGCCCGTGACCCCTCGTGAACGTCACTTCTGATCTGGGAAAAAGCTTCCCACCGTTCACCCTATCTATCCCCTTCATAATCTTGTACACCTCTATTAGATCTCCCCTCATTCTCCATCTTTCCAGGGAGAACAACCCCAGTTTACCCAATCTCTCCTCATAGCTAAGACCCTCCATACCAGGCAACATCCTGGTAAACCTTCTCTGCACTCTCTCTAACGCCTCCACGTCCTTCTGGTAGTGCGGCGACCAGAACTGGACGCAGTACTCCAAATGTGGCCTAACCAGCGTTCTATACAGCTGCATCATCAGACTCCAGCTTTTATACTCTATACCCCGTCCTATAGAGTTGTGAAAGTTAGAAGCCTGCCACTAGTGGTGGAGGTGCTGAACAAAGAGTATTGTATATGAAGCAAGTGACAGAACACTAAAGCATATCGGAACAAGTGTGTTACTTCTTTTAGTATGCTGGTATAATGTCAGCACTCTGACTTTTTCAGTCAGAAACCAATGCCCCACCAATACGGTTTGAGGGGGGAGTTCTGAATTGTCAGAGGTGTCAGTGTGCAGGTAAGGAGCTAAATTAAGGCCCAACTGGCTTGTTGAGATGGATCTTGGTCCCTCCATGTTGACACTATACTTAAGAAAGCCCACCAATGCCTCTACTTTCTCAAGAGACTAAGGAAATTTGGCATGTCAGCTACGACTCTCACCAACTTTGACATATACCATTGAAAACATTCGTTCTGGTTGTATCACAGCTTGGTATGGCTCCTGCTCTGCCCAAGACCACAAGAAACTACAAAGGGTTGTGAACGAAGTCCAGTCCATCACTCAAAGCAGCCTCCCGAACATTGACACTGTCTACACTTCCCGCTGCCTGAGCAAAGCAGCCAGCATAATCAAGGACCCCACACACCCTGGACATTCTCTCTTCCATCTTCTTCTGTTGGGAAAAAGATACAAAAGTCTGAGGTCACGTACCAACCAACTCAAAAACAGCTTTTTCCCTGCTGCCATCAGACTCTTGAATGGACCTACCTTGCATTAAGTTGATCTTTCTCTACACCCTAGCTATGACTGTAACACTACATTCTGCACTCTCTCCTTTCCTTCTCTATGTACAGTATGCTTTGTCTGTATAGCACACAAGAAACAATACTTTTCACTGTATGCTAATACATATGACAATAATAAATCAAATCAAATCACAGACAATCTCATGGCACCACTGAAAGAGGAGCAATTCCTTATCCTCATCAAGATTTCTCTCCTTCGCCAACACCACAGAAAACAGACTGACGACTCATTCATCTCATTCGCAGTAACTGCACCTCAGAAGTAATTCATGAGATGTGAAATGCCTTGGGACATCTTTAGGACTGGATATGGTTATAAGTGAATGCATATTCGCACCTTACGGCCACGATTCTCCCAAAAGTGCTGGATTGGCAGGAAAACAGTTCTAAATCCCGACTGTTTTGTCAGTTCAGTTTCTCACCCGAATCTCTTCGCACTCTGTGCACTGCAGAGGTCCCAGTCGTGAATCTCATTAAAAACCCAGGGGGACGGGGCCTATTCACGCCGGAGTCTGACAGTTCTGGAACTCTGCGGCAGCACTATGGCCCCGATCTGTCAGTCTCCCCGTTTGTTGGCCAACTCGATCGCTGGCCAGTCCGGGACCTCCGCAGTGCTGCCCTTCCAGCCCCCCACGGCCCGATCGCGGCCCCTACAACAATTCCCGGGCCAGCCCTGATGCCCCCCCCCCTCCGTTCCCGGCGCATGCGCAAATCCTGGTACAAGGCCGGCGACGCGCATCTCCCAGCTCGACCGTGCCAGAAAAGTTGCGGGTCACGATGGGAGAATCGTGGCCTACTTACATTGCCAAGTAGGTCGAATGATTGCTGTGGTGACTTTTGTCAACTGCCTTAATATCAAGTTCTGGGAACAGGCCGAAATAAGGTTGAAAAAAACCCAGCTCAATCATGTTCAAGATATTTAATGAAATATGGTACTTACAGCAATTTATTTCCCTCTCATAATCTGCAGACTTTTCTAATGCAGCCTTGGCATCACCTCACCAGTACTCAAAAGATCTTGTCTTTTCTCCTACCTTTTCCCCAACCTTGTTGGTGCTACGCACAATGGTATTTCACTCTAAGTGGGTTCTTCAAATTTAAAAAAAACTCCTGATTTCTAAAGACGTGATTGCCAAGAAAACAGATTTAAGCGCAATATATATTAAATGCATTGTTTTACAGACCTTCGCTGGACAAAGTGATGTAATTTCATAATCGGTGGTGTAACTCATTATTGTCCTTCTGTGGTTTTTAACTATCAGTAGAATCACACAGTGGCTTTTTATAGAAATGAGAAAGGGCTTGACAGCACTGGCCTTGCGGGGGTGCAAGACAGAAAAATGAATCAAGGCCACACGCCTAATTGGTGTTCAATGGTCACAGTTGGGGCAGCAGCCTTACCCCATCGCTCGCAAAAAAATAAAGTTGGCCATTTTATTTTTCACAAAGCTGAAAAACTATATTTTCCGAATATGTTGCTACCTCACTGTCATTCTTCAACTGATTCAGAGTTTGGACACTGGTTGTGAACAGAATTGGTTGTGAATGGAATCAAGTTCAGCTGACTGATACCTTCTAAAGATGTATGCAGGCACCCATTTCAGAGAAGCAAGCATGGACAAATAGCCATGTTTGTTATTTACTTATTAGTATCACAAGCAAGCTTACATTAACACTGCAATGAGGTTAGTGCAGGTTTCTCTGGAACTAGAGCCCTTCCATATGCCAGCACTTTTAGGGGGCATGGGGAGAGTGAAGAACAGATTGGGCAAAACATGGCAGCATTCAAAATCTTTATAACTATTCTTTCATTGCTTAATCATGTGTGGTATATTAATAATCACATGTTCTACATTTTGTAACTGTGTAATTCAATATTTGCACACAAGTACACTTAACACGTTGGGTAAAATTGGATTCTTACAACCTTACTGTCAAAGAACAAAGAATATTACAGCACAGGAACAGGCCCTTCGGCCCTCCAAGCCTGCACCGACCATGCTGCCTGACTGAACTAAAATCCCCTATCCTTCCGGGAACCATATCCCTCCATTCCCACCCTATTCATATATTTGTCCAGACGCCCCTTAAAAGTCACTATTGTATCTGCTTCCACTACCTCCCCCGGCAGCGAGTTCCAGGCACCCTCCCACCCTCTGTGTAAAAAAACTGTCATTTCTCGACAGTTCAAAAGTGATCATTCTATTTGTGTTATCTTGCACTCTGAACTCCGGCTGTCAGCAGTAACCTCGCGCTATTGCCCTGGCTATTAATACTGTTTACACAGACCTAGATTTGTTGATCAATTGGCGTTTTGACCAGACAGCCAAGAGGTGACAGCCCTATTCCTTTCACACCAAATATGTAGATATGCTGAAAAGTAGCGAGAGTGTGCCTCTTATTGAAGAAAGGTGAAGCCAAGCCACTATGTAGCACAACTGATTCCAAAGTAACTCTAAGAGCACTGGGAAAATTTGACCCCCATATCAGATACATTTGGCTGATGACATTTTAGGTCTCCATAAAATAGTAAACACTTTGAAAACAAAAAAAAAATTCTCTCTCGGAGTTGTAAGAAGCTGTCCTTCCTCTTTAAATGTACAAATTTTTGAACTTCAAGCATGGCGTGACACTTGCTCCTGATTTAGATCATCCCATCTCGTATAATACACAACCTTTGTGGAGCCCCTTCACTACCCTCACAAAAAGTTCTCAATTAAAAACAGATTGGAATTGTCACCATACTTGAATCTTCCATCTCAAGTCACTTCTATCTTCAGCACATAGTTAAAGGGACAATTGCACAGATCAACAAGTGTGCGCTAAGGGCATAGTTGGTCTCTGTCTCCCAAAAGTACAAGTCAAACTCTTAAAGAAGCGAGAGTAAAGAAAGAGAGATGAAATGGGAAGAATAACTCCACTTTTCAAATATCTTGAAATGTTATAATCAGGTATATATATTTTGACAGAATTTTCTATCAGATCACAAGCCAACCTTCTGTCAAAACAAATGTTATGGAAATATCAATGGATCTTTTCATAAATTGCTTTGTTTTAGCCCTGTTGGCAGTTTGACATCTCGGAATGTGCCCATGATAGACTGAAAGTCAGATACGTTACATTCAGTAGATAGTCTCAACATGTTTCAGTAGAAAAGCTTTTTCCACAGCAAGTACAGGATGATTTCATCACTAACGGTGTTACACAAAGCTTCCCAACGCAAACTCGAATTTGCAAAGACCACAGGGAAGAACAGCCTATACTATTCTTTATTATGGGATAAGCAACATTTCAACACATCTCCACTAATTCAATATACAGTTATACCGGTGCTCGTTGCAAAGCATGCTGAAATAAGTTGCATTTGGCTAACTGATAATCAATTTTTACGCTCACCGTAGTGACATTTTCAACATTGATCAAAAAAAATTAAATGCATTAGAAGACTGCATTTATAAAGCAACTTGCATGACCACACAACATTCCAGAATGCTTTTCAGCCAGTGAATTACTACTGAAGTTTAGTCACTGTTGCAGTGTTGAAAAGGAAGCAGCCAATTCTGCTGTTTGTGTAATAATGACAGGATTTGTGATGTTGACTGAGGGGAATAATCTCCCTGCTCTTCCTCGCAAAGGAAATTTGGCATGTCCGCTACGACTGTCACCAACTTTTACAGATGCACCATAGAAAGCATTCTTTCTGGTCGTATAACAGCTTGGTATGGCGCCTGCTGTGACCAAGACAGCAAGAAACTACAAAAGGTTGTGAATGTAGCCCAATTCATCACGCAAACCAGCCTCCCATCCACTGACTCTGTCTACACTTCCCGCTGCCTCGGCAAAACGCCCAGCATAATCAATGACCCCATGCATCCCGGACATTCTCTCTTCCAGCATCTTCTATCAGGAAAAAGTCTGAGGTCATGTACCAACCGACTCAAGAATAGCTTCTTCTCTGCTGCCATCAGACTTTTGAATGGACCTAACTTGTATTAAGTTGATCTTTCTCTACACTATGACTGTAACACTACATTCTGCCCTCTCTCGTTTCCTTCTCGATGAATGATATGCTCTGTCTGTATAGCGCGCAAGAAACAATACTTTTCACTGTGTGCTAATACATGTGACAATAATAAATCAAATCAAATCAAATCAAAGGTGGTACGGGAGATCATTTACATCCATTTAAGGGGACAGAGGGGAACTAGGCTTGATAATTCACCCGAAAGACAGCACCTCCAACAGTGCCGCATTCCCTTTACAACTCCCTTGGTACTGTAAATGGATAATAGGAGAACGTTCTGTTCTGCTATCAGGACAGCTGTCAGTCTGTCATGTGTCTTTACAGAAATTCGAAACACAAAGCTTCTTATCTGAAACCACCCAAATGTTTTTTCTACTTTCATTACAGAGGGAAACCCATACCAGCCTTTTTGATCTGAGCTTCAATAACATTCTCGTATGACAATTAAGTGGCAATTAATCTTTATATTTTAAATATGCCTTCATATTTTAGCACAGGTATTAACAATTACACTTTGAAGAGATCTTGAGTCAAAATTCTTGGTATTTAGCTTTCATTAACCCATTAATTGACAATCCTCTTAAGAGCCAATTAATGTTCAAAGGTCCTGGGAGTACCAACAATTACAGACCTTAAAAGATACAAATCAAGGGCAAATGCGACACAATAATATTTAAAGGTCACCATTTTATGCTTCTATTTGACTTGGTCCTCAGAAACTTGGCTCAATTCAAGGTATGTTACAATAGTTCAGCAATAAACTGTATGAATCGCATACAAAGCAATAAACCATACCTGTCCACTGAACAGAGGCCTGAAAAATGAGGTGTTCTATTAATAACTAGGAAGCTTTCATTTTGCCAAGTACCAGAGGGTTTTTAAATAAAATATACTGTCGTCATATTTTCTTGCAACTTTACCTTGATTTCTCTGCAACTATTTGTCTTCCTTATACGTATGTATTTGTACAAAGAGTTTAAGATTAAAATTTATTTGTCCCTCTGGCATTGAGGTTTGTGCCTATCTCCATCACTAACCCCCACTGCCCCCAAGATTGTGTTTCACTTTCTCTCTGCATTCTTACAAGGGCAATATGCTCTCAACCTTTTCCTTCCCCTGAGAAGAGGGGTGTCGGGCTATTCAAGTGGGGCAACATGTGGTGAGTTCCCCACTTTACCAAAAATGAGATAAAAAGTCCATAAGTGCTTCAATAAATAATTCACAAGGGTGAAAGATTAGCTTCATCTATCACCAATTAGTCCATCTGCTATGTTTCTGCAAACTCGGTTCATGAACCAATCAGATCATATGAAAATATCAAAGTCTGACCTGCATGTCCCCAGCATACCCTCTAACTTTATCTTTTACTCTCGTTCATTGCTCTTAAAACTCTACTCTAACTCTTATGAACTCTCTAACAATGCTCCAATTCAATCTCTTACTGATTTGGATCTTTCTCCGCACCTCAGTTATGACTGTAACACTACATTCTGCACTCTCTCCTTTCCTTCTCTATGAACGGTATGCTTTGTCTGTACAGCGCTCAAGAAACAATACTTTTCACTGTATACTAGTACATGTGACAATAATAAATCAAATCAAGAAATCTCAGCGTCTCTCAGGTTAAATACTTGGCAAGTGGCTCAATCGACTAAGAAAATCAGCCTTTGTTCTGATTGGTTATAATTAACAAAGACCAACGTGAGATATATAAATGGATCTAGTGTTGTCTTTATCCTTAAATTGCAAAAGGTTTAGGGAGCATTTGTGTAATGTATTTATGACCTGTACAAGTTTATTTTTTTATATATCCAGAACAGTAAGTTTGCCAATTATGTAATTCAAATGAGAAGTTACGCCCAAAACATTAACCTCCCTTTTGTTTTCAGGGATTTAATAGATGGAGGTGGGTTTCAGCAGTTTGAACCTTTACCTCAATTCAGCAGGATCATGTTTTCTGAAGCTATGCATCATGCCATTTGTGTGTCATCCTAATACTCCGAGCATGCATGTTTCACAGCGATCTCCATACTGTCCTAGCCCCAACTATCTTCAGCTGCTTCATCAAGGACCTTCCCTCACATGAAAATATCAAAGTCTGATGCGTGTTTCTGGTGGGTATCATTCTCACTTAAAGAAGTTAAAATGACATCTGCAGGAAGAGAGTGGGTCATCACCAGGTGAAACCCCAGGACGATTTTAAGGTCAAAGAGTGGGGATGCTTGCTGACGATTGTACGACATTCATCAACGTGTGTGGCAACTAAAATACTGAAGCACACCTTCTCCATAATGCAGCAAGATCTGGACAAAATTCAGGCTTGGGCTGATAAGCTGCAAGTAACATTCACGCCACATAAGCAATAACCATCCCCCTCTTGATTCAATACTGTACCATAGTTGAATCCCCATTATCAACATCCTGGGCGTTACCATTGACCAGACACAGAACTGGATCAGCCATATAAATACTGTAGCACCAAGAGCAGGTCAGAGGCTGGGAACACTGCAGCAGATAATTCACCCCCTGACTCCCCAAAGCCTGTCCACCATCTACAAGGCACAAGTCAGGAGTGCCATGGACTGTTATCCACTTGCTTGGATGAGTGCAGCTCCAACAACACTCAAGAGGCTCGACATCATACAGAACAAAGCACCCCCTCCACCACCTTCAAATCCATTCCCTCTGCCACTAACACACAGTGGCAACAATGCATACCATCTACAAGGTGCACTGCAACTATACACCAAGATTCCTTTGGCAGCACTTTCCAAACCCACCAAGAATGATAAAGGCAGCAGATGCATGGGAATATCAGCATCTGCAAGTTTCCCTGCAAGCCACACACACTTGGAATTATATTGCTGTTTGATTTCGTACTATCTGTTCATCTGTGTGACACAAGAATTCACCATTTCCCCTTCCCTTTTTATTTCTCATTCACATGCTACCATCAGTAACATCAACTGCAGGCAGAGGATTTGATGACACCAGAGTACATTGCTGACACCTAGTTCTCTCTTTTAAGAGGCAGCAAGGGTCAGTATGTAGTACTTTTCTCTCTCAAGTCAGAAGATGAAAGAACCAAGATCTGAATACAAAGTGGCACCAATGACCCCCTCCCTCCAGATTCTTTTCGTTGCGTGCAGAATGCTAATTTTAATACACCATCACCATTAAATTCTTATGCGCAGCTAAATCAACATGAATCGCGTGAAGAGGAGAGAAAACAGAAAAAAAATGTTTTCTGCTGCTGCAGTTTTGCACTGAAGGGAACTACTTATAATTACAGAATTTTGTAAAGCAGTGTATTTTGAGAAACAGGAATCAGCTGTCTTGATCAATGTCATTCTATACAAGCAACATTTAATCTTATACTACTCACGTTTGAAAGCTCACTGGAGAGGTCCACGTCAGGTCCCAGTTTGGGAGTGTCTGATGGAGTTGGTTCTTGCACAGAAATGACAGGTATCACTTCCACCTTTACATCCTCTGACAGACAATCTACATCTTTGTCGTTCTCAATAGCGTCCGTATCTTGCTGCCAAGACTTGTCTTGCAAAGGCACATTATCAGGCTGTGTTGGATCTGCAGACATGTTTGCTGTGTGCTAATGTAACATAATGCTTATTAACAAGATGTTTCAATGGCTCTGCAATTATTCAAAACGCTGCTATTGATTAAAATACAAAGCTCTTTTGGCCCAACTCTCCTGAGTTAAAGCTGTACAAAGACAATTTGGATTTACTTCCAATTAGATACTAATTAGATTAGAAGCACCTTGTAAGTAGGATATTTTGTTGCAGGCTGTAAAAGAGAAGGCAGCAGCAGAAGAAAGTACTTACATGTAAAATAATACCCCTTCATATTACAGAGCCATTTATAGTTGAATAAGAACACCCTGGTGTGGAATATACCCTATCTACATGGCAGGGTGGATTTATAAGCACTAGTGGAAGCATATGACTGACCTCTGGTGCACAGTTTGGTCACAGACTTTTCGGACTGCTTAAGAAGATAAATAAAGGCGAGTTGAAGGAAAATCATGTGGAAAAATTTGCATTTATACAGCATAAAAGGCCCAAAGCACTTCACAAGATATAATCAAAACAAAATGGATGTACAGCCAAAGGAGAGATGGGTGGTGTGTGTGGGGCGGGAGAATGACTAAAGGCTTAATCAAAACTTTGGGTTTTAAGGCAAGTTTTGAAGAAGATGAAGAGGCAGAAGGGTTGAAGGAGAGATTTACAGAGTTTGGGTTGCTAATTACTGGGCTGGAGGAGTGCTCAGCCTTCCGACTTACAGCCAGAAAACCAACAAACAACCCGTTCTTTCAAAAGAAACACTAGAAATGGGATAATCAAACTGCAATCTACAGGGTACATGCTGCCCAAAGGTACTCGCTATCCAGGTCTCTGAAGCCTTGATGATGTCATGTGCTTATTTGCTAGATTGCGCTGTTTGAATTTTGTGTGTGTGACAGTTTGGCAAAGACTGAACTTATGCTGTGGCATAAATGCAAAATCAGAATGCCAAAAAATAATCATAATTTACAAATAAATGGGAACTTTCTATGTCGCCAAGAGACTCTATGGCAAACACCAATTAAAAGGCTGAATGCACGAGCATTCAACGCATCTAGGAAATAACTGGCTCAATGAAAAAGTTTATTTTTCAGATGTATTCTGTTTATTAGGCTTTCACTGTAAACAGAATTCCATGATCAGAGGTACATGTCTGCAATTGAGAGTTATAACAATAAACCTGAGGGTTAAAGGTAACAACAGTGTGTTATAAAGCATAAAGTCAGAGGAAATAGTGCACACTTGAGAATACTTTTGAAATCTGAGTGGTAGCTCTATAACCTAACAATTACAGTCAGTATTAAATGCAGTCCAAGAGTGTTAAGAATACAAACCTGCTTTGTAACTTTTTTGTAGCTATTATTCACCAACATCCATGGTTGAATGCTGGATTACTGTGAAATATTGCTATCTAGTTTTTCATTAAATTTGTACTTATCACGATGAGGTATATCAGTGCTTGAGGTATGGAACATTTTCCATCTAAAGCATCCAGTGTCAGCATCATGCACTCTCCGGTCATTAATTTCAACACATTTAAAATTTTAGCCCCAAGAGTGGAATATCATTAAAATCATTGTGTCATCCAACCATTCAGTAGCTAATGGTTGGAGGGTGCCAACACATGCACTAACTCTAGAAACAAACTGTCCCTCTGAAGCAATTCACTGAAAAAAAGGGGAAACTTTAAGAGCCAAGAATTTAAACATTCATAATATACAACATAAAATGTCAATTTAATACAAAAGTGTCATTCCTCGGGCTGTTGGAATGTTCCCCATTTCTGAATTACTGATTTATGATATATACCAGACAGAAAATTTCCCATTTGTGCAGGCTACTTCTACATAAGCCCACAGTAAATGGTCCGCACTTCTGTTTTGTAAATTCAACTGTACATAAAGGGTATTAAATAAGCTAAGAGATGAAATTGGGACAAATCAGAGCAAACCCATCGCCTCTGGTGCAACTGGAACAATATATTCAGTTACCAAGTATTCAGAGCGCTGCCCAGTGTAGAGCTGCGAATAGTGGTGGCAAAAGCTCTTCCCTGAAAACAATTTTTTTTTTGAATGGGATGGTACGGTGGCACAGTGGTTAACACTGCTGCCTCACAGCGCCAGGGACCCAGGTCCGATTCTGGCCTTGGGTCACTGTCTGTGTGGAGTTCGCACATTCTCGCCATGTCTGCGTGGGTTTCCTCCGGGTGCTCCGGTTTCCTCCCACAATCCAAAGATGTGCGGGTTAGGTGGATTGGCCATGCTAAATTGCCCCTGAGTGTCAGGGGGACCAGCTAGGGTGAATGCATAGAGTTATGGGGATCGGGTCTGGGTGGGATTGTGGTCGGTGCAGACTCAATGGGCCGAATGGCCTCCTTCTGCACTGTAGGATTCTATGATACTATGAATGGTCATTTATTTGTGTGAAGCCTGCCTGGAATTGAGGTTACCTAACCAAAGGGGTAAAATTAAATCGGGGTGGTGGTGAAATAAAAGTCTTTTTTAAAAAAAGTCAATGCAATCTTTGAAATCCAAAAGCATTTTTTTTCAAACAAGTAACAGGGTTACAACACTGTGGAAACTAAGAGTGATTGCGCAATTATGTGAAAGATGAATGTCTCTACAGTCAGCTTTCAACGAGAAAACAGTATTTAAACTAGACTGATGGATCTCCTAATACATTCCATTACACCCATGTCATGTCTCCTTGCCTCAGCTCGCTGCTCCTGAAGGAGCATTTTGTTGCTATCCACCGTTTTTCTCCACGCCTGTCTACTACACCAAGGTTCAATTTCTCCCTCCATTTGGGGCTCCTCACTTTTCTTCCTGGGCCAAAGGTTTTGCTTCTCCCTCTCCAATCTCACCACCAAATGAAAGTTCACGCCTCAACTTCGTAATACTGCTTTTGCTTGCCACAAGGAAAAGAAAGGCTTTTAACAAGTGCAAAGGGAACAAATCAGCGGAGGCAGGAGTGAAGTCCGGTGACTAGTGATGTGCCTCAGGGGTCGGTGCTGGGACCACAACTTTTCACAATATACATTAACGATTTGGAGGAAGGAACTGAAGGCACTGTTGCTAAGTTTGCAGATGATACAAAGATATGTGGAGGGACAGGTAGTATTGAGGAAGCAGGGGGGCTGCAGAAGGACTTGGACAGGTTAGGAGAGTGGGCAAAGAATTGGCAGATGGAATACAATGTGGAAAAGTGTGAGGTTGTGCACTTTGGAAGGAGGAATGGAGGCATAGACTAGTTCCTAAATGGGAAATGCTCAGGAAATCAGAAACACAAAAGGACTTGGGAGTCATTGTTCAAGATTCTCTTAAGTTAACGTGCAGGTTCAGTCGGCAGTTAGGAAGGCAAATGCAATGTTAGCATTCATGTCGAGAGGGCTAGAATACAAGAACAGGGATGTACTTTGAGGCTGTATAAGGTTCTGGTCAAACCCTATTTGGAGTATTGTGAACAGTTTTGCGCCCCATATCTAAGGAAGGATGTGCTGGCCTTGGAAAGGGTCCAGAGGAGGTTCACAAGAATGATCCCTGGAATGAAGAGCTTGTCATTTGAGGAATGGTTGAGGACTCTGGGTCTGTATTTGTTGGAGTTTAGAAGGATGAGGGGGGATCTTATTGAAACTTACAGGATACTGCGAGGCCTGGATAGAGTGGATGTGGAGAAGATGTTTCCTCTCATAGGAAAAACTAGAACTAGAGGGCACAACCTCAGGCTAAAGGGACGATCCTTTAAAACAGAGATGAGGAGGAATTTCTTCAGCCAAAGAGTGGTGAATCTGTGGAACTCTTTGCCGCAGAAGGCTGTGGAGGTCAGGCCTTTGAGTGTCTTTAAGACAGAGATAGATAGTTTCTTGATTAATAAGGGGATCAGGGGTTATGGGGAAAAGGCGGGAGAATGGGGATGAGAAAAATATGTCTTATGGTCTTATAGAAAGTGCAGAGTGGAGTTTAAGAAAGCAATTAGGAAAGGAAAAAGAGGATATGAGAAAGCTCTGGCTGGTAAAAGTAGGGAAAATCCCAAGATATTCTATCACCGGAATTGTACCGCTCCATCTGTCACGGGAATCAGAAGGGTGGAACATGGAAAGGTCTGTTGACCTCGGACGGTTTTGGGACGAGGGAGGCTGTAAAATCCCACCCTATAAATATATCGATGGGAAGAGGATAACCAGGGAAAGAGTAGGGCCCATTAATGACCAAGCTGTGGGTGGAGCCAGAGGACATTGGTAGGGTGTTGAATGAATCGTTCACATCCGTCTTCACCCAAAAGAATGAGGAAGAAGGAATGAAATTCAGGGAGAGAGACTGTGAGGTTCTTGAGCAATTTACATAGGGAAGGACAAGGTAATGGAGGTATTGGCAGGCTTAAAAGTGGAAAATCTCTAGGTCTGGGTGAAATGTGCCCCAGGCTGCTGTGAAAAGCAAGGGAGGAGTTCACATGGGCTCTAACCCAAATTTTTAATTCCTCTCTCGCCAGGGGGAGGTGACAGATTACTGGAGAACAGCTAATGTGGTTCTGCTATTTAAGAAGGGTTGCAGAGATAAACCAGGGAACTACAGACCACTGAGTCTCACGTCAGTGGTGTGGAAACTACTGGAGAAACTTCTGAAGGAGAGCAACTATCTCCACTTGGAGAGGCAAGGCTTGATCAGGGATAGTCAGCATGGCTTCGCCAGAGGGAGGTCATGCCTAACAAAGTTGATTGATTTTTTTTGAGGAGGTGACCAGGTGTGTAGATGAGGGTTGTGCAGTTGATGTAGTTTACATGGGTTTCAGCAAACAAACTGACAAGGTCCCACATGGGAGACTTGTAAAGAAGGTAAATGCACATGGGATACAGGGCAATTTGATAAAGTGGGTTCAGAATTGGCTCAGTTGTAGGAGACAGAAAGTAATGACAGAAGGCCGCTTTAGTGACTGGAAGCTGGCATCCAGTGGCGTACCATAGGGATCTGTGTTGGGTCCCCTATTATTCATCATTTATATAAAAGACATAGATGACTATGTAGGCGATAGGATTAGCAAGTTTGCGGATGACACAAAGATTGGATGGATGGGTGATTAACAGTGAGACTGAGTGCCTTGGGCTACAAGAAGATATAGGCGAAATGGTGAATTGGGCAGATAAGTGGCAGATGGAATTTAACCCTGAAAAGTGTGCGGTGATACACTTTGGAAGGAGTAATTTGACAAGGAAGTAGTAAATGAATGGCCTGACACTAGAAAGTTCTATGGAACAATGGGACCTTGGCAGGTTTGTCCACAGATCTCTGTAGACCAAAGGGCGTGTTAGTAGGGTGGTGAAAAAAGCATATGGACTACTTGCGCTTATCAATCAAATTGCATAGTTTGATGAGACCACAGCTAGAGTGCTGTGTGCAGTTCTGGTCGTCACATTATAGAAAGAATGTGATTGCACTGGAATGGGTGCAGAGGAGGTTCACCAGGATGCTGCCTGGGATGGAACATTTAAGTTATGAAGAGAGGTTGGGTAGGCTTGGATTGTTTTCGCTGGAGTGGAGAAGACTGAGGGGTGCCTGATCGAGGTGTTCAAGATTATGAGGGGCATGGACAGAGTGGATAAGGAGCAGCTGTTCCCGTTAAGTTGAAGGGTCTGTCACGAGGGGGCTAGCAGGAGATTTAGGGGGGAATTTGAGGAAAAACATTTTTACACAGAGGGTGGTGACGGTCTGGAATGCGCTGTCTGGGAGGGTGGTAGAGAGCAGTTGCCTCACATCCTTTAAAAAGTATCTGGATGAGCACATGGTACGTCATAACATTCAAGGCTGGTAAATGGGATTAGGTGGGAGGTCAGGTGTTTCTCACGTCAGTGCAAAGGACCTCTTCTGCACTGTGTGATTCTATGCTCTCCTGAGTCTGATCCCAAATTTCTCTTTATCTTAAATTTATCTTTCCTCCCTTCCCGTATTTGTTTCTGCTGCTGACTCTCCTGAACTTGGGCCCCAGCTTCTCTTTCTCTTCATTTAAATCCAATTCCAACAGAAGGCAGGATGTCTGAGTTTTAATTAATTGATTGTACCTGATCCTTTATTCTCTACAGTTGCTTACTCATTTAAATTAATTAATTACTATGCGGACTTCCCACTTATTCTTCGCTCTCCAAAGCCTCTTTTCATTTATTCCTTTGGTACCAACATATTTATTTAATTTAATTAATTAGCTAACCATTCAACATTAATTACCATGCAGACCTAACTCCCCACCAGAAGGAGCAATGTCATCAAGGAATATGCAGATGACGCATTGTACAAAGGAGCTCGGTACTGGTTTGCAATGTACATCACAGAGGACAGCTAATGTAAAAGTAAAATGATAATTAAAAATTTGTTACTATTGAAACCGTCCAAATCTGAAAAATTTGCATTAGAATCCCAGTGTAACTGTTGCAACTGACAATCACAGTACAACTGAAAAATGAAACCAACTGAGCCGTGACGGGGAAAAGAAAATGTGGAACAAGCGCTTTCACAAATAAGGGAAGGCGATGGCCTGGTGGTATTATCGCTAGGCTATTAATCCAGAAACTCAGCCAATGTTCTGGGAACCCAGGTTCGAAGCCCGCCACGGCAGATGGTGGAATTTGAATTCAATAAAAAAATATCTGGAATTAAGAATCTACTGCTGACCATGAAACCATTGTCGGAAAAACTCATCTGGTTCACTCACGTCCTTTCGGGAAGGAAATCTGCCGTCCTTACCCGGTCTGGCCTACATGTGACTCCAGAGCCACAGCAATGTGGTTGACTCTTAGCTGCCCTTGGGCAACTAGGGATGGTCAATAAACGCTGGCCCAGCCAGCGATGCCCATGTCCCACAAGTGAATAAAAAAAAACCAAATCCAATTATAATTATACATTCTCTAGACATTAATTCATTTCATTCAATTACTTCATGATGAGTACAGGGAAGCAAGTGTTAATACAACGTGCGCAAATTGGGCAAACAATTAGCTATCTCAAGCTTTTTTAAAGTTTTAAACGGCTCAATTAACAAAATATTGCTAAAGTACGTTTTTTTTAATGAGTTTATTTACTTTAATATAGCTAGTACTTACCTTAAGGATGTCTGCAGAGGTGTCATCATTCATGTTGATTAACTTTTCTGGTGTATCTGTCAAACTCTCAGAACTGGGACTACTTTGTTCAAAGTTTATTTTGCTATTTTGTGAGCCCGAGAGCCCATTTTCCTTATCACTATCATCCTTCAGACTCAGATACGCCGTTTCTGACATCTTAGCACTGGCGTTAGCAGCCATTGTGGCAGAACGCGATCGAGCAGCTCTTCCACGCTGCACTGTCTCCCATCCTTCAGTATCTTTCCTCTCTGCAGAGAAGCAAACAAAGGGAACAGGTTGGCAAAATGTAGTGCTAACTTTGTGATCAGTACCAAACAGTCAGCACTATCGACTGGCAATCTCAGCTGTACAACAGATAGAATTGACAAAATCAAGTTCCAGATAGTTATTCATTGAGGTCCAAAAAAGTCACCGAGTCATTTCTCAAGTCTATAATTCTTGCTCACGCTCGCCGCTGCTATGGGACAAGTAAGTTAAGATAGGAGGAAAGTGACCGATCTGTTGTGTTGTGTCATTACTTATGTCGATCAAAAGCTTTCTGGGGAGGCATTTTTGATGGCTGTATTAGAATCCATAGATCACAGAATCCCTACGGCGCAGAAGACGGCCATTCAGCCAATCAAGCCTGTACCGGCAACAATCCCACCCAGGCCCTATCCTCGTAATGTCACGTATTTACCCTGCTAATCCCCCTGACACTAAGGGGCAATTTAGCGTGGCCAATCAACCTAACCCACACATCTGGCACAGTGGTTAGCACTGCTGCCTCACAGCGCCAGAGACTCGGGTTCGATTCCCGTCTTGGGTCACTGTCTGTGTGGAGTTTGCGCGTTCTCCCCGTGACTGCGTGGGTTTCTGCTGGGCGCTCTGGTTTTTTCCCACAGTCCAAAAGACGTGCTGGTTAGGTGCATTGACCTGAACAGGCTCCAAAGTGTGGCGACCAGGGGAATTTCACGGTAACTTCATTGTAGTGTTAGCGTAAGCCTTACTTGTGACTAATAAATAAACTTTATCTTGGGACACTAACGGGCAGTTTAGCATGGCCACCTAACCAGTACATCTTTGAACTGTGGGAGGAAACCGGAGCACCCGGAGGAAACCCACACAGATATGGGGAGAAAGTGCAAACTCCACACAGACAGTCACCCAAGGCCAGAATTGAAGGCAGCAGTGCTACCCACTGTGGCACAGTAATTACATTCACACAAAACATAAATTGACAATTAAATTATTGCTCCTCAAACAATCTTAACCTGAACATTTTCCATTAAAAACCATCTTCATTGTTTGTGATTGAAAATGGGGCATTTTACAAAAATGATGTTGTTGAGTATTGTTAGTCATCAATGGTCAACAGCCTGCTGGTCTAGTTACTAAAGTCAACAGCCAACGTAGCATCAAAATATAGAACTATAGAATTCCTATAGTGCAGAAGGAGGCCATTCGGCCCATCGAGTCTGCACTAATCCCACCCAGGCCCTATTCCCCTAACCCCATGCATTTACCCTAGCTAGTCCCCCTGACGTGCACATTCCACACATACAGTGACTCGAGGCTGGAAGTGAAGGCACGGTGAGACAGCAGTGCTAACCACTGTGCCACCATCCCAATCTCGGGTCTGACGGTCAGCCAGGGAACAAAAGGTAAACCTGACTGGCCTATTTGTGGGATGGAGGGTAAGATTAGGCTGAGCTGTGATGCTTCCCATGATTAAATAGCTTGGTATTAAAGGACAAGAACTGCAAGGCTTTACTTGAAGCCTCGATATACAGATATAAAGGATGCAGAATCAGGATCAAAATGTCAGGGTGCTATCTCTGCCTCAAGCTGACTGCTGACAAAACATTGCACTGGCTGTAAAGTCTCACAATCATTGCCCTTAATCTTCGAGAAAAGTAATCAATTGTAATGGTTCTATGGGACTACAAGTGCTCAGAGAACAAGCGACAGTGCCTAAGGGAGGGAAGGAAAGCAAAGCATCAAAAACAAATCAACCTGGTATGCTTGGTATGGGTGGCACGGTGGCTGGCACTGCTGCCTCACAGTGCCAGGGACCCGGGTTCAATTCCGGCCTCGGGTGACTGTAGAGTTTGCACGTTCTCCCCGTGTCTGCGGGGGTTTCCTCCAGGTGCTCCGGTTTCCTCCCACAGTCCAAAGATGTGCGGGTTCGGTGGATTAGCCATGCTAAATAGGCCCTTAGTGTCAAGGGGATTAGCAGGGTAAATATGTGGGGTTATGGGGATAGGGCCTGGGTGGGATTGTGGTCAGTGCAGACTGGATGGGCCGAATGGCCTCCTTCTGCACTGTAGGGATTCTATCTAGCATTCCAAAATGACACATCAAGCAGAAGTTGCAGTTCTGCATTGGGGGTTGTACTCTTTCTGCAGCTGCTGCATCTACCACAGATGTTAAACAAAAGAATATCAGTTTTCATCGTCACCCAGAAAACTGCTCTAAAATATCTGATCAATCTGCTATGGTGGGCCTAAAACTTTCCCAGCTTCCTTAATATACTTGCACAGTAGTCATGCATAAGCTATGCACAACTCAAGACATAGCAGATGTTTGTGAATTGCCAGTTTCATCCCATATGTACTATAAACACATGGAGACCACCCAAAATGAAGATGAAGCTCATCTCAGCATTAAGCATCTGTACAATAACAATACTTCTGAAATTATGGCTTTAAAAACGGTAAGATTTGCAACAGCCTGGAGTTAAGAATGGAGGGCGAATCACCCAGAGCCATTCTTGCATTCCCAACACGAGAAAAACAAGTTAGAAAGAAGAAATTTATAAGTTTTGGTTGTGTCAACGGGGAAAGAAGAGGATCCTGAGACTGGATATTTGAGATTGATTATTCAAGCATACACACCAGGTAGAACAGTGCAGATGGATAGCTAGTAGGAAGGAGAGTGGTATTAGATAGGTGCTTCCTCCATGGCCAGTAAGCTGGCCAATTTAGCTGGTTTGTAAACTTGGTATGCTACAGGTATGCTTAGTATGGGTGGCATGGTGGCACAGTGGTTAGCACTGCTGCCTCACAGCGCCAGGGACCCGGGTTCAATTCCCGGCTTGGGTCACTGTCTGTGTGGAGTCTGCACGTTCTCCCCGTGTCTGTGTGGATTTCCTCCGGGTGTTCCGGTTTCTTCTGACAGTCTGAAAGGCATGCTGGTTAGGTGCATTGGCCGTGCTAAATTCCTCCTCAGTGCAGAACATTAGCTGAGTTTCTGGATTAATATCTAGCAATAATACCACTAGGCCATTGCCTACCCTCTGCTCTGGATAAATGCCCGGAATTCCAGGAAACTCCTGTTATTCTGGGAGGATTGGGAACAGTAACCCAGATTCTCCTGACTCAAAGGAGAGTGATGGCTCAAACCCTGCCGATTGGCACATTTGTCGATTGGAACTGGGGCTGGAGACAGGTGTTTGCTTCTCTGATTCCGAGATCCCTCTCCCCAAGGCTCAGATTGATATAATAGCAAAGCTGAAGAAAGGCATCCCCCGGGTAGCTGGGGATCATTTTTGTCTCTAAATTTAGCCAAACTAAGTGGAGGCTGAGTAGGATTTTTTTAAAAATGTACATGCTGTCGATACAGTTAATCCCCACAAAATGTATAGATATTTTGGGAATTCCAACAAAGTAACACTAATCTGGCCATATGTAAAATATTGATTTGCTCTCTAATGTACTTTTAAGGAGATGTTATAATTGGCTGAAAAACACTCAGATCATGTGTTGCCATATGGTACTTGCTTGCTTGATAAATTCCCTGAAACATTTCTCTCGAGTGTATGTGCATTCCTTTGATTTGGGTAAACCAATTGCGTGAGAAATGTGAGCCATGAAGTATTGAATGAAGTGTTTGCATCAGATTTCCAATTGGAGAGGGCTGGAACCCTGTCTCTGCAGTGCGGTTCTTAAATTTCAACCTGGAATGTTTCTTTCCAACAATTCTATTTTCCCTCTTTAACATTGGAAAAGAAACACCCACAAACCGCGAATTTAATTAAAAATCTTCCAGTTAGAGTGCAACTGTTCCTGGGTTGATAGCTGTTTATAATTGTACCGTATTTCCCAACTGCCGTTTTAATTCGAAATGTCCTGACATTAAGCAGTATTCCTGCAGTAAGTTTAAAGTTTATTTATTAGTCCCAAGTAGGCTTACATTAACACTGCAATGATGTTACTATGAAAATCCCCTAGTTGCCACACTCTGGCGCCTGTTCGGCTAGGGGACCTGGGTTCGAATCCCGCCACGGCAGATGGTGGAATTGTATTCAATTTTTTTTTAAATCTGGAATTAAGAATCTACTGATGACCATGAAACCATTGTCGATTGTCGGTAAAACCCATCTGGTTCACTAATGTCCTTTAGGGAAGGAAATCTGCCGTCCTTACCTGGTCTGGCCTACATGTGACTCCAGAGCCACAGCAATGTGGTTGACTCTCAACTGCCCTCGTGTAAGTAGAGATGGGCAATAAACGTTGGCCAGCCAGTGACACCCACGCCTCATGAATGAATTTTAAAAAGCAGCCTGGAAGATCGGCTATATAAACTCCAATCTGCCCCCCTGCCCCTCTGCAGTATCAACTGCTGTTAGAGCCTCAGGTTCAGTGACATTGCCTATCCACTGTCACATCGAGCCACAATCCTGTTGAACACAGTCGGCATGGGTTGGCAAAGTGACAAGTTATTCCCATGGGTGAGCAAATAGAGAATGATGATAAAGAAAATAATAATTATTTCACTGGAAGAAATAAGGAATGGAGAAGGATTGATCCTGAACTGGGCTATTAGACAGCGGGATACGCCACCATATTTCATAGAATTCATAGAATCTCTACAGTGCAGGAGGCCATTCGGCCCATCAAGTCTGCACCAACCACAATCCCACCCAGGCCCTATTCCCGTAACCGTACTTATTTACCCTACTAACCCCCTGACACGATGGGGCAATTTAGCATAGCCAATCAATCTAACCCGCACATCTTTTGAGTGTGGGAGGAAACCGAAGCTCCCGGAGGAAAACCACGCAGACACGGGGAGAATGTGCAAACGCCACACAGACAGTGATCCAAGCCGGAAATCAAACCCGGGTCCCTGGGTTATTGAGGTAGAGAGAGTGGTATATGTTTCTGAGCAGGAAAAATATGCAAAGCTCACGTGGCGAGCAGGCGAAATTGGGCTGACAGGAAGAGCACACCAACCTTCCCAATGTCATTGTAAACTGTGAGGAGGACAGTGTAGCATTTCAAAACTTCAGACAAATGCGCAGAGAGATGACGGCTAAAGTTCAATGTAGAGAAGTGAGGAGATTTATTTTGGTAGGAAGAACATGGAGAGACAATATAAGATAAGGAATACAACTCTAAAGGGTATGCAGGAGAAGAGGGTCCTAGATGTGTGTGTGCATAAGTGCAGAACAGGTGGAAAGAACAGTTAAACAGTACGCTACCTATTCTTTATTAATAGAGTCATAGAATATAAGAGCAAGAAGGTTATGCCGAAACCAAAAGAGAAAATGCTGGAAAATCTCAGCACGTCTGGCAGCATCTGTAACGAGAGAAAAGAGCTGACGTTTCAAGTCCAGATGACCCTCTGTCAATGCTGACAAAGCTTTGACAAAGGGTCATCTGGACTCGAAACGTCAGCTCTTTTCTCTCCTTACAGATGCTGCCAGACCTGCTGAGATTTTCCAGCGTTTTCTCTTTTGATTTCAGATTCCAGCATCCGCAGTAATTTGCTGAACTTCTATATGACACTACTTAGACCTCAGTTGGAGTACTGTGTACAGTTCTGGGCACCACACTATAAGAAGAATGTGAACTCAATGGAGAGTGCGCAGAAAAGATTTACAAGAATGCTTCAAGCTGTGAGAATCTTCAGTTATGAAGACAGCGAGTGGTTGGGGTCTGGCATGCACTGCCTATAAGTGTAGCTGAGACAGGTTCCTTGAGGCATTCAAGATGACATTGTTTCTATTAAACTAATCATCCAATGTGCAGGGTTAAGCGGAAAAGGCAGGAGAATGACATTCAGTCATTTGGAGACAGAGGCCATTGTGCCGGCACCGTAACTATTCTGTGATTCTTTGACAAAGGGAGTGTTAATGATAGCGTTGAAGACTAGCAAGGTGCTAATAGTCTTATAAAGGTCAGATGAGAGAAAGTGTTCATAGAAGGACATGGGTTGGTGCTCTCTGAAAGCAAAACATTATTGTATTCTTTTAAATTTATTTGTCAGCGTCACAAGTAGGCTTACATTAACACGACAATAAAGTTATTGTGAAAATCCCCTAGTTGCTCCACTCCGGCCTGTTCGGGTACACTGAGGGAGAATTTAGCACGGCCAATGCACCCTAACCAGCATGCCTTTCGGACAGTGGGAGGAAACCGTGCCGCCCCACTGTGCCTCCCCACTGTGCCACCAAGCCACTAATGTTTCAGCTTGATGACTTTTCATCAGAGGGGTTCATATTGTATAATGAGGAAATCATGGATTCTGTAGAGTGTTAAGGGAGTATATTTTGAGGGTGAATGTGAGGCGAAGTAATTTTTATTTGCGACTTTAATTTTTGCATCACTGCCCAAGTCTTGCACTTGGGTTTGTTGACCAAACTCTTGGGACAGCTGAGGAAAGAAGAATAGTGATTGACTAACTCCTTGTTTTCCAAGAATGCACTCATTGTTCTCAGCATTTTCATGTCAACATGTACAACCTTGTGTACAAAAATAAGTCTCATTCAATGAATAGTTATATCAAATAATGAGCGTATGAATACCGAAAGGATTCCACTTTTGTCCAGGAAATGCTACTTGACTGTGAGCAACTAGATTTCATTTCTTACACTTGCCATCCAGCCAAGTACTTTCAAACTTTTCTTTATGGGGCGGGGCAAGGAGAACCTGTCTGCGGAGACTTTGTTCCAACTTGTGAAAGATAGGTAGGTCAGTTACCTAAAGGAGACCGTGCTAACATTACAGAATCGTTCTTGTCAGCATGCATCACTAGAAACAACTAGTACAGATAAATCCCGGAATCTGATGACAGATAGGAATCTATCGGACTTGTGAATTCTCTCGGACCCTCCTCGTAGCCAATAATCTGAAGATTTTGGTTTGGAAACCTTTGCCTAGATCTGTACCAATTTAAACACTCTCCTCCCCCTCTCTCTTCTACTTCACAGCGAGCAGATGTATTATTTTCACTCTTGCCACTGTTTTTGGGAAACTGTTGTGTGCTGATGTATGAAAATGCCCGAGTTGTTTTAAGTGAGTGGTGAAATCAGAAAGAAGAGGAGCGTTACTTCCAGCTAAACGTGTGGCTTGTTGGAACACCCACATACTGGCGGCATACTGGTTCAATCCTGTTCATCTGAGCACATGATTTCAGCTGCACCGGGATGGCGGTGGGAAATGGGAGTGAATTACTTCTTTCTTCTATATCTGCTAGCAGCTGAGTATTGTTTTAGTGGTCTTAGAAACAGGTAGCCCATATGTCTCTGCGACCACCTGTGATATGTGAAGTGGAGATTCCAAGGGGATTATGGAAATGACAGATTTGACATTGCAATATTACTGTTACAAACTTTGAGAGATCTTTTCTCAAGTGCAATGGTGATAGACAGTTCCTCCTGCCTTTGTGCTAGCAATCCAAACACCTTGCATTCAGGGCAGTGCTTATATTGGCCAATATCTAATTATATGGTAGCTAGTACTATGAGCAGGGTACAGAGCTCCATCTGTATTGATCTATTTGTACATACCCAGATGCCAACCTTCACTCATTCTACCTCTCTCTTTCCCACCATCTCTCTCTCTCTCTTCCTCCTTCCCCTTCACTTCCCCCACTTTCTCTTCTCTCTCTTACTCTTCCCCCTCTCTCTTTCTCTCCCCCATCGCTCTTTCTCTTCCCCCTCTTTTCCCTTCTCCCACTCTCTGCCCTTTCTATCAAAAGAGTCTTAAGAAATCATAACTTTTTTTCTTTAACTACTTTTTTGCCTTGCTGTCCTCCACTTTGGTCATTTTTAAAATTAATTTTCCCCAATCTCCTTCCTCCCACAGGGCTACTCTAACATATTAGGGACAACATGGTGGCACAGTGGTTAGCACTGCCGCCTCACAGCGCCAGGGACCTGGGTTCGAGTCCCAGCTTGGGGTCACTGTGCGAGTTTGCACGTTCTCCCCGTGTCTGCGTGGGTTTCCTCCGGGTGCTCCAGTTTCCTCCCATAGTCCAAAGATATGCGGGTTAGGTGGTTTAGCCATGCTAAATTGTCCCTTAGTGTCAGGGGGATTGGCAGGGTAAATATGTGGGATTACAGGGATAGGACCTGGGTGGGATTGTGGTCGGTGCAGGCTCGATGGGCCGAATGCTCTCCTTCTGCACTGTAGGGATTCTATGAACATTAACTCCATTTCTCTCTCCACAGAAGCCACCTCTCCTGCTGAGTGTTACCAGCGTTGTCTGTTTTTATTTTCATAATCATAATAAAACATGACTCACCATTTGGGTGTAACCTGATCCGCTGTGAAGACTTTTGACAGTTGCTTCGGCTGTGTTTTGGAGCCACAGTAGTCGCCCGATTTGCTTTGACTTTATCTGCCCAACTGACACCAGTTGGGGCAAGACGAGCTGCTACCAAAGCAGGAGGAGCGGCCCTAAATAGAAAGTTAAATAGATTCAGGTTCAAACCATGAGGAGAAACAGTTGCCAATAAGGAAACAGCTAATGGAGACAAAAAGAACGTGAACACGATAGCTTCTCATCTTAATGCTATAAAGCCTGATTTTCCAACCAAAACATTTCCCTCAAACCTTCACTACACACGATACACAAGCATTTTCTCATGCCTATTCAAGGCAGCTGCATCCAGACTAATCCACAATCAATAATTCGTAGGATCCCTACAGTGCAAAAGGAGGCCATTTGGCCCATTACATCTGCACCGACTCTCTGACAGAATATCTTACCCAGGCGTACTCCCCTGCCTTATCCCCGTAACCCCACTCATTTACCATGGCTAATCCATCTAACTTACAGACAATAAGAGGCAACTTAGCACGGCCAATCCACCTGACCTGCACATCTTTGGACAGTGTGAAGAAACGGAGAGCACCCAGAGGACCCCCACGCAGACCCGGTGAGAACGTGAAAACCCCACACAGTCACCCAAAGCTGGAATTGAACCCAGGCCTCAGGCACCATCCCTTGACAAAATATTTATTCCCTCAGCTAAAAAACACATCTCATCATTGCTTGCGAAATCTTGCTGTGCGCAGATTGGACAGCTGTCCTTGCCTGGATTACAACACCTCATTAATTGGTTATGAAACACTCTGGATCTTTACAGAAGAGTAATTATTTGACATTCCTGGGAATTATATACATTTCCCATTTCATGCATGGGAATGCAAACATCATCAAGTTTAATGTACAGTCCACATCCTTCTTTCCCCAGGGCCTGAATAACTCTTGAGCCACAATTTAATGGTGTTATTGGTGGCATCATTAGCCATTAGTTTCCTGAACAAGTCAGCATTGTGGTGTTCTTACTACTGACCTGCATAGACCTTCCCCAAATATCAAAGAAACTCCTCCAGACAGTATTAAAGATGCACTTCACAAATTTCAAATAACTGCACATAGGTTTGTCTGCTGAAGCTTGCACTTGTGCCACAAGATATTGAAAAATACAGAAATATATAAAGAATTCACAATATTGGCTGCCAAAGACGTTTCAAAAATCCTTTACACTTGAATCTAAATTAGACCCCAAGTTAAATTCCAGGGCTGGCACAGTGGTTGGCACTACGGCTTCACAGTGCCAGGGACCCGGGTTCGATTCCCAGCTTCAGTCAGTGTGTGTGTGGAGTTTGCATGTTCTCCCCGTGTCTGCGTGGGTTTCCTCCGGGTGCTCCAGTTTCCTCCCACATTCTAAAAGACGTGCTGATTAAGTGCATTGACCCGAACAGGCGCCGGACTGCGGCAACTAAGGGAATTTCACAGTAACTTCATTGCAGTGTTAATGTAAGCCTGCTTGTGACTAATAAATAAACTTTACTTTAAGCTAAAACATTTACTTTCATATTTTTAAAAAATGTGCATTATGGTCGGAGGTTGAGACTTCTTAATGTATTCTATTTTAAAATAAGTGAATGAGTTACACGATCGGGGCGGCACGGTGGCACAGTGGTTAGTACTGCTGCCTCACAGCTCCAGAGGCATGGGTTTGATTCCCGGCTTGGGTCACTGTCTGTGAGGAGTTTGTACGTTCTACCCGTGTCTGCGTGGGTTTAAAGTTTATTTATTAGTCACAAGTCGGCTTACATTCACACTGTAATGAAGTTACTGTGAAAATTCCCTAGTCGCCACACTCCGGCGCCTGTTCGGGTACACGGAGAGAGAATTTAGCACGGCCAATGCAACTAACCAGCACATTTTTGGGCTGTGGGAGGAAACCAGAGAACCCAGAGGAAACCCACGGAGACATGGGGAGAATGTGCAAACTCCACACAGACAGTGACCCAAGCCGGGAATTGAACCCGGGTCCCTGGTGTTGTGAGGCAGCAGTGCTAACCATTGTGCCACCGTGCCGCCCCGGGTTTCCTCCAGTTGCCAACCACAGTCCAAAGATGTGCAGGTTAGGTGGATTGCCCGTGCTAAATTTCCCCTTAGTGTTCTGGGATACGTAGGTTAGAGGGATTAGTGGGATTAATATGTGGGGTTATGGGAATTAAGCGCTGGGTGGGTTTGTTGTCGGTGCGGACTCGATGGGCCGAATGGCCTCCTTCTGCACTGTCGGGTTTCTATGATTCCTATGATCGAACAGTAAATATAAAGTAAGTCAAGAGGATTTAATATGGCATGGTATTTAACAATAACTCCACCCTGTGCCAAATCATCTGTTCACTTAAAATGGTGCATCTCCACTGTTTAGTAACGTCTAACATAATTTTACTTTTGGACTCTAACGTTGCTCATTAACAATGAACTCAGTGAAGCAAAACACATCAACCATAACGCATTAAATATAGTTTCTCTTTACCTCAGCTGTTTTGTGACAGGAGCTGAGCCATTGTTTGAACTCCATGTAAATGTGCATGTCAATACTAGTCAACATTTACAGTACTCTTTGATAATCAATAGTCATTTCCAGAGGTATTCCCATTACAAAATAACACATGTATTGAACCATCTCTTCAGCAGTCTTCAACCACAATTAGATGCGAACATTCTTCAGCAGCAATGTGTTTAATAAATTCAAAAGAGCCCCAGGTAAGCGACATTAAACGAAGGATCAAATGCTTGTGTTAATCTCACACTTACCTCTGGAATTTATCTTAATGCAACTCAAAGAATGGCATTTATTACAGAATAAAAGAAAATTTATCACATTTGCAGCACTTTATAACACACGACATTATCCATTTTGGGTAAATTACTGGAATTTAATTTTCTGGCTGACATTCCTTCCTCAATCAATAGTACCAAAAAAACTGATTTTGATTTGATTTATTATTGTCACATGTATTAACATACAGTGAAAAGCATTGTTTCTTGCGCGCTATACAGACAAAACATACCGTCCATATGGGAAGGAAACGAGAGAGTGCAGAATGTAGTGTTACAATCATAGCCAGGGTGTAGAGAAAGATCAACTTAATGCAAGGTAGGTCCATTCAAAAGTCTGACGGCAGCAGGGAAGAAACTGCTCTTGAGTCGGTTGGTACGTGACCTCAGACTTTTGTATCTTTTTCCCGAAGGAAGAAGGTGGAAGAGAGAATGTCCGGGGTGCGTGGGGTCCTTAATTATGCTGGCTGCTTTGCCGAGGCAGCGGGAAGTGTAGACAGAGTCAATGGATGGGAGGCTGGTTTGCGTGATGGATTGGGCTACATTCACAACCTTTTGTAGTTTCTTGCGGTCTTGGGCAGAGCAGGAGCCATACCAAGCTGTGATACAACCAGAAAGGATGCTTTCTATGGTGCATCTGTAAACGTTGGTGAGAGTCGTAGCGGACATGCCAAATTTCCTTAGTCTTCTGAGAAAGTAGAGGCGTTGGTGGGCTTTCTTAAAACACACAAAACACTTGTCATTCATCCAAGTTGTTTGTGAGATCTTGTTATGCACAAATTGGCTACTATGTTTGCCAACATAACAACAATTACATTGAAAAATCTATTGATCGTGAAGCAGGTTGGGACTGTCTGATGACATGATACGGTGTTACAATAACTGCAGGTTTTTCACTTACCAGTAGCACACAGAATGTAACCATGAAGCGCAAACTAGCTCAAGGATTTCAGGATTCTGGTCTCAAACATCCAAGGGACAAAGGGTACACAAACATTTCACAGGGAGGGTGTAATATTCTCCAATTATCAATGCTCAAAAAGCAAAACCCAAGTTAGAAACTCTTACATGGTACTGGGAGCCCCAAAGTTTAAGCTCCTTCGAGCACTTGATGTTGTGCAAATTCTGTCTGCTGGTGGAGATGGCATAACATGTCGTCCTGGAGACATTTTCCTCACTTCCCAAGCCAGCGATGTGGGTCTGCGATAGAGAAAGGACACAAGTCAAGACTTAAAGACATGCATTCTATATGACGCATACAAATGCAGAGCACTGTGCTCTGTTCTGGTCTTTATATTGCAAAAATGAGAGAGATTCTTAAGTACACACAAAAAGAAAGATTTGATGAAACCAAAACTGAGGTGTTGTAACTTTTGGGAGTGATTGAACACGTTTCTGTAAAAACAAAGGGCTAAGAGGTGACTTAATAGAGGTTGTTGAAATTTTCAAGAGTTTCATAGAAATCATAGAAACCCTACAGTGCAGAAACAGGCCATTCGGCCCATCAAGTCTGCACCGACCACAATCCCACCCAGGCCCTACTCCCATATCCCTAGTTTCGATAGGATAATCGTAGAGAAGGTGTTTTCACTTGTGCAAGGTGGAAGAGAGGGATCGACAATAAATGACAATGATGCCCACATCCCATTAATGCATTAAGGAAAATGCTATGGAGATAGAAATAGGTAGTCTTAGTGAGGGCATGAATATGAGGTTAGAAGCTTATCTCAGGTGGAACATGCGACGCCAAGGATGATGACAGTTCAGCCTTAGACATTTGCCCAGAATCGGGATGGAGTTGCCATTGAGAGAACAGTGGCAGGGACAGAAGACAATGGCTGGAGAAAATTTCTGCCCATTTCTGCCCTTGGGGCAGCACGGTGGCACAGTGGCCAGCACTGCGGCACAGTGGTCAGCACTGCTGCTTCATAGCGCCAGGGACCCAGGTTGATTCCCGGCTTGGGTCACTGTCTGTGTGGAGTTTGCACATTCTCCCCGTGTCTGCATGGGTTTTCTCCGGGTGCTCCAGTTTCCTCCCTCAGTCCAAAGATGTGCGGGTTAGGTTGATTGGCCAAGGAAAATTGACCCGAGTATCAGAGGATTAGCAGGGTAAATATGTGGGGTTGCGGGAATAGGGCCTGGGTGGGATTGTGGTCGGTGCAGACTCAATGGGCCAAATTGCCTCCTCCTGCACTGTAGGGATTCTATGATTCTATGATACATAAAGTGGGAGGAGGCATAAGCCAGTTGGGCCGAATGGCCTGTTCTGTTTCCATGCTGAGAATACAAAAAACGCAGTTTCATTTAACAGTAGTTCCACTCCTAAAGCATGTTGACACATCCAGGGAACAGACAACAATAAATTACATCTGAAGTAAGATATTGCTGACATGAATAATGATCAGTATTTTGAAGTCCAATGCTGATGCTTATAAGGAAATGATATCACTCTTTTAATTTCCTTCTTAGTTTTATTTTAGTTCAGAGAACATGTAAGCAAGAGGTAGTACATTTCTTCAGTGTTGCCTGAACTCCCTTTATTTGAACCAAACTCAGAATGCCACCTGAGTCGAGTATAGATACAAATACCTCACATATTAATTGACTGGGATCTTGAGAATGGTACTAAATAACCTTACACACCAGAACGTCACAATTGGTGTAATAATTATGTGCACATCACAACTGGGAACAGTAAATCTGCACAAGGAAAATTAGTAAATTGAAGATCGTCTGGTACCAAATTGCAGGTACGCCCATTTAGAAATAATATACACATGTATGCAAGAGGATAATGTATACCAAAAGTACTCCCTCTATTCTTCAATGCGTAACTTTATTTATCTGAACTGTTTGTTTCTCAGTGTGCCGAACTTCCAATTTTCTCTTGTTGTCCAAGATCAGATATTTAGCGGGCATCGTGAAATTCCTCTCCAACACCTCCTTCCACATGCATGTCGTCACTGCCCATCCTTCTTTAGAACTTTTGGTTCAGACTCAATGGGCCAAATGGCCTCTTTCTGCATTGCAGGGATTTGGGTTTTGGTGTCTGTTCAACGGAACACAGATCTCCCATTCAATAATTAACTTCTTTCAAGTGTATAGTGTCGATTGGTGTACTACCTGTTCTGTGCATCTGTATTCTCCAACTTTTCCTGCAGCTGTAGCCAATCTATCAGTGCCTTGAAATCTCGCACGTAGTTGTCCAGCATCATCAGCACCTCCTGAGGAAAGAAACTCATTATAGTTGGATTGCAAATCACACCCTCCCCCACTCTGACAAAACATAATTGGTGATGGTTTATGATATGTGAGCAGCGCTCTCTGTTCTGCCCTAAGCATTTGGCTTTTTTTAACCAATGAAAGCCCAACAAAGTTGACAAACTGTTCAAATTCTACTGATTACACAAGATGAGTTTGGAGAGGGGAGCTTAGGAATATTCAGCTCCGGGGTTAGGGAAGGGATAAAACATTGATGGAAATGGAGGTAAAGGGATGTTCAATTCTACCGGCTGCTTTGCTCTGAATTAAGTAATGAATTGAATGAAACACATCAGAAAAATAACACCCAAAAGGAAACGGTTAGAAAGTGCTGCAACTTCAATACCCAGACAATGGAGTTTTGTTTTAAAACTGATGTTTACAGTCACTAGCTGATGCTTTTTTTTTTTTGCATACTTCTCAATTCATGCCAAGATAGTTCTGGTTCGATTTAAATTTCTTTTTCATTTTAAAATGTTTTCATGTTACGTTCATTTGAACTGTGAAACACACAAAGCAGTACTGTTATAGATGTTACATTTACATCCCCTTAGAACTCCCCCCACGCTTACCTTCAGCAATGTGCGGGGAGCTCATGGATTTCTCTCACTAAAAGCGAGATCAGCTGCCTATGTCACATCCTTTCAATCTCCTGTTCTCTTAACCTTATTCCCGTTAATCACCCAACCTCTTTTTCTGGCGCCCCATGCTTGGTGATTTTATAAATGGTTCCCCATCCTCAAAAAAAGAATCACCCTTGGCCCCCATGCACTTACAAAAAGCTACCACATTATTTTGAACATTCCTTCCACCCCCAAGTTCTTGAACATGATGTCACCTTCCAAATCTGTGCCCATCCTTCCCAGAAGTTCATGTGTGAACCTTTCCATGGCTGCCACAGCATGAAGAGACCCTGTATCAAAGTTACAAATGGCATTCTATATGACGATGGGACTCTTTCTTCACACTTCTCAAGTTCCCTGCAGTCTTTGACACAGATTATCACACCATTTCCCACCACTGTTTCTTTTCTGTTGTCCAGCTGAGTGGGTCTCCCCTCACCTCTCTTACTCCAGGGGTAACGGTGCAGCACAGTGGTTAGCACTGCTGCCTCACAGCTTCAGGGACCTGGGTTCCATTCCGGCTTCGAGTCACTGTCTGCGTGGGTTTCCTTCGGCTGCTCCAGTTTCCTCCCACAGTCCAAAGTCATGCGGGTTAGGTTGATTGGCCATGTTAAATTGCCCCTTAGTGTCCTGGGATGTGTGGATTAGAGGGATCGGCAGGATAAATATGTGGGCTTACGAGGATAGGGCCTGAGTGGGATTGTTATCGGTGCAGATGGGCCGAATGGCTTATTTGTTTGGTTGTAGCCAGAGACTCTCCTGCAATGGTTTATTTTCCCATCCACGCAATCATAGAAACCCTGCAGTGCAGAAGGAGGCCATTCGGCCCATCTGCACCGATAACAATCCCACCCAGGCCCTATCCCCATAACCCCACATATTTATCCCGCCAATCCTCTAATCCACGCATCCCGGGACACTAAGGGGCAATTTAGCATGGCCAATCAACCTAACCCGCACGACTTTGGACTGTGGGAGGAAACCGGAGCAGCCGAAGGAAACCCACATAGACAGTGAACCGAAGCGGGAATTGAACCCAGGTTCCTGGAGCTGTGAGGCAGCAGTGCTAACCACTCTGCCACCGTGCTGCATTGTTACTCCTGGAGTCTCCCAAGGCTCAATTCTTTGTCCACTCCCATTTCTCATTTACATCCTACCCCCTTGGTGAAGGCATGATGTCAGGTTCCACATGCAATGACATTGGCTCTGCCTTTGCCCTCCATTTTATGTTAGTCTGACTGCTTATCCAACATTCAATCTTGGCCGAGTCACAATTTCTTCCAATTCATCAGCAAGATCAAAGCCACAAAATCTGTTCCCTTGCCACTAACTCTATCCCCTCCCCTGACCACGTTTGCAATCTTGGTGGCCTATTTGACCTCTATCACTTGGCTCTGTCCTTTTCAGCTCATCTGTCCAAATCAACATCTCGACTTTTGTTACTCTGGGCTCTCGTGGCCAGCTTCCATCTTTCACACTCCACAAACATAAGCTTATCCGAGACACTGCTGCCCATATCCTAAAACTCACTGAGTACCATTGAGCTATGACCCCCTGTGCTCACTGATGCGTACTAGCTGCCAGTCCACCAGAAACCTGATTTTAAAATTTTCTATTTAAAATTGTGTTCAAATCTCTCCAGGGCCTCACCCCTTCCCATTTTTATAATGCACTCCAGTCGTACAACCGCCCGAGAACTCAGAACTCCTCAACTCTGGTCGTGTGTATTCTCCACTTCCTTTGGTCCATTCCCTGGCACTGTGCCTATCAGCTGTCTCAATCCAAACCTCTGGAATTCTCTTCCACCTCTCACACTGTTTTTAACACCCTCCTCAAAACCCACCATTTTTTAATTCATTCAGGGGATGTGGATGTCGCTGGCTGGGCCAGCATTTATTGCCCATCCCTAATTGCCATTTAACAGAGTAGTTTGTTAGGCCATTTCAGAGGGCATTTATGAGTTAACCACATTTCTGTGGAGTCACGTGTAGACCAGACCAGGTGGCAAATTTCCTTCCCTAAGGGACATTAGGGAACCAGATGGGTTTTTATGACAATTGACGATGGTTTCATGGTCACCATTAGACATCCGTCATGGTGGGATTTGAACTCGGGTCCCTAGAGCAATACCCTGGGTCTCTGGACGACTAGCCCAATGACAATTCCACTATACCACTCCCTCCACCTATAATAAGTTCAAACTTTTATGTGAAGAACCTTGAGACACTTTCCTTGGATAAAGGCACCATATAAAACCAAATTGTTGCTGTTGTCATCCAATACCACTTCCTCCTGAGGGAGGACATCAAATTTCTGATCATCTGAAACCCACATCTTTCTCTCTATCTATTGCCAAGAGTTGGAAAAGTCCTGGGTCTAAAAATGAACTCTGATCAGAATAAACTGTTGATATATTTAGGTAGAATGCTTTCCACATCCGCTGCCAATCTAGGAAGCAGAAAATAACACTTTGTACTGGCTAAAACTATGAATTGAAACAATTAAATGATCCACAGAAAACTGTACAGTATAACACAAAGAGTAATCTATGATGCATAGAATGTTTAAGACTCAATTACTTTCACTGCTTCTTTTGACAAGCTCTTGGAATGAAGCAGTCTCTCATCATATGCAAATAATTGTTTAGCTTTATACACCGCAGATATATTTTGGCCAAATGCAGAACCAAGGCATATTTTATCTCCTTTGATCTAGAAGCATTTCTTTGAAGATTATCTTCAGCACCCAACTTTAATAAGTATCCAAAGCACACAAAACTGACAATGCCACAATGGCTTTATGAAATCAAACAATGAGTTATATTTTGAAAGGGCATCACAAGACAACAAATTTCCCAAGCGATATCAAATCTTAAACTTCCTGTAAATAATAATTAACCGTGACAGGATATAACATTTAACATTGCTGAGAACAATTTGCTACCTTTCAAAGAGTGTTGGTCAACTGATTGTGCTAATTTGGAGAAAAACACTCGGTCCTCGAAAAGTACAAAGGGCCCACCCCAGCAGAATGTTGCTGGTGGGTTTTCTTCAAGATTAAACTAACCAAATGGAAGAATCTTATAAACTAAGCACGATGACTGGAGAGAGCATCTTGACGTGGATGAGGAATTGCTGGTTACCATCTATCATTAGAGGTCGCACAATTTGAACTTGTATATTAGGTGCAAAACACAAGAAGCATCTCAACTCTGTTGTAAAATGTGCTGTTTTTAGTTCAACTTTTCCATCAGTATTTTGGTACTAATAGGCTCACCATTCCGGCAGCAACGCTACTCTTTAATTTTAACAGAACACACACCTACTGAATGCTTACTTTTGATAACAGCCTCCATTCTGATACAGGTATGTGCAATCAGTGATGGATGCCCCCAGTGGCAGACATCTGGATTTTGCGTGATTTGCTTATATCTGGCACGTTCTCTTAAAACAAAACTGCAGCTGTTGACAACAGTGCTTAAAGTCAGGTTCAACCAGTTGAATGACAGCCAAAATAATCTCAAAATAGATGATTAGTGCTACTTTTCTGAAGCCCAAGCCAACTCGCACCCAAGCACACTGTGCATTCAAAGAAAGAAAAACAAACCCCCAACAATAAAAACATAACTTGAATTTACATTCACTTCTCTGCATCAGATTCATAATTCCATTCGAGCACAGTTGGATTTTCCTGTCACTTAGAATCATAGAATCCTACAGCGCAGAACGAGGCCATTCGGCCCATCGCGTCTGCACCGACCACAATCCCACCCAGGCCCTATCCCCATAACCCCATGCATTTACCCCAGCTACCCCCCCCCTGGCACCAAGGGGCAATTTAGCATGACCAATCCACCTAACCCACACATCTTTAGACTGTGGGAGGAAACCGGAGCATCCGGAGGAAACCCACGTAGACACGGGGGGGGGGGAGACGTGCAAACTCCGCACAGACCATGACCCAAGCCGGGAATCGAACCTGGGTCCCCGGTGCTGTGAGGCTGCAGTGCTAACCACTGTGCCATCCCAAACATGAGTACATTCCTGGTGGGCACTTATCCTGCATGGTTCCAAGGATTCAGTAAAGTTACTTCAGAGGTCATTACAACTCTGGTCATTTCTGTTCACAAGCCGCCTATAAATCTAATGGCTTTGGTGTAACTGCAATTTATTTCTATTACTGTTCTGATGCCAGTCTTCAAATATTCCAACATAATGAGGTGTATATCACTTCTGCTGTTCACCAATCTTTCCACTTTCATCAAGTCTTCCTAAAGAAATATTTCCAATACATTTCCCAACCCCTATCCTATGGCAAACTTCTCCTCCTTATGGTCATCTGCCCCAGCTATGACCAAGATGGGTGATCCATCTTGGCCTTCTCCTGAGGTTCCCACCATCATAGATGCTAGTCTTCAGCCAATTCATAACATAAGAACTAGGAGCAGGAGTAGGCCATCTGGCCCCTCGAGCCTGCTCCGCCATTAAATAAGATCATGGCTGATCTTTTCGTGGACTCAGCTTCACTTACCCGACCATTCACCATAACCCTTAATTCCTTTACTGTTCAAAAATTTATCTATCCTTGCCTTAAAAACATTCAATGAGGTAGCCTCAACTGCTTCACTGGGCAGGGAATTCCATAGATTCACAACCCTTTGTGTGAAGAAGTTCCTCCTCAACTCAGTCCTAAATCTGCTTCCCTTTATTTTGAGGCCATGCCCCCTAGTTCTAGTTTCACTCGCCACTGGAAACAACTTCCCTGCTTCTATCTTATCTATTCCCTTCATAAGCTTATATGTTTCTATAAGACCTCCCCTCATTCTTCTTGATTCCAATGAGTATAGCCCCAGTCTACTCAGTCTCTCCTCATAAGCCAACCCTCTCAACTCCGGAATCAACCTAGTGAATCTCCTCTGCACCCCCTCCAGTGCCAGTATACCCTTTCTCAAGTAAGGAGACCAAAACTGTACACAGTACTACAGGTGTGGCCTCACCAGCACCTTTTACAGCTGCAACATAACCTCAGTTTTTAAACTCCATCCCTCTAGCAATGAAGGACAAAATTCCATTTGCCTTCTTAATTACTTGCTGCACCTGCAAACCAACTCCTTGTGATTCTTGCACAAGGACACCCAGGTCCCTCTGCACAGCAGCATGCTGCAATTTTTTACCATTTAAATAATAGTCCATTTTGCTGTTTTTCCTACCAAAATGGATGACCTCACATTTATCGACATTGTACTCCATCTGGCAGACCCTCGCCCACTCACTTAGACTATCTATATCCCTTTGCAGACTTTCAGCGTCCTCTGCACACTTTGATCTGCCACCCGTCTTAGTGTCATCTGCGAATTTTGATGCACTACACTTGGTCCCCTACTCCAAATCATCTATGTAAATCGTAAACGAATTGCGGTCATTAACTCCATATGATATCAAGAAACGGCTGAAGACACTGGATACAGCAAACACTGGATCTTTCCAACAGCCTTGCTGTAGTACTAAAGAACTGTGCTCCAGAACTAGCAGCAGTTCAAGAAGGTGGTTCACCACTGCCTTCTCGAGGTTAATTAGGGATGGGCAACAAATGCTGGCCTTGCCAGCAATGCTTACATCTCATGAAAGAATAAATAAGAGGAAAGGCCTCAACTTGCTGCAGAAAGATTCCAAGGCACCTTTTCTGAATAAGATTAGGGAATCCATATCGTGCAGAGCATTTGTTTCCCAACCACCAGGAAGCGTTTCAAGGTTGTGATCTTGCTATGCAGAGGCTATTGCATTCTCTACAAAACAAAGATCAATCATTTGTGTGTAAAGCGTTTCGGAATGTGCTGATCACATGAAAGGCGCCAAGGCACTATATAAATGCAATTTTCTCCTGGCAGAAATCAGCAAATTGTTTTCTGATGCGGCTGCAGATGAAACCTATGACTTCAGTGGCCAACATAGAATCTCCTGAAATCATAAGAGCCGCTGCTATTTTCACCTACTCCAACGGTGATGCTCAATCCCAGCAAAAACAAGATTGCAAGAACATCACTATTCCTATTTAACCATCTCCTATTCTCCAATTGAGCATTTTACAGATGTCGGTGCACGTGAGATTTTAATCTTTGTGTTTTGTGCACATTTTTAAATAACCTCCAGTTCTGCGGAAGGGTCTAGACCGGCAACAAAAACAGAAAATGCTAGAAAAACACAAGTCTGGCAGCATCAGTGGAGAGAGAAACAGATTTAACACTCCAAATCCAACCCAATATAACTCTTCAGAGTTTCAAACAAGATTGTATTTGAAGCATTAACACTGTTTCTCTTTCCACAGATGCTGCCAAACCTGCCAGGTTTTTCCAGCATCTGCAGTACTTTGCTTGTATTCAAGACATTTATTTTATTCATTCGTGGGACATGGACATCGCTGGCTGGCCAGCATCTATTGCCCATCCATAGTTGCCCGAGGGCAGTTTAGAGTCAACTATATTGCTGTGGCTCTGGAGTCACATGTAGGCCAGACCGGGTAAGGACGGTAGATTTCCTTCCCTAAAGGACATTAGCGAACCAGATGGGTTTTTCCGACAATTGACAATGGTTTCACAGTCACTAGTAGATTCTTAATTCCAGATTTTTTTTATTGGATTCAAATTCCACCAGCAGCCGTGGTGGGATTCAAACCGGGGTTCTCAGGACATTAGCTGAGTTTCTGGATTAATAGTCTCTCGATAATACCACTAGGCCATTGCCTCCCCTGCGATGAAATGTTAACTTGCCTGTTGTCTCCACAGATGCTCCCTGACCTGAACATGACCAGCATTTGTGGCTTTTGTTTTCAACATTACAAGAAAGTCTGATATTCTCACTTGCTCCATCTAGCTTTCTTAATCCTGGTACAGCTAAAAAAAAACATTTCCTCCAAACAACTGCGGCAAGACTGTGGAAGATTAATTAGTAAACCAGAATAATCATGGCCTGCAATATCAAGGAAAAAATATAAACCTGAGCATATTTGGAAGTTATCGCATTGATCAAATTATTTCCAATCAATATTTATTTCTCAGAGACCAGCTAAATTCATGTGTCCTTACTTCCTGTTAAAAGATAAGATATTGACATTGCATAATGATGCTGCAGAATTGAATCACATCTAGTACAGTCTATTCCAGAACAGTCTGAGTACAAAAGAGAAACTGTTCTACATTCATTATGAGATAGAATGCACAGCGACAACTGCAATAAGTTTTTTAATTTTATTTATTAGTGGCACAAGTAGGCCGACATTAACATTGCAATGATGTTACTGTGAAAATCCCCATGTCACCTGTTTGGGTACACTGAGGGAGAATTTAGCACAGCCAATGCACCTAACCAGCTCGTCCTTCGGACTGTGGGAGGAAACCGGAGCACCCGGAGGAAACCCACGCTGACATGGGGAGAATGTGCAGACTCCGCACAACACAGTGCCCCCAAGCCGGGAATCAAACCCTTGGGGTCTCTGGCGCTGTGAGGCAGCAGTGCTAACCACTGTGCCACCCATTTTTCAATATGAAAAACAATTACGCACATTTCTGACTGAGCACAAGCAGTGTCTGGAGAAGTCACAGTGTTCTCCTGCATGGACAAGATGTGCATTTGGTCCACCTACAACTGGGAAAATAACTGCAGGCAGCCTCACTGCAGCATTCTTGCCTTCTTGATTTGAATATAGCAGAGCCACTGCAGTCATGGGTTTCATCTGCAGTCACATTAGAAAATAATTTGCCAAGTATTGGTAGGAGGAAAGAATTGCATTTATGTAGCACTTCTGGGGTAAACACAGTAAGAGTTTTAACAACACCAGGTTAAAGTCCAACAGGTTTATTTGGTAGCAAATACCATTAGCTTTCGGAGCGCTGCTCCTTCGTCAGATGGAGTGGAAATCTGCTCTCAAACTGTTTGTCCGAGTGGAATCGACTGCCGTCAGTGGTGGTGGAGGCAAACTCAATAGGGTCTTTTAAGAGACTCCTGGATGAGTACATGGAGCTTAATAGAATGGAGGGTTATAGGTAGGTCTAGAAGATAGGGATGTGTTCGGCACAACTTGTGGGCCGAAGGGCCTGTTTGTGCTGTAGTTTTTCTATGTTCTATGTTCTTAACATGTGTTCAAGGCATCCCTAAACACTTTATATACAAATGATTTTGTACTGTAGGGAAACACAACAATCAAACCTCTGCAGGGAAGATCCCAAACATGAAACTGTTTCTGTGGTATTGGTTGGGGAACAAATACTCTGCAGGATATTGATAGAATTCCCTGTTCTTATTCTAAACATGTGCCATGGAATCTTTTACATCCACAAGTAGACAGAATCTCAGTTCGATGTAAGAGCAAATGACTACGAATGCTGGAATCTGAAACCAAAACACAAAATGCTGGAGAAACTCAGCAGGTCTGACAGCATCTATGGAGAGAGAGTAGAGCTAATGTTTCGAGTCTGGATGACCCGGCGTCTGAGTCAGTTTAATGTGTCAGTTTACCTGGCACCTGATAGAAGTCTACAGGATTATGAGAGGCATGGACAGAGTGGATAGTGAGAAGCTATTTCCCAGGGTGGAAGAGTCAATTACTAGGGGGCACAGGTTTAAGGTGCGAGGGGTAAGGTTTAAAGGAGATGTACGAGGCAGATTTTTTACACAGAGGGTGGTGGATGCCTGGAACTTGTTGCCGGGGAAGGTAGCGGAAGCGGATATGGTAGTGACTTTTAAGGGGCGTCTTGCCAAATACATGAATAGGATGGGAATAAAGGGATATGGTCGGAAGGATAAGGGGTTTTAGTTAAGTCAGGCAGCATGGTCGGTGCAGGTTTGGAGGGCCGAAGGGCCTGTTCCTGTGCTGTAATTTTCTTTGTTCTTGTTTAGCTGAAAAATGGCATATCCAAAAAAGCAACAATTCCTCTATACTGCACTGGAGTGCAAACCTGGCCATATGTTCATGTCTGAGGGTATGGCTTAAGATCACAACCTTCTGACAACTGAGCCAAGCCGACACTTTACATTGGAATGTAATGAGTGCATTTGCAGAATGTAATATTTGTGAGAAAAACCTTCTGCAGCCAGCTAATTTTTTTTTTGCCCAAGTACATTGATTGGTTTCTCAGTTAGGGCTCTATGTTAGCAAGGTCTGAGGGATGGCGTTCCTTTGCTTAACCTTGGCTTTCAGCAAACTTCCTCCATCCCCAGCTGCTCACACTCCTTTCAACCAGCGCTGAGCGCTGAGAGCTGAGGCTAAATGAAAAACGTCACATTTCAGCACTCAGTCTTTAAAGTCATCACAAAGGCAAGTGTGAGAATTTTTTGATAGAAAAGTAACTGTGCAAATATATTCCCAAGAACGTACAAGGAAAAAAAAACTATTGTCCAAACTTATTCTAAAGCATTCTTTAACATGTGGAAAATTTTCATGCTGATTAGTTGCATCCCTGCAGTCTTGTAGCTTTTGATTCAGCTCCATGTTATCTGCTCTAATCAGAGCAGCTCCAAGCACCCGTAACCTGAGGCTTGTTTAGTGAACAAGGGAACACAAACAAGACAAGCAGCTGGAGTGGCCCCCGTACTCGTTGGTGCGCATCTTTTCCCTTGCAGCGATGAAGGCCATTTTGTCAGGCAGCAGAGAGGAGAACAAAAGTGGCTCTGAAAACACCGTTACAGACAGGCAGATAACAAAGTCTAGATGCACAGCTAAAATTACCAATTAGTTTACCAATTGGCTGCAACGGATTCGATTGGTTTGTAATTAATTCTAGTTACTGGCGCATACAGCAGGATGGTTGGCGCCAACCCTTTGTCCTGTTGACACACAATACCAGTGCACAGGACCCAAGGGTCCCGGACATCAATACCTCTCTCTGCCTCACCTACAGCAGCCGGTGCAGAAGACATATCCTGTGGTGCTGAAACAGTGGAAAGTTGTGCTGCATAAGAAGGCGCTGACAAGAAAGGAACCTTTATGGGCTAAGCTGTGTAACAGCAAGCTTCATGCTAAAATAAACTCCACTGGATTGAGAGACAGGTTTTCTTGTGTATGAAGGGGATTTATTTTCTGAAGGTCAAGCCTGCCACACAGAAGCAACACTGAAATACAGCTTTCAGACAAATTATCATCCACCGGGACATTCTTTTACCTAGAAAATTGATCATTCTTTTCATTTCTTTCATTGGAAATGTACTGTGATCACGAGATAAACAGCAATTTCATTCATAACAAAACGTACAGCACGAGTAACCAAGGAGATGATCCAACACAAGCGCAGCACCGAGTTGTAGAAGGAGTTTGCATCGACAAGAACAACTTTGCAAAACGACAGGATAATTTATTGTTGTTGAGCATTTCCAACTGTTTCCCTAATCCAGCTCAGAGACAGCTAGTTAGAGGGATAGATAGATGTATGCTATACTGTACGGCAAAGAACTAACGCAAGGGTCCACTTCATCAGACTATAATTTACACGCTTTCTGAAAGGGTACTTTAATTGAGGTCAGAGGATTTTAATGGACTAACTTGTTCTTTCATTCTTTGTTTATTATACATATTTGAAGAACCTAAGTTCGTTCTGTGAGATATTCACAGGAATTCTCTATTTAATGTTGCTTTCGACTTTCCATACTTTTTCTTCTGGTTTTGAATGTCTGAATAGCTTCTCTCGTCCACCTGGAATTACAGATAACAACTTGGAAACAGGTTGTTTCGCTCAGTCTACACTGATGTTAATCCTCAACACAAGCAGAAGACATCATCCTAATTGCCTGTCTTGTTCCTAAATCCCTTTAT
Source organism: Mustelus asterias (assembly GCF_964213995.1). Taxonomy (NCBI): domain Eukaryota; kingdom Metazoa; phylum Chordata; class Chondrichthyes; order Carcharhiniformes; family Triakidae; genus Mustelus; species Mustelus asterias. Next base: position 6,457,704 of record NC_135829.1, on the reverse strand, counting down.
TCCATTTTCCTTCAACCATCTATTCCTTAATGCTGACACGACCTAGACTCAATCACCAACTTCTGTGTTGCCTCACAAGCTTGTGTAAAGACATTTTTCTTGTTCTCTATCCTAAATCTCTTTGCCTTTACTCTTGTAACTATGGTTCCATATTCTGGACTATTCACTGAGTGGAAACATTCTGTTTCTAACTGTTCTGTCCCATTCCTTCATTGTTTTGCACAACTCCCTCAAATTACCCTTTAATCTTTTGTTCTCATAAAGTAAAACTTGTAGATTGCTTGTACGTTTCAAAAGTCTTCTGTTCACATTCAAAACTATCCTTTGCATCACTAACGCAATCATATGCTTGTAATATTGATTTATAATATTGGAGTACTGTGCTCAGTTCTGGTCACCTCATTACAGGAAGGATGTGGAAAAGATTGAAAGGGTGCAGAGGAGATTTACAAGGATGTTGCCTGGATTGAGTGGCATGCCTTATGAGGATAGGCTGAGGGAGCTCGGTCTTTTCTCCTTGGAGAGACGTAGGATGAGAGGAGACCTAATAGAGGTATATAAGATGTTGAGAGGCATAGATCGGGTGGACTCTCAGAGGCTTTTTCCCAGGGTGGAAATGGCTGCTATGAGAGGACACAGGTTTAAGGTGCTGGGGAGTAGGTACGGGGGAAATTTTTCACACAGAGGGTGGTGGGCGAGTGGAATCGGCTGCCGTCAGTGGTGGTGGAGGCAAACTCAATAGGGTCTTTTAAGAGACTCCTGGATGAGTACATGGGACTTAATAGGATGGAGGGTTATAGGTAGGCCTAAAAGGTAGGGATATGTTCGGCACAACTTGTAGGGCCGAAGGGCCTGTTTTGTGCTGTAGTTTTCTATGTTTCTATGATTGGCTGGAAGATAAGAGACAGAGAGTAAGGATAAAGAATTTGTTAACTGATTGGTAGCATGGTGTGCCTGAAGGATGTGCTGGGAACACAGCTTTACATCATATGCATTAATGACTTGGATGAAGGAATAGAGAGGTGTACACCCAAATTTGCAGATTACATTTTTTTTTTCAATTCATTTTGCGGGATGTGGGCATTGCTGCCTAGGCCAACATTTATTGCCCACCCCTAGTGGCGCTTCAGAAGGTGGTGAGCTGCCTTCTTAAACCGCTGCAGTCACTGAGGTGCAGCTACACCTACAGTGCAGTTAGGAAGGGAATTCCAGGATTTTGACCCAGCAAAAGTGAAGGAGCGATGATATATTTCCAAGTCAAGACGGCGATTGACTTGGAGGGGAACCTCCAGGAGGTGGTGTTCCCAGGTGTCTGCTGCTCTTGTCCTTCTGGATAGTACTGGTCATGGGTTTGGAAGGTGCTGGCTAAGAAACCTTGAGAGTTGCTGCAGTGCATCTTGTCGATGGTACACACTGCTGCTCCTGTTCGTCGGTGGTGGAGAGATTGAATGTTTGTGGAAGGGGTAGCAATCAAGCGGACTGCTTTGTCTTGGATAGTGTCAAGTTTCGAGTGTTGTTGGAGCTGCACTCATCCATGAAACTCCCGAGTTGCGCCTTGTAGATGTTGGGCAGGCTTTGGGGTGCCAGGAAGTGAATTTCTCACCGCAGGATTCCTAGCTCTTGATCTGCTCTGGTAGCCACAGTATTCATATGGCTTGCCTAGTTCAGTTTCTGCCATTGAAAGTCAAGGGGCAGTGATTAGATCCTCTTTGGTTGGAGATGGTTATTGCCTGGCACTTGTGAGCGCGAACATTACTTGCCACTTGTTAACCCAAGCCTGGATATTGTCCAGGTCTACCTGAATTTGGACATGAACTGCTTCAGTAGCTGAGGATTCGCGAATGGTGCTGAACATTGTGCAATCATCAGTGACCACCCACTTTTGACCATATGGTGGAAGGAAGGTAATTGATTAAACGACTGAAGATGGCTGGGCCGGGGTCACGGCCCTGAGGGACTCCTGCAGTGATGTTCTGGAGCTGAGATGGTTGACCTCCAACCACCACAACTATCTTCCTTTGTGCCAGGTATGACTCCAACCCTTGATTCCAGTGTTGCTAGGGCTCCTTGATGCCATAATATGTCAAATGCTGCTTTGATGTTAAGGGCAGTCAATCTCACCTCACCTCGGGCATTCAGTCCTTTTGTTCACGTTTGAACCAAGGCTGTAACGAGGTCAGGAGCTGAGAGACCATGGCAGAACCCAAACTGAGCGTCAGTGAGCAGGTTATCACTGAGTAAGTGCCACGTGATAGAGTTGTTGGTGACTTCTTCCATCACCTTGCTGATGATCAAGACTGGAACATGGCAAGCTCTGGAGCACGACAAGTTCTGGAGCACAAGTCTTCAAGACTATTGCCGGAATATAGTCAGAGCCCATAGCGTTTGCAGCATCCAGTGCTTTCAGCCATTTCTTGATAACAAATGGAGTGAATTGAATTGGCTGAAGAGTGACACCTGCGATGCTGGGGACCACTGAAGGAGGCCGATATGGATCATCCACTTGGCACTTCTAGCTGAAGATTGTTGCGAATGCTTCAGCCTTAACTTTTGCACGGGTGTGCTGGGCTCATCCATCATTGAGGATGGGGATATCTGTGGAGCCTCCTCCTCCAGTGAGTTGTTTAACTGTCCACCACATTCATGCTGGATGTGGCAGGACTGCAGAGCTTAGATCTGATCCGTTGGTTACGGAATTGCTTAGCTCTGTCTATTACTTGCTGCTTTTGACGTTTGGGATGCAAGGACATCTCTGTTGTAGCTTCACCAGGCTGACATCTCATTTGTAGGTATGCCTGGTATTGCTTCCGTCATGCCCCCCTGCACTCTTCATTGAATGAGTGTTGAGGTATTGGTAGAGTGGGGATATGCTGGACCATTAGGTTACAGATCGTGGTAGAGTACAATTCTTTTGCAGCTGATGACCCACAGCGTCTCATGGATGCCCGATCTTAAGTTGCTCAATCTGTTCAAAACCTATCCCATTTAGCACAGTGGTAGTGCCACACAATACGATGCAGAGTATCCCCAATGTGAAGTCAGGACTTCGTCTCCACAAGAACTTGCAGTGGTCACACCTACCGATACTGTCGTGGACAGATGCATCTGTGGCAGGCAGGTTGGTGAGGATCAGGTCACGTATGTTGTTCCCCTCAGTATCTCCCGCAGAGCCAGCCTAGCAGCTATTAGAGTCTTTTAAGGCACGACCAGCTCAGTCAATAGACCGGGCCACTCTTGGTGAAGGACATTGAAGTCCCCATCTGGGGTACATTCTACACGCTTGCCACCCTCAGTGCTTCTTCAAAGTGGTGTTCAACATGGATGAGTACTGATTCATCAACTGAGGGGATGCAGTACGTGGTAATCAGCAGCTTTCCTTGTCTATGTTTGATCTGTTGTCATGAGACCCGGAGTCGATATCAAGGACTCCCAGGGCACCTCCCACCTAACGTATAGCACTGTGCCGCCACCTCTGCTGGGTCTGTCCTGTCAGTGGGACAGGGCATAGCCAGGGATGGTGATGGTGGTGTCCGGGACATAGTCTTACTCATGGTATCATACCTAACAGACAATGTCAGGCTGTTGCTTGACTAGTCTGAGACAGCTCTCCTAATTTTGGCAAAAGCCCGCGGATGTTAGTAAGGAGGACTTTGCAGAGTCGACAGGGCTGGGTTTGCCACTGTCGCTTCCGGTGCCTAGGTGGATGCCAGCTGGTCCGTCTGGTTTCATTCCTTTGAGACTTTTTGAACAGTTTGATACAATTGAGTAGGCCCTTTGGTGGGCAGTTAAAAGTCAACCACATTACTCTGGGTCTGAGGTCACGCATGTACGTCACCAGGTGGCAGGTTTCCTTCCCTAAAAGCCATTGGTGAACCAGATGAGACAATGGCTTCGTGGACATCATTAGCCTTTTAATTCCAGGTTTTTTTAAAAACTGAATTCGAACTCCACCACCTGCCAAGGTTCAAACCCAGTCCCCCAGGACAATACCCTGAATCTCTAGCTGACTAGTCCAACGACAATACCACTACACCACCTCCTCCCTGATACTTCATCTCCTTTCTTGAAATCCATTCGGGAGCTTTAAACCCTGCTTCATGGGCCAATATCTCCAAATAACACAGTCAAAATGTGAACGAGCGAATGATCGTACATTGGATTCTTCAAAGTTTCATCTTTATAACATGCAGCCAACGCTGGAAATTCTAATCCTGTCAACACACTAACTCACTCTGTGAATAATTGAAAGGATGGCAAAAACTTCCTGAATGCCATCGCCTGAGGCAAGAACTGCATTTGAGCCATTTCACCTTCATGCCAAAGAGGATAGGAGGTTGCTTCAGCATACACAGATTACTTTAACTGTGTCGCAAGTTCGAAACCCTGTTGATAACAAAAGGACTAAACAATTCAATGCTGTGATGACAGCTATGCTACCACACAATACAGGAAAGCCACACTGTAGCCAAAGGATTTAGACATTGCGCAATGCCCTTTTTTGCATGATTTTCATCTTTTATCACCTCAAATGGCTCCTATCATTATCAACAGGTCTGTAGCCAGCAGTACTTTAGCCCAAGTGTCATGTAACTCAACATGCTGTCTCCAGGCACAAGACAGGTTTGGAAGGACAGAAAAGGGATAATTAGATTGATGAATGTTTTGTGCAACTCCAAGTGGACATAGGAGAAAAATGTCACAAATCAACAAAGACACTTTAGTGAAATGGTAGAAAAAATGCTGTAACGGTGGTTTCGAGATTATATGTTTTCATAATTCATTTTCAAACCAAGATACTCATGACAACATTGTTAATGCATCACATCAGACACATAACATTATCCACCTTATCAAATATTATCCTAAAAGATACATTTTAGCCAGGGAAATGATTTCAAATGTCAAAGCAACAATGGCAGGAAGTTTTAAACTTTGAATCAGACGACCCACATTTGAATCGCTCTTAATTTAGCAATGTTTACTGCTTTTGCAGCAGGATTCGGAGCCCACCAACTATCAGCGGATTAATGAGATAGCTACAAAGTGGATTCAAGTCTAAGAACATCCACTCTCATACCCAAATCCAGCTAAATGGCAAAGCATGTTGGCAGAACGATAGACTTTAAATTATAATTCAAAACTATAGATTTTAGCTTCATTATTTTTTCAAATGACAGTTTTATTTAGTTTATTTATTTTATTAGTCACAAGTACGCTTACATTCACACCGCAATGAAGTTACTGTGAAAATCCCCTAGTCGCCACACTCCAGAGCCTGTTCGGGTACGCTGAGGGAGAATTTAGCATGGCCAATGCACGTAACCAGCACGTCTTTGGACTGTGGGAGGAAACCGGAGCACCCGGAGGAAACCCACGCAGACACGGGGGAGAGTGTGCAAACTCCACACAGGCAGTGACCTAAGCCGGGAATCGAACCCGGGTCCCCGGCGCTGTGAGGCAGCAGTGCTAACCACTGTGCCACCATGCCAGCCAACAAAAAAGTGCAAGACAACATCCATCAATTTTGATATATATAACTTTAATAAATGCTGTCTTTTCATTGTGAGATACTGCAGAAAACAAATTCTTTGCAGTTTTGTTTTGTCCCATGTTATAAAAAGTATGTTGTAAATTATTCTATAACTTGTGACTCTACAGATGTGTATTTTCCACTACTTGAAGCTAAATGCTGTGGTTTGGCCAAATACTTTAAGGTTTGCATTTCTTTCCCATTCCCAGACATTTTATTTTACAGTTCCAGACTGATCTATTGGTGGTATATAGCAAGCAAAATAGAATAGCAACATTAATATTCATCATTCCTTATTGGTCATTATAAGAACATAAGAACTAGGAGCAGGAGTAGGCATCTGGCCCCTCGAGCCTGCTCCACCATTCAATAAGATCATGGCTGATCTTTGCGTGGACTCAGCTCCACTTACCCGCCCGCTCACCATAACCCTTAATTCCTTTATTGTTCAAAAATTTATCTATCCTTGCCTTAAAAACATTCAATGAGGTAGCCTCAACTGCTTCACTGGGCAGGGAATTCCACAGATTCACAACCCTTTGTGTGAAGAAGTTCCTCCTCAACTCAGTCCTAAATCTGCTTCCCCTTATTTTGAGGCTATGCCCCCTAGATCTAGTTTCACCCGCCAGTGGAAACAACTTCCCTGCTTCTGTCTTATCTATTCCCTTCATAATCTTATCTGTTTCTATAAGATCTCCCTTCATTCTTCTGAATTCCAATGAGTATAGCCCCAGTCTACTCAGTCTCTCCTCATAAGCCAACCCCCTCAACTCCGGAATCAACCTAGTGAATCTCCTCTGCACCCCCTCCAGTGCCAGTATATCCTTTCTCAAGTAAGGAGACCAAAGCTGTACACAGTACTCCAGGTGTGGCCTCACCAGCACCTTATACAGCTGCAACATAACCTCAATGTTTTTGAACTCCATCCCTTTAGCAATAAATACAGATGGAATGGTCAAGAACAGGAAGGCAAACTGTTAGCAGCATAAAGGCCTGCTGACATCACTTGCAGTTACTACTACAGAGTGCATTTATGAAACATTCAGGGTAACCTGGCCATGTGAAAGGAATTGTCTACCTCCCCATAGGCTGCTACAGTCATTTATTATCTGATCCATTAGCCTGGAGCATCGGGCTACTCACAGTTGAATGCATTTTGTGGTTTGAATATGTGAAGTTTGAGCTATTTGTATAGCCCAAGGCACGGTCTCGAGTTAGGAAAGAAAAATATACAAAACGGCTGATCTTCTTACATGGTTAACAGTTCACAACCTAACCACAATCTTCCCATCTGCACATGCAACCACAACCAGGCCTCAGAGCCCCTGTCAACTGAGCGTATGACATTATACTGATTGTCAGAATTACACTGTAATCAATAATAATACAGGCCTATTAGACACTAAAATGCATCATGTACATATCTACCCAAATTAAACAAAAACACAGAAGGACCATTGTTACCTCCCAGATTACTTTCAAATCCTTGGAACAGTTTTATATTATGTAACAAAATAATTAAATGCTTGCAGATCGCAGTTCAGCTTAAATGATCGCCATTCACAGTTCAAATAGTTGTTTTCACATCCTCTGTATCACAGAAGGATTTGCGGGCTATTTAACAGTCAGGTAGGCTGCATCATGAATGCTTCTTCCATGGCCATAGCCGCCTTTGTACCAGCTGATAAAATGGTTAATGATGGGGTGATTTTATGAGCTTCCACTGCTCCGTACAATGGGAGAAGAGGCACACGCACCAGCCACAAGTATCCCACTAAATATCAGCCCAGATGTGAGAGCCAGAGCTTGTCTCCACTCACCACGTAGGTTTGGGATGGAGTTCGAATCCTTTGCGTTCTGACTCCGAGATGGGAATGCTATCACTAACTGAAAGGCTTGCTCCAAATAAGACATTTGATACAGTTTAATATCTAACTTGTTTAACAGTCAATGAGAATGAACCAACATAAAAAAGCTTATTTATTAGTCACAAGTAAGGCTTACATCAACACTGCAATGACGTTACTGTGAAATTCCCCTAGTCGCCACAGCCCGGCGCCTGTTTGGGTCAATGCACCTAACCAACACGTCTTTGAGATTGTGGGAGGAAACCGGAGCACCCGGAGGAAACCCACGCAGACGCGGGGAGAACGTGCAAACTCCACAGTGACCCAAGCCGGGAACCCAGGTCCCTTGTGCTGTGAAGCAGCAGTGCTAACCACTGTGCTACCGTGCCACTCCCTCTCCAAAAGAGAAAATGCTGGAAAATCTCAGCAGGTCTGGCAGCATCTGTATAGAGATCAAAGAGCTGATGTTTCGAGTCCAGATGACCCTTTGTCAAACATACCCCTCTCTACTCGCAACATAGAGAAAAGTGAAAGTGAAGTCTAAACTTAGGTCAGGAGAACTACTTTCTGTTGGAAGATCCACCACATTACCCATCTCAGCTCAAACATGACAATTCTGAGTCAGTTAATACACCCTGCAATGGATCTAATGATTTATTCCAATTATACAACAGCAACTTTGGTGCAGACACAATGGGCCAAATGACCACCTCCTGCGCTGTAACAATTCTGGAGTCATGCAATAAGCAAAATAGCAGATTTTGTGCACATTCCTCTAAGAATAGTTTCCCAACTCTGCTAATGTCTTATAATTTTAAAAATGCACAACGCCAGTTTCTAGCAATCCATTCATGTTTATGAACAATCAGTGTAGAAAAAGAAGGTGCACATACACAGCCTTTTAGTATGTGCTCAAAACATGAAGGCAGCTCACCACCACCTCCTCAAGGACGACTAGGGATGGGCAATAAATGCTGGCTAGCCAGCGACGCCCATGTCCCACGAATGAATTTTTAAAAAAATGGATTTTAATAAATCCCAAAGAACATCACAAACAAATGAATTACTTCTGAATTAGTCTCTTTTGTTTCTCTCAGAGAATTGGGATGCAGAAGGATCTAGATGTCCGAGTGAATCATAAAAGGTTAGTATGCAGGTACAGCAAATAGTAAGGAAAGTAGAGAATGTTATCTTTTATTGCATGGCAAATTTAATCCAAAAGTAGGGAGGTTATGCTTCAGTTGTGCAGGGCATTGGTGAGACCACATCTGGAGGACTGTGTCCAGTATTAGTCTTCTTATGCAACGATGTAAATCCATTGGAAGCAGTTCAGAAAGGGTTTACTGAACTAAATGTCTGGATTGGGTGGATTTGTGTTATGAGGAAAGGTTGGCCAGGCTGGGCCTGCATATCTTAAGGGATCTTGACAGGGTCAATGTGGAGAGGATGTTACCTCTTGTTGGTGAATCTAGTACTAAAGACCACTGTGTAAAAAAAAAGCACCGCCCATTAAGGTTAGGGGTGAGGAGATTTTTCTCTCTCAGAGGACTGAGAGACTTTGGAACTCTCTTCCTCAGATGGCGGTGGAAGCTGAATATCTTTAAGGCAGAGGTAAATAAATTCTTGATAAGCAAGGAGGCATCAGAGGTAGACAGGAATGTGGAACTCAGATCATCCATGATTCTATTGAAATGCAGAGCAGACTTGAAGGGCTGAATGGCCTACTCCCGCTCCTAATTTGAATGTCCCTATTATACCAGCCAATTTTCACGCAGCAAGACCCCATGAGCAGTAAATTAGATGAACCGATAGTTCAACTATTTTTGAGGGTCGAGGGAGGAATGTTGACCAAGGCATCAGGAAAAACTCCTTGGTTGCCTTTGAATTGTGTCCGGGATCCTTTATATCCATCAGAATTAAATGAACAGGCAGAGAGATTCAGTTTAATAGTTCATCCAAGATCTGGTACCTCTGACCATGAATATCCTCTGCATTGCACTAAAGTGTCAGCCTTGAATATTATTCAAGTCTAGAGGTAGAGCCTGAACACATAACCTTCTGAGATAGATTGCTACCAAGCTGGCACAAAGGTGGAATAATAAATAAAGCTTACATTTTCAAGTAAAGTTTATTTATTAGTCACAAGTAAGGCTTACATTAACACTACAATGAAGTTACTGTGAAATTCCCCTAGTCGCCACAGCCCGGCGCCTGTTCGGGTCAATGCACCTAACCAGCACATCTTTCAGGATGTGGGAGGAAACCAGAGCATCCGGAGGAAACCCACGCAGACACGGGGAGAACGTGCAAACTTCACACAGATAGTGGCCCAAGCCGGGAATCGAACCCGGGTCCCTGGCGCTGTGAGGCAGCAGTGCTAACCACTGTGCCACCCGTGCCGCCCCCCATCCTGCTTACAGCAACTGCGTAGCAAATTATGTTTTCCCCAGTCCTGCATAATTTTGGACTGAGAGCAGGGCAGCAAAATCTCTTAATTTAAAAAAAAATCACTTTGTGCAACATCAGCACTGCAGAGTTAAACACTGCTCAGAGACAGGTGTAGCACGAAGCTGAAAATCCCTCTGACTGGCAATTTAAACAAAGGTGAATTAAGAGCAGGGTCTGAAAGGAGTTTATAACGAGAACGGGGTTATCAAAAACTGGGCAGAAAATGCACAAGGAATTACATGCCACCCATGCACTGGTCCAAAATTGGTCATCAATCTCACTTCATAATCAGACGTGCTTGCAGGAATGTTGTGATATGCCACTTACTAGGAAGGGTTAAAAGCCCAGTTCAGACATTAAGCAGGAAACAAAAGAATGCCCAAAGAATGTTGAACCTCAACACTGCCATCTACCGTCAACTAACGATGCACTCTGTGTGACCAACATTTCTCCAACCAACAGCTACTGCTTGTGTTTGGAAACTGAATGCAGGTGAACTCTCAGAACCTAAATTAACCAAGAAAGGAGAAAATGTTGATCAAACCAGGAATAAAATAATCATCTGATGGCAGTGTACATGAGAATTTTTTTTAAATTCAGTTATGGGATGTGGGCGTTGCTGGCTAGGCCAGAATTTATTGCCCATCGCTAGCTGCCCTTGAGAAGAGGGCACCTGATGAAGGAGCGGCACTCCGAAAGCTTGTGCTACCAAATAAACCTGTTGGACTTTAACCTGGTGTCATGAGACTACTTATTGTGCCCCACCCCAGTCCAACGCCGGCAACTCCACACCATGCCCTTGAGAAGGTGGTGATGAGCTGCCTTCGTGGACCGCTGCAGTCTCTGAGTTGTAGGTAAGGCCACAGTGCTGTTAGGGAGGGAGTTCCAGGATTTTGACCCAGCGACAATGGAGGAATGGCAATTTATTTCCAAGTTAGGATGGTGTGACTTGGAGAGGAGCCTCCAGGTAGTGGCATTCCCAGGTATCTGCTGCCATCCTTTTAGGTAGTAGTAATCATGGGTTAGGAAGATGCTGCCTAAGGAGCCATGGGAAGTTCCTGCAGTGAATCTTGCAGGTGGTGCACACGACTGCCACTGTTCATCAGTGGTGGAGGGCGTGGAAAGGGTACCAAACAAACAGGCTGCTTTGACCTGGATGGCGATGAACTTCTTGAGTATTGTTTGAGCTGCATTTACCCAGATAAGTGGAGAGTATTCCATCACACTCCTGACTTGTGCCTTATAGACGGTGGACAGGCTTTGAGAAGTCAGGAGGTGAATTAATCGCCGCAGAATTCCTAGCCTCTGACCTGCTCTTGTAGCCAATGATTTTGCATGGCTGCTCAGTTCACTTTCTAGATAATGGTAACCCCCCCCCAGGATGTTGATAGTGGGGGATTCAGCAAAGCTAATGCCATTGAAAGTCATGGGGCAATGGTTAGATTTCTCTCTTGTTAGAGATGGTCTTGCACTTGTGTGAGACAAATGTTAATTGCCACTTGTCAGCCCAAGCCTGGATATTGTCCAGGTTTTGCTGCATTTGGGCATGGACCGCTTCAGTATGTGAGGAGTGCTGAACATTTTACAGTCATCAGCAAACATCCCCCTTATGATGGAAGGGAGGTCATTGACGAAGCAGCTGAAAATGGTTGGGCCTCGGACCCTACCCTGAGGAACTCCATCAGTGTTGTCCTGGAGTTGAGATGATTGACATTGAACCAATGCAATCTTCTTCCTTTGTTCCAGGTATGACTCCAACTAGCAGAGGGTTTTCCCCCCGATTCCCATTGACTCCAGTTTTGCTTGGGCTCCTTGATGCCATACTTGCTCAAATGAGAGCAGTCACTCTCATCTTTGGAATTCAGCTCCTTTGCCCATGTTTGAGACTGTAATGAGATCAGGAGCTGAGTGACCCTGGCAGAACCCAAACTTATCGTCAGTGAGCTCACTCTGCATAACAGTTCATGAAAATCTCTGTTGTGGTAGACATATCCCTTTCCTTCAAGATGCTATGTTCAGCCAATATATAATTCACCTCTTTAGCTATGGATCTAAGAATGTGACACTCGGATTCAAAATACTATGCTCATCAAACGCTCATGGAAATTTCAGGTTTCAACGCTGCTGGAACCAGGGAAATATCTTCTGCAGAAAGCAACCATTCAGGCTTAAATATGGAGGCATAAGTCTGGAAAGGGACAGGTAGTTATACAAACTGGAGTCAAGAATAAAGCAATTGTACCTACTCTGTACATTCGATATAAACTGCCTCTTTTTTATTCCATCTCAAGTCTTTCATAAATGAAACATTTTTTTAAAGTCAGTTTTAAAATTAGATTTCCTATTATTTCCTATTATTTTGATTGGTTCAATCTTCCAAACTTTTATAAATTTTTTATTCAAAAAGGGTCCCTGTGTGTTTTCAAAGTCTATTTATATTGTAGATTCCAAACTGCATGTCATTTAGAGGTATGCTTTCCAGTTTGGTAGGGAGTACAGAACAGCTTGACTCACAGGCTTTATATAGTAACATCACTCCTTTGAGAACAGATGAAACTTATTTGATTCCATTGTGTTAATTAAATCCCAAGCAAGATGGTGAAACTAGACACAAATCCTTTTCATGATACTTGGTTTATTTACAGAATGCAACATTACATGTCCAATTCCCACCTACTCATAGAATCATAAAATCCTACAGCGCAGAAGGAGGCCATTTGGCCCATCGAGACTGCACCAACCACAATCCCACCCAGGTCTTATCCCCATAACCCCGTGCATTTACCCTAGCTAGTCCCCCTGACACTAAGGGGCAATTTAGCACAGCCAAACCTCCTAACCTGCACATCTTTGGAGTGTGGGAGGAAACCGGAACACCCGGAGGAAACCCACGCAGACACGGGAGAACGTGGAGACTCCACACAGACAGTGACCCAAGCCAAGAATCGAACCCGTGTCCATGGCGCTGTGAGGCAGAAGTGCTAACCACTGTGCCACCGTGCCGCCCCACATTACTCACACCCAATGTCCCAGAAATCCTTCTTTATACCCTTTTGAGTAACCCAATGGAACAAACAACAAACGAATTAACAAATCAGAGAGTCACAGAGTCACAGAGATTTACAGCATGGAAACAGGCCCTTCAGCCCAACATGTCCATGCCGCCCTTTTTTTCAAACCCCGAAGCTCGTCCCTATCGCCCGCATTTGGCCCATATCCTTCTAGACCCATTTTACCCGTGTAACTGCCTGAATGCTTTCCAAAAGACAAAATTGTACCCGCCTCAACTACTACCTCTGGCAGCTTGTTCCAGACACACACCACCCTGAGAGAGAAAAAAGTGCCCCTCTGGACACTTCTGTATCTCTCCCCCCTCACCTTAAACCTATGCCCTCTAGTTTTAGACTCCCGGACCTTTGGGAAAAGATATTGACTATCTTTTAGATAGAGTAAAGCACTCTCTACACGGTCATCAAAAATTCGAAGAACAGGTACAGTACAGTGTCAGATATAGAGTAAAGCTCCCTCTGCACTGTCCCCCATAAAGCACTCGCAGGACAGGGACAGCACGGGGTTAGATACAAAGATCTCCATATTAGGTTTAGAAAGTCAGAACCAATTAAATTGACAGGTTCTTAAAGGAGCAAAGTCTTTATGTGCGCTCAGGGCAGTTGATCAATGCCCTTCACCTATGTAACTTTAACCTTGATAATATAATTAACATTCAATCAACACAATTGCAGTATTTTAACCTGAAAGGTGGAGTCAAATACTTTTCTGGCATATAATTTAATGCAGATGAGGGCAGCACGGTGGCACAGTGGGTTAGCACTGCTGCCTCACAGCGCCGGGGACCTGGGTTCGATTTCCGGCTCGGGTCACTGTCTGTGCAGAGTTTGCACGTTCTCCCCGTGTCTGCGTGGGTTTCCTCCAGGTGCTCCGGTTTCCTCTCTCAGTCTGAAAGACGTGCTGGTTGGGTGGATTGACCCAACAGGCGCTGGAATGTGGCGACTGGGGAATTTCACAGTAACTGCATTGCAGTGTTAATGTAAGCCTTACTTGTGACACTAATAAATAAACTTTAACTTGAAAATTACCTCGCAAGAAAAGAAACGATGGTCATACCTTGCATTCCACCACACTCTGGTCTGACTCACACGTGACATAAATTTCATCCACTGCTCGTCGGAGATTGTCAAAAAGAAATGCCCAATAGCGTGCCCGTAAGTCAATTTTTCTGGGCTGTCGACCCTTTGTTGGGCTCTTCTCCACTGCATTCTTCTCCCCAACAGTGCTCAATGAAGACTTTTCTGTTGAAGCAGCCTGCAACTAAAAAGAAATGGCAGTTCCATGATATAGTGCATATTGCACAACAGGTAAGCTCACACAGAAATGGTCAAATTAATAATCCAATAAAGGAAGTGACTGTAAAATACATTTAAGAGATTCCTCAGAAAACCACAAGCTAATTGCTTTGCTTTGAACATGAACAGGACGGCCTCAACCGGGATATTGGGTTCATGTCACACTATTTGTAACTCCCACAGTTGCGTGGACCTGCAGAGTTTCACTGGCTGTCTTGTCTGGAGACAATACACATCTTTTTAGCCTGTATTGATGCTCTCTCCACTCCCATTGTTTTGTTTCTTAAAGACTGGATTAGTTGTAAGTATTCGCATTCCAACCATTATTCATGTAAATTGAGTCTGTGTCTTTATAAGTTCTGTTTGTGAACAGAATTCCCACTCACCTGAAGAAGGGGCTCAGAGCCTCGAAAGCTTGTGTGGCTTTTGCTACCAAATAAACCTGTTGGACTTTAACCTGGTGTTGTTAAACTTCTTATTGAACAATAGAAACATGGGTGGCAAGTTGGTGTAGCAATAGATCCTCCAATGTAAACATAAAAACTGACTGTAAACATTTCTATAGGTACGTAAAGAGAAAAAGATTGGCAAAAACGAATGTAGCCCCCTTACAGTCAGAAGAGGGGGGGGGGGGATTCATAACAGGGAACAAAGAAATGGCCGAGGAACTAAATTAATATTTTGCTTCGGTCTTCACAAAGGAAGACATGAATAATGTGCCAGAAGTCCTGAGAAACATAAGTTCCACAGTGAGGAGCTGAAGGAAATCAGTATTAGTAGAAAATGGTTTTGGGGAAATTGATGGGATTGAAGGTGGATAAATCTCCAGGACCTGATAATCTTCATTCCAGAGCACTTAAGGAAGCGGCCCTGGAAATAGTAGATCCAATGGCGATCATTCTCTAAAATTCTTTGGACTCTGAAATGGTTCCTACAGATCAGAGGGCAGCTAATGTTAGCTGACTATTCAAAAAGGGAGGTAGAAAGAAAACAGACCAGAGAGCCTAATGTCGGTAGTGGGGAAGTTGCTACGGTCCATTATGAAGGATTTCATAGCACAGCATTTTGAAAGCAGACAAAGTCAGCATAGATTTATGAAAAGAAAATCATGCTTGACAAACCTACTGGAATTGTTTGAGGGTGTAACAAGTAGCATTGACCAGGGAGAACCAATGGATGTGGTTTATTTAGACTTTCAGAAGGCTTTCGAAAAGATCTCACATAGCCAAATTCTATGTAAAGTTAAAGCGTAAGGGATTGTGTCTTGAGATGGTTAGAAAGCTGGTTAGCAGACAGGCAGCAAAGAGTTGGTATAAATGGGCCTTTTTTCCAATTGGCGGGCAGTAATTAGTGAGGTACCACAGGGATCTGTGTTGGGACCCCAACTGTTTACATTATACATTAATGATTTGGATCAGAGAACTAAATGTATTATCTCCAAATTTGCAGATGATACAAAGTTGTGGGGGGGGGGGGGGGGTGAGCTGTGAGGAGGATGCAGAGATGCTTCAGAGTGATTTGGACAGGCTGGGTGTGCGGGCATTTGCATGGCAGATGCAGTATAATGTGGATAAATGTGAGGTTACCCACTTTGCTGGCCATAATCGGAAGGCAGATTATTATTTGAATGAGTGTAAATTAAGAGAGGTGGATACACAGCGAGACCTTGGTGTCCTCCTGCATCAGTCGTTGAAAGTAAGTGCACAGGTACAGCAGGCAGTGAAAAAGGCAAATGGTATGTTGGCCTACATAACGAGAGGATTTGAGTATAGGGATAGAGATGTTTTGCTGCAATTGTACAAAGCATTGGTAAAGCCACACCTAGAGTATTGTGTACAGTTTTGGTGTCCTTATCTGAGGAAGGATGTCCTTGCTAGAGAGGGAGTGTAGCTAAGGTTTAACAGACTGATTCCTGGGTTGGCAGGACTGTCATATGAGGAGATACTAAGTCAGTTAGGATTACATTCATTGGAGTTTAGAAGAGTGAGAGGGGCCCTCATAGAAACTTATAAAATTCTAACAGGATTAGACAAGGTAGATTCAGAAAGAATGTTCCCGATAGTGGAGGAGTCCAGAACTAGGGGTTATAATTTGAGGATATGGGGTAAACCTTTCAGGACTGAGTTGAGGAGAAATTTCTTCACCCAGGGAGTGGTGAATCTTTAGAATTCACTATCACAGAAAGTAGCTGAAGCCCAAAACCTTGTGTGATTTCAAGAAGGAATTAGATATAGCTCTTGGGGCTAAAGGGATTAAGAGGTATGCGGGGAAAAGGAGAGATTAGGGTATTGAATTTGATGAGCAGCCACGAATATATTGAACGACGGGGCAAACTTGAAGGGCCAAATGGCCTACTCCTACTTCTATTTTCTTTGTATGCTTTCTGTGTAACATTATGTTCAGCTTTCAATGTTAGGAAGGCACTGTCTCGCAAAGATTTCCCACTCCACAAATCCCAAATCTTAACTGTGTCAATCACTGTCCCACAAGGAAGAAAAGAAAAATTGGATGGTAAGGGGTCCCGAAGCGGTTTCCAGGATCAAACAGGATTGGCAGAAGTCTTGGGAATCTGTTCTCATGTATGTTCTCATCAATTAAACACGATGCCTCCAAGAACTAATAATGCTGCACTTGCTAAAATATGCAGGGTATGAAATTAACAGCCTGATTATAACTCATCTCAAACCAAAAGAGAAAATGCTGGAAAATCTCAGCAGGTCTGGCAGCATTTGGAAGGAGAGAAAAGAGCTGACGTTTTGAGTCCAGACGACCCTTTGTCAAAGCTTTGACAAAGGGTCATTTGGACTTGCAACATCAGCTCTTTTCTCTCCTTCCAAATGCTACCAGACCTGCTGAGATTTTCCAGCATTTTCTCTTTTGGTTTCAGATTCCAGCACCCGCAGTAATTTGCTTTTATAACTCATCTCAAAAATCAGTGAACACACTCTGGGATCCACTTTTTTTGCTACATTGGACTACACAGAGGGATCTCGTGTGGATTTTACTATAAACTCAGTGACCTTATCAGCTACTGATGTTACTATGTAATGGTTCTATAGTCTTAAGTGTGAATCCTGAGTGGCACTTGTTTCTAAATATCAAGGATATAATTTACCTGCACATGCAAAGTTGGAAAGAACTTGAGTAATATGTTAGGGAGTTTCTTCTAAGTTTAAAGAATATATCACTGTTTTATATACGAGGGAGATGGTGGTGTAATGGTAATTTTCTTGGATTAGTAACCCAGGGGACATGGATTCAAAACCCACCATGGCAGCTGGTGGAATTTAAATTCAATAAATAAATCTGTGATTGTAAAACTAGTCTCAGTAATGGTGATCATGGACAATTATCATTGATTGTGAACCCACCTGGTTCACTAATGTCCTTCAGGGAAGGAAATCTGCCATCCTTACTTGGTCTGGCCTACATCTGACTCCAGACCCACAGCAATGTGGTTGGACTTTTAACACCCGCTGAAATGGCCAAGGGAGACACTCATTCAAAGGGCAATTAAGATGGGCAACAAATACTGGCCTTGTCAGCAATGTCCACATGCCATAAGAGAAAATATGATATAGAGAATTTTTCCCAAATTCGTGATGGAATTCAATTTCATCCAAATTCTATATCTCCATCATTCTCTCTGTACTACCTCAGTCCCCGTACACAAACCCTGAAGAGCTGCTTGGACCCGCAACATTTGATTCAGAGGCAGGAGTCCAACAAATCGCGCGAATTTGACATGAGCGTGACATAAACTTGCAAAGATTTGGTAAAACAAATAACCCTAGTTTGAAAGGCTTGCGTTCAAAGACATGACCGTGCATGATGGTCAATCAGCCCAATGTTACCAACAGCCTCTGCTCAAAGAAGGATGATGGCCACTTTGATGGAGGCCAACATCCACAGATTTGTATCCCAGCTTCCAGAGAGGACAAGAGGGAACAAAAAGGAAAGATTTGGATGAAAGAACGGACAAGGAAAATGAAAGCCTCACAAATGTTTAAGGCACAACAAAATGATAACAAATCAACACTTGGTTCTCATGGTTCAAAATCCTTTACTTAGTAGAATTTCCAATCTTAATATGTAGCTAGTGCCCCTTGTGTTTCAAAGCAAGTCTCCAACAGACATAATTAACTTTCTAGAACGAAGCGTGCATCTATTATCCTCCATGCTTGCTCAAGCATTTCAAAGACTGTTTAACTTACTTTCAGCAAGTTACTAACCATATTACTCTGTGGTTTTCTACATCTGAGGATCACACAGATAAGCATCACGGTAAATGTACATAACGAAAATTCACTTCAAAGCAATCTAGCAGGGTGATAAAGGGCATTGGAAAAAGGTCACACTGAAATGTTCTAAATCAAAAACTATTCATTAAATCATCAGAAACTAGAGACTTTGATGGTAGAAAAGATAACGCTCTCCTGAAAAACATTTTACCTGGTTTGAAGGAGGGGGCAGGGTTAAGAAAATCCACAAGTTCCAAGAGGTACATCATAGATGTGCTGCTGAGATTAAATCTAATGTGAGCAGAAACCTCATGAGTACCCGCTGTCAATGTAATCATCGCTGGAAGAATACTGCCCGCTCAATGTATGATATATATGTATATATAGCGTCAGATCACATTTTTCAGGATGTCCGAAAGCACTTCACATACAATAAATTACTGCTATCAGGTCATCACCTGCAATGTTGTCCTTCCAACCAACCTGTCTTTCGTTAACTCTTCGGCACATTGTACCAGTGAAGTGCTTTACCAATATTTGGCCAACGTCTCAACTAACATTTGAGCCATTTCCTAGTTCTCCGCTGACTCAAACTGTAATGAACAGCTCTTCCTTCCCATAAATGTGCCAAAGGCCAGGGGTGTGGAGGCGGTAGTTGGTTAGAAACAATGAACAAAATGGTTAAGGAAGTGGGTTTCGTACCAGTCGTTCTAGTATTTCCATATCAATTTAATTATGAGAACTGAGAGACATTCCTTAACATTAGCAAGCAAATGTTATGATTAGGTAACTAATTATATCTAGATAGGATACAATCAGACTCCGAACAGCGGTCTGTAAAATAGCAGGCTATTAATTTCTGCGCCATCTAAAGTTATTTTCAACCATAACGTATAACCTTTTATGTATTCAACGCTGGATTAAGATTGAAGCAACAATCTAACATACAAACTGTACAAGACTGGAAGACATTAATGTCAGGGCAACATTCAGAATATTCTGCTGCCAGTGTCTATCCATCATCTTCAGCACCCTGACAACACATGCATCTGCTCATGACATTGGTCCCTGAACTGTAAAAAGAGAAATTGCAAGGCTATGGTTGAAACTGTAGAACTTAATGGATATTTGGTATATGCAGCGCGTGTGAATTCTTCTAGGTGAGGAACTGGCAAGGCTATAACCAAAATCTGATTTTTTAAGTGGGCAATCCAGATGTTCTGATTTGATTTGATTTATTGTCACATGTATTGGGATCCAGTGAAAGGTATTGTTCCTTGCGCGCTATACAGGCAAAGCATACAGTACATAGGGAAGGAAAGGAGAGGGTGCAGAATGTAGTGTTGCAGTCGTAGCTAGGGTGTAGAGAAAGATCAGCTTAATATGAGGTAGGTCCATTCGAAAGTCTGATGGCAGGAGGGACGAAGCTGTTCTTGAGTCGGTTGGTAGATGATCTCGGACTTTTGTATCTTTTTCCCGACAGAAGGTAGTGGAAGGGAGTATGTCCGGGGTGTGTGAGATCCTTGATTATATGCTCAGTACTATACTGCATATTTATCATTGCAAATTATTTACATGATCTAATTGTAAATAAATTTGATTGGTTGATTTACGTTTAGCAAAGCTGGCTCTGTGTGCAACATCTTTTATCATACAAGTGGCTGAGGACATTGGAGGCTTGATACAGCAAGTGACTGCAAGAGTTATTGGGTCATAAATGATACAGAGCATGTTTGGAAACCACCAGATCATTTGAATGAGAGAATGCGTAACATGCTGAAAATGTACAAAAGGTTTCCCGCACAGATTTGAGTTTCAGTTCAACATGCAAAGTTGAAAGTTTTTCATTCAAATACTGTATTTCTTCACTCCCTCGATTTTTAAAATATATGTATTCTATATTTTAAAAACAGCAATCTGCAACTACAATACAAGAAACTAGGATTCTCATCTAGGAGGCATTTAATTTCCATTATTCTATAAGAATCATTGTTCATATAACACAGATAAGATATGGAAGTTCCCGAGCACAAAAGGATTTTTCCTGAACTCGCCATGGGGAAAAAACAGCTTACCATACACAATTCTGCAACCATCATCCAAGATAATTCAAAATTACTGCCCTTTCAAAGAAGGTATTTCTATTTTCCTTCCCAACAGTGACAATGGCCTTCTATCCACGATGCACATAAATCTCAGGAGCCCTACAATCATTTGTACTGCCTCGAGTTTACTTAGATGGAAATCTGCCATTTCTTAGACCATCTACTTCATTTGTCCAAAACTGTCTGAATACAATGACTTACATTTTATAAATTTGCTGCTTTCATGCATCACACAGTCGCTGTACAATTGAGTCTGGTCAAGAGTCATACAGAATAATCATTGAGCTTAATGTTGATTATTGCAAAATCCATTATGTGTCGAACCTCACTTTTCTGATGCAGCTTTCAATATGTAGCGGTAGTTTAATCAGAAACACACAATATGAAATGGCCTTAACTATTTAATTTCGTCACTAAAAAAGCAGCTTACTTGACTTTGCGGTTACACCGACACCGTCAACTACAGCATGCAAGCTTAAATTTCAGAGCTATAACTGAAAACAGCCTGCATCAGTTGAAAGAAAGCTAATTGTTCGCTGGGTCTCACAAAGTTTGCGACCCTCGTACATTGCTCAATTCTGATCAGATGATATTTTTCCTCTTGCACTGACAACAGCACAGCTGGTATCTGGAATAGACTGTCCAGTCTGGATGCATTTGCTACACGGCACTCCAAATAGGGAATTTTAAAAAGTATTCCTCCCACAAAGTAAGACTCATCTCTGTCAGACTCTGAAATCACTATTGTACAGATGAAAATTAGTCTTAAAGTTTGTAGCTATGTGGTCACTAATAAAAATCAGTTTAGCAGCAGAAAATCGTTTGAGAGTGTAACCCTATCCAACTGCACAGACTGAGGTACCAGTTGGCTAATGGAAAGGTCATCTTCAGTCCCCAGCCACCAGCTAGACCTGACACCACTCGTTTGTCACAGTTCAATAACTGCTACTCAAAGGAGAGGCAGTCTACCTGCGAGAGAATAATCTGGCTGCGCAGCTAAAATTTAGCATTTTACTCTCCATTAGCTGCATGCAAGGGCCATAGTGATCCAGATGCAGGACAGCTACAGGAATGGCAGCGCATTGTTAGTATTCATCTCCAGCCAGCTCTTTATCCTGGACTGAAAACACACAATCAGGAATACAGCAAAAAATTATTGTTACCATTACCACACAGTAAATAATACATCTAAGTGATCGAAGCAAGAGTTCAGAAAATGTAGCAGCTATCAGCATCCCTAAAATTCAAATAGAATGATTATACACTAGGAAAAAAAACATATGGAGAAATAAAGAATGTCAGGTTTCATTTTAAAATGCAATTTTAGGCCTTGGATATGGTAGCTTGCATACCCATCACCTGCATAATAGGCATTAACAGTTTCTGCTTCTCCAGTCTCCACACTGACGTTCTTAACACCAATCAATAGTCCCAGCAAACGGCTCAGCCATGCATTACTTGAAGTCTGACCTCACACACGCCTTATTGATTTTAAATCCCTGCAATTTGGGAAACAAAACAACAATTTTGTCTTTTTCTTTGCTGCTGATCAAAAGCTAATTGAAACCCACGGGGTATCGTGGGCTACACATCCGACCTCAGGTGCAGAGCACAACCCTGCCCTCACTACCAAACGTTCAGCTCAGTTTCATTCATCGGGAACAGCTAGTTTTACAGTGGGCTGATTAAGTACTTTCACCGTAAAATACTCAATTATTCACAAGAAGAGTAAGTGATATAAAATATTTTGCCACTGTAACAGCAAGTCCACTTTCAGTAGGGGAGTGTAGGTAGACATTTAGAAAGGAATTTTATTCTGCTACTGCATTGAATTTCAAGAGCGGAATACGAAGCCAGTTACGTGACATTGTTTACTATAATATGTAACATGAAATCACATTCTAGTCAAAAATGGTAAACTTTGCTGGAGATTTTTTTTTAAAACATAAATTATTAAAAGAGATTTGAATATAATATGCTGCAGTTAAAAATCAATAGGAAGCCAAGTACACAGCAAGGGTTTAGCAAGGATCAAGCCAATGCATCCATTATTGTCTTATTACAGCCAGACCTGCTTTAGAGGTTTATTAAGCAGCATTGCCCTCGTGATCTTATGGGAAGTCACTAGTTGCCTATTTGCAGTTCGTGGGAATAATTTTCAATTATCATCTGCTATGAGGGTTGAATATATGCAAACATATGACAAAAGTGAAACTTATTTCCACAACGCATTAGCTCTCCCACTGCCTATTTCAAGTAACTCCAATATTTTGTTTCCAATAACTCTCCTCATAGATTGTCTCTACAATTATCACCATGTCCTCTTGTGGGAATAGTGGTTGGTCCAATAGTTTTAAGTGTGGCTCACTTCAAG
Source organism: Mustelus asterias (assembly GCF_964213995.1). Lineage (NCBI taxonomy): Eukaryota > Metazoa > Chordata > Chondrichthyes > Carcharhiniformes > Triakidae > Mustelus > Mustelus asterias. The sequence goes on along the minus strand of NC_135829.1, from coordinate 6,434,795 downwards.
TCTTGCGACACCATCACACACCAACCTACAGTTTTTCTCTACAGAAAGTAGAAGGTGGAGACTGTTCAGTTCTTCGAGCCTGCTGCACCATTCATTTTGATCATGGCTGATCATCAAATTCAATATCCTGATTCCCCTCCCCCCCCCCATATCCCTTGATCCCTTTAGCCCCAAGAGCTATATCTAATTTCTTCTTGAAATCAGACAATGTTTTGGCCTCAACTACTTTGTGAGAATGAATTCCACACATTCACCACCCTTTGGGTGAAGAAATTTCTCCTCACCTCAGTTCTAAAAGGTATTCTCAAACTATGACCCCCAGTTCTGGAATAAGCTGCAATTTCACAATTCTGCCAAAAGTTTCAAGTCCTGCTCTACGAACAAATTTGCTTTTAGAAATGGCAGAAAAATGTTCCAGTGCAGCAACAGTTATGCGTTCCCCTGAAGCCACGGTGTCCACTTGCAAACAACTTAATGCCTAAGCAGATACCAAGAATCATGTATAGTATTAGCAGGAGCACAATCCGGATGACTGCCTTGTACCCCTATATTTTACCTCATCAAAATCCTAATTGAGAACCTGGTTAGTACCATCCACTCATCATCTCAGATTACCTCCAGCACCACAGGAGGCTTGTACTCTTCACTCCCTTCAGCTCAGCACTATAGAGCTACACTGCTCGCTCACAACACAATTTTTGTTCAAAATTGTTTGATTGAAAGTTTTCACTTTACATTTGTCACGAAATGCAACAAATCCTTGAAATCTAGTACAGTACAGAGTAATCATTATTCCACATTAACATACAGAAAAAAACGGAGTTGGCTTATGAGAAGAGACTGAGTAGACTGGGGCTATCCTCTTTGGAATTCAGAAGAATGAGGGGGGATCTTATAGAAACATATAAGATTATGAAGGGAATGGATAAGGTAGAAGCAGGGAAGTTGTTTCCATTGGCGGGTGAAACTAGAACTAGGGGACATGGCCTCAAAATAAGGGGGAGGAGATTTAAGACTGAGTTGAGGAGGAACTTCTTCACACAAAAGGTTGTGAATCTGTAGAATTCCCTGCCCAGTGAAGCAGTTGAGGCGACCTCATTGAATGTTTTTAAGGCAAGGGTAGATACATTTTTGAACAGTAAAGTAATTAAGGGTTATGGTGGGCGGGTGGGTAAGTGGAGCTAAGTCCACGAAAAAAATCAGTCATGATCTTATTGTATGACAGAACAGGCTCGAGGGGCCAGATGGCCTACTCCTGTTCCTAGTTCTTATGTTATGTTCTTATGTTCTTATGAATATTCATACAAATGATTCCAATTATCCATCATTGCAATTGTTGTAGATGTGTCTCCTCTCACATGGATAAAAGAAAGGATATCTGATAAAGTGGGGGATAACAGGATAACATTGTGAGCACATGGCGCAATACCTCTTCCACAAGATAATACAGACAGGGCTACAAAATATATAGAATCCCTTATAGGTTTATATACAGGGGCATCCCAGGGCCTCCAAGCAATGAAAGGATAACCTAGAAAAGGGGAAGCATCAGGGTTCCACCATCAGTACAGTTATAGCATAGCAGCGTACACTCTCATGAATTGGAATCAGTAAGCCAAGCACTCTCACACCTCGCTCAGGCTCACAGCACTGCAGACCTCCCTCCTCTCCAACCAAATCAGAGGCACTGATCAGACTCCCCATCACTGGAAAATTCAAACCATTTTCCTCCAAGGAAACCTCACTGACAAGGAGAAGAAGAATCGTCAAGACACCCACCAACAGGGTATCTCGGGGAGAGATACAACCCTCCTCCTTCCAACAAGATAAGGGAAGCCTACCAGGATAAACTATAACCAATCACAGCCTATATCAACACCCACACGGATAAAAAGGGGAAGACTATGAAGAGAGGAGCATCAGGATTGTTCAATGAACGCCAGATGTAATCTTTCAGTATTCACTTTCACAAGAAAGATACCAGGAACAGAGCTGCACAACCTTACCATGAAAAGGGCACTGCCTTCCCCATGGGAGCCCAAACCTACAGCGCGGACAGACTGCAAGTCTCCACATAAGACCACTTGGAGGAGGCAACCTATCCTCCTACTAGCCCAATCTCCAACCGAAGAAAGATCCCACAATGCTGAACCATCACACCTAGACTCACATTCAGGCCCTGCAACCAACAGGACGCCAGGTCCCCAGGGAACCAAGCCTTAGGAAGAAAAGCAGTCCAGAAGCCCCAGAAGGGAATGGCTTGGGGAGAGCAACCTGCTCCTCCATCTAACATTTTCTTCACCTGACCCAGAGAAACACAGCCACTACTGCCCTGACCTGCTCTACAATACCCTACAATAAGGGCCAGCCAACCAAGAATAGTCACATCACTCTTCCACGCAAACTAGACAAGTAGCCCAAGACAGCCACTTAGGTCCTGCCATCAATGATTCAACCCATCACCCCTCATCAGAGAAACCTCACAACCGGACAATATGCCTACCGTGCATTCCATGGGTCAAATAATCAAATAACCAACTACCGCCACTGCCTGCGTAGCTAAATCAAAATAGAAGACCAACCTAACAAAGCTAGATATTCAAGGATTAGTCAGGTATGCCTGGGCGTGCACCAAAACATAACTCCCCCACTCCAACATCACCAGAGACGCCAATGAAAAAGGGAAAAAATGACCCAGTCGTTTGCAGGATATATGATCTGTCTGTACTTTCTCAGGAAACAAGCAAGGATTCCTTGATCCCAAAATACAAAAGAAAACGTGACCCCAACAGTACTAACAGGGGATTTGCCTCACCTATGAGAACACAAAGGCCATATCAACTACCTCCATATCAAACCACTTACCCACCACCCTGCCACTCATTTTAACCAAAATTGTACTCTCTCAGTGTAAATGCAAGGACTACAGCACATAAGAAAAAGACAAACCAGATAACTAAATGCCGCACAACCCTCATGTCACATAACCAACTCAACATACTCCCCAATGGAAAGAAGGACACCCACAAAAAATTAAACCATGTTCCATCGTCGGAGCACACTGGACAAACACCATCAAAAAGAAAAAGAATAAACAATTCAATTTTTGCAGTGTGACAGGATAACAGGAGACAAACGCCTCAGTGCTCATTTATCATACACCCTTGTCAATATGACAAAATCAGGATTAAAATCGCAAGGGAACAAAGTTAAGGATTAATGATGAACTGCAGGACAATACACCATCCACAGAGCACAAAAAGGCCAAAGTCATGTCAGGAACATCTCACCGAAGCTCCTACAACTCTGCATGTCGTTATCCCGAACCCATAGCAAAGAAAAGCCCAGCAGGATGTGAGGACCCAACATGCCCAGCTGCCTCCAACCCTTCTCGGCAACCGCCAGGGACAAGACAACGTCAAGTCAGTGTCCGGAGCCTTCAATCAACCCCAAGCCTCGAAGACCAGATACAATGTGCTTCTTTGAACGCGAAACTCCAGCTCTCAAATTGAGATTATGAAAACATAGCAGCCGATTCTCAAATTCGGCTGGGAATTCATCCCCTCAGGAGACTAGGCTCACAGACACTCCTTCTTCTGTCCCATCTCCCTGAGTCAGCCAGGAAGCACAACATACCATGCAACAGGATTTCCAAGAACTAAAGACGAGCCTACATCGAGGAAACTGCTCTCTCCATTGACAGGATTCTCTTTGCCGCTTCATCTATTTTTTTAAGGATATCGCGCAGTTCCTCACAAAGAGTATTACAAATCTGTACCAGGGAGCTGAGATTGTTGACCACAACTTCACTCATAATGGCGGCCATCATCTCAACGTCAACAGCATCACCAAAGCATAGGCTCGCTCACCAAAGAAGTAGCTACTAAGAACTGGGCCCCACTCCAACCGTCTCCTACCACCTCAGAGAATCCTACAGCGCAGAAGGAAGCCATTTGGCCCATCGAGTCTGCACTGACCACAATCCCACTCAGACCCTATCCCCATAACCCCATGCATTTGCCCTAGCTAGTCTCCCTGACACTAAGGGGCAATTTAGCATGGTCAATCCACCCAACCCGCACATCTTTGGAGTGTGGGAGGAAACCAGAGCACCTGGAGGAAACCCACGCAGACACGAGGAGAATGTGCAAACTCCGCGCAGTAACCCAAGCCGGGAATCGAACCCGGATCCCTGGCACTGTGAGGCAGCAGTGCTAACCACTGTGCCACCATGCCGCCTCAATCAAACAAGGCTTTTCTTGATTTAATTCAGCTCCTCTTTGCCACAATGTAGTTAGGACCTTCCAGCAGTGTAGCATAGAAGAGTATACACATCAGGATCTGATAAAAAAACAAATTAAAAGATGAGTAGTGCCAAAGCTCACAAAAACGCAGCAGCTCCCGTGCTTACATCACCTGTCCCCACAACAACACAAATTTTAAAGAAGTTACAACTGTCCATTAGATGTTTCTCCACAGCTAAAATGATTAGATTAAGAATAACAACTGTCATACAAGAGGCACATTGGCACAACATTGAAGTATTGCATGATTAAAAGCCATTTCTATTTGCGTATCATGTATTGTTACAACTACAAGTAAGCCTAGTCACAACATTGCATTAGAAGTGATTTTGAAGTCTCTACACAGAAAAAACGATTTCCTGGAATGAAGCGGACTTGAGAATCCAAAGAGCTTTAAAAACAGGAATACATTCATTTCACTTGTCAAACAACTTATCAGTTACATTTCACTCAACAGCTATTAAGAAGGAAACAAAATTAAACTATGACATCTTGAGAATAGATGCCTTTAGACCCAATTCTTTGATTTGATTTATTATTGTCACATGAATTAGTATACAGTAAAAAGTATTGTTTCTTGCGCGCTATGCAGACAAAGCATACCGTTCATAGAGAAGAAAACGAGAGAGTGCAGAATGTAGTGTTACAGTCATAGCTAGGGTGTAGAGAAAGATCAACTCAATGCAATGTAGGTCCATTCAAAAGTCTGATGGCAGCAGGGAACAAGCTGTTCTTGAGTCGGTTGGTACGTGACCTCAGACTTTTGTATCTCTTTCCCAGCGGAAGAAGGTGGAAGAGGGTATGTCCGAGGTGCGTGGGGTCCTTAATTATGCTGGCTGCTTTGTCGAGGCAGCAGGAAGTGTAGACAGAATCAATGGATGGGAGGCTGGTTTACGTGATGGATTGGGCTACATTTAATTCTTGCTTCTCCTGCCCTCCCAACCCCATTACAATTCCAGTTAAGGCAACGCGTAACTAATAGGGAGATCCCAGGTTCAGTGCCTACTTTATACTTAACTAGGTAATAGAGATGCTACAAATGGTCTTGGTGCTCCTGGATTAGGAAAAGAAAAATAGCCTGCCCCTTATTGATATTCGGCAGTTCTTGGCTGAGGTATACTGTGGGGGCAGAAGACACTGAAATGCCATGCCCAAAGTTCAAATAACTTGCCAATTCTCATTGCCTAGCACTGTATATTAAGAATAGCCACTTTGAATGCGATATTGGAAAGACACTGGTGTCTGTTGAACCAACAGGTAATCAGCACATTCAAGAGGCAAATTTAGAAAATTAGCACAAGAAGGTTTTTTTTCAGAAAACCACCTCATCACAAAAACTATTTCTGCTGCCGGGTACAATTGAGATAATTCTGTTTTAATGCTGCAGTGTTTGGCTGTGCACAAAACAATCAACCTATATCGATTTTTAACTAAAATATACATTCCAATTTAATATGAACTGTCCAATTTTGACCATTTTATTGACAGAGATAGACCAAGTCAAATTAAACTGGTTTAATATAAATAGTTTTTATGCAGCAGAGGAAATATATGAGACGGTATAGATTACAATGTATTATTGTATTTTTCACGTCCAATCAATTATGAAAATGTTGAGTTGAGGGTCAAGTAACAAATAATAAGCAATGTTCTATCTGTTTTGAGAGCAGAATTACACAATGTCTAAATGTTTAATGCTGTTTATCTATGAGCAATGCACTTTAAGGAGTGAATTAATGGGGCAATACTGACAACACCAAACTTATCTCATGCCAACACTTTGAGAAAATGCCTCAACAGGACAATGAAAAGATTAGAATATCAAGGTATGGTCCAATGGGTGAGCCAGTCATTCTGAGGTTCAATCTCCAAATTGTCCAAAGCTGATCAACCTCGGGGACAGCAGATGGAAACTGTATTTGGCCTCAGTCACTCTCACTGCAATGCCTGAGGTTTGATGAGGTTTGGTTTATTATTGTCACGTGTATTGGGATACAGTAAAAAGTATTGTTTCTTGCGCACTATGCAGACAAAACATATTGTTCATAGAGAAGGAAACGAGAGAGTGCAGAATGTAGTAGGTTTCAATTTTTTTATATATGTAGATAGTCATACAGCACAGAAAAGGCCTTTTGGCCCATCAAGTTTGCACCAACAACAATTACCACTGAGTGCACGCTAATCTCATTTTTCTGCACGTGTCCCATATCTTTGAATGTTATGATATTTCAAGTGCTCATCCAAATTTTTTTTAAAGGTTGTAATGCTTCTGGCCTCCAGTATCTTCCAGTGCATTCCAGATTCCCACCACCCTTTGAGTGGAATATATTTTTCTTAAATCCCCTCAGAATCTCCTGCCCCTTACCCGAAAAGATTGTTTATTTATCTATATTAGTGTCACAAGTAGGCTTACATTAACACTGCAATGAAGTTGCTGTGAAAATCCCCTAGTCGCCACACTCTGGTGCCTGTTCAGGTAGACGGAGGGGGAATTTAGCACGGCTAATGCATCTAATCAGCATGTCTTTTGGACTAAAGCTATGCCCCCTCGTGATTGACCCGTCAACCAAGGGGAACAGCCGCTCCCTACTCATGTCCATACCCATGTAGGTTTCAAACTATTTAAATATGTAAATTATAGAAGTGCAATATAAAACTGTGTGTGGAAAAGGTCAGCAGGACTGATTGCAGGACTGACTAATCATTTGCGACAAAGGGAAACCAAGTATTAAAAAAATGTCTTGTATGATGTTCTGCACTTCCTCAGCTGTGTAATGTTATACATTAAGGTTCGTTGTTATTGATCATGATGCATAATCTCTGATGATGCCAGATAGCAAGGACCACTGTTATATAAGATGGCACCAGCAAACAAGATTGAAACAGCATCCTCAGCTTGCACCCCATCACTCAATGGTAATCGTTCACAATACAATCTGTAGCAAATAATTAAAGCAAGGAAAATTATCCACAAAAAATAGTTTACAAGTTTGTGACTGACATTTACACCGTCCTTGCTTAGGACAATGTTCGTCTTCCATCAACATACTCGTCACTTCCAATGCATGTACACAGAAAACAAGAGCACCCTCCAGTGTCCATATGCAATAACAGTCAGTAGCAAACAGGACTCACAAGAGTTACGTCTGTTTTACATGCTTGAAGCAGAAACATCAAGGCAACATTCCATGGTAATTCCTTAACTGTACGGTGTTCCATAATAAAAAGCACACATCACTAAGCCGACACCAATATACTGCTGCCAAAAAGAATAATCTTCCTGGACAACGCTCTTAATTATTCCTCTACAATTGTCCCACCATTATTACTACAAATGAGAAAGATTCTCCTGAGTTCAAATGCAGAACTCAAACAGGACGCCAGTTGAGACGAGCTGTCTCAGTCCTAGAGATGGGACTCTCTAATGTGCATAACGTAGCGCCATTCCAGACCATGCATTCAACAAAAGTAACTTTGAAATCTAAATCTGACAAGTAAAATCCAGTTGCAGTGTCATGGTTGTCATATATATGTCATCAGCGTGTTTTTTAAAGCATATGTGATGATGAGCCTATGGCAGCAGAAGTCTAATCCATATGTACCATGTTCCACTCCAACTTCCAAAATTGCCAAATCTTTCTAAACTTAACTCCACCAAATCCAATCACAAGTACGGATGTGAAAATGAAAGGTCAATATGCAACACACACTGAGTGAAACAAGATTGCCAAATCAAATGCAGGCTACCACATCACAACCTGTTTGGAAACAATAGATTTTCACTTGATGACAAAAATGTAGGAGTGAGTTCTTTGGGTCTGAAAATCAGTGAGTATGAAGTTGCTGCCTGGATTCAGTTTTACACATGCTGCAGGTCTCACATCTTCTGTATAACATCAGTCATGAAGTGCACTACACAGTTAACATCAAAGAAAAGGGGAAACTGTTCCATATATAATTAGTTTTATCTACTCAATGATACTTAATCATAAGAACATAAGAACCAGGAGCAGGAGTAAGCCATCTGGCCCCTCGAGCCTGCTCCGCCATTCAACAAGATCATGGCTGATCTTTTCGTGAACTCAGCTCCACTTACCCGCCCGCTCACCATAACCCTTAATTCCTTTACTGATCAAACATTTATCTATCTTTGCCTTAAAATCATTCAATGAGGTAGCCTCAACTGCTTCACTGGGCAGGGGGTTCCACAGATTCACAACCCTTTGTGGGAAGAAGTAATCCTATCACCCATACCAAGTCAGTCCAAAGAATTAGCACCCAAACCTGCTTCGAAAGACAAGGCGTCATCCTGACCAAAGGAAATTCAGGCCGGCAGGATTGCAATATTTAATGGTAGGTTCCTGTTCAAGCCTCCCCTTCAGACTTTCCTATCTGCAATTAGGCCAGTGTTGTCTAACATCCTTCTGATAAAGATGAGAATTTACCATTGCAAGTCTTCACTTAGTCATCATTCTCCCACAGCCCAGCAACAGAGGTTTATGGCTTACTTCTGGCTTGCATTAAAATTGTTAATAGTGTAATTTTAAATTGCATTGGACACGTACATTAATAAATTGAACTAACTGTTCCTTAAGCCCTATTTGTCCTGTTTCTCATTATTCTCTTGTCTCCAGTGCCAATTTCAGTGGACTTGGCCCATATCTCACAGTGCAGTTAGCCAGATTTTCCCACACTTCACCATTTCTGGCTCACCTTTCTTTAAAGATGGAGCCCAGGTAATAAAAAGACAAATGGAAGACTGCTTTTTTAATAATAGAAGAATTGGATCAAAAAGCAAGGAAGTCATGAGTCAAACAACTCCCTGTGTCTGCGTGGGTTTCCTCCCACAGTCCAAAGACATGCGGATTAGTTGGATTGGCCATGCTAAATTGCCTCTTAGTGTCAGGGGAAGTAGCTAGGGTAAATATGTGGGGTTACGAGGATGAGGCCTGGGTGGGATTGTGGTCGATGCAGACTCAATGGGCCGAATGGCCTCCTTCTGCACTGTAGGATTCTATGATTCTATGAACAGTTAGTTTATTGCAGGAAATTCCTGGTGCCAATTATAAGATATCGGAGCCCTGGAAATGAAGATCCATTAGAAAGATGATGAACCAGAGATTATAAATTCCTGTAAAGAGCAGAAAAAGAGTTGTATTTTTACAGTTAATTCATTCACGGGATGTGGGCTACCATTTATTGCCCATCCCTGATTGCCCTTGAACTGAGTGGCATGAGGCCATTTGAGAGTCAACCACATTGCTGTGGATCTGAAGTCACATGCAGGCCATGGAAGGATGGCTGATTTCCTTCCCTAAAGGGGAACCAGTGAGTTTTTCATTCCAAGTTTTTACCGAATTCGAATCCGGATCCCCAGAGCATTATCCTGGGTCTCTGTATTACTAGTCGAGTGAAAATACCACTGCCCCCCCACTACCCACCCATGCTTCTGAAGGTTGTGGGTTCAGGTCCCATTCTGTAGACTTGAGCAATTCTGAGGTAGTACTACCTTTCAAATGAGTTACGAAACCCATCTGCCCTCTCAGGTGAACTGAAAAGCTTGCATGGCACATTAGGAGGAATAGATAAGTTCTCCCCAGTGTCCAGGTCAATATCCAAAACCCTCAACCAACACCTTATTTGGTCATCATCTCATTGCTATTTGCAAGACAATATTGTGCATGCACTTAGATGCTTTAGTAATGTCAGAAATGAGGCAATCAAGATAATTAGCCGTAAATCACTTTGATGTTGTGAATGATTATATAAACGCAAGGTACTCCAGAGCTTACGTACTTCATTCAGTCCCAACTTTAAAGTCATGCAGCCAGTCCTTATTTTAACAATTGTGTTATAAAACGTATATCCCCATAATTATCACGGAGGCTAACCATATAAACTTTTCACACTATAACTTCTCTTCGACCACAGCACGGATGAGAGTGTATTATAGAGAGACAGGGTTACATAGGCAGGCACAGTCATTTATAATGGAAAAAAAAACAACAGAAAGTATGCACAGACATTAGATAAATATGTTATATAGTTTATTAGGAACAACTGAATACCCTTTTAGTATTCTAAAGAGTAATGGAAACCAAGCAATGTTTTATTGTACCTGTTTTATGACCCTCTGTGAAGCCAGGGCAGATCGCTGTGATTTCACTGTTTCCCGTGCTTTTCCACTGATGTGTGTCTTGGATTTTCCTGGAACAATTTCGGAAGAAAAGTCATTGGAAAAAATTGCACAATAAATTCATGCTGAAATTCGTAACTAGTATCAGCCTGGAGCAAAGAGAGGAGGTTCTTTCGTTGAAGAACAACTAAGTCTCCCAAACAACGAAAGATTAAGTGCTTTAACAAAAAACCTTTACAGTAATCTGATGTGGCACCTGTTAAAGTTATTTTGAAAATGTTTTGATTTTTTCCAGCTGCTACTGCTGCAAGCAACTGAGTAGTTTTCAGCTCCCTGCATTGTTTTCCCTGAACTATTGAATATCAGAACATGCTGCACTTTGACTACTATTTATATTTCAGCTGTTTGGCATACGTCTTATCTGTAAAGCAGGATTGCATAGTGGCACTTCAGTGCAACGCAACTAGCTAAAGGGGATTTTATTTAATGCTTCTGAGCAACATTCCCCCTTAAATTCTGTTTGCTGTGTGCAGCCAACTTGTTGGACGAGATAGTCCCTTGAAAATTGTTGCTCACTCACACAGAGTTCTTTGCTTCTGTGTGGCCTGTTTGTTCCCTGATTCATAGAATCATAGAATCCCTACAGTGCAGAAGGAGGCCATTCGGCCCATTGAGTCTGCACCAACCACATTCCCATCCAGGCCCTATCCCATAACCCCATGCATCCATCCCACTAGCTCCCCTGACACTAAATGGCAATTTAACAAGGCATTTCAACCTAACCTGCACATCTTTGGATTGTGGGCAGAACCCGGAGCACCCGGAAGAAACCCACGTAGACACGAGGAGAATGTGCAAACTCCGCACAGACTGTGACCCAAGCCGGGAATTGAGCCCGGGTCCCTAGCACTGTGAGGCAGCAGTGCTAACCACTGTGCCACCGCGCCACCCCATGAACAGCCTTGCATCAGCACAGCTCAGAGGGAACATTTCTTCCAAGTTGACATTTCAACATTGGACTGCAGGAGTATTGCATTGTTCGAGTCATCACCCTTTGGATGAGTCATTAAACCAAGGCCCATCCACCAATGACAGTGGTTGAGGTAAAAACACTTCTTTATTCTTTTCTTCAACCAATATTGACACTAACACTAACTGCTTAGGCAACTCAGGGCAGTTTGTGGGATATTGCGGTCTGCAGAATGGCTTGTGCATTTGCCTACATAACAAAAGCAACTGAACTGCAAAGATATTCTGTGACAGCTTTCTTTGGTGCGAATGAGCAAGCAGGGTTACAGACCCATGGGTTCACAAACATCTCGTCAGATCAGCAAAGTAAACATGGGGGTCCAGGCTTGCCGATGCATGCATTGTAGAACGCAACTGAGCTGTGTTAAAGGGACTCGACTGGCTCACAACATAAAAGCGACACAGCAGCCCCACAGATATACTTCTTCCAAAATAAAACAAAAAGCAGCCATCAGAAACAATAAATTACACTGCAAGTCTGAGCTTTCTTAAACCAATACTCAATGATGGAAATATACTTTAAAACAGGTCTGGCACGGAATGCAGTCAGTACTTTTTTAGGCATCTTCTGAAATTTAAGAAAGAATGGATTTTTGGATATGGATCTATGCCTGACACATGCATTGCTCAAGTATTTGAAGGTTGTGGAATAAAAGGCTGAAAACTCGACATGGCAAACATAGTGGTCGACTACGTTTTATTTATGACATATTTAAGATGAGCGAGGAAATTAACAAATGCGAATAGCACTTCCAAAAAAAAACTGCTATTACTTTCTTCACCCCCTGCTTATTCACCCCCTCAATAATGTATGAATCAGATCCATGTTTAAAAATTCCTGCTCAAAAGGCATGACAATGCTGGAACAAATAACCTATTTTTTATGCTGTCAATCTAGTTTATCTCCTGCAGTGCTTAATGCTTTATCTAGTTCTACCACGGGCTTGTTATCCCATACCCACTTTAGGATTGAGACTTGCCAAATAAACATAACAGATGTGACAAATAAAATTTGATGTGCAGCCATTATCTACAAAATGAGTTAGCGAGGCAGCCTGTCATTATGAGCTATTTTAAACCAGTAATTGTGCTGAATTTACAAACGACAAACCCCAGCTCCCTTTTATTGATGCTCTTGTGGTACTAAAAACATTGATCGCTTTAAGCACTATCCCATCTCGCCCATCGATTTTCTACTGTTTGACCATGTAACCTGACCGCTGACAGCCCACTCTGAGGATCCACTTTCCCAATAATCAATACAACGCCCTCCCTTCAACTGGGGAAAGTTTAGCAGTGCCTTGGCTGCTTAGTCCTTGGATGCAGAGGCAAAACATTCAAGCTACGTTGTAGCTAACAGTGGAAAAATACACCACAAGGCCAAGCATTACAGTGCAATATACCCAAGGCCAGCAGAATACAGCTGCGCAAGTCGAGAGTTTTCAAATTGGCGCCTTCCAACCTTTGGGGGGAGTCAGGGGAGGACACTGCTGCTGGCAAACAGGATCTTTCACAATTCGGTATTCTCTATTCGTCTGTGCTTGTTGATTTATTTGAATGGCCTTTCTCCTGCTTGAAAATTTATAAATCATTTTTCCCAAATTGTCTAGACACCCAACAATAATGGTCCTGACGCAGGAGTTGGTGGCACAATGGTTAGCACTGCCTCACAGCGCCAGGAACCCGGGTTCAATTATGGCCTTGGGTCACTGTGTGTGCACGTTCTCCCCGTGTCTCTGGGTGCTCCGGTTTCCTCCCACAGTCCAAAGGTGTGTGGGCTAGGTTGATTAGCCATGTTAAATTGACCCTTAGTGTCAGGGGGACTAGTAGGGTAAATACGAGGGGTTACGGGGATTAGGGCCAGTTGTCAGTGCAAGCTCGATGGGCCATATGGCCTCCTTCTGTACTGTAGGGATTCTATGACTTGAGAAAGTAGGGGTTTCCATTATTATGACAATATCTGTAGCAGGGTTCCCATATGGAAAGGTTTGGAAGTAAAAAAGAGCACACTCTTCTAAAAATGGTTTATTTCATGAAGTGATTGATGGTAGAGGATTCACAGGGTGATGGAACTCTTCAATTCCTTTTCTGTCCGTTCTCAATTCCATTTTTCAAAATAAAGCTTTGTAGAACACTCCACAGGAAGGACTTCCCAAAGCACACAGAACCATGCAAATACCTACATGTTATTTGAATTACAAAGAAACATTCCAGAAGAAGAATTATTGGGAAAACTGCCATTTTCTGAGAATCCTCGAATGTACTGTTCAGCAGATTTTGAACCATTGTGTCATGTTTTAAATATAAAAACGACATATAATTAAAGATGCCAGCGTTTGGTATCTACCTGCTATCACCGGATTGCCAAGTCCCTAATCTATCTCCTGTGAGGTGCTCTGAACAGCAGTTTCCTCATGGGGCAACAGGTTAGGGAAACCTGTTGAGTCACTGTGCTCTACCCTCTATAGATTAGCACAAGTATAAAATTGAGAGTGAGAGACATCCATCTTACAGCCTTGATCAGCAAATTAGATTATGGGGAAGAAATGAAACTAAACAAGAAGGAAATAAGAGCAACGTTTGTGGCAGAAGGACAGGAGAATGATGGAGTGGGTTAAAATGTTAGAAATTTTAATCCTAGTCTGCAACTCTGGGGTGACACGGGCAGCACAGTGGTTAGCACTACTGCCTCACAGCGTCAGGGAATCGGATTCAATTCCGGCCTCGGGTCTGCATGGAGTTCGCACATTCTCTCCGTGTCTGTGTGGGGTTCCTCCAGTTTCCTCCCACAGTCCAAAGATGTGCGGGTTAGGTCCATTGGCCATGCTAAATTGCCTCTAGTGTCAGGGGGATTAGCAGGGTAAATATGTGGGGTTACGGGAATAGGGCCTGGGTGGGATTGTGGTCAGTGCGGACTCGATGGGCCGAATGACCTCCTTCTGCACTGTAGGATTCTATGATAGCCAGCTCTTGTATGAGAATCTGCCCAATTTCCTTATGACGGACATTGGGGAACCTATACTCACCATATATTTTTCAACCTACTGATTAAATCCTGATCTGAAATTTGTAAATGTGTCCCATATTCCTACTAGCCCCTAGCCACCTCAAATAACTAGGTGGAGTATCTTTTTCTGTGCTGCACAATTCTAATAATTTGAAAACTGGCAGCTCACATTGTGGAGTAGGCACACAGAGTATTGGAATCAACACTGAAATAGTACACATACATCTCAAATAACCTGCCCAACTGGACAGAACCGAATCCTTTCAAAAATTTAGAAACCTCAATTAAATACATTTCCAATTAAAATAGCCCAGACTGTTTCAGCCTCTTCTGATAATTTTGTACCCTGGTTGAATAGCTAAAAAATGTCCTGCTCCCAACAATTTAAACTATAACTTGGAGATATGAGACCGCAACTAGACTAAAGCAATCAAATTCTGTTTAATATACCCCTTCTCCACAAACGCCCAGCTCCTCTCCCGCTCAAATCAAATTCAGTTGCTGAATGTACATTGTGGCCTTGAACACCAGCAACTGCAATAGAAACCCGGTGGTGCTCCATAATGCAATGGCAAAGTGCCCTTTGGATGTGGTTTACTTTCAATTCCATGTTGTTAAGCATAAATGTGAGCTGCAGCAGAACCACACACCACAAGCCAACATACTCCTGTGCTCACTCAGTTACAAACCATCCTGCCCCACCGCACCGTTCCCCAAAACTCAGGCAGAGATACGCCAAATTTGCAAGCGTTGATCCAGCCACTGGACACCTAAAAGACAGTGTGTGAGCGTGCGAGCGTGTGCGTGAGAGAGAGAGCGCGTGCGAGAGAGAGAGTGTGAGAGTGAGTGTGTGTGAGTGTATGTGTGAGAGTGAGTGTGTGTGTGTGTGTGCGAGCGTGCGTGAGAGAGTGTGTGTGAGAGTGAGTGTGTGTATGTGTGAACTATTTCAGTGTTGTTTCCGATGCTCTGTGTGCCCATTCCATCACGTGAGCTGCCATTTTTCAAATCATTAGAATCGTACAGCACAGAAAGAGATATCCCACCAGGTCAGGGCAGGAGGACTGAACTGTAACTGAACTGCAAAACCTGTTTAAAAACAGGTCTAGTAACTGGTTTTGGAAGTTGAAAGATCACATTTAGTGCAGAAGAAAATCCTTTCTGAAACTAGAGATAAAGCACATCTTGGGGTAGAGTAGATGGAGCATTACTCTGCCTTAGAGAGTGCAATCTTTTTTATAGCTTTCTGGGATGTGGGTGTCAACGGCAAGGCCAGCATTTGTTGCCCATTCTTTGATTGTCCTTGAACTGATTAGTTTGCTAGGCTATTTCAGAGAGCAGTTAAAAGTCACCCACACTTTTGTGGGTCTGCAGTCACACGTGGACCAGACCAAGTAAGAACAGATTTCCTTCCCTGAAGGAGATGAGTGAACCAGATAGGTTTTTACAACAATCGGCGATGGTTTCATGATCACTATCACCGAGACTAGCTTTTAATTCCAGATTTACATGTGAATCTATATTCTGCTCGCTGCCGTGGTGGGATTTGAACCCGTGTCACCAGAGTATTAACTTGGGTCTCTGGATTACCAGTCCAGTGACATTACTACTACACCACCATCTCCCCTCAGCTGCTGACTAGGCCCCTCCCCCCAAATGAAAAATGCAAAAGCTAATTTTTTTTAAAAACATTCAGTAGTAAAAGGTGTTCAATTTGAAAGTGTTGCAACATACCTGTATTTTTAGGTTTACTCAAAATAAAAACCATGAAAAGGAAATAGATTGGCTTTATGTAATGGGTTACGCATGTTCTGCCAACACCAGCCACATCAGGTCAGTTTTAGTAGCTCTTGGGCACCATCTACTGAAAAGGTTTAGTGCTACACTATTCTCAGTTACTGAAGTGCTCTGAAACACAAACCTTACGACAAATCATTCATGCCTGTTATCTAACACAGCAACAAGTCGCATTTATATCAGGCTTTTAAAGGAATAAAAAGTCCAAGATGCTTGAAACTTTGGTACCTTTATAGAACATTTTACATTTGGACTCCCAATCTCCCCCCCAGCACCGTAAGCCTACTTGTGACACTAATAAATAAACTTAAACAAAGTCTAGCAAACATACAATTGCATATCTTTCTACACACATTACAACAGTGGACACATTTCAAGAAGTAATTCATTGCCTGCAAAGCACGTTGGCACATTACAAGTTGACTTGCGAAAGAGACATAGACCGGAATTTTACCATCCCGCCCTTAACGGACAAGGGGCGGACAATGGGAAGGTCCGTTGACCTCGGACAGGATTTTACTGTTTCGGGACAAGCAAGGCCGTAAAATCCCACCCAATTATCTTTACTTTTTATAAAGGCAATTCTTTCTTATATAGCAAACATTACCAGTATTAGTTTTACTTTTCTACATAGGTTACATCTGCTTCTTTCCTTTCGAAAAGTTGTCTGGACAAACAAACCACACTAATAAAAAAATTGACTCAATCGTACTGTGGCAAACCATCTGTCCAAGGAAATTAGAGTGTGGATAAAGGACTCGAAAAGGAAGGAACATTAAAAGGGAGCAAGCGGAAAATGCAATCACGAGTATTGAACATGCAAGCTTCCTTCAACTACTTGTTCTCAATTTTAAGAATGGATGTGTGTATTTAAACCATGAGATGGTTGAAGCAGCTGTAGCAATGTAGGAGTTAAACGCACCTTTGACACTTCTTTGTTTAGCCAACATTATCCAGGGCAAGTGACCACGTCTAATGAGCACAACTGGGATGCAAAAAATAAACAGAAATTCCATTGATTAAAAGCTTACCATCATCATCTTTATTTTCCAAGGGAACACTCCACGCAATCAGGTTTCTGGCTGTCCGCCCTTCTTGTGCAACTATTTTGCGGACTTTGTCATGACTGTTGGATCTCTGAAACGAGGCCTAAAGGCAAGAGGAATTCAATGTGGATTAAGACTGTGCGATTGAAAATAAGTTACATCCCCTTAACAGCTCTCCCACAACTTACTGCCAACATTATCTCCAAAATCCTTTTATTTTGTTATATTAAAAGCATTGTTTTAAGCATAAATTCTGCTTTAAGTCTGTTCTCCTCTACAGCAGTGTCCCGGTTTCTTTCTAGGTTACAAATTCAGCGCGCATTCCTGCTCATCGGAAAGTTTAAAGGAAAATCTAACAAAAAGATAAACTCCGAAGCACAGGAATTATTCCTCTACACACTACACAGACATGTTTTATTCATTCCCATTTATTTATTGATGATTGAGACTGGTATTTCAGTGCAGTAGTGAGGAATGCTGTGTTTTCAGAGGTGGCATCTTTCAGATCAGATCCCTGTCTACACCAACGACCATTAAGCATCTCTTGTGTTACTGAAAGGGAAGAATCCATTTGGTGTTCTGACGGACAATCTTCTCTCATCATTTACCCCTGTTGCTGTCTACTCCAGGAACTTTGCTGCAGCAAAATGGCTGCCTTTGGCAACAAAAGTGACTGAACTTCAAAGCAATTCAAACATTTAGAGACATAATGAGCATTATATAAATTCTAAGTTCATTCTTTCTAGTAAAGTCCTCAGAAATGTCAACACTTCCTCCTTTGTGTAATGAAATCTCACTCAGTTCCTCCAGTTATGATGTGTGTGGATACTAGAGTTTGCAAAGACAAAGTGTACTCAGCACGTCACTCAACCTCTACTGCAAGCTTTTCTCACTCTCCTGATCAGGTTCCGGGTGGGCCCAATATTCACCACTTAACCATATGGCCATACATTGTGCGAGAAGCTGAAAAGGTTAGCAGCAGCAAGCTGTCTACCGTCAGCCAGGTCTGCTCCTGTTCTTGCCTGACAAGCTCACATGCAGTTTAAAAGATAATTGAATAGAAATTGAGAGTGGAGACAATGGTGGATAACGTGTCCTACCTAGCACAGAGTAATTGCATTGTGCCAAATGTGAGCTGAGATCAAGCAAACCAATAAAAATTCAGTGGGGTTGGGGAAATTAAACCTAGAACTTAAAAAAAAATCTTAATTCTTTAGATATGGGAATCACTGGCAAGGTCAACATTTATTGTCCATCCCTAATTGCCTTTGAGGAGGTGGTGGTGAGCTGCCCTTTTGACAACTGAATAACTTGCTAAAATATTCCAGAATGGTTAGCACTGCTGCTTCACAGGACCTGGGTTTGAATCCCGGTTCGGGTCACTGTCTGTGTGGAATTTGCACATTCTCCCTGTGTCTGCATGGGTTTCCTCCGGGTGCTCCGGTTTCTTCCCACAGTCCAAAGATGTGCAGGCTAGGTTGATTGGCCATTCTAAATTGTCCCTTAGTGTCCCGGGATGCAAAGTTTAGAGGGATTAGTGGGTAAATATGTAGGGATATGGGGATAGGGCCTGGGTGGGATTGTGGTTGGTGCAGGCTCGATGGGCCGAATGGCCTCTTTCTGCACTGTAGGATTCTATGATTCAACACGGTTAAGAGTCAACCACATTTCGGTGGGTTTTGAGTCACATATACGCTAAGAACTGCAGATTTCCTCCCCTAAAAGGGCATTCATGAACCAACAATAATCTGCAATTAAATGATTATCATTACTGATATCATTACTGATACTGTTCTTTCAATTCCAGCTTCACACAATTAACTGGATGACATTGCCCTCTTAAATGACCACCTAACTGTAACAAACACCGCTATGACTGCAGTGGTTCAGGATGACTGTTCATCAGCACCTTTTCGAGTGGAGTTAGGAATGGGCAAGAAATGCTTGCCTAGCCAGTGACGTCCAAGTCCATAAATTAGTAATTAAATAATAAATCAATCTGTAATATTCATCAGCCAGTGATAATGCTGCAACCCAACATGTCTTACATAAGTAGTTTCCATTATAAGTGTTGGCAAAGTGAATTGTAAAAGGGAGAAAGAAAGTGTGTGCAAACATGAGAGTTTTAGAGTATTAACAAATATACATAGCACGTAAAGATGTTCTTGCAATTTACACTGCATTATTTTAATGAGAAAACTTTGCAGTAATTATTTCGCAATGGGAGCTCTTCTATGAAGAACTGTGCATTGAGATCTAGTTCAGGTCCTAGATAGGCTACCCAAAGTCACCAGCTGAATTCAATACATTTTGGCATTTGTCGGTTAGCATCAGAATAAAAATTATCATGAGAGCCACCAGATCATCATTTAAAAATCCCATTTAGTTTATTGACATAGAGAAAGGAACCTGTTAGCCTACTCAGTTGAGTCTACGTGTGACACCAGTCCTACACTGCGTGGTTAACCTCGACAAACCTACGAATTGACCTGACAATTGTAACAGAATTCCTTCAGAAAGAAGGCGCACTACCACTCTTTCAGAGCAAGTAGGAGCAGACATTGATTGAAGCCTGGCCAGTGAATCATATTCCTAGAAAGTAAAACAGAATAAATGGTCCACAAGTGTTCCCGAAACTGTCAAGATCTTTCACGCTGAAACAGTGACTGTTTTAACTTGCGTGGAAGTACAGTTGTGTCAGTATTTGAATAGAGGCCCTGCCCAAAAAGGTTTAGGTAATTATGCAAGAAATGTTTCTAGCAAGTGCCTTAAGGAGAACCATCGAACCATATAGCACAACAGGAGGCTTCCAGTTTCCCATGCCTGTGCCAGCTCTTTGAAATAACTGTCCAATTAGTCCCACTTCCTTGTTCTTTGCCCACAGCCCTGAAATTATTTCCTTTATAACTCCATATCCAGTTACCTTCCCAAAGACTGATTCTTTGCCGCTGCAGCAGGCAGGGAAATATTGGACAGACTGCCAGCTCACCCTGGGAGGTGTGCACTATTACTTCGCAGTGACCAAATTAATAAAGTGACTCAGAAGAACCCTCTCATGCTCTTGTGTGGTTCAAGGTCCAAGATAATGACAATAACCCGAGGTGCACCCTGTACGTCACTCATTCTTGCAGCAGAGACAGACCAACTCAAAGGCTGCGTCCTTTCCAAATTGGCTGAACATGAGGCGTCAACCTGGCGAGGCTACAAAACAGCATTACTTACAAACAGCAGAAGCAGCCTGCAAATTGACGCAATCACACAACCAACTGATCAGACCAAAGCTCTGCAGTCCTGCACATCCAGTCGTGAACAGCGGGGGACAATTAAACAACTAAAAGGAGGAGGGGGGCGGGGGGGGAAAGAGGCATTAATAACTCCATTCTCAATGATGAGGGAGACCAGCAGGTCAGTGCAAAACGCATCTATCTTCAGCCAGAAATGGCTAGTGGATGATCCATCTTGGCCTCCTCCTGAGGTCCCTAGCATCACAGATGTCAATATTCAGCTAATTCGATTCACTCCAATGTGATATCAAGAAAAGGCTAAAGGATAACATCCCAGCAATAGTACTAAAGACTCATGCTCCAGAACTAGCACATCCCTAGCCAAGTTCCAGTACAGCTACAACATTTGGCACCTACCCAGCAACGTGGAAAATTGCCCAGGTATGTCCTGCTCATTAAAAGCAGGACAGATCCAAACTGGCCAATTACCACTCCATCAGTCATCTCAATCATCAGTAAAGTGATGGAAGACGCCGCCAACAGTGCTATCAAGTGGCACTTACACAGCAGTAACCTGTTCACTGATGCTCAGTCTGGGTTCCTTCGGGCAAAACTACTCAGCTCCTGACCTCACTACAGCCTAGTTCTGACATGGAGAACAGAGCTGTACTCAAGAGGAGAGTGTGACTGCTCTTGACATGATGGCCACATCTGATCAAGTGTGACATTGAGGAACCCTGGCAAAATTGAAGTCAACAGAAATCGGGGGGAAATCTCTCCACTGGTTGGAGTCATACGCAGCACAAAGGAAAATAGTTGTGGTTGTTGGAAACCAATCATCTCAGTTCCAGGACATGGTTACAGGAGTTCCTCAAGATGTGTCCCAGGCTCAACCATTTTCAGCAGCTTCATCAATTACCTTCTTTCCATCGTAAGGTCAGAAGTGGAATTGTTCCCTGATGATTGCACAATGTTCAGCACTAATCGTAAATCCTCAGATACTGAACAGTCCAAATCCATATGCAGTAGGAAGGAGACAATGTACAAGCTTGGGCTGGTAAGCAGCAAGTATCGAGTAACTCACCTCCTGACTTCCCAAAGCTGTTTATCAAAGTCAGGAGTGTGACAGAATACTCTCCACGTGCTTGGATGAATGTGGCTCCAACAACGCTCAAGAAGTTCGACACCATCTAGGACAAAGCAGTCTGCTTAATCGGTACCTTTTCCAGCAACTTAAACATTCGCTACCTTTATCACTGACACGCAATGGCAGCAGTGTGTACAACATACGAGATGCACTACAGCAATTCACCAAGGCTCCTTCGACAGCACATTCTAAAGGCATGGGAATAACGTCACCTGCAACTTTCCCTCTAAGTCACATACCGACCTGGCTTGAAACTACATGGTTGTTCCTTCATTATTGCCAGGTCACAATCCTGGAATTCCCTTCCTTACACACTGTGGATGAAACTGGATCAAACCAACAGGTCACAGTTCAAGAAAACGGCTCACCGTCACCTTCTCACAGGCAATTAAGGATGGGCAACTAATGTTGGCCTTGCCAGCAAAGCTCACCTCCCATACAGTCATAGAGCAATACACAGAAAACGGGGCTTCGACCCAACAGGTCCATGCCGACCATGGTGCCTCCCAGCTAGTCCCAATCACCCACGTTTAGCTCATATCCCTCTAATCGTTTCCCATCCATGTACTTATCCAAATGTTTTTTAAATGATGCAATTGTGCCTGCCTCAACCACTTTCTCTGGCACTATGAAAGAATTTAAAGCGAGACAGCCACAAAACTAATAACGACCTTTCAACATACTGTTGGCATATTGCACATTGTATTTATGGTTTGGGGAGGTGGGGTGGAAGGGAGGGGGGAAGAGGGGAGAGAGGAGGAAAAATTATGAGGAGAAGGAGGGAGGAAATGAGGACACAGAAAGACCAAAGGAAGGAGTAAGAAAAATGAGACATGAGAAAGAAAATGAACAAATTGGGGAAGAAATGAAAGAGAGTGCGACTACAATTGAATAGCACAACAGAATGGGAATGGATCAACAGTGACTGAAAGAGAAAGACACATAACTGCCCAATCTAAACTGTTCACCTATGTTTCTAGTTACATAATAGCAGATGCATGGAAGTTGCCTCCTTCTCCTAGGGACACACTCACTGAATACAGTATCTTTATTGCATCAGCAGTTATTTAGATCCCTATTCTATGCCATCCCTCTCATGCCATACCCATTTCATTGCTATCTTCCCACCCTTTCTTACTTTGCCATCCCCATCCCAATCCCTCGGATGTTCCTCCCTCCTATGCCATCTTCTTGCTCTCCCTGATATGTCCGCCGCTCCCCATGCCATCACATGCCCCCCCCCCCCCCTCCTTTACATGCCATTTCCCTTTCTCCTCCCTCTCATGGTGACTCCACTTTTCCCCTCTCTAGCCCACCCTCCCATGCCTTCTATCCCTCCATGCCATCCAACTGATCAGGCCATTCCCCACCAACCCTCCCATGCCATCCTCATGCCCCTCTCACCAACCGCACCCCCCTCATATGTCATGCACCCCCATACCATCTCCGCCTCTCCCTTCATGACGTCTCTTGCTCTTCCATGCTGTCTCCCCTTCCCTCTCTCTCTCTTCTGTGCCTGCACTTCCCCCCCTCCCCCTTCCCTCACTCTTCTTTCCCCTTCCCCATTTCTCTCCATCAAATATCACATTTAAAGAATGGTTAGTTGGGGAAGTGGCTAAATGGCATCTGAATCTTCCAGCTCTGCAGGAGAAAAGGGAATGAAATTGGAGGTATGGAAAAGAGGGAAAACGGATTTTAAAATAAAGGAGCCAGGGCACACAGAAAAACAGTCAGAATTTTTTTTAAAAGACACTGATCATATGTGATATGTCCTAACCCAAGTACATTCAAGCCTTCAGACTCCATTCACATTAATTTCTTTACTGTAATTTCAAACATTAATGGTAGGCCTGGTCACCTGTTCCATATTGAGCAGAGACAGATAAGCTCTTTACTTCAGGCACTAAGGTGTAACCCATCTTCCAAAACACTGACATTACTGCAACTCTGATTCTGGATCAATAAAAGGCTACAAACGTTTAGTGACAGCGGCGAAAGGTCAAGAGGTATCTACAACAAAGCAGCAAAGCTGTCAGCTGACGACTGTCTAATAACTTTTAGCAGAGTGTTTGATCCTCCCGGTACGTAGACAAAAAAAGGTACATACAGAAAAAAAGTACAGCCTAAAAGTAGGTTCTTCAGCATTCTCTTCCAACGACATACTTCAGTCCTGTCATAAGCTACAGCAATGGATACACTCTGTCTCTACCATTACTAAAATATACAGTGCTTAATGACATGATCATCTGACTGAGAACAAAAATAGACCCCTTTCCACTCTGCTTAGTTGTCCAACTACGTCTGCTCCATCCTAATGATACAAACAGAAGTTCTTCTGGGAAGACACACAATGTGACCTTCAGCTCTGCGTGTATGTTGGATTATAATTGCTCCGCAGATTTGGCGACCACCAGAACTACATATTTAACACTATAAAGGGGAATCATTCCAATACAGCTCCATGGTTACGGGAAACATCCAACGAAGGTAATTTTTCACAGCAATCTACCCTTAACATTAACAAGGATTATCACAAACTAATTTTACATTCTCCTGTTTATGTGAGTGGATGGTTAATTAGTGTACCTATCCAAGTTAAGTCAGCTGCTTTCCCGTGCATTGGCAGAGTTCAGTATGAATCAAAAATACAAAATGATCACAGGGCTGCTGTTTTACTGGGTAAGATGCCCTTCGGAGAGTCGGTGCAGGCTCGATGGGCCAAATTTACCTCCTTCTGCACTGTAGAGATCCGACAGTTACAAGATTCCTAAACATTTTTAGGAATCTAAGCTGTCAATGGGATTTTCTGAATTAACAATTCTACAGGAAAGGATTCAGCTCTTGGGCAATTTCTAATACTATATCTGCATTTCCCCCCCCCCCCCCCCCCCCCCCCACCTCCGTCCCCCATTATTAAACTGTCAAGGAGAACAAACTGAAAGAACTTTATCATCAACTCACAATCTAGCTATCCTCCAGAACATGACCAAGTTACTGAATTCACTATACTGCGACGATATTGAACTCCAAATGTGGCTAGAACCTGAAGGAGAATCAATAGCAAAACAGTGATTCTGCTAGTCCACCAACATCTGATAAAGATTTTAAGTTGATTTTTCCAGTATACAAAATAGGGTTGGGTCAGTACCACTTTACACACACTAAATGAAGCCCCTAGCATTGGCACCAAACACTGCTGACCAGATGTTGCACAGCAAAGATCCCGGCACCCTGTTCTACGTGTAAAATAAAAACAACCCTTTCTCTGTCGTGCCTTTCATGACCCTGAGATGTCCCAAAATGCATCGCAGCTTTTGAAGTGTTGTAACTTGCAGCCAATTTGCTCACAGCAAGCTCCCACCGGCAGCAAAGTGATAATGAGCAGGTAGTCTGTTTTAGTCATGTCAGTTTAGGGATCAAAATCAATCAGGACTGAGGAGAACACTCCTGTTCTTCGGCATAGTGGTATTGTCACTGGAATAGTAATCTAGAGACCTAGGGTAATGCTCTGGGATCTGGGGTCGAATCCCGCCAAGGCAGATGGTGAAATTTGAATTCAATACAAATCTGGAATGGTCTTAATGATGACCAGAAAACCATTGTCGACAATCATATTAAAAACCCATCTGGTTCACTAAAGTTCTTTAGGGAAGGAAATCTGCCGTCCATACCCAGTCTGGCCTATATGTGACTCCAGAGCCACAGCAATCTGGTTGACTCTTAAATGCCCTCTAAAATGGCTAAGCAAACTACTCAGTTCAAGGGCAGTACGGATGGGTAATATATGCTGGCCCCCAGCAATGGCCACATCCCTTGAATGAATTAAAAAAAACACAAGATCTTTACCATCTCAGCCAAAAGACTTCACTATCACCAGAATCTTTCACTACGGCAATGAAGGAACGGCCTAAATTTTGTGCTCAAATCTTTGAATGGGGACTTGAGCCTGCAACTTCCAGAGACCTCATGGGCCAATGCTGCCACTGGCACTGGGTACATATCACATGTAAGTAGCCTTTATTAATCTGAGTCCCATGACAGTAAGCACCGCCAGGGTTACTCAGCTTGTACACAATGAAGGATGCCCCAAGAAAATATTAAAGACACTGAACTACAGAGCGATGTCTTAAAGATGTTATTAATGTAAGGTTGCATCTGTCAAAATAAATTATGAAAATCACTGGTCACCAAGGGTATGCCTTGTCCCCTCCAAATAATACACTTCCTGTTTTCCAACGCTTCCTCAGTAATTAACAAGTATCAGCCGTGGCTCAGTGTTAGCAATCTAGCCTCCGATTTAGAGATTGTGGGTTCAAACTCCACTTCAGAGATTTGAACAAATAATTCAGTGCAGTGCAGTGGGACTTCTGCATATCCAGAGGTGTTGTCTTGCAGATTTGGTGTTAAATTTAGGCCCCATTTGCACTCTCAATAACATGTTTTTTAAAAATCCACAATATTCAAACGGAGGAAGTAAGTTTTTCTGGCGTCCTGGTCAACAATAATTATCCAACAAATGCAGATTATCTTGTAATTTAATGTCATTGCAACATGGACTATACACTAAAATTACTCCAGACAGATGCTATTTGCAAAATATAGAAATATCTATTGAGCTGCCTTGGTTAAACTCTTCAGAGCAATAAAATGCTGCTCTTAAGTTTAAACACTGGATGAGACTACTAATTAAGGTCTTTTGGCATCAATCACTATATATTTGTCACATGGTTCCAGGCTTGCTTTGAAAGACCATAATATGGCATTTTTTCAATCAGTGCATATGTATCGATAAGTTATAAACAAAAAGATTTGTATTTATATAGCACCTTTTATATCAGGTCATCCCAAAGTGTTTTACAGCCATTTTAGTACTTAAGCAAAGCCATTGTTGTAATGCAGGAGGCGCGACAACCAATGTTTGGACAGGAAGCTCCCACAAACACCAACATGTCCTTAGAATCATAGAATCCCTACAGTGCAGAAGGAGACCATTCAGCCCACTGAGTCTGCACCGACAACAATCCCACCCAGGCCCTATCCCCATAACCCCACACATTTACCCCGCTAATCCCCCTGACACTAAGGGGCAATTTAGCATGGCCAATCAACCTAACCCGCACATCTTTGGAGTGTGGGACGAAACCGGAGCACCCGGAGGAGACCCACGCAGACACGGGGAAAACGTGTAAACAGACAGTGAGCCGAGGCTGTGATTGAACTTGGATTCCTGGCACTGAGGCAGAAGTGCTAACCACTGTGCCACCGTGCTGCCCATTCATGGCCAGATGTTTCTGAAATGTTGATTGAGGGATAAATATTGACCAGGACATCAGAGAGAAACTCCGGCTCCTCTTCGAAATAGAGCCACAGGATCGCTTAAGTCCACCTGAAGAGGCAGACATTGTTTAACATCTCATCTGAAAGAAGGCACCCCTGACAGTGCAGCACTCTCTAAGTGCAGTACTGGACTGTCAGCTTGGATTATGGTGTCTGCTGTGGGATTTTTATTTCCAAAACTACTTTTCTTTAAACTGAATTAAAATTTCACACTCGAATGGTGGGATCTGCACTCTCATTCTGTGTATTATTAGTCCAGGCATCAGGATTACTCAAGTAGCATAACCATTATATATCAATGATTTCTGCTGGTAAATCCTATTATCTGGACAGTAACTTACAGAGAATCACTACAGTGCAGAAGGAGGCCATTCGGCCCATTGAGCCTGCACCGACAACAGTCCCAGCCAGGCCCTATCCCGTAACCCCACGCATCCACCCTGCTAATCCCCCTGACACGAAGGGCCAATTTAGCATGGCCAATCCACCTAACCCGCACATCTTTGGACTGTGGGAAGAAACCGGAGTACCAAACCCACACAGACAGAGAGAGAACGTGACATCCATACATAGTTTCTTGTCAAAATGATAAAAAGCACTTCACAAGGGAATGTGGATAGACCCTTTTCCAAAAGAAGATGGCATAGGAGCATGGCAACTTCTTGCGAGCTGTGCATACATACCCTCTAATTCTATCTTTTACTCTTGTTCTATGCTTTTAAAATTCATCCTCTCCTTTCCTTCTTTATGGACGATATGCTTTGTCTATATAGCGCGTAAGAAACAATACTTTTCACTGTATACCAATACATATGACAATAATAAATCAAATCAAATAAAACATGTTGCAAAAGAGAAAACATTAAGATAGGATTTTGCACATGGGGAAGACAAAGCAAAGCAGATGGGTTTATAGAAAGTTGCAGAGAGCTGAAGTATGATGGCTAAAGGGTTTTGCACTAATATAGTAAAAAAAAGGATAGAATGAAAGTGTCAACAGAGGGAGGGGGATGAGAGATTATTTGAATATCTGGGGAGACTGCCTTGGGGGGGGGGGGCAGAGGTACAGAAGGATTTGAGGTTATAAAAAAAACAAGTCCATGCTGTGATGTGGTGTACCTATCAGGGGCTGTAATGCTGCTCACAGAATCGCCTGCCAATGCTCGCCATCAAGGCTGGAATTTGAAAACCAGTCACATGACCAAAGTGCCCATCAAGAGGAGCAGGTAACATTGGACCTACAATGTGCGAAACGAAACAGGTCATCTGGTCACTACAACATTGCTGTCTGCGGGAGCTTGCTGTGCGTAAATTGGCTGTGGCATTTCCTGCACTACACCAGTGACTCTGCTTCAGAGTCCTCAGGTTGTGCATTTTTTGGACGCAAAGCTCTCCACCATTTATTATCGAATGTCTACGTCTGTTGTGGACTAACTGATATAGAGACTGATGACTATGATTAATCAACAACAATTAATCAATACCACACAGATGTCTTGTTAGAAGATAGACGCTTTTGGAATGAATTGGAAATGACAGGAAGCAGAGTGGGGTAATGGTGGATGTATATTTTTCGGACTGGGTGGTTTGCTGTGATGTTTCTCCAGTGCGGTTTCTATTACTCTGTAATGTTTATAAACAACTTAAGGCTCTGGTGTAGGGAGTATCATTGAAAGTTTACAGATGATTTGAAACTTGGTAAAGGAATAGTTACTGATGAGGATAGTTATTGATTTCAATATGACAAAATATATTGGTGGTGAAATGAGCAAAAACATGACAGTTAGAGTTCAACGTAGTCCTGTGTGAAATAATGCACTTGGAGAAGGCTAATATGGAAAGACAGTGTAAGTGGCACAATTTTGAAAAATGCTGATGAGAAGATGATCAACATATCCATAAAAGTGACAGGGCAACTTGATAATGTGGTTTAAAAATAAGGACAGGGGTTACTTAGATTTATAAACGGAAGAACAGAATTTAAAAGCCAAGAGATCGTGCTAAAATTTTATAAATCACTAGGCTAGCTCCCAGTTGGAAAACTGTAGAAAAATCTAGACACCACAATGCAGGAAAGACATGAAGGCCTTGGAAAGAGAGGAGAGGAGGTTGATCAAGGTGTTATCAGGAGTGAGGAACTTCAGTTATAAGAAATTGGAAGTATTTTCCATGGAGGTGAAGAAGTGACCAAATAGAGGTTTTCAAGGTGTTAAAAGAGTTTGATAGAGATGGAGAACAATTATTATCACTAGAAAACAGGGCAATAATGAGAAGTCATAAATTAAAAGCCATTGGCCACAGATCTAAAGGGGAGGTGAGAAATCTTTCATGGACTTTTTGGGATCTCGAGAAGTTTCTTACAAAGGTGGTGATAGCTGACCCATTAATAATTTTAAAAGGGAATTAGACAGGTAGTTGAGAACGGAAAACTTGCAAGATTTGACATAAAAAGCAGGAATGTGGAATAATGCTCTTGCCAATTATTTATTTTGTCTAACACTTCATATCAATGTATCAGGTTTAGTTTATTTATTAGTGTCACAAGTAGGTTTACATTAACACGGCAATGAAGTTACTGTGAAAATCCCCTAGTCGCCACACTCCAGCACCTGTTCGGGTACACGGAGGGAGAATTTAGCATGGCCAATGCATCTAACCTGCACGTCTTTCGGACTGTGGGAGGCAACCAGAGCACCTGGAGGAAACGCACGCAGACACGGGGAGAATGTGCAGACTCCAGACAGACAGCGACCCAAGCTAGGAATCGAATCCGGGTCCCTGGCGCTGTGAGGCAGCAGTGCTAACCACTGTGCCACCCCAACTGAATCAAGGATATTTAGTTTCTGAAACCTAGAAGCAAAAATTTGACATCCTCACAATCTGCACACAAACTGCGCAAGGTAGTCTGCTGAGAAGTCCCTATAGGGGAAGGGAGTCAAGGTGGGGGAGGGAGGGAAACAGGAAAGTGGAGCCCAAGACCACGACGAGATCTGCCACGATCTTATCAAATGGTTAATTCGTGCTCCCCAGCCCTGTGTTGCTAGGGACTGATCTTCGGGTAAACGTTCTCCAAGGCGGCCTTCACGACACATGACACCGCAGGGTCACTGAGCAGAAACTGATAGCCAAGTTCCGCAGACATGAGGACGGCCTCAACCGGGATCTTGGGTTCATGTCACACTATTTGTAACCCCCACAACTTGCCTGGACTTGCAAAATCTCACTAGCTGTCCTGTCTGGAGACAATACACATTTCTTTAACCTGTGCTGAATGCTGTCTCCACGCACATTGTCTGTACCTTTAAGACTTGATTAGCTGTACTAGCACTCCAATCATTATTCTGTAAATTGAGTTTGTGTCTCTGTACGCCCCGTTTGTGAGCACACCTCCCACTCCACCTGACGAAGGAGCAGCACGCTCCGAAAGCTAGTGGCATTTGCTACCAAAAAAAACCCGTTGGACTTTAACCTGGTGTTGTGAGACTTCTTGATCGGTAAGGGAATTAGGGGTTATAGGGATCAGGCGGGTAAGTGGAACTGATCCACTTCAGATCAGCCATGATCTTATTGAATGGCGGGGCAGGCTCGAGGGGCTAGATGGCCTACTCCTATTTCTTATGTTCTTACTGTGTTTACCCCAGTCCAACGCCGGCATCTCCACATCATTGCTAGGGACTGCACAGGCACAATGGGCTGAATGGTCTCATTCAGTGCTGTAGGATTCCTGACATCAGGTGAATAGCAAAGGGACTGGTGGGGGGGTGGGTGGACTTTCGTGTCTTTTGTTTTGTTTGGATGATTCCTTTTGTTTCCCGGGAATGGGTGGATTCGGGGGGGGGGGGGGGGGGGAGAATGAATGACAAGCAGCTGTTATTGATTCCCACAGCCTCAGAGACACAGAGAGAGAAAAGGGTGGGCCAGGCAGCGCAGCACAGTCGACTCTCCCCCGCCCCCCCGCACCTTGGAACTGCCGCTACCCGCCGGGCTCTTGCCTTTGCCCCCGTACGAGGAACCCGAGCTGCCGCTGCCCGATCGCTCCCGCTCATCGCCCGCAGGCCCCATTTTGGGCCCCGGCCTGTCGACGCCGGCTCCGAGCTGCCGTTGCCCGCTCCTCTCGCGCCCGTCGCCGCCGCCGCCCAGAAACGCCGGCGCAAACTCCCTCCGCCGGCTCCTCGGCTCCTTGGACATTTTGCCCCCTGACTTTAATACCACATCGGTTTGGAGTTTGGATGGGTGGAGGGGGAGCCGATTCGGTTGATGACAACAAAGCGGCAGCAGCGGCACCCGCTCCTCACTGACAGGAGCGCAACCAAACTCCATTGCCGGATGCCTCCCCGCCCCTTTTTCGCTGATGGACAGCCACCTCGACCAATCGGCGGCCGCCGCCGGCCACGCACCCCGCCCCTCGCGCGTGTTAAGTCCCGCCCCCCGGAGGGGGCGGGGCCGGAGAAGGTCAGCATGCTCGGTTGCAGGGGGCGCTTGTCAAAGCAACGCAGCCAACGGGCGGCTGCTGCTCCCTGATAGGTCGGATCCGTGACCTTCTTCCCGGCGGGCCCCGCGCTCCACCCCACTCAAACTGGAGGCGGGAAAAACAGGGCTGGGTAGAGAGTAGGAGGGAGGTGGGGCAATGTGAATTTAGAAACCACAACATAAATTGCACAGCAACGTAGCTTTTCGATTTGCATTATTATTGTCATAGTGAAAAGTAGTGAGCACCTGTAAAAAAAATAAATATTTTTGGATGCATTTGATTTGATTTGTTATTGTCACATAAGAAATTGGGGCAGATATCAGGAGGCGATGGCCTAGTGGTATTAATGATGTGGAGATGCCGGCGTTGGACTGGGGTAAACACAGTAAGAAGTTTAACAACACCAGGTTAAAGTCCAACAGGTTTATTTGGTAGCAAATGCCACTAGCTTTCGGAGCGCTGCCCCTTCGTCAGGTGGGTGGGAGTTCTGATCACAAACAGGGCAAACAGTCCAGGCAAGCTGTGGGGGTTACAGATAGTGTGACATGAACCCAAGATCTCACTGACTGTCCTGTCTGGAGACAGTACACATCTCGTTAGCCTGTGCTTAATGCTCTCTCCACTCACATTGTTTGTATCTTTAAGACTTGATTATCTGTAAAGACTGCATTCCAATCATTATTCTGTAAATTGAGTTTGTGTCTCTATGCTCTGTGAGCACATCTTCCACTCCACCTGACGAAGGGGCAGCGCTCCGAAAGCTAGTGGCATTTGCTACCAAATAAACCTGTTGGACTTTAACGTGGTGTTGTTAAACTTCTTACTAGTGGTATTAAGTAATGTGTTAAAGTTTATTTATTAGTCACAAGCAGGCTTACATTAACATTGCAAATGAAGTTACTGTGAAAATCCCCTTGGCACCACGCTCCAGAGCCTGTTCGGGTACACTGAGGCAGAATTTAGCCAATGCATCTAACCTGCACATCTTTTGGAATGTGGGAGGAAACCGGAGCACCCGGAGGAAATCCACACCAACACAGGGAGAACGTTCAGACTCCGCACAGACAGTGACCCAAACCAGGAATTGAAGCCGGGTCCCAGGTACTGTGAGGCAGCAGTGCTAACCACTGTGCCACAGTAAGCAACGACAGAAATTGCACAGCAAGATAGTTTTTTGATTTGATTTATTATTGTCACATGTACTGGCTGAATTATAAGAAGCAGAAAGTTATGGTTAATGGATATTTTTCAGGCTGGAGGAAAGCTTTTAGTGGAATTCTAAAGGGGTCAGTGTTGGGACTTGCTTTTCCTGATATGTATCAATGATCTAGACAATTTTACAGTTTGGGGATGATATGAAACTTGAAAGTATTGTAAACTGTGAGGAGGACAGTATAGAACTTCAAAAGGTCATATATAATTTGGTTGAGTGGGCAGATTGGTGGCAAATGTAGTTCAATGCAAAGAAGTGTGAAGTGATGCATTTTGACAGGAAGAATATGGATGATCAACATAAAATAAGGGGTTTAATTCTTAAAGGGATGCAGGAGCAGAGGGACCTGGATGACCACAAGAAACTACAAAGGGTTGTGAACGTACCCAATCCATCATGCAAACCAGCCTCCCATCCATTGACTCTGTCTACACTTCCCACTGTCTGGGCAAAGCAGCCAGCATAATTAATGACCCCACGCACCCCGGACATTCTCTCTTCCACCTTCTTCTGTCGGGAAAAAAATACAAAAGTCTGAGGTCACGTACCAACCGACTCAAGAACAGCTTCTTCCCTGTTGCCATCAGACTTTTGATTGGACTTACCTTGCATTAAGTTGATCTTTCTCTACGCCCTAGCTATGACTGTAACACTACATTCTGCACTTTCTCATTTCTTTCTCTATGAACGGTATGTTTTGTCTGTATAGTGCGCAACAAACAATACTTTTCACTGTATACTAATACATGTGACAATGATAAATCAAGTCAGTGTTTCTGTGCATAGATCATTGAAAGTGGCAGGACAGCTGGAGAGAGCAGTTAACAAAACATACAGTATCCTGGATTTTATTAATGGGGCATAGAACACAAGAGCAAGGAGGTTATGCCTGAACTTGTACAAGACACCAGTTCGACCTCAGCTGGAGTATTGTGTTCAGTTCTGGACATTAGAATGTAGCCAATGATAACATTGGCCCTATTGTAGTGTGACCAATAGTAACAGGCTGTAAGGGTCAGCTGACCCAGTGAACTATGTAACCAATGACAAAATAATGCGCTGCTCAGCTGACTCAGTATAAATAAGAAGCAGTTGGGGTTTGTGGGAGCTTGGAATGGCTCAGGGTGAGGTTGTAGGTGTTGGAGTAATGAAGTTTCTTTATTAAAACTTTTTCTTTGCTTTGTAAGTTTTATTTTGTTGCCTACAACTGAAGAGTTTCTTCTGGTGGAACAACCTGGATGCCACACTATAGGAAGGATGTGGATGCAGAAGGGGTTTACAAGAATGGTTCCAGGGATGAGAAACTTCAGTTATAAGGATAGATTGGAGAGGTTGAGATTGTCCTCCTTGGAGAGGAGAAGCCTAAGAAGGGATTTGATAGAGATGCTCAAAATGAGGGGACTGGAGAGAATAGATGGGGAGATTCTGTTTCT
The DNA here is from genome assembly GCF_964213995.1 of Mustelus asterias. Lineage (NCBI taxonomy): Eukaryota > Metazoa > Chordata > Chondrichthyes > Carcharhiniformes > Triakidae > Mustelus > Mustelus asterias. The sequence continues at coordinate 6,400,654 of NC_135829.1, read as the reverse complement.
GATTCTTTAACAATCAAGGAGAAGGCACCAATTGAAAGTGATTTGCAGAAAGAAGCAACTGTGATGTGGAACAAAGTCTTTTTCTGGAATGCATTGCTCGGAAGTGTGATGGAGGAAAATTAAATTGAGGCATTCAATGATTGTTTCTATTCAAATAGTGTGGAAAAGGCAGGGGAATAGTGCTAAATCAATGCTAATTTGGAGAGCTGGTGCAGTGATGGGTCAAATGGCCTCTTTCTGTGCAATAACAATTGTGATAAATAATGCAGTGCCCAATCCTGTCCTGTGAAGGACACTTTGTTAAAGAAACATTGGAATTTAAGGGACTGAAAATTGAAATAGTGCTTATGTATCCTGCCTAATTAATTGAATATCTGCTAGCAATGAGTGACACCTAAAGAGGTGACCCCTTCAGATGCATGTGCTGCTCAGTCTATAAGGAAAATGGTTTTCTTTTGAAATAGGATATATTAAGAGTTTGATGCACCTCTCCAGTTTCTTTGTCTTTTAAATTGAGTTTTTCCTTGTAGAAAGGGAAAGAGTCTTTGGTAGTAATATTTACTGAACTGATGTAATTGAAGTACCTTTTACAAGGACAAAATAAAGTGGCTATATTCACAAGTACAGTATAGAGCGACACTAGCTGGTTAATGCAAGAGACAAGTGTCACAACTTTTAAAATGTCTGAGATTAAGAAAGGATTACAAAGCAGGTTGAACAGTCTATCTAACTATTTAGGGTAATAGTTCACTTGATTTATTGTTACATGTATTGGGATACAGTGAAAAGTATTTCTTGCACGCTAGAGACAAAACACTGTTCATAGAGTACATAGGGGAGAATAATTAAGGTGCAGAATATAGTGTTGCAGTTACAGATGGGGTGTAAAGCAAGATCAGCTTAATATGATGGGTCCATTCAAAAGTCTGATGGCAGCAGGGAAGAAGCTGTTGAGTTAGTTGGTATGTGTTCTCGGACTTCTGTATCTTTTTCCTGATGGAAGGTGGTGGGTGTCTGGGGTCCTTGATTATGCTTATTCTCTGTGGTTCACTTTTTTAAAATAAAAAATGATTATTACTTTGTAATAAATAGCTTAATGTGTGACCTGTTAATTGATAAGGCAAGAAAGTATATACACACTTTTCTTCTAAATATGAAATTACTATGATCTCCTGTGAATTTAAAATAAATCAAAAGGCAAAACAGAAAGTTAGTTTAGTTTGTCACAAGTAGGCTTGCATTCACACTAATGAAGTTACTGTGAAAATCTTTACATTGCATTAAAAAAAGTCAAGTCCTGGAAACACAACAGCTCAGGATGCTTGGAGAGGAGAAGGTAGGGTTAATGCGTCAGATCACTGCCCTTTTATTGGGACCAGGGATGTTGTAGATTAACAGTTTACAAGGGGGCAGGGAGAGGAAATGTAATCTTCTGTGATTTAGATGAAGGGATGATTATAGAAGTGATTTTCTGTCATTTGAACATCTAATTTACAAAGAAAGGATTAGTTCCATGAAAATCTTTTTTTTCTTTTTGCTACCAATCCTCAAAGGAATTGTGCTCTTTAATCTGGTATTAATTATAATTGTCTCTAGTAATATGATGCCTGCAAGAGCAAAAGTGTAAATTATTGCTTATTTCTGTTCATTATTTTTATTCATTTGTGGGACATGGGCATCACTGGCTGTTAGAGATTTTTTATTTAAGTTTGAGATACAACCCTTTAAATTCATAAAACATTAATACAATATTTCCTAAGTTTTTACACTTGGAGCACCTTGCTTGCTCTAAAGAGCATATGGATTTCCTGCAGTCATTAAAGTCACCACATAAATGCAGGTCCTTTTCTAAGGATGGTTGTTGTGGGAAAATACACTTTTCTATGTTGAGGCACAGGCCAGAAACTCCAAGATGTTTTGTGAAGTTAACCTGGACTAAGTTTTACATTTGAGTTTGGTATTGGTGAGCAGAAGGTGGTTCACTCCAGGTATTATTCCAATGATCCACGAAAGCGTTTATCAAACAAATTTTATTTAAGAACACAGTTAGAATATAACAAAGAATTAGCTTGGTTTTACCAATTACAAGACTTAAACATGGCACAGTATAATTCTTAACAGCTAGCTATCTTTGTTCCAATTTAAAGCAATACCCCCATTGGCATATGCCCTTCAGAATTAGTTAGTATTAAAACAAGTATGCTCATGTGATGCTAAATTTTCCAGCTTTTAACCCCAATGGATAGAAATCCAAACAGCAGTTTTCCGAGAAGAATATATCTCGAGGCAGCAAAGTAGAGAAGTAAACCTAGTCTCTAGCAGCTTTCAGTCTTCGGAGACAGGAAAGAATACCCCCCCTCTCTGCAGCTTCCAAAACAGCAACGCTCAGACAGCAGAGAAAGGAAAAAGAGTCGCTGCTCTCTCAATTCCAAACAGAATATGAAAACAGCAACTAAGCTAGAGTTCTCTGTAAAAACCTAACTGTTTCCAGTCATATAACCTGACCTGTCAATCATCCCAATTAAGTTCAACTCTGCAATCTGGGGGAACATTAAAACAAAGAACAGTGCATTTAGTTCAGATTGAAATAAACATGATATCAATTATACTGCTTCAGTAACAATAGAGGAACCAGTTATAGATAAAACAACTCTGATAAAATGCCAGGGATCACTCAAAATATTTCTGCAGCAAAACATGATTAAAATATATTTCTTAAAGGCACAATATCATCATAAATAGGGAATGCATTCAGTGTAGAATGCCATGATCTGTACATTACCTGACCTTGGACTGTTTGTTGATATGATTGTGATATTAATACTGTCGTAGTCTGTCTGGTTCAGTGGGTAGCACTCTTAGCCTTCAGTCAGAAGGTTCCATTTTCAAGTCCCATTCCAGAAACTTGAGCACAAAAATTATAGGCTGACTACTTTACTGAGTGAGTGCTGCACTGTTGAAGCTATTAGATGAGATATTAAAACAAAACCTGCCCTCTGTCTCTTTCCAATATCGTATTCAAGTGGCTATTAATATACAGTGCTAGGCAATGAGAATTGGCAAGTTATTTGAACTTTGGGCATAGCATTTCAGTGTCTTCTGCCCCCACGGTATACTTCTGTGGGGATTGGGTATACTTCTGTGGGGCAGGCTATTTTTCTCTTCCTAATCCAGGAGCACCAAGGCCATTTGTAACATCTCTATTACCTAGTTAAGTATAAAGTAGGCACTGAACCTGGGATTTCCCTATTAGTTACTCGTTGCCTTAACTGGAATTGTAATGGGGTTGGGAGGGCAGGAGAAGCAAGAATTGAATGTAGCCCAATCTATCACGTAAAACAGCCTCCCATCCATTGATTCTGTCTACACTTCCTGCTGCCCCGGCAAAGCAGCCAGCATAATTAAGGACCCCATGCACCCTGGACATTCTCTCTTCCAGCATCTTCCGTCGGGAAAAGTCTGAGGTCACGTACCAACCGACTCAAGAACAGCTTCTTCCCTGTTGCCATCAGACTTTTGAATGGACTTATCTTGCATTAAGTTGATCTTTCTCTACACCCTAGCTATGACCGTGACACTACATTCTGCACTCTCTCGTTTCCTTCTCTATGAATGGTATGCTTTGTCTGTATAGTGCACAAGAAACAATACTTTTCACTGTTAATACATGTGACAATAATAAATCAAATGTATTTGTATACAATGAAAAGTACTGTTTATTGCGTGCTACGCTATGCTTTGACTGTATAGCATGCAAGAAACAATATTTTTCATTGTTGATACATGTGACAATAAATCAAATCAAAATATGTTTTTCACTATGCCTCCAGGGTTTTGGACATCAACCAGTGCAGCAGGTTTAGCAATGGGAATCTGATCCTTTTTAGGCACCATGCAGTTCACAATTGTTGCTTAATTGACAATTCAAAGAACTTGCACTCAACAAGGTCGTCATAAAAAATGAAACATCTAAGTTTTTTTGTGTTATTAAAATGTTGCTGCTCCCATACACTACACCAATGTTTCCCTCCTCCTCTGACCAAAAAAAAGGCCATTATGGACCATTTTGACCTCCGCCGGCTGCGCCCTCTGCTGCGCTCCAGGGGGAAGCGGCAGCCTTTTTGGCGCCGGAAAGGAGGCCGGAAGCTCGCGGTGGAGAGCCTGACAACCGGCGGTTGGAGGCGAGAGGAGCTTGAGGGAGGTAAGATGGAGATGGGAAGAAGGAACGGAAATGGTGTTTACCTCAAAGTCCCAGCTGTTGCCGTCCCTGGGGGGGTTAACAGTGAAAGGGAATTCCCCGGGGGGAGGAGAGGGGGGTTTGCTGTAGAAACAGCAGCTTAAACCCCCCCCCACACTCAACAAGAGTAACACCCAACACTTTCTGCTGTTAAAACTTATTTTTTTGGCTTTTAAATAAATATATAGATTTTCCTCTTAAGTTTCAGTTTTCCCCCTGTTAAATTGTGTCTAAAAAAAATCGATTTTTAAAAAAATAATTTATTTCTCTCCATTTTTTCCCCCCTGTATAAATATATATTTTTAAATGCTATTCTTTGTAAATTCCCTAAAAAAGGATCAGAGTCCCATTGCTAAACCTGCCGCATTGTCCAAACTCTGGAGGCAAAACATATCTTGTACTGTATGAAATATCATTAGCCTGCAGTGTATGTGAGGTAAAGAATATCACACACGTATGAATACTTAACCAATTTTACCTAATATCCTTGCCTTTTAGCTGTGACAAAGGGTTACCTGGACTCAAAACCTCAGCCCTGTTCTCTCCTGAAAGGTGCTGCCAGACCGGCTGAGATTTTCCAGGATTTTCTCTTTCTGGTTGCCTAATATCTACGTCCACAAACAACTGTATATGGGGAAATTCTGCCTTTTCACTGCAATGTGACTCAGGGTCGAACAGTCAGAAATTGGAACTTGGTGAAACGAAAACAATTTTTATAGGTTTTAATTAAATCCAGTGTTTAGCACTGACTATGTTCTGCTGACATTCATAAGCTCCAGTTTTGAAGCCACCACAAATAAGCATTTAAATGAGTTTGAGCCTTCAAATGAGGACTGAGAGAAAGTAAACTAAGGTGAATTCTTGGGTCATTGGCCCATATCCCCCTAATCCTTTCCCATTTCTTAATAGAGCCATAGTAAAAAAATTGTGACCCAGAGTTGATGAGCTGGAGTCTGAGCTTTGATGATTAGGGAGGGGGATAGTTACCTACATGCGTTGTTCAAGATAGGAGTTACAAAATGTGCTACAAACTAATATTAATCTCTACCACTGTGCATCCAATTTTCTTCCGCCAGTAACTATTTTGAGCTTGTACGTGATTTTAAGAATGAAAACTACTCAGCAGCCTATCTCAAAGCAGTAATCTTATCTGTTAAGGCGTATTGATAGCTGTGCCATAGAGCAATAAATTAGATTACACAAATGGTGGGGTCTGATAAATTTCTAGCAAGTAGATGTAAGTATAGCTACGGCATAATTTACAGGCTTTTAAAAAATCACCTTTCTGCCTTTCCTCGTGTTCTATTCATAATTTTTGCTTCTCTTTTACCAGTAGCACTGATTTTATATAGTTTTTAACTGCACATGTCTAGCAGAATTGTGAGCAGCTGTTAAATTGACTCCTAAAATTTGGGCTCCTCACCAAAATATTTTGTTTGTGCCCCAGAACAAAAGAGGCAGATGTGATGTGCTTTTTTAAAAACAAAACTCAAAATTTGACCTGTGCTCGAAGTTTATCATAGAGCAATGACTAGGTAAAATGATCAATCGTTTTACCATTGAAGTTAACACCAGGAATGGTACATCTTATACATCCCAAATCAGTGGAAAATGTAGTGTAGAGGAACCCATTTGTTCTAAAAAGTTGAGGATATGACCTACTAATTAAGTTAAGCTCATTGTAAAAGTAAAACCAGGAAAGGAATAATGAAATCAACCACTAAAATAACAAATATCGGCACCATCTGTTCCTCAAAAGTTTCACATTCTTAGCTGTTCTCTTCAACTTGGAAAAACTGTGATACGCGAAGCTTTCAAACTGAGGAAAATGGGGATTGCATTCAATTATATTGTTTTGATATATAATCCAGTATAAAGTTTGAAATAGATATAATAATCCAAAACTGTCATGCACAAAGGTACTTCCTGCAGTGAAAAATCAGATGTAACTAAACTGAGCAATTGCTGTTTCATCCAACCGGATCCCTCCAAGTTAGATCCGCATTCCAAACCGGCTGCCAAATAAGCACGGTAGCACAGTGGTTAGCACTGCTGCTTCACAGCTCCAGGGACCTGGGTTCGATTCCCGGCTTGGGTCACTGTCTGTGTGGAGTTTGCACGTTCTCCTCGTGTCTGCGTGGGTTTCCTCCGGGTGCTCCGGTTTCCTCCCACAGTCCAAAGATGTACGGGTTAGGTTGATTGGCCGTGCTAAAATTGCCCCTTAGTGTCTTGAGATGGGTAGGTTAGAGGGATTAGCGGGTAAATATGTAGGGATGTGGGGGTGGGGCCTGGGTGGGATTGTGGTCGGTGTAGACTCGATGGGCCGAATGGCCTCTTTCTACGCTGTAGGGTTTCTATGATTTCTATGAAATTCCTGTGTGCAGCCTTCAGCTATCAGTCATTTTCTAACGATGCAAAACTTTGTGTGGTTTTCAGCATACCATTCCAGGTGTATATTTTGCTTTGCCTGTCAGTGTTTGATGTGAATTGGAGGCATTCTTAATTGTAGCAGCCATTTTCAAGCATTATAGTTACTAAATCAAGGAACAAATTCATGTCAAATACTGTCGAATTTCTTATTGCTTCAAACCAGCTGCCTCATATAGACCATTTGACCGACCGGAGTCGTGCAGGAGCAGCCCAGAGAATCTTGCATTTTTATTTCCTCATTTTTTTTGAAATAGATTTAATCTTTGCCCTTTTAACTAGTGAATTATGAATACAAATCCTATCTGTTGTACTCCTGTTAGTTGTGCTTTCAAGCCCTCTTGTTAAGGACAACACTTTTCATGCACTTTGTAATCATTATGTGGAGATGCTGGCGTTGGACTGGGGTGGGCACAATAAGAAGTTTCACAACACCAGGTTAAAGTCTAACAGGTTTATTTGGTTTCACGAGTTTTCAGAGCGCTGCTCCTTCATCAGGTGAGTGTTACACAGCGCAGAAGGAGGCCATTCGGCCCATCGAGTCCGCACCGACTACAATCCCGTGACATTTAAAATATCCCTGAAAGCAGGTTTTTCTCCCTGTCCCCATGACCAAGGATGGTGTGACGTTTAGAAGGGGGCAACTTGAGAAATGGGAGAGGTGAACGTAAAAAGGAGTATTGCCTCTACGCAGGTGAATAGGAATAAGTTTTTAAGCGTGAAATCCTTTAATTTTTCTGCAGCTACTTCTGACATTGAAACCTGTCTGACGGAAAATGCAGTTCAGAGTGTTGGTGAGCTGTACTTTTATTGTGTTGTGCTCCGCACACGTTCATCATAAACATGAACCAGTCATTGCTGAGGATCACTATATGGATGGGGAACACAACTCAGAGTTTGATCGAGATGTCCTATTTGGTGGAGAGGTAAGAATATTCATTCAGTCCTATTTATTTATTAACTTGTTAGAATGTAAAAGGAATGTTATGAGATAAGTTATTTAAAAATATGAGCCCCCTGTTAAATGTTTACACCTTATTTTTAATTTTAAGAATCCAACCTATTCTTTCTCTGTGCATTTCCCAATTGGTTTTTCCTATTTCATTACTCTTCGGAATAACATCTTGATAGCCACATCATAGAATCCCTACAGTGCAGAAGGAGGCCATTCAACCCATCGAGTCTGCACCGACCGCAATCCCACCCAGGCCCTATTCCCGTAACCCCACACATTTGCCATGTTTCAGGAGGGACAGGGAAGGAGGCAAAAGAGGTGGGGGAGTGGCACTGTTGATCAGGGATAGTGTCACGCTGTAGAAAAGATGGACGCCACAGAGGGATTGTCTACAGAATCTCTGTGGGTGGAGGTTCGCAACAGGAAGGGGTCAATAACTTTACTGGGTGTTTTCTATAGGCCGCCCAATAGTAGCAGGGATGTGGAGGAGCAGATTGGGAAGCAGATCCTGGAGAGATGTGATAATAAGAGTGGTCGTGATGGGAGATTTTAATTTCCCAAGTATCGATTGGAATATCCCTAGGGTAAGGGGTTTAGATGGGGAGGAGTTTGTTAGGTGTGTTCAGGAGGGCTTCCTGACACAGTATGTGGATAAGCCTACAAGAGGAGAGGCTGTACTTGATTTGGTATTAGGGAATGAACCTGGGCAGGTGTCAGATCTCTCAGTGGGAGAGCATTTTGGGGATAGTGATCATAACTCTATCTCCTTTACATTAGCATTGGAGAGAGATAGGATCAGTCAAGCTAAGAAAGTGTTTATTTGGAGTAAGGGCAATTATGAGACTATTAGGCAGGAAATTAGAGGCATAAATTGGAAGGAGGTTTTCTCAGGGAAATGTACAGAAGAAATGTGGCAAATTTTCAAGGAAAATTTGTCTGGAGCTCTGCACAGCAATGTTCCAATGAGACAGGGGAGTTATGGTAGGTTACAGGAACCATGGTGTACGAAAGCTGTAATGAATTTAGTCAAGAAGAAAAGAAAAGCCTACAAAAGGTTCAGGGAGCTAGATAATGCTAGAAATCTAGAAGAGTATGCGACTAGTAGGAAGGAACTTAAGAGGGAAATTAGAAGAGCAAGAAGGAGTCATGAGAAGGCCTTGGCAGACAGGATAAAGGAAAACCCCAAGGCATTCTACAAGTATGTTAAGAGCAAGAAGATAAATGAAGGAGAAGGACCTATCAAATGTGACGGTGGGAAAGTCTGTATAGAACAAGTAGAAATAGCAGAGGTACTCAATGAATACTTTACTTCAGTATTCACAGTGGAAAAGGATCTTGCTAGTTGCAGTGCAGACTTGCAGTGGACTGAGAAGATTGAGCATGTGGACATTAGGAAAGAGCATGTGGACATTAGGAAAGAGGATGTGTTGGAGCTTTTGAAAAGCATCAAGTTAGATAAATCGCTGGGACCGGATGGGATGTACTCCAGGTTACTGTGGGAGGCGAGGGAAGAGATTGCTGAGCCTCTGGTGATGATTTTTGTGTCATCAATGGAGACGGGAGAGGTTCCGGAGGATTGGGAGGATTGCGGATGTGGTTCCGTTATTCAAGAAAGGGAGAAGAGATAGCCCGGGAAATTATAGACCAGTGAGTCTAACCTCAGTGGTTGGTAAGTTGATAGAGAAGATCCTGAGAGGCAGGATTTATGAACATCTGGAGAGGAATAGTATGATCAGAAATAGCCAGCACAGCTTTGTCCAAGGCAGATCATGCCTTACGAGCCGAATTGAATTTTTTGAAGATGTAACTAGACACATAGACGAGGGAAGAGCGGTAGATGTCGTTTATATGGATTTCAGCAAGGCGTTTGATAAGGTGCCCCATGCAAGGCTTATTGAGAAAGTGAAGGGGCATGGGATACAAGGGGTCATTGCCTTGTGGATTCAGAACTGGCTTGCCCACAGAAGGCAAAGAGTGGTTGTAGATAGGTCTTTTTCAGCATGGAGGTCGGTCACCAGTCGAGTGCCCCAGGGATCTGTTCTGGGAACTTTGCTCTTTGTGATTTTTATAAATGACCTGGATGAGGAAGTGGAAGGATGGGTTGGCAAATTTGCTGATGACACAAAGGTTGGTGGTGTTGTGGATAGTGTAGAGGGATGTCAGCAGTTGCAACGAGACATAGATAAGATGCAAGACTGGGCGGAGAAGTGGCAGATGGACTTCAACCCAGATAAGTGTGTGGTTCATTTTGGCAGGTCGAATAGGATGAAAGAATATAATATTAAGGGTAAGACGCTTGGCAGGTTGGAAGATCAGAAGGATCTTGGGGTCCGGGTTCATAGGACGCTCAAAGCAGCGTCGCAGGTAGAGGCTGTGGTTAAGAAGGCTTATGGAATACTGGCCTTCATCAATAGAGGAATTGAGTTTAGAAATCGGGAGATAATGCTGCAGCTGTATAGGACCCTGGTCAGACCCCACCTGGAGTACTGTGCCCAGTTCTGGTCGCCTCATTACAGAAAGGATGTGGAAGCCATAGAAAGGGTGCAGAGGAGATTTACAAGGATGTTGCCTGGATTAGGTGGCATGCCTTATGAGGATAGGTTGAGAGAGCTAGGTCTTTTCTCCTTGGAGAAGTGAAGGATGAGAGGTGACCTGATAGAGGTGTATAAGATGTTGAGAGGTATTGATAGAATGGATTCTCAGAGGCTTTTACCCAGGGCTGAAATGGTTGCCACAAGAGGTCACAGGTTTAGGGTGCTGGGGAGTAGGTGCAGAGGAGATGTTAGGGGTAAGTTTTTCACTCAGAGGGTGGTGGGTGCGCGGAATCGGCTGCCGGTAGTGGTGGTGGAGGCGGATTCGATAGGGTCTTTTAAGAGACCTTTGGATAAGTTCATGGAAGTGAGTAAGATAGAGGGTTAAAGGTAAGCCTAGTAGGTAGGGACATGTTCGGCGCAACTTGTGGGCCGAAGGGCCTGTTTGTGCTATAGCTTTTCTATGTTCTAATCCCTCTGACACTAGGGTCAATTTAGCATGGCCAATCCACCTAACCGGCATATCTTTGGACTGTGGGAGGAAACCGGAGGAAACCCACGCAGACACGGGGGAGAATGTGGAAACTCCACACAGACAGTGACCCGAGGCCGGAATTGAACCCGGGTCCCTGGCACTGTGAGACAGCAGCACTAACCACTGTGCCACCGTGCCGCCTGTGCAAAAAAAAAACTGTAGGCCTGAATTTTGCAGTCAGCAGTGCAACAAGGGCACTCCTTGCTGACCTCCAAGAAAGCAACCCACAAAGATCCAGCAATCTCAGTGATTTGGTTTTTTGGAATCATAGAATCCTACAGTGCAGAAAGAGGCCATTCGGCCCATCGAGTCTGCACCAACCACAATCCCACCCACGCCCTATCCCCACATCCCTATATATTTACCCACTAATCCCTCTAACCTATGCATCCCGGGACACTAAGGGGCAATTTAGAATGGCCAATCAACCTAACCCACACATCTTTGGACTGTGGGAGGAAGCCGGAGCACCCGGGGGAAACCCATGCAGACACGAGGAGAATGTGCAAACTCCACACAGACAGTGACCTGAGCCGGGATTCGAACCCAGGTCCCTGGCGCTGTGAGGCAGCAGTGCTAACCACTGTGCTACAGCGCCGCCCGGTTTCTCCATCTCCCTGCTCGAGTTTAAATCTGGTGCCATGTCAGGGGGATGTTGTGCAGCAGCAGTGATATCAGCCAGCAAGGAAGGAGTTGATTGCATTGAAATATCCACAAACAGCAAACCAGGAAGTTATCGACTTTTAATTTTAAGTTTTCAGAAGAAGTAATTTATGATTGGATTAAGATGGAAAGAAGTTAAAATAATGGTAAACAGACTTTTTTTGCTTTGTAAAGTGGAATTTTTTATCATTACAGAGAAATTTGACATTAAAAGTTTGTATTATTAGTGTCACAAGTAGGCTTGCATTAAAATGGCAATGAAGCTACTGTGAAAACTTCCTAGTTGCCACACCCTGGCACCTGTTCAGGTACACTGAGGGAGAATTTAGCATGGCCAATGTACTTAACCAGCACGTCTTTCGGACTGTGGGAGGAAACCGGAGCACCCAGAGGAAACCCACACAGACACGGGGTGGGGGGAGAACATGCACACTCCATACAGACAGTGACCCAAGCCGGGAATCGAACCCAGGTCCCTGGCATTGTGAGGCAGCAGTGCTAACCACTCTGCCACCATTACACATATGAAATTAGCTTTTTGGAGCACTGAGACTTTTGCAGTAATTATGAAGTTAGTGCACCATTGCAAACCTAATTACACATCGTACATCAAAATTTACAGGGACTTTTATAGCAAGACCAATAGCATGAGCTTGGACATTCTCATAATTTCTAAAAGGATTGTTTGAAAATATGGATGCTCTGAAAGTCAAAATCTGAAAAATTGATGTTTTATTCACTTAATGATTAATGTTTATAGATGGGAACAGATCACATTGTTTTTTAAATTTGGGATGCCTTTCATTGTGGCTTATTTTCCATGTTTCTTTACTCTTGGTGAATTAAAGGAAGTATTTTTGCATGCAGTACACGCAGTCAAAGAGAAAATCCCCAATTCTGATCTCATCTCTAAGTCTTCCATAAATATCTAACCGGTTTTTGTCAAACAGAAAGAGGTGTGGCACATTCTGAAATGCAACATAAACAACTGCAGTTATAGTACAAATCTCACTGTGACTATCTCAACACTGAGCTGAAAGCAATTACATCTCGGAAGCTAAGCAGAAATTGGGCTAGATAAGAAGTTGCCTGGAAATACTTTTGAGAATACCAGACGCAGTAAGCCACTTTCGCGATCCATGGAAGCTGCAGTCTCTTGAGTGTTTCCATCTAGATGCTCATAATGTTTAATTGTTGAGGTACTTCTATTTTTTCTCTCTGCATATTTTTTTAAAAGTCAATTTTCATGGACTCATAGAATCCCTACAGTGCAGAAAGAGGCCATTCAGCCTATCGAGTCAGCACCAACCACAATCCCACTCGGGTCCTATTCCTGTAATCCCACATATTTACCCTGCCAATCCCCCTGACGCTAAGGGGCAATTTAGCATGGCTAATCAAGCTAACCTGCACATTTTTGGACTGTGGGAGGAAACCGGAGCACCCAGGGGGAACGCACCATTGGAAGAATGCGCAAACTCCACACAGACAGTGACTCGGGGCCGGAATTGAACCCTCGTGCAGTGAGGCAGCAGTACTAACCACTGTGCCATCGTGCCACCCCAGTTTTATTGGATGATTTTTAAAACAATTGTTAGTATTGTGCTTGGTGCACATGTAGCAATGATTTTTGGTGACACTGGGGCATCTCAGTGTCTCTCCAATTGGTTCAATAAAAAGAATCCAGCAAAAAGTAATGTTAGCTGCTGGATTGTTGTGTGAACAGATTTTGTTTGCTAACACATTCGCGAAAGAAAACCCTACAACATTTAGTCTACACACATTCTCCAGTCATGCACAAAATGTCAGCATTGTCCACACTCCAAGGAACAAATGAAACTAAGTTGTCCAGTCAAAGGAGCAATAATGTTGTTTTTATGGTATAACTGATTACCAATATTACAATGCTACCCACAGTAACTGTTCCTCTTGTGGTGGTAAAACTAATCTAGAATTGCTGGAATGGACCAGTTTGTGGAGCTTTCCAATCTTCAGTCTGTGTTTAAGCAGTTTGATTACATTTTTGAGTTGTATTTCTTTATACCACGTGAACAGCGGATACTGGTACCAAACTAATAACCCCAATCTGATGATAGACACCTACATTTTGTATGAACAAAGAACAAAGAAAATTACAGCACAGGAACAGGCCCTTCGGCCCTCCAAGCCTACACCGACCATGCTGCCCGACTGAACTGAAACCCCCTACCCTTCCGGGGACCATATCCCTCTGTTCCCATCTCATCCATGTATTTGTCAAGACGCCCCTTAAAAGTCACTACCGTATCCGCTTCCACTACCTCCCCTGGCAACGAGTTCCAGGCACCCACCACCCTCTGTATAAAAAATCTGCCTCGTACATCTCCTTTAAACCTTGCCCCTCACACCTTAAACCTATGCCCCCTAGTAATTGACTCTTCCAGCCTGGGAAAAAGCTTCTGACTGTCCACTCTGTCCATGCCCCTTATAATCTTGTAGACTTCTATCAAGTCGCCCCTCAACCTCCGTCGTTCCAGTGAGAACAAACCAAGTTTCTCCAACCTCTCCTCATAGCTAATGCCCTCCATACCAGGCAACATCCTGTACAGGTGCATGTTATTTGTGTACCACATGGACCTCTGAGAGGACCTTGTTCTTGCTTTCATTCATAAATGAAGGGTGAGAAAGCATTTTGCCTGGAATAAGCTATTTGTGTGGTGCTTGTTCTATTTCTTAGAAAGAAGTTGAGGAACTTATTAAATTGAGTCCTGATGAACAACAATCCCGGCTCAAATCCCTCATCAAGAAGATGGATGCTAATGCAGACGGCTTTGTAACCAAAGGTGAGAAACAGTTTAGATACCAATCCGAGTGTTGAAATGACTGCCATTGACTTAAGATTCTCTGCAGAAACAAGCTCACTTTTGAAGTGAGTATCTTACTGCAATTATTACTTCCTCTACTTTCTGTGATAGCCCGGAATTGCGGCTGGTGAATCTGACCTGTACACATGATATTCCACAGCATTGTGCACAACAGACAAATAACCCTGCATTCACTGTCTTGCGTATACGGTGTTGTTCAAAAGCTATAATCCACAACTGAACCTTGCAGTTTGTAAACATTCTGAAGTGATAAATTAAAACAAAAATACACAAGCATTCTTTTCATTGAACATATGTGACTTTGTCCCAATAGAGTGAGATTGTAATTATATAGAAATGTATGTTAAATCAGGTACAACAATACTTCTATACAAGATATAACAGCATATAAACCCAACTGCATGACACAATTAATCCCTCCTTGTTGTGAAATGCAGAAAAAAAAATCAGAAAAAGATAAATGGCTTCCGACTCTTCAATGAGAGGACTGCTAGGATATAGGGGGTAATGCATGCCAAAAGGTGATTTGTACAGTAGGTTGTTTAGAGATGTGATTTGCCCCTGGCGGCTTGGTGGCACAATGGTTAGCACTGCTGTCTCACAGTGCCAGGGACCCAAGTTCGATTCCCAGCTTGGGTCACTGTCTGTGTAGAGTTTGCACATTCTCCCCGTGTCTGCGTGGGTTTCCTCCGGGTGCTCCGGTTTCCTCCCCCAATCCAAAGACATGCAGATTAGGTGAATTGGCCATGCTAAATTCTCCCTCAGTGTACCCGAACAGGCGCCGGAGTGTGGCGACTAGGGGATTTTCACAGTAACTTCATTGCAGTGTACTTGTGACAAATGAATAATCTTTAAAACTTTAAACTCGTATAACTAGTAATAGGAAAGCTATGCCTCTACAAATTACTCTTATTTTCCACAGCTGAGCTCAGTGGATGGATCCAGCAATCTTTCAAACATTATGCTACAGAGGAGAGCAAAGAGCAGTTTCCAGAGCATGACTTGGATGGCAATGGAGTTGTTACATGGGAAGAGTACAACATTCATAGTTACGACCGAATGCTAGATTATGATGAGAATACTTCTATGGATGATGAAGAGGAGGAATCCCTCAGACAGGTGAGAGAAGGAAATTTATTCGTTTCAGGTAGAATGCCTTCTTTTGAAAAGTGGAACCAAACATGAAAACTTTCAATTAAAAACTAATCACAAAATAAATTGTTCTGTCTAGATTTTCAGTGCTAGATTTTCAGTGCATGCTTGGAGTATGTATTTTTCTTTTGCTTAGTGCAGATTATTCTCAAACCTTTTGTCGTGAGTTGTAAAAGGTTCTCCTTATCTCAGTCCTAAATGGCCACCCCTTAATTTGAGACGGTATCCCCTATTTCTTGAACTCACCCGAGCCAGGAGAAGCATGCTTCCTGCATGTACTCTGCCAAACCCTGTAAGAGCCTTGTACATTTCAGTGAGATCACCTCTCATTCTTCTGAACAGAAGAGTACAGTCCCAGTCTCCTCAATCTCTCCTTGTAGGACAACCCCACCGTCCCAGGAATCAATGTGGCGAACCTTTGCTGCACTCTATGGCAAGTTTACCCTTTCTTGGGTAAGGAGACCTGTATGCAATACTCCAGGCACGGTCTCACCAAGGCTCTATACGTTTGTAGCAAGACATCTTTACTCCTATTCTCAAATCCATTTTACAAATGAGTTATCCTGATGTAAGCTGACATTCCATTGCTTTGCCAGATGTGATTAATGATTTAGATAATATGTTAAAAAGGCCACCTGCTCAGTTGAGATCTTTCTTGAAGAACAGAAAGTTCTTTTGGGATCTGGCCAACATTTCTACCTCGACCACAAGCAGATTAACTTGTTCGTTATGTCATGACTTTTTTGTGGCACCATGTTATGTTGAATATAGCTGCTGAGTTTGGATCCATAAGCAGCAATGGACTTCAGTGTTTGTGAAGAATTTTGAAATGCTTTCGAAAGATGTTGTAAGGTGCTGCAAAAATGCAGGTTTATCTTTCACAAGATAATATACAGAACTGAATGTGGCAGCACTATGCTGTAATTTCTCATGGGGAGCTTCTGCTTTTGAATACACCATGCTAGGCAGTTGAATGTTGAAACCCGAGTTGTGTTCCATAGGAATCCAGTAGAGAAGACAATCCTACAAGTCTAATGGTTCAATAACAGTCTGGGCCTCGGGAGAAGAAAATTTTTAAATTCATTCATGGGATGCAGGTGTTGCTGACTAGGCCAGCATTTATTGCCCATCCCTAACTGCCCTTGAGAAGGTGGTGGTGAGTTGCGTGGTGAGTTGCATCTTCAGCTGCTGCTGTCCATGTGGTGTTGGTACACCCAGTAAGATGTTTAACAACACCAGGTTAAAGTCCAACAGGTTTATTTGGTAGCAAAAGCCACACAAGCTTTCGGAGCTCCAAGCCCCTTCTTCAGGTGAGTGGGAATTCTGTTCACAAACGGCATATAAAGACACAAACTCAATTTACATGAATAATGGTTGGAACGCGAATACTTACAGCTAATCAAGTCTTTAAGATACAAACAACGTGAGTGGAGAGAGCATCAAGACAAGCTAAAAAGATGTGTATTGTCTCCAGACAGGACAGCCAGTGAAACTCTGCAGGTCCAGGCAGGCTGTGGGGATTACAAATAGTGTGACATGAACCCAATATCCCGGTTGAGGCCGTCCTCATGTGTGCAGAACTTGGCTATCAGTTTCTGCTCAGCGACTCTGCGCCGTTGTGTGTCGTGAAGGCCGTGTGTTGTGAACAGAATTCCCACTCACCTGAAGAAGGGGCTTGGAGCTCCGAAAGCTTGTGTGGCTTTGTTACCAAATAAACCTGTTGGACTTTAACCTGGTGTTGTTAAACTTCTTACTGTGTTTACCCCAGTCCAACGCCGGCATCTCCACATCGTGTTGGTACACCCACAGTGCTGTTAGGAAAGGAGTTCCAGGATTTTGACCCAGTGCAGTGAAGGAACTGTGATATAGTTCCGAGACAGGCAAGTGAATGGCTTGGAGGGGAACTTCCAGTTTGTGGTGTTCTCATGTGTCTGGATAGAATCACAGAACCGTACAGTGCAGAAAGAGGCCATCCGGCCCATCAAGTCTGCAATGACCTTCCGAAAGAGCATCCCACCCAGGCTCTCCTCTCCCTATTCCTCCCTGTAACTCCACACATTTGCCATGACTAATCCACCTAACCTACATATCTTTGGACACTAAGGGGCAATTTAGCATGACCAATTCACCTAACCTGCACATCTTTGTACTGTGGGAGGAAATCGGAGCACCCAGAGGAAACCCATGCACGCATGGGGAGAATGTGCAAACTCCACATGGCCAGTCACCAAAGGCCAGAATTGAACCCAGACACTGAGGCAGCATTGCTAACCGCCATGCCGCCCTTGTCCTTCTAGATGCTGGTGTTCATGGGTTTAGAAGGAGCCTTGGTGGGTTTCTGCAGTGCACCTTGCAGATTGCACACGCTACCACCACTGTGTTCGTGCCGGAATGAGTGAATGTTTGTGGATGGAGCGCCAGTCAAACAGGCTGCTTTATCCTGGACGGTATCAAGCTTCTTGAGTGTTGTTGGAGTTGCATTCATCCAGGCGAAAGGAGAGTATTCTATCACACTCCTGTCTTGTGCCTTGTAGATGGTAGACAGGCTTTGGGAAATTGGGAGCTGAATTACTCGCTGCAAAATTCCCAGCCTGTGCCCTGATGTTGTCGCCATGGTGTTTATAATGTTAATCTGGTTCAGTTTCAGTGATAACCCCAAGATGTTGATAGTTGGCTATTCAGCAATGGTAATGCCATTCAATGTCAAGTAAGGATGGTTAGATTCTCTCTTGTTGAAGAAAGTCATTGCCTGCCACTTGTGTGGCATGAATGTAACATGCCAGTTGTGAGCCCAGGTCTAGATATGTCCAGCTTTTGCTGCATTTGGACATGGATTTCTTCAGTATTGAGGAGTCAGGAATGGTGCCGAATGTTGTGCAATCTTTAGCAAACATCCCCTTTTCTGATGGAAGGAAGATCATTAATGTAGCAGCTGAAGATGGTTGAGCCTCGGACACACCCCTGAGGAACTCCTGCAATGATGTTGCAGAACTTTGCTGACTGACGTCCAACAACCACAGCCATCTTCCCCTGTGCCATGTGTGACTCCAACCAGTGGAGGATTTTCTGCCGATATCCATTGACTCCAGTTTTGCTCGGGCTCCGTGATGCCATACTTGCCCAAACGCAGCCTTGATGACAAGGGAAGTCACTCTCACTTCACCTGCAGCTACGATCATGTCCTACGTTACATGGCCTGCAGTAGGAGGGTGAGAAACAATAAAGCAGTGGAAATGGGCAGATGCTCAGTGACTTTCTCATATCAATAGAACTGAGGAGGCAAGAACAGTAGATAAAGTTATACGGCTAGTACTTTCACTAGGTTGCATAGATTTCCCAAGCAACGTGTCTGAAATTGATCAAGTTTAGCACAAAGGATCTAAGAATTTCAAATGTAACTTATGTCTGGCACAAGTCAAGATTCTGAAATCTTTTGTGATATGAAAACATTGCAATAGAAGTCAGCCCACTCACTAAACTAGACTCCACCCAGATCAATTTTATCAACATGGCAAGTCTCATTTTCAGTTATTTAAAATCAGGTTACTAAAAGCTGCTGAAAAAACACTCTCCTTTTAGCTGAGGTTATCACTCTTAAATTTATCGAGCAATATGTTTAGATACAAGGAAGTAAACGGTTGAGTTCTAAAACACTGGGCTGGTTCATGGAAGGTTTTATGTTTGCGATTATGCAAATGAGCAGAAACTTGAAGCAGATAAATGGCACAGTGGTCAGCACTGCTGCCTCACAGCGCCAGGGACCCTGGTTCGATTCCAGGACATGGGTCACTATCTGTGCAGAGTCTGCACG
Source organism: Mustelus asterias (assembly GCF_964213995.1). Taxonomy (NCBI): domain Eukaryota; kingdom Metazoa; phylum Chordata; class Chondrichthyes; order Carcharhiniformes; family Triakidae; genus Mustelus; species Mustelus asterias. The sequence continues at coordinate 6,381,479 of NC_135829.1, read as the reverse complement.
TTCTCCCTGTGTCTGCGTGTGTTTCCTCCAGTTGCTCCGATTTCCTCCCACAGTCTGAAAGACGTGCTGGTTAGGTGCATTGGCCATGGTAAATTCTCCCTCAGTGTACCCGAACAGGTGCCGGAGTGTGGCGACTAGGGGATTTTCACAGTAACATCATTGCAGTGTTAATGTAAACCTACTTGTGACACTAATACTTAAACTCAAACTCAGATATTCACTCCAGAAAACAAACACAATTTGCATCTGAATTGCTGATTTCTCCCAACGTAGAAATTCTACCTCTTTAACTTTTCAGCTGTTTAGAAAATTTAATCCCTCAGAACTATTTTGTTTGCTGAACCCATTTGGTAGGAAACGCAATTTCTCATGTATCACATATCCATGGGCTTTTAATTTCTCAAAATCCAGACAATCAATCAGGAAAAGAAAGGTTGGCCCAGGAAGGCAAGAAATAAGGGAAAGATAAAATCACAATTCTTGTACTGCCTCAAGTACTTTGCGGGCTGAGATCAGTGTAGATCTGGAACTGTGCCTCAAAACTATGTGACTCTCAGACATGCTGCCTTTTCCAACTGATGTGGAGATGCCGGCGTTGGACTGGGGTAAGCACAGTAAGTAGTCTCACAACACCAGGTTAAAGTCCAACAGGTTTATTTGGTAGCACAAGCTTCCGGAGTGTCGCTCCTCCTTCAGGTGAACCTGAAGAAGGAGCGACACTCCGGAAGCTTCTGCTACCAAATAAACCTGTTGGACTTTAGCCTGGTGTTGTGAGACTTCTTGCTGTGTTTTTCCAGCTGAGCCATTGGGATGCTGAAATGTCGGGAACATGGCTGTCACCAAAGGTTTACATTCCACATGTAACAGTGCATTAGAGCATCAATATGCTTGACAAGGATTGGACTAAAACAAGATGCTGGAAAATCTCAGTAGGTCTGACAGCATCTGTGGAGAGAGAATAGAGCCAACGTTTCAAATCAGGATGACCCTTCCTTGCAGCTCAAGGCTGCTCTGGCGATAAGCCATCCTGACTCGAAATGTTGGCTCTACTCTCTCTCTCTCTCTCTCTCTCCACAGATGCTGTCAGACCTGCTGAGATTTTCTAGCATGTTCTGTTTTAGCTTTAGATTCCAACAATGCAGTATTTTGCTTTTATCTAAGGATTGGAATGAGGTAGGTTTGGGTCTGAATCATAGAATCCCTACAATACTAAGGGGCAATTTAGCACGGTCAATCAACCTAACCCGCACGTCTTTGGGAAGAAACTGGAGCACCCGGAGGAAACCCACACAGACAGTGGGGCGGGGGGAGAACATGCTGTTGTGGGAAAAATCCACTAGTCGTCAGACTTCGAGATTCAGAAAATACGATTTATTAAACGGAGCCCCGTGGAGACGAGGCACATTGGTCTGTAGCAAACCTTCTCTCTGGCTATCCGACAGGAAGCAAAGAGTCGGAATAAATGGGTGTTTTTCCGGTTGGAGGAAGGTAACTAGTGGCGTGCCGCAGGGATCGGTACTCGGGCCGCAACTGTTTACCATTTATATAGATGATCTGGAGGAGGGGACGGAGTGTAGGGTAACGAAGTTTGCAGACGACACAAAGATAAGTGGAAAAGTGAATCGTGTGGAGGACGGAGAAGATCTGCAGAGAGATTTGGACAGGCTGAGTGAGTGGGCGAGGATATGGCAAATGGAGTATAACGTTGAGAAATGCGAGGTTATATACTTTGGAGGAAATAATAACAAATGGGATTACTATCTCAATGGAAACAAATTAAAACATGCTACCGTGCAAAGGGACCTGGGGGTCCTTGTGCATGAGACGCAAAAGCCCAGTCTGCAGGTACAACAGGTGATCAAGAAGGCAAATGGGATGTTGGCCTATATCGCGAGGGGGATAGAATATAAAAGCAGGGATGTCTTGATGCACCTGTACAGGGCATTGGTGAGGCCGCAGCTGGAATACTGTGTGCAGTATTGGTCCCCTTATATGAGGAAGGATATATTGGCATTGGAGGGAGTGCAGAGAAGGTTCACCAGGTTGATACCGGAGATATGGGGTTTGGATTATGAGGAGAGGCTGAGGAGATTGGGTTTGTACTCGTTGGAGTTTAGAAGGATGAGGGGGGATCTTATGGAGACTTATAAGATAATGCGGGGGCTGGATAGGGTGGAGGTGGAGAGATTCTTTCCACTTAGTAAGGAAGTTAAAACTAGAGGACACAGCCTCAAAATAAAGGGGGGTCGGTTTAAGACAGAGTTGAGGAGGAACTTCTTCTCCCAGAGGGTGGTGAATCTCTGGAATTCTCTGCCCACTGAGGTGGTGGAGGCTACCTCGCTGAATATGTTTAAAGCGCGGATGGATGGATTCCTGATCGGTAAGGGAATTAAGGGTTATGGGGATCAGGCGGGTAAGTGGTACTGATCCACGTCAGATCAGCCATGATCTTATTGAATGGCGGGGCAGGCTCGAGGGGCTAGATGGCCTACTCCTGCTCCTATTTCTTATGTTCTGATGTTCTTATGTCCTTTATCCTTCCTTCTCCTTCTCCTGCATCCACATCCCCACAATTGTGGGGTTCTCCTCCATCTAAGATTCCTTCTGCTGGGTTATTTCCCGTATCCCTTATTATTGTTACGGACTTACTGGGAGGTAGGAGGACAGCTTCCCATTTAGCCCTTCTCATGTTGGAGACTGACTTTAGTTTTCCTGTGTTTAACATTTCCACCAAGGTGTGTTTGGTGTGGAGGATTATGTTCCCTGTCATGATTACTGGTTCGCTAACCTTTACAGCCCATGCGGCGCAATCCAAGGCGGCTATGCACCTTGGCAGTCCAGTGACTACTGGCCCCTCTGCGGTGGAATAATACCCTATGGGTCTCCTTCTGTCGCCATGGTCCTGTGTCACTATTGCGGAATAGAACCCTTCCTCATTATTACAATAAATGTGGAAGTCTTTGTTAAGATCGGGTAAGCCTAGTCCGGGGGCTGATATTAGTTCTGTTTTTAATTTAGTGTAAGCTTCTTCTTGCTCGGGTCCCCACTCTACGGGGTCTAAAGCTGGCTTCCCCCCTTTAACGAGTCTTTGTATGGGTTCTGCGAGTTTTGTGAACCCTGGGATGAAACTCCGACTGTAGTTGAATAGTCCTAGCACCTTTCTAACCCCTCTTATATTAACCGGCCGCGGCATCTGTTGTATTGCCTCTTTCCTGTCCGCCGGCATTTCTTTAAGTCCTTGGGATATAAGGTGCCCTAGGTATAGGACCTGTGACTTCCCGATCTGTGCCTTTTTGGGGCTGACCTTTAACCCTGCGGCTTTTAATTCGCTCAGTACTAGGTATAGGGCTTCTTGATGTCCTGACTTGGACTCTGAAGCTATTAGGATGTCGTCTACATATTGTAAGGTCGTGTTACCCTCTGGCAGTTCCACCCTATTTAGGATGTCACTCATCACTTGATGGAATATAGCGGGGCTGTTGTGGAATCCCTGTGGTAAACGGGTCCAGGTATACTGCTTGTCCCCTACTGTAAATGCAAATTTGTCTTGGGATTCAGGATCCAAGGGTAAGGACCAGAATCCATTAGCTATGTCCAGTACTGTAAATATTTTATGCTCCTGTGACAGTCCATTCAGGATTGTCGAAGGGCTTGCTACAATGGGGTGCAGTTTGGACGTGACTTTATTAAGTCCAGTGTAATCTATCGTGAGCCTATAGCTCCCGTCAGGTTTACTCACTGGCCATGTTGGGGAGTTAGTGGTGCTCGTGGCTTCTCTCAGGATCCCCTTTTTCACTAACCCTTTCACAATCTCTACTACAGCTTTCTCTGCTTCTGGTTTAATTGGGTACTGCCTGTGTGGCTTATGCTCTGGTCCTGGTACCTTTATTGGGTCCGTTTTGGTTAACCCGGTATCTAACTTTGTCTCAGCCCATACTCCGGGAACGGAAGCACAAATGGCTCCGAACCCTCCTGTCTCTAACTCCCATTTTCTGGTGGTGACTGTGGCCACCTTAATGGTCTCGAGGTAGCTTGTGAGTTTCCCTATTTTAATTTTTCGACCGTCCTGTCTTGGCCAAATCAATTCTCCCTTCCCACAATCTATCAAGATCTCATATTCTTTCATTAAATCATTCCCCATTATGGTTCCCTCGTTATTTCTGCACACGTAGAACCTCATTGGGATATATAGATTGTTTATTTCTACTAACGTGGTCTCGCTAAGGTAGGCGGGTGTTTTGTTCCCTCCTATCCCGGTCAGATAAATCATTTTATTTGTAGTGGGTAAGGGTAGGTCGGTAATGGATATGGATGCCCCTGTGTCCACTAGCATCTCGCATTGTCTGCCCCCTACCAGTGTGACACACAAATCCTTCCCTCCTTTTTACCCTTGTGGACGGGGGCTGCAGACCGTCAATCTTGCTGACCCTGGGTGTCCTTTTGTTCCTGGGGTTCAGCTGGGGACGTGGATTGGGCTGGGGGTCTCCCATGCTTATGCCAACATACGGCTTCCGTATGTCCGTGTCTTTTACAGTGGCTGCAATGCTTACCACTGTTCCTAGTTTTGCTCTTTCTCCGTGGAGTCCCGCAATCCCTCGCAAAGTGCCCCTGTCGTCCACAATTGTGGCAAATCAATCTGGGTTTTGTTTCACTCTCGTTACTGTAGGCTGCTACCCTTTCTAACCTTGCTCTTGCCTGTGGTTTCTCTTCCGCTGGGACGCCGCCAGCCCACTCCACCAGCTCATCGTAATTTTGGGACATGATCACTCCCATTTTTAGGATGATCTGGTGGGCACTAGAGAGTCCATCCTTAAAAGCTTGGATGAATGCTCGATCTCCTCGCCCTGGGTCCACTTGTCCTGAGCACCCTTGGTATATTCGGAACAATCGTTCCCCGTACTCAGAGGCTCCTTCCCCTTTAAGCTGCTTTGTGGTGGTGATTCTGCTCCAGTTAGTGGGGGCATTCCCTAAGACCCTCTGAATTTCTTCCTTAAACCGTAAGAAGGGTGGTTGTTGGGTATCTATTTCTGCTGTTAGGGGGATTACATGTGTCCACCGTCCCCCACTATAATCCTACGCTATAGGGGAAGCGGGTCCACCTACTACCTGTCTCCATTTATCCGCTGGACAGGCTGCCCTGACTAGCTGGTGTATGTCTCTTCGGTGTAATTGATGTCCTACCCAGATTGTGTCCAATTCCTCCCAGAATGTGGTGTTCGCGCTTCTGGTTTGTAATTTGCCCAGGGAAGCCATTATCTGCTGTCTTTCCCCTGGGGTAAAGGGTTTATAATTTGCCTTGGGTCGCGCTGCGGTCCCCCCTCTAGTTATGGGCGCTAAGTTATGTTCCAGCTGTTCCCACTCTCCTGAGGGTGCCGTTGGCCCTTGCTGGGTGGACTCATAAGAGGGCAGAGGATCAGTTTCTCCTCCCTCTTGCCTTTCTAAAACCTGATTTCGTTTTTCCAATTCCCTCACTTGGGATTCTAGTTCTTTAATTCTTTCTTTGTCCTCTTTCCATTTCCTTGTAGATGCAATTGTTTGCTCAATTAGACCTGCTAACTGATGTGTTAACATTATTCCTATTTTCTTTGTTCTATCTCTTTTCACTTTATCTATCCATTTCCTCTGCTGTTCTAAGGTTTGAGAAGTATCCCAGCCATCCTTTTGCATTCTCTTTATTAACTCCTTCCTGTCTGTCATGTAGATTTCAATCAGGGAACCTGCAGATCCCCTTTTAACTTCACTATCTGCCATTTCGCAGATTTCACTAACCCCGGCCACGATTATTCTTTAGTAAAGTGTGCTAACTACCGTAGGGACTTCACTACCCCCGGCCACTATTACTACTCTTAGCAAAGTGTGTTAACTACCGTAGGGACTTCACTACCCCCGGCCACTATTGCTATTCTCACACCGTGTTTTACTGCCGTTACAGGGTTTTAAGTTATACTCACGGCTTCCACGATTACCACTTCGGCAATGTGCTTCTCCACCGGATTTCGGTTTAGGTCAGAGTTGATCAAACTCCTGTTCCGCCCCGCTTTTCACCACATTGACAGTACAGTTGCCAACTTTTCAATAACTTTCATGCAATCAGCTGGCACCTCTGCGTCTGTTCGCCACTACAGAGGGTGATGTTAAACCGACTTCTGCCCTTTTGTGCTTCACAATCCTTTAGTGCCCTTGGTGTCTCTCACTCACTTCAATTCCTGACCTTCACGTGGCAGATTTCTGCTCTTAATAGCCAGTCTAAGGCAGAGCTTTTGAGACAGGCACTACCTTGTCCTTTTTGTCGATCAGCACAAATCACAGTTATTTATTCCTATCAGCAGTTAGTACTTATCACTATAACAAATACTATCACAAATACACAGTACAAATATTTCCCCCTTATAAACCGTATTTTCCGATCCAGTCCGACTGTCACAGATTCCGTGATCTCTACCCCGGTTGCGACCGTGGCCAATCGGTCTCACCAGTAATAGGATCCTAGCCAACTACGCCATTTGTTGTGGGAAAAATCCACTAGTAGTCAGACTTCGAGATTCAGAAAATACGATTTATTAAACGGAGCCCCGTGGAGACAAGGCACATTGGTCTGTAGCAAACCTTCTCTCAATTGTATGCCGGGAGCGGTTCAATTTTATACCCTTTACACAATGGGTAAACCGGTGATTCGAACATTATCACATTGTTTAAGTGAGTACAAGTATTTAACATTTTATGAATGGGTACATTTCCCCATGTTTACAAGAGTACAAACAGGTATAGACATTTAGCATTTTATGAATGGGTACATCTCCTTATGTCTGTATCTATCAATGGCTAGTTTTGTCTCGTTCAGGTGCTAATCGGTTCCCTCGCATTCATATTTCCCGCCTTCCTTTAACATTAATCTAAGCTCTTTGTTTTGGGGTTTCCTTATCTTAAAAAGATGTCTTGACCCTTGGCTTTGGCTTCCTGAGGTGTTTGTTTGCTATGAGTCACTGTCTGTACTTTGGAAGTGGCTTGTCTGTTAGGTTTTTCTGAACAGCAGGAGCCTGTGTCTGCTCTTTTGGCTTTCCCAGTTAACCCTTTATGTGCCAGGCAGCCATTTTAAAGTGTGCTTTCTTGTATTGCCATTTTAAAGTGTGCCCCCTTGTATTTTTCCCCTTACAATGCAAACTCCACACAGAAGGTCACCCAAGGCTGGAATTGAACCCGTGTCCCTAACGTTCTGAGACAATAGTGCTAACCACTGTGCCACCCAATTCACTTAATAGGGATGATGAAACCAAGTTTTAAAGTCTCATCTGAAAACCAACACCTCTGCCAGGGCAGCACTCCCTGGATGTGCTGGAGCGTCAGTCTGATTTATATATGAATACGATTTGATCCCACAAACTTCAGAAGTGACAGTAATACAACTGAGCCAAGGCTGACACAGTGATAATTCTGAGTCTATGTGTCCCTGTTACTGATTAATCATAGCACAAACAAAACTTTCACTCTGGCCTCTGATAACCTTGAAAGATTGGTTAGAATTCTGATTGACAAATTATGCTACAATGAAAATGCTGTAAATCTATCTGCTTTTTTTTCATAATTATAATTTCTCCTTCCTTGTATCAACCCGGTAAATCTTCATTTCAGTGATTCTATTATCCTTGCTATAAGGGCCATCTGGAATTCACACGGTACGCTGACTGTGGCTTAACCAGTGTTGTGTACAACTTCCAACATTAACTCGTGGCTTTTACTTTTAATTCCGCTGTTTTTAAACAGAAAACACAGCATATTTTTTCACTACCAATTCCACCTGCTTCACATCTTTTCAAGACTTGTGTATTTGTGCCATTTCCTTTTCATCTGCCTGTTCCTTCAAAATAATAATCTTATCACTTAGAGAATTACGGCTTTTTGTATTGATTCTCTCAAAGTGTGAAAATCTCTGATTCTCCTGCATCAAACATGGAATGCAGTTTCAGAAGTGGGACCTGAACTCGCAATCTTATCATCGAATCATAGAAGTTTACAGCATGGGAACAGGCTCTTCGGCCCAACTTGTCTATGCAGTCCCTTTTTTTTTTGACCACTAAGCTAGTCCCAATTGCCCGCATTTGGCCCACATCCCTCTATACCCATCTTACCCGTGTAACTGTCTGAATGCTTTTTAAAAGACAAAATTGTACCCGCCTCTACTACTACCTCTGGCAGCTCGTTCCAGACACTCACCATCCTCTGTGTGAAAAAGTTGCCCCTCTGGACACTTTTGTATCTCGCAAAGACAAGATGCTAAGACTTCCAAAGCGCTTATCCCATAGAAGATTCATATATTCCCTACAGTACAGAAAGAGGCCATTCGGCCCGTCGAGTCTGCACCGACCACAATCCCACCCAGGCCCTACCCCCATATCCCTACATATTTACCCACTAATCCCTCTAACCTACGCATCTCAGGACACTAAGGACAATTTTAGCATGGCCAATCAACCTAACCAATCAATCTAATTAAGGATCAATGTAAATGAACATTTCAGTCGTCTTTGAGAGGAAAAAGGGTAACCTTTTTTGTTTGGTACATTAAAATCGGCGTGATAAATTGATGATTTACCCAGTTTGTCTGGTATCAGAGCAACATGTTCCTACTGACCCAAAGCTTAATCAGAAAAAAAAGAACAGTATCTGAACTTTCTTGATCTGTCTCTAGATTTTTTTGAAAGATAAGAAGCGATTTGTGAAAGCAAACATTGATGACTTACCAGGACTGACTCTGGCAGAATTTGTAGCATTTGAACACCCAGAGGAAGCTGATTATATGAAGGTGAGTTACAGTACATAGTTGATTATGGAAGTTGTATTAAATATTAGTTACTGATGTGAATAGAAGCCTTTTTTTATTATCTTGTAATCATTGAATCCCTACAGTGCAGAAGGAGGTCATTTGGCCCATCAAGCCTGCACCGACAACAACCCCACCCAGGTCCTATCCACGTAACCCCCCATATTTACCCCGCTATTCCCCCTGACACTGAGAGGCAATTTTTTGCATGGCCAATCCACCTAACCCGCACATCTTTGGACTGTGGGAGGAAACCAGATCACCTGGAAGGAACCCACGCAGACACGGGGAGAACGTGCAAACTCCACACACAGTCACCCAAGGTCAGAATTGAACCTGGGTCCCTGGCCCTGTGAGGCAGCAGCGCGAACCACTCTGCCACCGTGCCGCCAAATAAAAATATTTATAAATAAGACTAGTCTGTGGAACCTCTCCATTTATGGATACTGTTGGTGCTTCATTTAGAAAAACCATAGAAAATTACAGCTCAGAAACAGGCCTTTTGACCCTTCTTGTCTGTGCCGAACCATTTTTTGCCTAGTCCTAGTCCCCATGAACCTTTCAGCTGTTTACCGCGCACTACGCAAAGGCAAAAACCGGGGTAACTGAAGGGACAAACCAGCCAGTTAAGAATCTTCACCATTTTTATCTTGTAGCTTATGCTGGAGTAGAGATTCTGGTATCCTCCAGGACCTTCAACTGTGGGTGATATCAGAACTGTAATTGATTGTATGTCCACCTAATATCAATACAAATGCTTTTAACTTTCAAATTACAGGATTACGTCATACAGGATGCTTTAGATGAACATGATCGCGACAAAGACGGGTTTGTCAGCTTAGCGGAATACCTTGGTGACTACAGAAAAGATCCGGGTTAGTTAAATTAATATACTTTTTTAAAGTTGTGTTTAATTTCTCCAAGTAATAATCTTGACTATTTCCTTATAAATGAATGGTTATTTTCTCAGTGAATTAATGCAACATCGAACTGGTGGTTGAAGTTGTGACCAATCTTTCTTGTCTACTTTATTGATGCCTCCATGATCACTGCTTCTCTGAATCTTCCTGTTCTTCCTTCCTCTCCCAGGCAAAATGGAATATACACAATTAACATACACCTCCCCCTTTCTGTCACTGAACCGCAACCAAGATTCTTTGCAATATCTTCTTCTCAAAGTAATTCTTTTAAGAAACCTCAAAACTACAGAACTCCCCATCTCTTCCTCAGTCTTTTCCTTCTTCAAATGATTTTTAGGCTTTTAAAACCTTTGGGATTCACAAATTATAATATAATTCATTGCTTTTTCTTTTTGATATTGGCAATATCCTGAAATCCGGATAGTTTCACATTCCGTAGAAAATAGTTTGGAACCTATAATTCTCTGAAATTAGTTCCTAATCTGAGGCATAATGTTGCAGAAAGAATCCCTTCTTTTTTCTTTATTTTTTCATGGGAGGTGGGCATCACTGGCCAGGCCAGTGCTTATTGCCCATCCCTAATTGCCCACGTGGCTTGCTAGGGACATTTCAGGGGGCAGTTAGGAGTCAACCACATTGCTGTGGGTCTGAGTCATATGTAGACCAGACCAGGTAAGGACGGCAGATTTCCTTACCAAAAAGAATTCGCATTCGTGAACCAGATTTTTTGTTTATGACAATTGATGATCGTTTCATGGTCACCATTACTGAGACTAGCTTTCGATTCCACATTTTATTAATTGAATTCAAATTCCACCAGCTGCTGCGGTGGGATTTGAGAAGGTTGAGAAGGGATCTGTAACTTGATTTTTGTGTCTCTGTGTCCTGTTTGAGAGCACATTTCCACTCCATCTGACGAAGGAGCAGCGCTCTGAAAGCTAATGGTATTTGCTACCAAATAAACCTGTTGGACTTTAACCTGGTGTTGTTAAAACTCTTACTGTGGGATTTGAAGCCAGGCCCTCAGAGCCTTAGCTTAGGCCTCTGGATTACTAGTCCAGTGACTCTACCATGAGTTCAGCATCTCCCACCTAGTATGGGGGGTGCTGAATCCCAATACTGCCGTTGCTTAACTCTGTTACATGAGGCTTTAGTAAAAATTGGGAAGGTGGAACTGGGATCACACACCATTCCCTAGCTGAACGGGTTCCGGGGTATCTAGATGGTTGTATAAAACCACAGCTCATTGGTTTATAAGAAGTGTATAATCAATGCTCCAAATTGTTTAAATGTCTGATGTAGTATTAAGCTATGTATGCCCGGAGAATTTTGAGTGTAAAGTTAACCTTCTCGTGCCCCCTTCCTCTGCCCACCAACACCCTACCCATAAACTGGATGTGAACAATTTGCCACAGATAGGAGTTATCTGCTGTGAATGCTTTGTAGCTAAGAATGTTTCCACCCGATGAAAATAGGTGCAGAGGAAGATCCAGAATGGGTAACTGTGGAGCGTGATCGCTTTGAAAATGATTACGACAAAGACAAGGATGGCAAACTTAATCAAGAGGAGCTCTTGCTGTGGATTATTCCCAACAACCAGGACATTGCGCATGATGAGGTAAACCTGCTGCCTTTAAATATCACGCCTGCGCTCAGAGCAGTCGTTGAAAAGTTGTTAAATCTTTTCACGGGTGTAAAATTTAAGTTTTTGCTGTTTCAGTCCAGCACCTTGTGGGCGTGCTCTCAATATGGGAATTACCATTACACCATTATTTCACAGAGAGGTCAGAGGACGGATAGTGCAGGTAGTTGCAACAAATCAATGTATGTGGCGCTGTTACAGTAGTTGACGCTTCCCGGTTGGCCTGAAACACATTATAGAATCACTACAGTGCAGAAGGAGACCATCGAGGCTGCACCGAATTATTGGAAGAAAATTAGAGGGAGCATTATTCTGCATTGAAGATGCCATACTTTACCTGGGAATATTTATCTGGGTGCCTGAGATGGAATTGTGTTCTGCCCCCCACATTCTTCACAATGAGAACATAAAAATTTAGAGCGTGAATAAAATTTTATTTTCCCCCCAAATCAATAGTTTCATTTAGAAAAGTAATGTAACAATAATGGGGAGATGTTTAGTTTGCAACTAAACCTCATACTTTATTACCTTGTATGAATGTGAAAGAATTAAAAGTAAAAGAATGTCAAAGATTGTGCTCCTGTAACATACTACCTCCGAAGCAAGGGACCCCTGCAACATAACTTGTGTATTTTGTGAGGTTTTACCACCAGTGCCTTTGGCAAAGTTAAAATAAAGTTTATTTATAAGTCACAAGTAAGGCTTACATTAACACTGCAATGAAGTTACTGTGAAATTCCCCTAGTCGCCACACGCCAGCGCCTGTTCAGGTCAATGCACCCAAACCAGCACGTCTTTCAGACTGTGGGAGGAAACCGGAGCACCCGGAGGAAACCCATGCAGACACGGGGGAGAACGTGCAAACTCCACACAGACAGTGACCCAAGCCAGGAATCGAACCCAGGTCCCTGGCCCTGTGAAGCAGCAGTGCTAACCACTGTGCCACCGTGCTGCCCATCTGTGATGTGATCTTGGGGAGAAAAATGGCAACATTTGAATTTGGAGGAGAGAAGAAATTAGAGTATAAATTCCCACTATTTTCCCTCCTTTTTCCCTGCTACAGCAGGTCTTATGCACGTTGATGGTAAGAACAGGCAGGTGGTCTTGTTACTGGGTTTCTGGCCAGGCTGCTCTAGTCTGGAGAATGAATTACTTAAGCTACTGGATGGCAGTCTCACTCAGGGCTGACAAGAATAGAAGCAAAAACAAAAAGTGCTGGATAAATGCTGGATGTCTGACAGCATCTGCGGAGGGAGAATAGAGCCAACATTTCGAGTCTGGATGACCCTTCGTCAGAGCTGGATCATCCTGACTTGAAACGTTGGTTCTATTCTCTCTCCACAGTTGCTTTCAGACCTGCTGAGATTTTCCAGCATTTTCTGTTTTTGGTTCAGATTGCAGTATCCACAGTGTTTTGCCTTTGAACTGGATGCAAGAACTGGAAATTAAGATGATCTGTGTTTCTCACCCGAGGTTGGAATTAAAGTTCATTGTTGGGCAGTGCCAGAGGGAGCTTTGCCTTGCATCTGAGCAGAGTTGAGGCTCTGGACTTTTGAACGAACCTCGCGGATGCATGCCCCAGTCAGGAGAGGAATCTTCCGCTTTCTTTAGGGTTAATTCAGCTTTTGCTCACAGCTATCGGAGATTAACACTCAAAGTTTCTGTTCCCTGACAGGCTGATCATCTTGTCAAAGAAATTGATACAAATGGAGATGAGAAACTTACAGAAGCAGAAATACTTGTGAGTCAGGATCTCTTCCTCAACAGTGAAGCAACCGACTATGGTAGCCAACTACATGACAAGAAATTCTACCATGATGAACTTTAATGCCAATCGTTCTCTATTGTTGGGTTTCGTTTTTATGAACAACTAAACTTCTTAGGTCACTTTTGAGCAAATTCACCAGCCGGACAAGTGCTGACTGATAACTGGTATTGGTAGAAAAAAATAAAATGACCAACCCAGTAGATTTTAACAGTAGTATTACTGTTATAAAACCATCCATTCCTATTACCCTGCTTACTTTGCTGATAAGATTGTCCACTCCTCTCTGTCTTATGCTGTCATAAAGTGACTGAGAATTCCCTAGGTTATTACATTACTTCACAGAATTTTTGAGGCGAATATAACAGTATGTTTTGTACCAATTTTTAAAATCAACATAATCGTAGGATATTTATGGCACTGAAGGAGGCCATTAGGGCCATTGTGTCTGTGCCGGCTGAAAAAAGAACTCTCTATCCTTATCCCACTTCTCAGCTTTTGGTGCATAGCCTTGTAAGTTGCGGCACTAAAAATGCATATCCAAGCATTTTTTAGATGCAATGCAGATTTCCGCCTCTACCACCCTTTCAAGCAATGAGTTCCAGACACATACAACCCTCTGAGTGACAAAAATTCTCTTCAAGTTTCCCGTAATTCTTTCTTTGCCCATTCTAGCTAGGCCTCCTCAATTTTACATACCAAAGTTTAGTTACTCTTATAAAAATTGGACCTATTGATCAGTTAGTACCATAAGACTAGAGTAAATTTTAGATAAATATTCTAAGTAAATGGTCCTTTCCTCTTACTGATTATTTTTCAGTAAGTAGTCTCACAACACCAGGTTAAAGTCCAACAGATTTATTTGTAGCACGAGCTTTCGGATTGTTGCTCCTTCATCAAGTGATTCACCCGATGAAGGGGCAGCGCTCTGAAAGCTCGTACTACCAAATAAACCTGTTGGACTTTAACCTGGTGTTATGAAACTACTTACTGTGCCCACCCCAGTCCAACACCGGCAACTCCACATCATGATTATTTTTCAGTTTTAAAGCACAGTGAAATAAATTAACAATGATCTCCTGTGCTTTTAGCTCTAACTTAATTATGCATGCTTTTTAATACATGAATTTACATTCCTGTGAGACACATTTGTGGAAACTCCCCTAAACAGGAAATCTTTCCCCCATACATTACATTTACCCGTATGGATTTTTCTGAACTCCCCAGATTTGACACTAAATTCACAGTTTCATTTAGCAGAGGTAGTAAATGAAAAGGTATCTCTCTCACCGCAGTATAAGATGCTCCACTAGGTTTCAAGCTGAAACACATGGCTGGGGAAGATCAGCCTCATTCTGTACATAACTGGCCAGGCTAATCCTTGAGGTTGGCACTGGATATTAGGGGAATTGGAAAGTGTTGCAGCCCCTCGCAGTGATGTAACTCACCTCGATGAACACACAATTCACAAAAAGCAAGTCTTTATGAAATTTCCCTGAAATATATGCTGCCTTTTAGACTTGAAGCTATACTCTGAGCTTGACTCAAGCCAAATAACTTAGACCAAGTTCTTTGCGGGTGAATTATTTTAATTGTAACTATCCATCCTGATTGTTTAAAAGATAAACACTACATTTACACAAATGCCAAATTGTTGCTCCTTTCTATGTTTTAATTGTTTGAAGTTAATCAACAACAAAAAAACCTCTTGGGTTCCCAAGAAGCGTTGTTGATTTTACTCTGCTTTGTAATTTAACATTTGAGGTAGTTTGTATCACAACGGAATCAACAATCCACTGGAGTCTGTCATTGAAATATGTTTTTTGTTTTTTCGCTTAAGCCTTTTGGTAGGCAGCAACTTCATCTCATTCTGGGTTTCTGCAATTTCAGTTAGTGGCTTGGCTGTCGAAGAAATAACCTGTGTGTTAAGAACTATCGAGTCCAGAGCTTATTTTAACTGTTGTGATTTCCAGCCACCCTTCCACCTGAGTCTCGTAGTCCTTAAAATAAAATGTACTCAATGCTGTTGGTGTTAAAACCTAAATTATTGTAATGTTTTCACAAGCCTAAAAACTTTATAAACCCGTCACATTGCATAGTCTGTGTGAATAAACCTCAAAATTGTGTTCACTAGTTCACCTGTTAACTGTTTCTTACCAATGCTGGACCCAGATATGAAAACGAAGACTAACCAGCCCTCCTGTCTCGAGTGTTCACGGGCGTGCAAATCAGCAGAACTTGAAAACTAGTTGCTGTCCCCTTTCTGTACAGAGCACAATGCATTAAAATGTACACCACTTTCTCCTCCTAGTTCAACAGTTATGGAATAAATCCGTACCAATTTGTTATTGAATTAACGTCACTTTTAAAGCCTCATTCATTTTTGCCAGCTGTTGGGTTTTATACATGAAATCCCCCAACGTAAGGTTCTCCACACCAGATAAACTGTGGTTTCTGTTAATGTACCTGCCTAATTAATTTCCGGGCACAATGGAAACTGCAGCTACAGAAATTGCTATAAAAATACACTGGCAGTTTGTAATTAAAATAATGGAGAATGTTTGAGGTACACTGTGGTGTAGTTAATGTTTCAGGCAGAGGTCCTTTGTGTTTCAATAGTGGCTGGTCTGATGTGTACTCCTTGCATGTGTCTGTCTCTTTTTAGCTTTCTGGTATTTGCAATTTCTCTTGTCTTTCTTTTCAATCTTCCAGAGTTTCCACTTTGATCAAGGTGACTGCTAAGAAGGTAACCAGTTAACATTCATTTCTTAGGGTTTTAAAAAAAAATATATTCCAAACACACCCTTTTACAGTGGCTACCACTGCAGTTAAAATGGACTTGTACAGAAGGCTCAGCCAGCAGAAGGATTCAGTTAGACCTGCTGCTAAACTAAGTCAGGTATTGAACCCGTGTGGGACATTGATGTTTTTGCAAAGATACAGGAAAGGTCGGTGTTGCTTCATCGCCATGCTGCACTTGTTGGGGGCAAAGTCTGTAGAATACTGAGAAAAGATAGGTCACGGTTCAAGGTGAATAGTTTTACTCGACTGTGAGAATGTCAATGCTTCATAACAGTCTGTTTGTATTAAGCTATAATTTAATGTGATCTTTGAAGCAATTAATACCTCCAAGTTCTCTTTGAGTTCATGTCAATAAAGAGTTAAGGAAACGTATCCTTTGCAATGTTGTACATATTGGTTTTCGTTATTCCTATTGAGCCTTCTATTTTATGCTGGGTGGTACATTATCGCAGTTTGTAACTTAAGGTGAATTTTACTTAAACCAATACCACTAAACCCTTGGTTTTAAGATTAACCTTTTGCTGAAAGTTCAATTAAAAACTTGTGATGTTTAAATTAGTTGTGTTTATTGTTTTTCTGTCTTCACAGTTCATGCATTACAATTTCCTTCATTATGATAAGGAAGAACATTCAAAAGGTTAACCTCCCTTTCCCTGAATTACACATCAAGCATGTTGTGGTTTATTTCAGATTTTCAGCATTGCTTTCACTTCAAAGAACAAAAAAATTACAGCACAGGAACAGGCCCTTTGGCCCTCCGATCTTGCACCAACCATGCTGCCCGACTGAACTAAAACCCGTACCCTTCCGGGGACCATATCCCTCCATTCTCATCCTATTCATATATTTATCAAGACGCCCCTTAAAACTCACTATCACATCTGCTTCCACTACCTTCCCCGGCAGCGGGTTCCAGGCACCCATCTGTGTAAAACAATTGCCTGGTACATCTTTAAACTTTGCTCCCTTGTACCTTAAACCTGTGCCCCCTAGTAATTCCGCCCTGGGGAAAAAGCTTCTGACTATCCACTCTGTCCATGCCCCTCATGATCTTGTAGACTTCTATCCGGTCATTCCAGTGAGAACAAACTAAATTTCTCCAACTTCTCATAGCTAATGCCCTCCATACCAGGCAACATTCTGGTAAATCTTTTCTGTACCCTCTCCAAAGCTTCCACACCCTTCCCCTTGTTTTTCTCCAATCATGGAGCAGATGTCGACTAAAGACTTTTGAATACCATCATAGAATCCGTACAGTGCAGAAGGATGCCATTCGGCCCATTGAGTCTACACCGACCACAATCCCAACCAGGCCCTATTCCTGTAACCCCACATACTTGTGGGGTCAGGCCCTGACACTAAGGGGCAATTCAGCATGGCCAATCCACTAACCTGCACATCTTTGAATTGGGAGAAAACCAGAGCACCCGGAGGAAACCCTCGCAGACATGGGAGACTCCGCACAGACAGTGACGCAAGCCGGAATAGAACCTGGGTCCCTGGCGCTGTGAGGCAGCAGTGCTGACCACTGTGCCACCGTGCCACCCCCAATTAATTGTGGATAGTCAGAAGCATTTGGAAAGGACTGGATGCATTTCTACTGGGAAACGTGATGGTAAGCAGAGTAGAGATGATTTCTTATTTGAAGGGAGCATTGACAAGGTCATGTGAATATGTGGAATGAACCTAATAACATGTCTGATCAGTGCTAATGCGTACTTTTCATGACATTTAAGCAAATACATAATTAGTTTTTTCTCTCCACCTGACGTGCCGAGAATGAGTAGTGTACTGCCCACCGTGTCACAGGGAGACAGAAAGAAAAAGGGCTGGTTGGTAATGAGAGCCAAAGACTTGAGCAGCAAATTGGAAGAAGACAATTAGCAGATCAATGCTAATGAGTGGTGCCGCTCATCTGTTCAATGATGTTTCCTCCCTGCTGCAAATCATTAAAAATGAAAAGGGAACCACTGCCCAAAACTGCTCGTTATCAACCCATGGAAAACACACTTTATAAAAATGTGTTTTGGCAAGTTTGATTTCAGCAGTGATCATTAAAGGTAGATTCCTACAGGATGCATGAGACTCATTGGTGAGGACAGAGAGGAAAGTAAAGCTGGTGATTTCCATAGAATCCCTACAGTGCAGAAGAAGGCAGCAGGGTGGAAGAGAGTATGTCCGGGCTAGCCTCGTCCCCTGCCTGATCATGGTTTCACCCCTGCCAGGGCTTGCGAATGCAGAAGTGGGCAGCATAGTGGTTAGCACTGCTGCCTCACAGCGCCAGGGTTGCGGGTTCAATTCCGGCCTCGGGTCACTGTCTCTGTGGAATTTGCACGTTCCCCCCTGTGTCTGCGTGGGTTTCCTTCGGTTTCTTCCCACACTTCAAAGATGTACAGGTTAGGTTGATTGGCCATGCAAAATTGACCCTAGAAGGAGGCCATTTGGCCCATCGAGTTTGCACCGACCATAATTCCACTCAAGCCCTATTCCTGTAATCCCACACATTTACCTTGCACATCCCCCTGACACTTGGGTCAATTTTGCATAGCCAATCAACCTAACCCGCACATCTTTGAAGTGTGGGAGGGAACCAGAGGAAACCCACGCAGACATGGAGAGAACATGCAGACTCCAGATAGACAGTGACCTGAGGCTGGAATTGAACCCGCAACCCTGGTGCTGTGAGGCAGCAGTGCTAACCACTGTGCCATCCACTTGTGCATTCACAAGCCCTAGCAGGGGTGAAACCATGATCAGGCAGGGAACGAGGCTAGCCTGGACATTCTTCCACCTTCTTCCATTGGGAAAAAGATACAAAAGTCTGAGGTCACATACATACCAACCAACCCAAGCACAGCTTCCCTGCGGCCATCAGACTTTGGAATGGATCTACCTCGCACTAAGTTGATCTTTTTCTACACCCTAGCTATGACTGTAACACTACATTCTGCACCCTCTCCTTTCCTTCTCTATGTACGGTATGCTTTGTATGTATAGCGCGCAAGAAATGATACTTTTCACTGTATGCTAATACATGTGACAATAATAAATCAAATCAAATCATTGCACTGGGGGTGTGTTGACATCTGTGATCATGGTTTCCCGTACCTCGGGTAGAGTAAAGGATCAGGGTAGCCAATGAGGTAAACAAGGCTTTACCCAATGCAATTTTTGAAAGCCATCTCGGCCTTTTGGCTGAGATCAAGCCCGGAAGGGGGTGGAATGCCTCATCCTGTCAGCTTGGATCTGGTTTGTCCGTAAGGTGGGGACCATGATTGGACTTAATTTGAATTGGGTTTTTTTGATTAGGAATAAAGTACCGAAAGGTAACAATTTAAAAAAATTAAAAACCCCTGGTTTTCTGCCTGTTCAGGAGGCCATTCGGCCCATCGGGTCTGCACTGACAACAATCCCACCCAGGCCCTATCCCCGTAATCCCACATATTTACCCCGCTAATCCCTCTAACCAAGCATCCCGGGACACTAAGGGGCAATTTTAGCATAGCCAATGCACCTAACCTGCACACCTTTGGACTGTGGGGGGGGGAACCGGAGCACCCGGAGGAAACCCACGCAGACACAGGGAGAACGTGCAAACTCCACACAGACAGTGACCCCCTAGCCAGGAATTGAACCCGGGTCCCTGGTATTGTGAGGCAGCAGTGCTAACCATTGTGCCACCGTGCCATATAACGATGCATAAGTATAAGGGTGGGTGGGTAATCTCAGGCTGGCAAGTGCAGAAAATCCTGGTTTAAGTATTTTGAGCATGATATGGATGGGTTCCCGTGGAGCACAGAGGCAAGGTAGCTGAATGTTGTTCTTTATCATTCCTGCTGTCCATGGGCGATAAGCCATGATGTTGGCTGTGGGCAGTCTGGAGCCCAGTTGTAATTAGCTGTAAACATTGGCCTTTCCCTTTAAGGCCACTGCTCCCAAGTAAACCCATTGGGAAAGGGATCTAATTAGGCCAGGAAGTTAATTAGCTAATTTTTTTTTGTTACCGCAAGTGATTGTTCACTGCAAGCTGCTTATTGTCCTGTCACAGATAATGAAGAAAGCAGAAAATAATGACTTTTTTTCCTCATTGTTGGGTCTATTCATTCGTTTGAACAGACGAGGGGACAGAGTTTTAAAATGGTTTTCTTTTACTGAACAGAACTCAAGAAATTAATCATGACAGAATTGAAACGAATAAAAGAAGCGAACTGGGAGATTGGCTTCTACTGCCGGCCTCTGTACTGAACCTGAACACACTGAACGGATCTCAGAAACAAACTGAAAAAACACACACTAAAATCCAAACTATATTTCAACCCTTATCTCGTTATTGGAAATGTTTTTCCTCAGGCTGCCTCCGTCTTAGGAAAAAAATTCTTGCAGCTGTTGTTATGAAAAACTTGTTTGCCTGCATTGTGTACCCTTCAGGAATGCAGTCAATTTTTAGCTAACCTTTAGCCTTCCGATTCTACATATAGCCGAGTTAGCAGAGTTAGTTGCATAGGCAGAAATATCTTAAAATGAAGTCTATGCATCGACTGAAGCAAATAGGGATAAGCGTATATAGGACGTGGGGCGGCACGGTGGCACAGTAGTTAGCACCGCTGCCTCACAGCGCCAGGGACCCAGGTTCGATTCCGACCTCGGGTCGCTGTCTGTAGAATCTGCACATTCTCCCTGTGTCTGCGTGGGTTCACTCCTGGGTGCTCTGGTTTCCTCCCACAGTCCAAAGATGTGCGGGTTAGGTTAATTGGCCATGCTAGGATTGCCCCTTGGTGTCAGGGGGATTAGCAGGGTAAATACATGGGGTTACGAGGATAGGGCCTGGATGGAATTGTGGTCGGTGCAGACTTGATGGGCCAAATGGCCTCCTTCTGCACTGTAAGGGTTCTATTCTCTGTCTGAGGATCTCTCACCTATCTTTCTTACACACAGCACATGATCTTCGATGAGCGCACTTCCAAAACTTCAGAGAAAAATGAAATGGGTTAGATATATAGGATTTTTAGAAATGTTTATTTTGAAAACAAGATGCTGAAAATTTGAACAAATTAATTAAGTCATTTTTAACAGATGCATTGAATGGAGTTCCTAATTTAAATTGGAACTGGCGTACATCAGTGGAAGTGTTACTTGTGCTTAACATACAGATTAGTTGAGTGTGGGATATATCGCTCTAAAAACCGTGCTTTATATTGAATCTCAACTTGGGCTGAATGGCCCTCTACTGCACTGTAGGGATTCTAGAAACCTCCAGGAAGACTTTTAATTACAGTTAGCAATCCAATGAATGCAGGCGAAATGTGGAATGCATTTAGACAATGCATTCACAACCAGGCAATTCTATCTTTATCTCGGGTACAATAATGTGGCCATGTTGATAATCCAGAGTCTTATTTAAAAATTAATAAACAAATCAAAGAAGGAATCCCATCTGGCATATTAATTTTCACTGTGTCTCCTGCCAAGGAAAGTTGGCCGCCGATTCTGGTCTGCGCATGCACACTTGTCCATGCAGCACAGAAAATAAATGATGTCATTGGTTGGAGACACAGTGCCAACAAAACGTGTCTTTAAAAACAAACGGCTGTGGAGTTCAGTCCAGGATTGGTGCTGTTTGTATGTTAAATATTAACATTGAACCTTCCACTTATAGAGCAGCCACCTCTCTCGCCAGCTCAGTTGCTATGCCCCTCTCTCTCTCTGTACCTAACTAGTTCCCTATCACCGCTCATGCCGATATCTCTGTTCTTTGTCTCTCAATGGGGTCAGCTTAACTCAGTTGACTGGACAAGTTGGTTTATGATGCAAAACGACGCCAACAGTGCAGGTTCAATTCCCGCACCGGCTGAGTTTATTCATGAAGGCCCCGCCTTCTCAATCCTTGCCCCTGGCTTGAGGTGCGGTGATCCTCAGGTTAAATCGCCACCAGTCAGCTCTCCCCCTCAAAGGGGAGAGTAGACTATGGTCATCTGGTCGACATCACCTTTACCTCTTTCTCTCTCTAACTGTGTGTAGGTTAGGGGGTATTAGTGGGGTAAATATACGGGTGGCATGATGGCACAGTGGTTACCACTGCTGCCTCACAGTGCCAAGGACCTGGGTTCGATTCCCAGTTTGGATCACTGTCTGCAGAGTCTGTACGTTCTCCCCGTGTCTGCGTGGGTTTCCTCCGGGTGCTCCGGTTTTCTCCCACAGTCCGAAAGACATGCTGATTAGGTGCCTTGGCCATGCTAAATTCTCCTTTAGTGTACCCGAACAGGCACCGGAGTGTGGTGACCTGGGGATTTTCACAGTAACTTCATTGCAGTGTTAATGTAAATCTACTTGTGAATAAACTACTAATAAATAAACTTTAAACTATCTCAGGATTAATCTCAATTGAAACACACTCTGAAAAGTTTTCATGTCAACATTTTAAATAATGGCGCACTGCGGCCATCATTTATCAATGGTGGGGGTGTCCAGAACCAGGGGGTCACAGTCTGAGGATACAGGGTAGACCATTTAGGACAGAGATGAGGAGAAATTTCTTCTCCCAGAGAGGGGGCAGCCTCTGGGTTTCCCTCCAGCAGAAAGTATTTGAGGCCAAAACATTGTAAGTTTTCAAGAAGCGATTGGATATTGCACTAGGGGCCAATGAGATCAAGGATATGGAGGGGGAAGGTGGGATTAGGATATTGTGTTGGATGATCTGCCATGATCGTTATGAATGGCGGAGCAGGCTCGAAGGGCCGAATGGCCTCTTCCTGCTCCTATTTTCTATGTTTCTAAGGTGGGATCAGGATATTATGTTGGATGATCGGCCATGATCAAAATGTATGGCGGGGCAGGCTTGAAGGGCTGAATGGCCTCCTCCTGCTGTATGTATCTATGTTTAAACTGAATGTGGGGAGTGTAGCCACAGCTGCTGTGTGGGAAAGATTGCAGGCAAGGATGTCACAGAGTGAAAGAGTTGATGCACGGGCACTGCACTGGCATCAAACAGACATTCATTTCAAATTCTAAAGCAATCAAGGGACAAGCGGATAAGGTGAAGTTAAGATTGAAATTTTTTTTATTCATTCGTGGGACATGGGCATCGCTGGCTGGGCCAGCATTTATTGCCCATCCCTAGTTGCTCTTGGAGGGCAATTGAGAGTCAACCACATTGCTGTGGCTCTGGGGTCACATATAGACCAGACCGGGTAAGGACGGCAGATTCCTTTCATTAGAGAACCAGATGGTTTTTTTCGACAATCGACAGTGGTTTCATGGATTCTTAAATCCAGATTTTTAAAATCAAATTCCACCATCTGCCGTGGCGGGATTCGAACCCGGGTTCTGTAATGACTTTAATTAGGCCATTGAGGTGGGCCTGTTAGAATATGAACTCCCGGATTAAGGGCCAAATTGATGGGCCAATCAGGGAGCCTCTTGCTTTGTACTTAACCAGGAGTGTCAGTTCCTCTGGGACTCCAAGTGTAGACTGCAAACTGAAAGCACTCTGTAGGGGTGGCACGGTGGCACAGTGGTTAGCACTGCTGCCTCACAGCGCCAGGGACCCGGGTTCGATTCCCGGTTTGGGTCACTGTCTGTGTGGAGTTTGCACATTCTCTCCATGTCTGCGTGGGTTTCCTCCGGGTGCACCGGTTTACTCCCACACTCCAAAGATGTGTGGGTTTGGTTGATTGGTCATGATAAATTGTCCTTTAGTGTCAGGGTGATTAATGATGTAAATATATGGGGTTACGGGGATAGGGCCTGGGTGGGATTGTGGTCGGGGCAGACTCGATGGGTCGAATGGCCTCCTTCTGCATTGTACGGATTCTATGATTCTATGTATGCAGTTGTCAGACTTTTAAATAAAGGGATATTGGTGAAGGACTTCTGCCTCTGAGGACTTATTACAGGTTCCCAGAACATTAGCTGACTGTCTGGATTAATAGTCTAGTGGTAATACCACCAGACCATCGCTTCCCTTTATTTAGCCTTTATTGTGTTAAATAGTGGGGCAGGGTTGGCCAGCTTCCTGTTTCCTACATTTTTATGAGCCCAAATAGCTACCTGATGGAAATAAATTCTCCAAGCCCAAGACAATACTTTCAAATGTCCAGCTGAAGCCTCTTCTCGCCTCTGACCAGTTCTTGGAACCTCTGGGGAAAGTTGAGGATTCTCTTTCCTCTGGGGCACTGCTCACTGAGCCAATCCTGGGTCAGTTTGAATGGGCTGCAATGTAGTCAGTAGAAAAGCATGATCGTAAATGCTGGATTTAACAAAGAGCTTGGCTGGAAAATTAGAGCTCTTAGTTTAGTTTCTGCCAGGAACCTTCAACTTCATCGCTTGTGGTAACAAACACTGGTTAATGAAAAGAAAGCAAAGAGTGGGGGTAAATGGGTATTTTTCTGGCTGGTGATCAGTGACTCGTGGTGTGCCTCAGGGATCAGTGTTGGGACCGCAATTGTTTACGATTTACGTGGATGATTTGGAGTTGGGGACCAAGTGCAGTGTGTCAAAATTTGCAGATGACACTAAGATGGGTGGAAGAGCAAAGTGTGCAGAGGATACGGAAAGTCTGCAAACAGACATAGATAGTCTAAGTGAGTGGGCGAGGGTCTGGCAGATGGAGTACAATGTTGGTAAGTGTGAGGTCATCCATTTTGGTAGGAATAACAGCAAAATGGACTATTATTTAAATGGTAAAAAATTGCAGCATGCTGCTGTGCAGAGGGACCTGGGTGTCCTTGTGCAGGAATCACAAGGAGTTGGTTTGCAGGTGCAGCAGGTAATTAAGAAGACAAATTGAATTTTGTCCTTTAGTGCAAGAGGGATGGAGTTTAAAAACAGCGAGGTTATGTTGCAACTGTATAAGGTGCTGGTGAGGCCACACCTGGAGTACTGTGTACAGTTTTGGTCTCCTTACTTGAGAAAGGATATACTGGCACTGGAGGGGGTGCAGAGGAGATTCACTAGGTTGATTCCGGAGTTGAGAGGCTTGGCTTATGAGGAGAGACTGAGTAGACTGGGATTCAGAAGAATGAGGTGAGATCTTATAGAAACATATAAGCTTATGAAGGGAATAGATAAGATAGAAGCAGGGAAGTTTTTTCCACTGGCAGGTGAAACTAGAACTAGGGGGATAGCCTCAAAATAAGGGGGAGCAGATTTAGGACTGAGTTGAGGAGGAATTTCTTCACAGAGAGGGTTGTGAATCTGTGGAATTCCCTGCCTAGTGAAGCAGTTGAGGCTACCTCATTGAATGTTTTTAAGGCAAGGATAGATAAATTTTTGAACAGTAAAGGAATTAAGGGTTATGATGAGTGGGCGGGTAAGTGGAGCTGAATCCACGAAAAGATCAGCCATGATCTTATTGAATGGCGGAGCAGGCTCGAGGGGCCAGATGGCCTACTCCTGCTCCTAGTTCTTATGTTCTTATGTTTTAATGGAATTATCAGTATTTGCCACAAGCTGGTAAAGTGTCTGGTGGAAAGTTACAGATTACTCAGGGAGTCCAAATTGGTATGACAACATGCACTTTTACACGGAGGTAAGGATAGTGATGATAGAGGCTCTGACTGTCTTTCCACCATCAGGAATCTAACACAGAGTACAGGAATGAGATGGAGAATCTGGTGAACTGGTGCGGCAACAATAATCTCTCCCTCAATGTCAACAAAACGAAGGAGATTGTGATCGACTGCAGGAACTGTAAAGGAGAACATGCCCCTGTCTACATCTTATACAAGCTTATGGTATTTGCTACCAAATAAACCTGTTGGACTTTAACCTGATGTTGTGAGACTTCTTCCTGTCTACATCAACAGGGATGAAGTAGAAAGGGTCGAGACTTTCCAGTTTTTAGGTGTCCAGATCACCAACAACCTGTCCTGGTCCCCCCATGCCGACACTATAGTTAAAGCCCAACAATGCTTCTATTTTCTCAGAAGACTAAGGAAATTTGGCATGTCAGCTACGAGTCTCACCAACTTTTACACATGCACCATAGAAAACATTCTTTCTGGTTGTATCACAGCTTGGTATGGCTCCTGCTCTGCCCAAGACCGCAGGATTTACAAAAGGTCGTGAATGTAGCCCAATCCATCACGCAAACCAGCCTCCCATCCATTGACATTGTCTACACTTCCCGCTGCCTCGGCAAAGCAGCCAGCATAATTAAGGACCCCCACGCACCCCGGACATTCTCTCTTCCACCTTCTTCCTTCGGGAAAAAGATACAAAAGTCTGAGGTCACGTACCAACCGACTCAAGAACAGCTTCTTCCCTGCTGCCGTCAGACTTTTGAATGGACCTACCTCGCATTAAGTTGATCTTTCTCTACACCCTGGCTATGACTGTAACACTACATTCTGCACTCTCTCTTTTCCTTCTCTATGAACGGTATGCTTTGTCTCTGTTAATGCACAAGAAACAATACTTTTCACTGTATGTTAATACATGTGACAATAATAAATCAAATCAAAATGAAAAAAAAATCAATTCCACCTGACCTTGGCATGTGTTGGAAGGTTTTGACGGGTTAATAATCAACTTGTTTGGTGACATAAAACGTGCAGCATCCTTTGACCATTAAGTCCCAGGGTGTGAGCTTCTGGCTGAGAGACAGAGACATTATGCACTGCACCACAAGGCCTCGTGAAGTGTAAAGATACCTAAAAATGAAGGAAATGCCTTGTAAAACAGGGTTGTCTGGTTAAATGATGTGGAGATGCCGGCGTTGGACTGGGGTAAGCACAGTATGAAGTCTCACAACACCAGGTTAAAGTCCAACATTTCATTAAGTCTGTGTTTAATGTTGCACATTCTGTGTTTAATGTTCCCTCCACCCACATTATCTGTACCTTTAAGACCTGGCTGGCTGTAGAGATTTGCATTCTAATTAGTATTCTGTAACTTGATTTCTGTGTCTCTGTGCACTGTTGGAGAACAGATTTTCACTCCATCTGACGAAGGGGCAGCGCTCCGAAAGCTTATGGTATTTGCTACCAAATAAACCTGTTGGACTTTAACCTGGTGTTGTGAGACTTCTTACTGTCTGGTTAAAACCAGGGGGAGGGTGTGTACAGAATACACCTTGGTTATTTTTATCAGGAAATCTTGGATTGTCAGTGTAAAACGTTAATTGGATTGTCTTATTGAGGAATCTAATAACTTGAACCCACATCAACTGAGAACCGAGATGCGCACCAAACAGCAATGCATCGATAGTCCACAAGAGGGCAGTTGTTAGCAGCAAAGACCATACTAGCAGCTGATGCCAATGCTACAAGGGTGATAAGACCTGAAATATTAACACCTCCCTGTGCATGTGCTGTCTGACCTGCTGGGCGTTTCCAGCATTTCATGATTCATTTCTGTATCTTTAGAAATGGCCTTCGCTGGTTAAATGCAAGTTAGCGGCAAAGGAATGTAAACTATTTGGATTGTGAGCCATTAGGGGGCTCCTCTCTCCTGTGATGAATGAACAAGCTCGACAAATAAATTATCGACCCCGTTACCTTTTCCTCCATTAGCCTTTTGCTTTCTGTACAGCATTTAGGGGAGGCAATGGTCTCGTGGTATTATCGCTGGCCTATTCACAGAATCGGAGGAGGCCATTCAGCCCATTGAGCTTGCACTGACAACAATCCCACCCAGGTCCTGTCCTATCCCCGTAACCCCACATATTTACCCTCCTAATCCCCCTGAGATTAAGGGGGATTAGATTACCTTGGCCAATCACCCTATCCTGCACATCTTTGGAGTGTGGGAGGAAACCGGAGCATCCGGAGGAAACCCACGCAGACGCGGGGAGAATGTGCAGACTCCGCACAGACAGTGACCCGAGGCCGGGAATCGAACCCAGGTCCCTGGCACTGTGAGGCAGCAGTGCCAAGCACTGTGCCGCCCAGATCCATATTAATCCAGAAACTCAGCTAATTCTCTGGGGACCCGGGTTCGAATCCCACCACGGCAGGTGGTGGAATTTGAATTCAATAAAAAATATCTAGCAGCTGGGATGTGGAATGGACTGCCTGCAGTGATAGTGGAGTCAGACACTTTAGGACCATTTAAGCGGTTATTGGATAGGCACATGGAGCACACCATGATGATAGGGAGTGGGATAGCTTGATCTTGGTTTCAGATAAAGCTCGGCACAACATCGTGGGCCGAAGGGCCTGTTCTGTGCTGTACTGTTCTATGTTCTCTATATTCTACCCGGAATTAAGAATCTACTGATGACCATGAAACCATTGTCGGGAAAACCCATCTTGTTCCTTTAGGGAAGGAAATCTGCTGTGCTTACCTGGTCTGGCCTACATGTGACTCCAACCAGCAATGCGGTTGACTCTTAAATGCCCTCCAAGGGCAATTAGGGATGGGCAATAAATGCTGACCAGCCAGCGACGCCCATGTCCCACAAATGAATTTTAAAAACTGCTGGAAATAGCTGATAAAGCTCTTTTGGTACTTTGTCTAATTCAATATCGCGTGACTCCACAAATGAATAAATATAAATAACAGGCTGGAGCCAAGCTGACCATCGGCAGATTTTGTTCATTTGATGAACCTGATTCTGTGCTGATGTGTAACCCGGGGTGATGAGGTTCTGGGAAGTGACATGTCAAAATGTGCCTTGAGGTGAGGAACTTTGATGAGGGCATTTATCTGACATTCATCTCATGTACAGTTTGTGGTTCCGAGCTGCGTGAAAATTAGCCGCCACATTTGCAACAGTTTATACCCAGAAACAAAATTACCTGGTTGCAAGGTGTTAAAGATGTGGAAGGTGTGATGTTAAAAAATAAGTTTGCTTGCTCTCCGTACCACCTCTTTTTTTCTTAGACAGATGAAACTGTGGGTTCCATGAGGCAGCACGGCGGCACAGTGGTTAGCACTGATGCTTCACAGTAACCCGGGTTCGATTCCTGGCTTGGGTCACTGTCTGTGCGAGTTCTGCACATTCTCCCCGTGTCTGTGTGGGTTTCCTCCGGGTGCTCTGGTTTCCTCCCACAGTCCAAATGACGCGCTGGTTAGGGTGCATTGGCCGTGCTAAATTCTCCCTCAGTGTACCCGAACAGGAGTGTGGCGACTAGGGGATTTTCACAGTAACTTCATTGCAGTAAGCCAATACTTGTGACACTAATAAATAAACTTTTAAAAACTTTGTAGAAGTAACCTACAGCAGGCTTCCTGTTTAAAAATAGAAAATTGAGATGTACCAAATGTTTAGGCCCAAATTATGAGAAGTCGCTTCCAGTTCTAAAATGAACAAGATGTGCAACTTTTTTTTGTCTTGTTGGAAACACTCCTCTGAGCATTAATGAGAACAGCTTGAGTTTGTGTTCTGTGAATGAGTATGAGAAAGAAGGTTCGCAAAACAGTGAAAGGATAGAATCCCTACAGTACAGAAGGAGGCCATTCAGCCCATCGAGTCTGCACCAACCACATTCCCACCCAGGCCCTATCCCTATAACCCCGTGCATTTACCCTAGCTAGTCTCCCTGACATTTAGGGGCAATTCAGCATGGCCAATCCACCTAACCTGCACATCTTTGGACTGTGGGAGGAAACCGGAGCACCCGGAGGAAACCCACGCAGACACGGGGAGAACGTGCAAACTCCACACAGACAGTGACCCAAGCCCAGAGTCGAACCCGGGTCCCTGGCGCTGTGAGGCAGCAGTGCTAACCACTGTGCCACTGTGCCGCCCAAGGATCTTGGAATTTTTAAATTCAGGATATGCTCTCCTTCACTGGCAGAGGTATAGAATATAAAAGTACGGATTTAATGTTGGAATTGTATAGAACACTGGTGAGGCCACAACTGGAGTATTGTGTGCAGTTTCCGGTCACCATATTATAGGAAGGTCGGAATTGCTCTGGAGAGGGTGCAGAGGAGGTTACAAGGATGTTACCAGGCTGGAAAAGTGTAGCTATGAGGAGAGGTTGGATAGGCTGGAGTTATTTTCCTTGGGACAAAGAAGACTTGATAGAGGTGTACAGAATTATTAGGGGAACAGGTAGCGTTGACAAGATAAAATTGTGGAGAATTCTAGATCCGGTGGACATAGATTCAAGGTAAGTGGCAGTAGGTGTAGAGGGGATATGAGGATGAACCTTTTTACGCAGAGGGTGTCTGGAATTCGCTGCCTGAGTTGGTGGTGGAAGTAGAGACCTAAACTCTTGTCAAATGTACCTGGATCTGCACCTTAAGTGCTGTAAGCTACAGGGCTATAGGCTAGGTGCAGGGAGGTGGGATTAGAAAGGGCACCTGGGCGTCTTCAGGCTGGCATGGACAAGATGGGCCGGATGGCCTCCTCCTGTGCTGTAACCTTTCTGTGGTTCTATGAGGGCGACATTGGCAAGGTTGAATTTATTACCAATCCCTAGTTGCTCTGAGAAGGTCAATGCCTTGTCCTTGACCCTCTGCAGTCTGTACAACAGTGCTGCTGCCACAATGGTGTTAGGGACCAAAAGGGAAAATGCTGGAAAATCTCAGCAGGTCTGGCAGCATCTGCAAGGAGAGAAGAGAGCTAAGCTTTGACAAAGGGTCGTCTGGACTCGAAACTTCAGCTCTTTTCTCTCCTTACAGATGCTGCCAGACCTGCCGAGATTTTCCAGCGTTTTCCTTTTTGATTTCAGATTCCAGCATCCGCAGTAATTTGCTTTTATGGTGTGAGGGAAGTAATTTCGGGATGTTAGCTCAGCAATGAAGAGGCAACTGCACATGTATCTATGTCAGGATGGTATTAAACTGTTCTGGGAACATCAAGACTGATTTCTAGTAACTTATTTTCCTTCCCAGGGTAGAAAGCTATGGGAGAGAATATTGCCTACAACTTGCTCACCTAATCTCAGGAGCTCTAGATGAGGTAGCTGAAGATGTATTTTTATTCATTCATGGGATGTGGGCTTCACTGTCCATCCCTTGAGCTGAGTGGTTTGTTAGACTATTTAAGAGGCAGCCACATTGCTGTGGCTCTGCACTCAATGGCCTGAAGGACATTAGTGAGCTGAATTAGAGGGGTTTTTACGACAATGCTTCCATGGTCATCACTAGACTTTTAATTCCAGATTTTTAACTATTAATTTCATATTTCACCACCTGCCATGGTGGGATTCGAACCCAGGTCCCAGAGCATTAGCATGAGTCATTGGATTACCAGTCTAGTGTCAATACCACTACACCATTGCCTCCTCCAAGGAATTTCTGCATGGGTTTGCTCCACATGCTACGATTACCTCCCATAGTTCAAAGATGTGCATGTTAGGTGGGTAGCCTATGCTAAATTGCCCCTTAGTGTTCCAAAGTGTGTAGGTTAGGTGGATTGGCCATGCTAAATTGCCCCTTAGTATCCAAAGATGTGCAGGTTAGGTGGATTGGCCATGCTGAAGTGCCCCTTAGTGTCCCAAAATGTGTAGGTTAGGTGGATAGCCCATGCTAAATTGCCCCTTAGTGTCTTAAAATGTGTAGGTTAGGTGGATTGGCCATGCTAAATTGCCCCTTAGTGTCCAGAGATGTGCAGGTTAGGTGGATTGGCCATGCTGAAGTGCCCCTTAGTGTCCCAAGATGTGCAGGTTAGGAGGATTGGCCATGGTAAATTGCCCCTTAGTTTCCCAACATGTGTAGATGAGGTGGATTGGCCATGGTAAAATGTGTGGGGTTACTGGAACAGGGCGGGGGAGAGGAGCTGGGTAAGATACTTTGTCAGGGAGTTGGTGCAGACGAAATGGGCCAAATGGCCTCCTTCTGCACTGTAGGGATTCTATGTCACTCCAGACCCACAGCAGTGAGGTTGACTCTTAGCTGCCCTCTGTAATGGTCCAGCAGGCCACTCAGTTCAAGGGCAATTAGGGGTGGGCAACAAATTCTGGCCTTGCCATCCCATCAAACAATAAAAGAAGTCGCCAGTATCACAGGCGCCAGTGTGCAGACAATTCGATTCACTTCATGAGATATCAAGAAGCTACAGAAGGCACTAGATAATGCAAGGACTATGGATCTCTCACAATGTCCTGGTCATAGCACTGAGGACTTGTGCCCCAGAACTAGCTGCAGCCCCGAGCTAGCCAAGTTGTTCCACTACTGTTACAACACTGACATCTACTGGACAATGTGGGACATCCCTGGCCTCAAAAAGCCGGACAAATTTAATCCGACCAATTCCTGCCCCATCAGTCGAAATGCAATCATCGGCAAGGTGATGGAAGATGCTATTGACAGTGTTATCAAGTGACACTTATTCAGCAATAACCTGTTCACTTTGGGTTCCATGATGTGGAGATGCCCCCGGGCAGCACTCCGAAAGCGAGTGGCTTGTGCTACCAAATAAACCCGTTGGACATTAACCTGGTGTTGTGAGACTTCTTACTTTGGGTTCCGCCAGGGACATTCAACACCTGACCTCATTACAGCCTTGGTCCAAACATGGACAAAAGAGCTGAACTCCAGAGATGAGGTGAGAGTGACTGGCCTTGACATCAAGGCAGCATTTGACCAAGTGTGGCATCAAGGGGCCCCAGCAAAACTGGGGTCAATGGGAATTAGGGTAAGAACTCTACACTGGTTGGAGTCACACCTAGTACAAAAGAAGATGGTTGTGGTTGTTGGAGAACATTCATCTCAGCCCCAGGAAATCACCGCAGGAGTTCCTCAGAATAGTTTCCTAGTTTCAACAGCAACTTCATCAGTGACCTTCCCTTCATCATAAGGTCCGAAGTGAGGATGTTCACTGATAATGGACAGTGGCAGTGGTTAGCACTGCTGCCTCACAGCGCCAGGGGCCAGGCTTGGGTCACTGTTTGTGCAGAGTCTGCGCATTCTCCCCATATCTGTGTGGGTTTCCTCCGGGTGCTCCAGTTTCCTCCCACAGTCTAAAAGACGTGCTAGTTAGGTGCATTGGCCATGCTAAATTCTCCCTCAGTGTACCCGAACAGGCACCGGAGTGTGGCGACTAGGGGATTTTTACAGTTTTTGATTTGATTTGATTTATTATTGTCACATGTATTATTATACAGTTAAAAATATTGTTTCTTGCACGCTATACAGACAAAACATACCATTCATAGAGAAGGAAACGAGAGTATGCAGAATGTAGTGCTACAGTCATAGCTAGGGTGTAGAGGAAGATCAACTTAATGCAAGGTAGTTCCATTCAAAAGCCTGAAGGCAGCAGGGAAGAAGCTGTTCTTGAGTCGGTTGGTACATGACCTCAGGCTTTTGTATCTTTTTCCTGATGGAAGAAGGTGGAAGAGAGAATGTCCGGGGTGCGTGGGGCCCTTGATTATGCTGGCGGCTTTGCCGAGGGAGCGGGAAGTGTAGACAGAGTCAATGGATAGGAGGCTGGGTTGAGTGATGGATTGGGCTACATTCACAGCCTTTTGTGGTTCCTTGTGGTCTTGGGCAGAGCTGGAGCCATACCAAGCTGTGATACAACCAGAAAGAATGCTTTCTATGGTGCATCTGTAAAAGTTGGTGAAAGTCGTAGCTTAGTCTTCTGAGAAAGTAGAGGTGTTAGTGGGCTTTTGTAACTATAGTGTTGGCATGGGGGGAACAGGACAGGTTGTTGATGATCTGGACACCTAAAAACTTGAAGCTCTCGACCATTTCTACTTTGTCCCCGTTGATGTAGATAGGGGCATGTTCTCCACTACACTTCCTGAAGTTGATGACAATCTCCTTCGTTTTATTGACATTGAGGGAGAGATTATTGTTGCCGCACCAGTTCACCAGATTCTCTATCTCATTCCTGTACTCTGTCTCATCATTGTTGGAGATCCGACCCACAACGGTGGTGTCGTCAGCAAACTTGAAAATAGAGTTCATTGTAACTTCATTGCAGTGTTAATGTAAGCCTAGTTGCGACAATAATAAATAAGCTTTAAACTTTAATTACAGTGTTCAGCACCTTTCACGTCTCTTCAGATATTGGAGCAGTCTTTGTCCATATGCAGCAAGATCAGGACAGCATTCAAGTTTGGGCTTTCAAGTGGCAAGTAACATCTGTGCCACACAGGTGCCAGACAATGTCCAACTTCAGTCATAAGGAAACCCATTTAATTCAGAACCTTCTAAATTTACAACCTCTATCACCTAGAAGAGCCTAGGCAGCAGATGAATGAGAACACAACCAACTGCAAGTTCCCCTCATCATAATCATCTTAAAAATGTATCCGTTGATTACTGACCCTCTTTCTAATGGAAACAATTTCTCCCTATCCAACACTATCAAGATTCCTCATCATGTTACACAGCTTCCCTTAAACTTCACTGCTCTAAGGAGAACAATGTCTGCTTCACGAGTATTTCCACGTAACTGAAGTGTAGTGAATCTCCTTTGCACCCCCCTAAAGCCTTGACATCCTTCCTTATCTGAGGAAGAATGTTCTTGCTCTAGAGGAAGTGCAGAGAAAGTTTAACAGACTGGTTCCTGGGGTAGCAGGACTGACGTATGAGAGAGATTGAGTTGGTTAGGATTGTATTCGCTGGGGTTCAGAAGAATGAGGGGGAATCTCATAGAAACCTATAAAATTCTAACAGGGCGAGACAGTAGATGCAAGAAGGATGTTCCCAATGGTGGGCAAGTCCAGGAGGTCACAGCCTGAGGATATACGGTAGACCATTTAGGATAGAGGTGAGGAGAAATTTCTTCTCTCAGAGAGTGGTTAATGTGTGGAATTCACTACCACAGAAAGTAGTTGAGGCCAAAACATTGTATGTTTTCAAGAAGCAATTAGATATAGCTTTTGGGGTGAAGGGGTCAAAGGTTATGGAGGGATCAGGCTATTGAGTTGGACGATCAGCCATGATTGTGATGAATGGCGGAGCAGGCTCGAAGGGCCGAATAGCCTCCTCCTGCTCCTATCTTCTATGTACTTTTCTATGTCTGTCCTTCTTAAAGTGTGGTGCACAGAACTGGACATAATACTCCAGCTGATACCCTAGACAGCCATTTATAAAGATTATTGGTGAGTAGGGGAGGTCTTGTGGTGCAGTGCGTAGCATCACTACTTCTGAGCCAGAAGCTTCGGGTACCAGTCCCACTTGAGGGCTTGGTGGCCATGGAAGGCATGTGAATAAGATGGCTGAAGAGGTTAATGATCCAGCCTGTAAATTCTTCCATAATTCCTGATGGCAGGTGCTAAAGGGCGGGAGAGTTTCCTGGTTGGCCGCACTGCAGAAGGCAATGGCAAACCACCGCAGTCATTTGCCAACTATAATCGTGGGCCAATCCAATGGTTGCCCACCACCTGTTAATGCCTGGTACCCGCAGGAGGAGGAAGATTGGTGAGCATCATTGATGTCAGTGTTCATGACGCCTTCCATTACTTTGCTGATCTTTGGGAGAAAGCTGATTAAAGTTAAAGTTAAGCTGCACATCTTTGAATTGTGGGAGAAAACCGGAGCACTTAAAGGGAACCCACACAGACACAGGGAGAACATGCAAACTCCGCACAGACAGTCACCTGAGGTTGGAATCGAACCCGGGTCCTTGGCGCTGTGAGGCAGCAGTGCTAACCATTGTGCACATTTTTTGAAAATTGTATTTATTGAGCTCATGAACATTTGCCTTAACAAGCAGAAAGGATTTTTTAAAAATACACACCCATTGTTAAGTCCAAAACTGATCTGGAGATGGAAACGTGTGAAGAGGATCAGTGTGAGGGGAGACCAGAGCTCTGACAAAGGGCAACTAGGAATGGGCAATAAATGCTGGCCCAGCCAGCGACGACCATGCCCCATGAACGAATAAAAAAAAACTGCTGGAAATAGCTAATAAAGCTCTTATGATACTTTGTCTAATTCAATATCCATGAATAAAAAAATCTGGAAATGGAAAGCTAGGGCGGGATTTTTTTCCCTCTCTGCGGTGTGTTTCATGGTGGCAGGATCTTATGATTCCGCCATTATCAATGGGATTTTCTGCTGAATGCATCCCTGGAGACTGGGAAATCCATGGTTGGGGGGGGCGATGGGGGTTGTGCCCCCAGTGGGACTGCAAGATGGCATGAATGGCAGCAAGATTTTGGCGCTAATCTCAGTAATGAAACTTATAAAATTCTAGCAGGGTTAGACATGGAAGATTCAGAAAGAATGTTCCCAAATGGTGGGGGAATCCAGAACGAGGGGTCATAGTTTGAGGATAAGGGGTAAACCTTTTAGAACTGAGAACTGCGGAGACGGCACGTTCTCCCCGTGTCTGCGTGGGTTTCCTCCGGGTGCTCCCGTTTCCTCCAACAGTCTGAAAGACACGCTGGTCAGCTGAGGAGAAATGTCTTCACCCAGAGGGAGGTGAATGTGTGGAATTCACTACCTCAGAATGTAGTTGAGGCCAAAACGTTGTGTGATTTCAAGAAGAAATTAGATATCGCTCTTGGGGCTAAAGGGATCAAGGGATATGGGGGGGGGAAAGGGGGGGGGATCAGGATATTGAATTTGGTGATCAGCCATGATCAAAATGAATGGTGGAGCAGGCTCAAAGGGACGAATGGCCTCCTCCTGCTTCTAGTTTCCGAGTTTCTCTGTTCCTAATAGTGACCAGGGAACTATCATCGATTGTTGGAAAAACCCATCTGGTTCACAAATGTCCTCTAGGGAAGGAAATCTGCCATCCTTACTCGGTCTGGCCTACATGTGACTCATAGCCACAGCAATGCTGTTGGACTCTTAACTGCCATGACCAAAATGAATGGTGGAGCAGGCTCAAAGGGCCGAATGGCCTCCTCCTGCTTCTAGTTTCTATGTTTCTAATAGTGACCAGGAAACTATCACCGATTGTCGGAAAAACCCATCTGGTTCACTAATATCCTCTTGGGAAGGAAATTTTTTTGATTTGATTTGATTTATTATTGTCACATGTATTAACATAGTGAAAAGTATTGTTTCTTGCGCGCTACACAGACAAAGCATACCGTTCATAGAGAAGGAAAGCAGAGAGTGCAGAATGTAGTGTTGCAGTCACAGCTAGGGTGTAGAGAAAGATCAACTTAGTGCGCGGTAGGTCAATTCAAAGGTCTGACAGCAGCAGGGAAGAAATCTGCCCAATTTACCTGGTCTGACCTACTTGTGACTCCCCAGCAATGTGGCTGGACTCTTAACTGCCCCGCTAAAATGGCCCTGGCAATAAACTCAGTTCACGGGGCAACTAAGGTTGGGCAACAAAATGCTGGCCTTGCCACTGATGCACACATCCCAGAGAATGTATTTTAAACTTCCTCTTCATCACACACAAAAGCGCTAACCTCCCTAGAACATCTCCCCACTTCAGCTGACTGCCTGCCACTGAAAACTTTCTCTGTGCTAATTGCACGACAGGAAATAATGAGCACAGATCCACTCCGCACCTCAGCTGTGTTGACAGCTGTTTTCGCCTTGCCTTCTTTCAGACACCTTTCAAAAATAAATTTGTCGAAGCACATCTTAATTTATTATTTTGTTGTTGCAAGAATCCTGAAATATATTGCCTGCTGTCGCGCTGTGTCAGTTTCTGAAGCCTCCTTGTTGCGTGCGTTTTGTCAGAGAATAGAAATCTCTCACGTGTTAATTGCGGTTACTTCTGACATCACTTGAGTGAACAAAAGCCTTTCTTCCTCGTTCTGCAGCCAGGTTGCTACCAACAAGACTGGGAGGAACGAGTGGTGTGCAGAAAGAAAGTGAGGCTGAATCCCCTTTAAGATTTCATCAGTCGCCTCGCAGTGGCCAGTGAGTGTGTGAAGATCTTAGAATATCCAATTTCAGCGAGGGAGAACACACGCACATCCTTTCCCACAATGACTCGACTCCGCTTTAAGGATGCTTTTTGGGTGAGTAGGTTCACCCATTAATTTGAGAAATGTGATTCCCCCCTCCCCTTTCCATTTCCTTTCCCCTGGAGTTGGATGCAAGGTGTGTAGATTTGAGATCAGCTATTTGCTGTTAAGTCGCCTCGCCTGGCGAAAGGCAGGCTCGAACCCGGGATTTGATAATGTTCGCCGCTTTAACCTTATGGGAAGTGTCCCTTGAAGTGATGGTCGCTTATCAAGTCCCGCTTATCAATTCCTCCAGGGGGGGCTTTGATCCCATATCTTGTTGGACTGAATTGGATTTCTCTGTCTCTCGTTGCATATCCATTTTCCCAATTTCACACAACCTTGTGCTGCCTTTAAAGTTACCAAGTAGTATTGAATCCCTCTGGTAATCAATAACCACGGTCATTTGATGTGAGAGCCCTGGGCTGTGTGAACATTGTAAACCCTTCTCTCCCCCCCCTCTTTCTCTTTCACATGGCTCTTTAGAGATGCACGATTGTTCTTTTGTGCACTTGACACTTTAATAAAACTCTTATTCTCTCAAAGATCCTAATCTGTCCCTAGGGTGTATTTGCATCTGATTAATTCAGTGTCACTCCAGTACAGAAATGTAATTCCGTCCTTAGCTATCAGTAAGATGAGCATTATGAGTTACCCCTGAAAGACAGGGTGTGGTCCACGGGTATCAGAAACTTGTGGCACCGTTAGCTTGCTTCAGAGTTAAGTTTCTGTTTCTTAAGTTTTAGTTTATTTATTAGTGTCACAAGTCGGCTTACATTAACACTGCGGTGAAGTTACTGTAAAAATCCCCCGGTCGCCACACCTGTTCGGGTACACTAAGGGAGAACTTAGCACGGCCAATCCACCTAACCAGCACGTCTTTCAGACTGTGGGAGGAAGTCGGAGCACCCGGAGGAAACCCACGTAGACACGGGGAGAACGTGCAGACTCCGCACAGACAGTGGCCCAATCCAGGAATCGAACCCAGGTCCCTGGCGCTGTGAGGCAGCAGTGCGAGGGTTTTTCGCTAGTAACCACAATTTTTTAAGCTCTCAAAATGGTTGGCGAAAGTGTAAAGGACACTGTTGCAATCAGATTGCCAAGGGTCCTTAGATATCATCGCCCAAACCTGTGACCTTTGTCACCCTGAAGGACAAGGGCAGCAGGTGCATGGGAGCACGAGGGTGGCATAGCGGTTAGCACTGCTGCCTCACAGCGCCAGGGACCTGGGTTCAATTCCCGGCTCAGGTCACTGTCTGTGTGGAGTCTGCACATTCTCCCCGTGTCTGTGTGGGTTTCTTCCGGGTGCTCCGGTTTCCTCCCACACTCCAAAGATGTGCAGGTTAGGTGGATTGGCCATACTAAATTTCCCCTTAGTGTCCCAAAGATGTGTAGATTAGGTGGATTGGCCACGGTACACGTGCAGGGTTCCGGTTACGGGGATAGGGCGGGGGTGGGCCTGGGTAAGATGCACTTTCGACGGGCCGAATGGCCTCCTTCTGCACTGTAGGAATTCCATGATTCTATTCTATGATATCTCTACCTCCCAAATCACTTGCCTTGGAATTGTATGGCTGTTCCTTTCTAGTCCCTATGTCAAAAACATGCAACACTTCCCGTAACAGCACCATGTGGCTGTACCTACATCACATGGACTGCAGGGGTCGAGAAGGTCGCTCATCAACGCCTTCTGAAGTGCAATTGGGGATAGGTAATACAGCCTAGCCTAACCAGCGACAGTCATTAAAACATTTACATTCTATAAACCACTGCTTTGTCAACACCCTTTTGGTACATTTACACTCGTCTTTTGTCCATCCTTGTTCTGGGGGGTTGGCTACACTTTTTCTCCACTGACTTCCGATCTCCGCTGTCCCTCACTGCCTGTCCCATAGAGAGGCCAGTCCATGTTCTGGTAGTACCCATCCAAGTTATCTGGACTCTTCCTGTGCATGTATTCAGGGGTTTTGCCTCCATTTCCAAACACTTCTGTTCGAATCATGTGTGAACTCCTTGGATTTCATTGTCTTCCAGCAAGTTCTCCTCAGCGCCAGCTTTCTCCGGCATGCACTTGTTTGTCCTCTTGGCAGTCCATGCCACAGCGGAACTTACTGATATGAACTGTCAGTTCTGCTTGGCATTATTGAAGTAGGGAGAGAGATGGTCTTGTCCAAAGAGTTTTACTGTACTGTGCTCCAGTGTCAGACCGGATACAAACTCTGGATCCAGGCTACGTTTGTGTTTTAACCTTGCTGCACTGACACGACTGTTGTAGTTGGGGAACATGTTGCAAATTCACCCAAACACGTGGCTTTAAATTTCTTTTTCAAGGGGAGAGAGTCGAGGTTATTTATATTCAAGGCAAAACCATCCCCGCCTCTGTGCTGGACGGGTCTGGGAAGCTCCCAGGGTCAGTGGGAACATACTGTAATACACTTGGACTAGAGCCATGAATCAGTTGGAACAAATCCCTATTCTGTAGCATTTTGCTATTCAGATACTTTAGAGAAAATGGATTGCTGGTATTCTATCCAGCAGTCAGATTCATTAAGGAGATTAACATTGAGCCATAGGGGTGGCACAGTAGTTAGCACTGCTGCCTCGCAGCGCCAAGGACCCCGGGTTCAATTCCAACCTCGGGTGACTGTGCGGAGTTTGCACATTCTCCCCGTGTCTGCATGGGTTTCCTCCAGGTGCTGGGATTTCCTCCCACACTCCAAAGATTTTGCAGAAGGAGACCATTCGGCCCATCGAGTCTGCACCGACCACAATCCCACCCAGGCCCTATCCCCATAACCCTAGCTAGTCCCCCTGACACTAAGGGGCAATTTAGCATGGCCAATCAACCTAACCCGCACATCTTTGGAGTGTGGGAGGAAACCCACACAAACACGGGTAGAACGTGCAGACTCCACACAGACAGTGACCCAAGCCGGGAATCGAACCTGGGTCCCTGGCGCTGTGAGGTAGCAGTGCTAACCACTGTGCCACCCAGATGTGCAGGTTAGGTGGATTAGCCATGGTAAATGCACCGGGTTACGGGGAAGGGGCCTGGGTAAGACACTCTGTCAAAGAATCGGTGCAGACTCAATGGGCCGAATGGCCAGCTGCTGCACTGTAGGGATTCTATGTGGGCGTTAAAGTCAATTTTAAAAATATATATATATTCTTTATTCATAAATCTGTCAGAACATTACAAACATTCCAAAATGACCATCACACAAATAACATTCAGGTTCTTTACTTACATGGGGGCAGCACGGTGGCACAGTGGTTAGCACTGCTGCCTCACAGCACCAGGGACCCAGGTTCGATTCCCGGCTTGGGTCACTGTCTGTGTGGAGAATGCACATTCTCCCCGTGTCTGCGTGGGTTTCCTCCGGGTGCTCCGGTTTCCTCCCACAATCCAAAGATGTGCGGGTTAGGTCAATTGTCCCTTGAGTGTCAGAGGGATATGCAGAGTTAGTATGTGGGATTACGGGGATAGGGTGGGGTTGTTGTCAGTGCAGACTCGATGGGCCCAATGGCCTCCTTCTATGATTTTCGTGAAGTCATATTCTGAGATGCTTCAGTG
Organism: Mustelus asterias; assembly: GCF_964213995.1. Taxonomy (NCBI): domain Eukaryota; kingdom Metazoa; phylum Chordata; class Chondrichthyes; order Carcharhiniformes; family Triakidae; genus Mustelus; species Mustelus asterias. The sequence goes on along the minus strand of NC_135829.1, from coordinate 6,340,191 downwards.
CAGTGGTTTCAGAAATTTCACAATGGTCTTTACAAATATTGCAAAATTGTTACCTACATAGAAAAAGTTGCACTCTGAGCTGCTTCAGTACAACTGAGAGGCATCTAATATTCACTGTATACATGCTTCTCTTGGCTCAGTGAGGTTGAAAGGTCTTAAGACAGCAGCCTTCCCCAATGCACCTCTGGCTGCCAAGCTTTTAGTGCGTCCCTCAGTACTGATGTGAAAGTGACTCTTCTACAACACAGTAGATGAATCAACCACATTACTGTGGATCTGGAGTCTCATAGAGGTAACCAAGAAAGGAAGTCACGTTTCCTTCCCTAGAGACCATTTGTGAACTAGTTGGGTAATCTTGAAGGTGATTTTGTAATTTACTGGTCATCATTGCAGATACTGGCCCGGATCTTCCGGCTGCGAATCCCCACCACACGTTTCCTGCTGTTGAATGGGAAATCCCATTGACTGAGGCGGGATCAGGAGATCCCACTGCTGACCAATGGCAGGCCACTTCCGCCAGCGTGGAAAGTCCCACCCACTTTCTTTAATTAACTGAATTCAACTTCCCTACCACTGGGATTTGAACTTGTGTCTCCACATCTTTAGCCCAGGCCTCTGGGTTTTAAAAAATTCATTTATGGGTGTGGTGAACCATCGTTGGTTCCCACTGGATAGTACTGAGCCAGGGCTGGCCAGTACTACAAGGATGTACATATGTTACTGTTGGATTGTACTACTGTTGCTGTTGGGTTAGGGTGGGGATGTTACACCTGTGTTTGTTACTGTTGTGGCACATCCCAGTCGGGCTCCGCCTCCTGGGAGAGGTATAAGAGTCCCTGCTCTGGCCGGGACCCCTTCAGTCTGGGATAGTGTACTTAAGTTCTGATAGCTTCATTAATAGTAAATAAAAGCCTTCATTTACTGAAGCCTCGAGCCTCGTGTCTAAATTGATGTGCATCAATGGGGCATGGGCGTCGCTGGCTGGGCCAGCATTTTTTGCCCATCCCTTGTTGCCGGAGGGCAGTTGAGAGTCAACCACATTGCTGTGGCTCTGGAGTCACATGTAGTCCAGACTGGGTAAGGATGGCAGATTTCCTTCCCTAAAAGAATGAACCAGATGGGTTTTCCCAACAATCGGCGATGGTTTCATGGTCATCAGTAGATTCTTAATTCCAGATTTTTATTTATTGAATTCAAATTCCACCATCTGCCGTGGCGGGATTCGAACCCGGGTCCCCAGAACATTAGCTGAGTTGATGGATTAATAGTCTGGTGATAATACCACTACCCATCACCTCCCCTCGGGTTACTAGTCCCTTGAGACATTTTTTTAAAAACATGTTAACGTTCCCAATGATGCACAGTGAAATTGTCATGCTCCAATCTTCTGTTTCGATGTATCATTTACAGGCTCTGAGCGGTCAAAAGTCAAACACAAAAGTGGGCAATATTGGATGATGTGGGGGGAAAATAGAATTTGCGGCTGTCCTTAAGCGAGACACCCACACATGTCGCTACCAACCAATGGAAAATTTCACCTACGTCCATGAATAACTCATTACCGCAGGATAGATTAGAGGTTACAGTACTCTGTCCTACATTAGCATGAGGGCAGTTGTGTAACACAGTGGGACAGTCTGAAAGACGTGCTGGTTGAGTTCATTGACCCGAATAGGTGCCGGACTGTGGCGACTAGGGGAATTTCACCTCTATGACTCTATTGGGCCAAATGCGGGCAATTGGGATTAGCTTAGGGGTTTAGAAAAAGGGGTGGCATGGACAAGTTGGGCTGAAGGGCCTGTTTCCATGCTGTAAACCTCTATGACTCTATGAGATCTGTGTTCTGATACGTGCAAGTTTCAGTAATGTAAATTGAACAAATTATTGGAAAACTCCAAAATCCTGATTTTTGTTTTAAAACTGAATCGTAGACTCCCTACAGCGCTGAAGGAGGCCATTCAGCCCATCAAGTCTGCACCAACCACAATCCTAGCCAGGCCCTATTCCCGTAACCCCACATATTTACCCTGCTAAACCCCCTGACACTAGCATGGCCAAACAACCTTGCCCGCACATCTTGTGAGAGGAAACCGGAGGAAACCCACGCAGACATGGGGAGAACATGCAGATTCCACACAGACAGTGACCCCCAAGGCCGGAATTGAACCCGGGTCCCTGGAGCTGTGAGGCAGCAGTGCTAACCCACTGTGCTATCTGTGTTGGTCAACAGAAGTTCACGTTTCTGTGATTCTAAAAAACAATTCTTTCATGAGATGTGAGCATCGCTGGCTAAGCCAACATTTATTACCCTTGAGAAGGTGGTGGGTGCCTCCTTGAACCGCTACAGTCCCTGCGGTATAGGTACACCCACAGTGCTGTTAGGGAGGGAGTTCCAGGATTTTGACCCAGCGACTGCGAAGGAATGGCCGATATATTTCCAAGTCAGGATAGTGGGTGGCTTGGAGGTGAACTTGCAGGTGGTGGTGTTCCCAAGTATCTGTTACCCTGGTCCTTCTAAATGGTAGAGGTCATGAATTTAGAAAGTGCTGTCTAAGGAGCCCTGGTGAGATGCTGCAGTGCATCTTGTCAATGCTGCACATGGCTGTTACTGTGCATCGGTGGTGGAGGGAATGGATGTTCAAGGTGATTTGATTTGATTTATTATTGTCACATCTATTAGCATACAGTGAAGAGTATTGTTTCTTGCACACTATACAGACAAAGCATTCATAGAGAAGGAAAGGAGAGGGTGCAGAATGTAGTGTCACAGACATAGCTAGGGTGTAGAGAAAGGTCAACTTAATGCGAGATAGGTCCATTCAAAAGTCTGATGGCATGCAGGGAAGAAGCTGTTCTTGAGTCGGTTGGTACGTGACCTCAGACTTTTGTATCTTCTTCCCGACGGAAGAAGGTGGAAGAGAGAATGTCCGGGGTGCGTGGGGTCCTCAATTATGCCGGCTGCTTTTCTGAGGCAGTGGGAAGTGTAGACAGAGTCAATGGATGGGAGGCTGGTTTGAGTGATGGACTGGGCTACGTTCACGACCCTTTGTAGTTTTTTACGGCCTTGGACAGAGCAGGAGTCATACCAAGCCGTGATACATCCGGAAGGGATGCTGGTGGTGGATGGAGTGCCAACAAAGCTGCCTGCTGTGTCACGGATGGTGTTGAGATTCTGGTCAGTTCACCCTTCTGATGAAGGGCCCCATTCAGCATGCTAAAAATAAGATGTATTTCCAATACTAAATAACCTTTTGTGCATTGCAGCAGTTTCTGTTTTTGCTGAACATTCATTAACTTGCCAAAACAAATTTTTGTGGATATTGGAAATAAAAACTAGAAACTTGAAAATGCTCACTTGGTCTGTCGGGAGAGAGAAACCAAGTTCATTAACTCCTTCTTTCTCCCCAGATGCTGACAGATTTGCTTAGCCTTTTCAGTTTTGACTATTTCTTTTCAAGTTAAATTCCCACATGATTGCGGCATTCGGATGTACTAATGAAATTATAATAGTACACTTGAGGGAAAGCTCATTTAAAAAATGGTTCGGAGAGTACAAATCGCTTTTAGGTTTGATTGGACATTATTTCCTGGGGGCAACTGAGTCTTCGGTAGAGATAGACACCATCTTGAAGACACAGGGAATTTAATTAACCAGACGGTTTAAAAATAGCTGAATAATTATAGCGCCGCTGATTTATCTTGGCTACCACATTAACAAGCCCACTAACCTTCAAATTAGCTTTCTAACACTGCATTTAAAGTCCAACTCTATTACTAATGTCAGCCGGATTAGTTCACCCCCCCCCCCCCACCGCAACTCAGAAAGTTATGGATCTGATTATCACCCCAGGGCAAGGCAATATTCAGTGTTGCTTATTAATATTCAGTGTAATCGCAGCTTATGCTGTCAGAGTTGTTATTATTGCCAGGATGTCAGATATCTCTTGGCAATTAAACTGGCTGCTGGTGATTTGTGGAATCTGGCTGTGCGTTTGTGGGTGTTTGTTTACTTTGCAAGACCTCAAAAGTAATTGACTGTAAGTAAGGCAGTTGGAGATGTTCCTGAGATGTGATGAATAAGGTGCGATATTAACGCACTTTCTTTTTTTAGGACTGATGTAAGCTTGCGGCACAGTGGCACAATGGTTAGCGCTGCTGCCTCACAGCGCCAGGGACCCGGGTTCGATTCCCGGCTTGGGTCACTGTCTGTGCAGAGTCTGCATATTCTCCCCGCCGTGTCAGCGTGGGTTTCCTCCGGGTGCTCCGACTTCCTCCCCCAGTCCAAAGATGTACGGGTTAGGTGGACTAGCCATGCTAAGTTGCCCCTTAGTGTCAGGGGGACTAGCAGGGTAAATATGTGGGGCTACAGGGATAGGGGCTGGGAGGGATTGTGGTCGATGCAGACTCGATGGGCCAAATGGCCGCCTCCTGCACTGTAGGGAATCTATGATTCTTGCTTTCTTCAGTTGCGATGGAGCCTAGACGTGGATCATTACCTGCTGATACAGGGCGGCACGGCGGCACAGTGGTTAGCACTGCTGCCTCACAGCGCCAGGGACTCGGGTTCAATTCCGGCCTCAGGTCACGGTCTGTGTGGAGTTTGCGCATTCTTCCCATGTCTGCGTGGGTTTCCTCCGGTTTCCTCCCACACTTCAAAGATGTGCATGTTAGGTGGATTGGCCATGCTGAATGTACAGGGATAGGGCAGGGAGGTGGGCCTAGGTAAGATGTTCTTTCGGGGAGTTGGTGCAGACTCGATGGGCCAATGCCATTTGGGAATTGGTGACTCCACGATCTCATTATGTTGGTATCCTATGAATACCATGTGACTAGATATAGTAAATCTACCGAAGTCTTGTTCAGCTGGTGGTGACCCCAAGGCTTCAGGAACCATTGGCACAAACAGCCTATTGGAGAAGGACTTGAGGTGGACAAATAAAAAGGATTCATCTCGTGAAGCTAAATTCAAACCCAAGTCTTTGATGAAAAGAATGTTCCTCCTGAACGATTTTGACTCTTCTTTTCCAAGAATGTACTTTATTTGTAATATATCTGAAAGAACATTATGAACCTTTCAAAATGGCCACCACACTGAGTGCAATAATATTCAGGTTTTCTACATCCGTCATGTTGGAGACTCTGAGGTCCTTTAGGGCAGCCCTACAAATGTTGCAGATATTTCAAGATGGTCATTGCGAATGGTGTTAAGTTGTCCACTGAGGTGTTTTCATGCAGTTGTGGTACATGTGATATTAATTGTTTACATTCAGTGTAAGCCACACAGCCAGAAGGAGTCTATACAATTTTTTTTCATTTATTGGACATCAGCGATGTTGGTTGGTCAGAATATATTGCCATCCCAGTAGGCATTTCAGAGGGCAGTTGAGAGTCAACCACATTGCTGTGGCTCTGGAGTCACATGTAGGCCAGACCAGGTAAGGACGGCAGATTTCCTTCCCGAAAGGACATTAGGGAACCAGATGGTTTTTTTCCGACGATGGTTTCATGGTCATCCGTAGATTCTTAATTCCAGATTTTAAAAAATTAAATTCAAATTCCACCATGGTGGGATTCGAACCCGGGTCCCCAGAACATTAGCTGAGTTTCTGGATTAATAATCTAGTGTTAATACCACTAAGCCATCCCTTCTCCTCTGTTCACTATGTCTGAAAGGTCATAGGTAGAGACCTTCCCGCATTGAGGAGGCTGGCCCGAGCTTTAATCCATCCCTCAGCATGGACTTTGAAAAGCGCCAGTTCGGCAACACTCGGTCTGGGGCAACTTTTAATTTTAATGCCTGTGCGGAACTTGCACCTGGGCTCTGCGAGGCCAACCTTACTCTGTATGTTGTGTCAGATGCTCCTGCACATTTCCAATGCAGTCAGAGTGCTGATGCTTTCTTCAAGTGCCATTTGAAGGAGGTTATGTAATGAGAATCTGACAGAGGCAGTTTGAGTTCCGACCATCCTGACTATTCAGAAAGTTTTGAGGGGTAATTCAGAGGTTGTAACAACTTCCTGTTATTAACTAATGTTATCAAGTAAGTCTGACACATAACTGAAATCACACATTGGAAAAATACATTTTTCATCAGTATTTCCTAATTAATGACTGACGTGTTTGCTTTCAGGAACATAATTATTCATTACCCAATTATAACTCTCATTACGGGAATTGTTTCATATATTTATTTTATCTTCCATCTCTTCATCCTTTTCTCTTTATTCTGTCTTGGGTTCCTAACCCTTTGTCCCACACTTTGGATACAAAAAGACTTAGCATTTATCTTGCGTCTCAATCCACTTTCCAATGCAAAACTACAAAGGGTCGTGAACTAAGCCCAGTCCATCACTCAAACCAGCCTCCCATCCATTGACTCTGTCTACACTTCCCGCTGCCTCAGCAAAGCAGCCAGCATAATCAAGGACCCCACACACCCCGGACATTCTCTCTTCCACCTTCTCCCGTCGGGGAAAAAGGGACAGAAGTCTGAGAACACGTAACAACCGACTCAAGAACAGCTTCTTCCCTGCTGCCATCGGACTTTTGAATGGACCTACCTTGCATTAAGTTGAACTTTCTCTACACCCTAGCTCTGACTGTAATGCTACATTCTCCACCTCTCCTTTCCTTCTCCCCTATGTACTCTATGAATGAAATGCTTTGTCTGTATAGCGCGCAAGAAATAATACTTTTCACTGTATCCCAATACATGTGACAATAATAAATCAAATCATTCATTTTGGGAGGATGAGGCAGCTTGGGATGATTGGGGAGAGTTTACAGAATTCTGGATGTGTTGTAGACAGGACTGAGGCAAAAGGTGGTGTGGATTCTGTGTGCAATGAGGATATGTAACTCCGAAGCAAGACCTGACTGGAGGAGGGGGCTGCAGGGAGGGAGGAAGAATTTGGGCTCTTCCCATTAGATTAAAGGATGATTTATGAGAAGTGTTTAAAATTCCTGAAGGAATGGGACAGAATCGCCAGTAACAGACAGGATCCTAGTGTTGGAAGGAACTAGATCATGAAGACTATGGGTGGGATTTTACAGCCTTGCTCGTATCAAAACCATAAAATCCCACCCGAGGTCAACAGACCTCCCCATTGTTCGCCCCTCGCCCGCTCCGATTCCCGTTTCGGGCGGGACGGTACAATTCGGCCATTGATTCAAGAGGTTTGGGTAGAAGGCGGAAGGAACCTCTTGAGGCAGAGTGACACATTATCAGATTTAGTGATTTGAAACATTGAGCTACGGTAAATTAACAGGTTCATAAAACCCCTACAATGCAGAAGGAGACTATTTGGCCCATCAAGTCTGCACTGACTCTCTGACAGAGCAGCTTACCCTATCCCAGTAACCCCACGTATTTACCCCGCTAAATCTCCTAACCTACACATCTTTGGACACTATGGGGCAATTTAGCATGGCCAATCCACCTGACCTGCATGTCTTTGCAGTGTGGGAGGAAACCGGAGCACCCGGAGGAAACCCACGCAGACACGGGGAGAACATGCAAACTCCACACAATCACCTGAAGCCGGAATTGAACCCGGGTCCCTGAGGCTGTGAGGCAGCAGTGCCAAAGATTGGGTGAAGGTGAGTGAGCATGTGGGATTAGTGATGGAAAATGGGGTTAGAATAGTTAGGTGATTTTGTTTTTTGACCAGCACAGACGCAATGATCCGAAGGGCCTTTTTCTGTGCTGTATACCTCTATGTATACCTACCACTGCACTCACCTGATGAAGGAGCAGTGCTCGGAAAGCTCATGATTCCAAATAAACCTGTTGGACTTTAAGCTGGTGTTGTGAGACTTCTTACTGTGCCCACCCCAGTCCAACGCTGGCATCTCCACATCATACCTCTATGCCTACTGCTACTGTGGAGGACAAGGAGTGGTGAGGGGGAGGCACATAGGCACAGGCAGCAACAGAAGGGGCAAGTGATGAGATGGAATAGGCCTTTACCAAGAGAAATTAATTTCTCTAATGAACAGCTTGGGTGCAAGCACAGCTCCAGGAAAAAAAACTCCACTTTGCTTAATATTACTCGCCTGGCGTCCAAATACTGTTGACAACTCAGCTGGTGTCAAACCTGTTGGAGAGTTTAATATTGGTCCATGGAGCATAAAGTCAACAGTGAGGTAAGGTGTAGCACAGGCTTGCTGGGGGTAAAAGATCATTTCTCTTTGCTTCACTCAACCACATCGATGTGGTTAACATACGACCACCAAGCTTCCCCATAGAATCCAATTTCCTGTTTCTATACTAATCATCCTTGTAGCTTTTTGAGTTTGATAATTTTTATACAAAAAGGCTTTCATTTCTATAGCGCCTCTTTCAAAAAAAATATCTCCCAACATCTCAAAGCGGTTCTCGGCCAGCCAGTACCATTGAAGTGTAATGAAGGTCGGCACAGTGGTTAGCACTGCTGCCTCACAGCGCCAGGGACCCGGGTTCGCTTCCCGGCTTGGGTCACTGGCTGTGTGGAGTCTGCACGCTCTCCCCACGTGTCTGCGTGGGTTTCCTCCGGGCGCTCCGATTTCCTCCCACAGTCCGAAAGACGTGCGGGTTGGGTGAGAAGAAATTTCTTCAGCCAGAGGGTGGTGAATGTGTGGAATTCACGACCACAGAAAGTGGTTGAGGCCAAAACGTTGTGTGATTTCAGGAAGAAATTAGATATATCTCTTGGGGCTAAAGGGATCAAGGGATATGGCGGGGGGTGGGGGGGGGGGGCGGTGTGTGGAAGGGAGGATTAGGATATTGAATTCGATGATCAGCCATGATCAAAATGAATAGTGGAGCAGGTTTGAAGGACATACTCCTACTTCTAGTTTCTATGTTTCAATGCACCTAACCAGCATGTCTTTTGGACTGTGGGAGGAAACCAGAACACCCGAAGGAAACACAGGGAGAACGTGCAAACTCCACACAGACAGTGACCTGAGGCTGGAATTGAACCCGGGTCCCTGGCGCTGTGAGGCAGCAGTGCTGACCACTGTGCCACCATGCCACCCAAGGCCCAGCCTATTCTAATATTGTACTTCAATCAAATTCGGCTCGTGATGTGACCAAAAATGCAGAAATTGCCAAATGGCTTGAAGAGGTTCAATGGGACAAGAGTTAGGGTGAAACCCTAAGGCCTTGCTCTTTGCAACAAGGTGCTTGCAAATTTTATTTGCATGTCGAAAACATGTACTACGCGCAGGTGATGAGGCCACAGCTGGAATACTGTGTGCAGTATTGGTCCTCTTATTTGCGGAAGGATATATTGGCCTTAGAGGGAGTGCAGAGAAGGTTCACCAGGTTGATACCAGAGATGAGGGGTGTTGATTATGAGGAGAGACTGAGCAGATTGGGTTTGTACTCGTTGGAATTTAGAAGGCTGAGGGGGGATCTTATAGAGACCTATAAGATAATGAAGGGGCTGGATAGGGTAGAGGTGGAGAGATTCTTTCCACTTAGAAAGGAAGCTAGAACAAGAGGGCACAGCCTCAAAATAAAGGGGGGTCAGTTTAGGACAGAGTTGAGGAGGAACTTCTTCTCTCAGAGGGTGGTGAATCTCTGGAATTCTCTGCCCACTGAAGTGGTGGAGGCTACCTCGCTGAATATGTTTAAATCACGGATAGATGGATTCCTGGTCGGTAAGGGAATTAGGGGTTATCGGGATCAGGCGGGTAAGTGGAACTGATCCATTTCAGATCAGCCATGATCTTATTGAATGGCGGGGCAGGCTCGAGGGGCTAGATGGCCTACTCCTGCTCCTATTTCTTATGTTCTTATTTTCTTATTTATATTGTGGAAAGTTGCATGTCTGCAATATCCCTGAGCCAATCTCATATTACTTTAGTTACAGTAAGCTGCGTACTGCAATCTGGAGTAAGGAAACAAAAATACATCTAGTGTTACTTCCCATTGTGGATTTCCCATTTTTGGTTTCTAGTCAGCTTCCCTTAATTCATTCCTTCTCTTTTTGGGACTCCTGGTTTTTTTTGTGTTCTTGACCTTTCCCAGGTTAATTGGTGAGCTTTTCTGAATCGTGATTACGTCCTCTGTTTCAATCGGATTTTTCACCCCCAAACTGTCAATTTTCCAACCCTCCGCATGTATCCTCTTCGCCAATCCTGGCTCATTGCGTAGCAACTGCAGCAGAAACGGGCCATTCAGCCCAACTGTTCCATGCCAGCCTCCTGCAGCCTGCTTCATCTAATCCATTCATTCCTCCCCTGTGTATTTTTCTAACTGCCTCCTTAAACGCATCATAGTGTTCACCTCAGCCACTCTCTGTGGTAGTGACTTCCACATTCTAACCAGTCTCTGGATAATGATGATTCCCCATTTGATTTATTAGTGGTCATCTTTTACTTATGGCCCCTGGCTGTCGTCTCCCCCTCCCTAGTGGGAAAATGTTTTGAAATGTCTATGCTCTTATCAAACCCTTAAGATCACTATAGAGTCACCCCCCAAGCTTTCAATTTTCCAACCCTCCGCCTGTCCAATCTTTCCAGCTAGTCACAACTTCATATTTTTAGTGTCACTCCAGAAAACCCGTCTTTTGAACCTACATCAATTCTGTTTATCCTTCTTTCCTGGGAGGTGGGCATTGTTGGTAAAACCTCTTACCCATCAGTAGTTGCCCTCAAACTGAGTGGCTTGCCAGGCCATTTCAGAGGGCAGTTGAGAGTCAACCACATTGCTGTGGGTCTGGAGTCACATGTAGACCAGACCGGGTAAGGACAGCAGACCTCCTTCCCATAGGGTCCCTACAGTGCAGAAGTGGGCCGTGTGGCCCATCGAGCCTGCACCGACCACAATCCCACCCAAGCTCTATCCCCGTAACCCCACATATTTACCCTGCTGGTCCCCCTGACACTAAGGGGCAATTTATCAAGGCCAATCAACTTAACCCGCACATCTTTGGAGTGTGGGAGGAAACCGGAGCACCCGGAGGAAACCCACGCAGAGACAGGGAGAATGTGCAAACTCCACACAGACAGTGACCCAAGCCGGGAATCGAACCCGGGTCCCTGACGCTGTGAGGCAGCAGTGCTAACCACTGTACCGCTCTAAAGTGAAGTCACCCTAAAGGGACATTAGTGAACCAGATGGGTTGTTACGATAATCGGATGATAGTTGTCATGATTACCATCATTGAGAGTAGCATGGTATTCCAGGTTTTTTTTTTCATTTAATGGAATCTAAATTCCGCTGTATATTATAGCAAACAGAATGGTTCACAGTTTTTTCCAAGTGTGGTCTAATTAAGATTTTGTACAAGTTTAACACATCGTTGTGCTAAGTCGCAAACGAAACCTACTTATGTATGCTCTTCATTCTCTGCCTCTCCCTATCTCCCGGAACCCGCTCGTACTGTTCCCTGGTTATGACCACTCCAGCATGCTTGTGGTACAACTCCCAATTCTCTAACAAATTAAGCCCTCTCTGACCAGGTGTGTATCAAAACTAATAAAAAGCGCGTTTGCAAAGTCGCAAATAAAAGCCGAAATTCTCCCGACTCCTCTGCCGCGGGAATCGTAGCGGGAAAACTCAACAAACCATTCAAAGGTGTGTTGAGTCCAGGTGGGAATTTCCGGTCTTGAGGCTCGCCCGGCTGGAGTATCCCACCCGAGAGTCTCCGGCATGGTGACAAAATCTTGCAGGTTCTCAGACTATCTGCAAAGCCCCTTCCCTCTGGGGCGGCACGGTGGCACAGTGGTTAGCACTGCTGCCTTACAGCGCCAGGGACACCGGTTCGATTCCCAACTTGGGTCACTGTCTGTGTGGAGACTGCACGTTCTCCCCGTGTCTGCGTGGGTTTCCTCTGAGTGTTCCTGTTTCCTCCCACAGTCTGAAAGACATCCTGGTTAGGGTGCATTGGCCGTGCTAAATTCTCCCTCGGTGTACCCGAACAGGCGCCAGAGTGTGGCGACTAGGGGATTTTCACAGTAACTTCATTGTAGTGTTAATGTAAGCCTACTTGTGACACTAATGAATAAACTTTTTAAAACTTTTAATATACTAAAAGGACAACTCTTCCTGTGGTAAGGCCATTGAGCAGTGTATACAAGGAACCCTGTTCATACTGGGTTGAAGTGTTAGTTTCCAATTTGCTTACCACAACGTAGGAAGATTGAACTCTGAACTGATGCATGGGTTGGAAAAAAAATAATAATGCACTTTTTTTGTCAAATTGAAAGGAGTCGGCTTAATTACCAGTGCTAAAATATCCTCGCTCCTTCTAATACTAAAGTGAACATCAGATCTCTCCCTGACAATATCCACTGGATAATTTTAACTTAACTAAAGTAATTTATACTTTAATTTTCTGGAACTAGTTTAGTAGATGTTTGGTGTGGGTTACAGTTCACTTGGAGTTCAACGCGCTGTGGCAATGTGAACTTTTTACATGTATGTTGTAGTCTGGGGCTATGGATAGTGACATGACTTCAACATGCTTTCCATCAATTGAGTCTTCCCCATTCTTACCCCCCTCCCACCCCCCCCCCCCCCCCCCTTGGCTTGTGTCGGAGAGATTTGCAACTTGATATTTGATCTGATTGGCTGCGTTATGAATGCACCTTCCTTGGTCACCAAGTCTTTGGGTGGGACTCCAGTCAAACTGGCCCTACTCAGAGCCACCAACGCTGGTTAATGTGGGAGACTGAAATGCTTTATTCATTCTGTGAACATTTCTATCTCCAAAGATCGGTATTAACACTATGGGATTAATTGTTGTCTCCACATCAAATGGGATCATTCAGCCAGGCCGATTAGGTATCAGATAAATATGGGGATGGCACAGTGGTTAGCACTGCTGCCTCACAGCGCCAGGGACCTGGGTTGGATTCCGGGCTTGGGTCACTGTCTGTCTGTGTGGAGTTTGCATGTTCTCCCCGTGTCTGAGTGGGTTTCCTCCGGGTGCTCTGGTTTCCTCCCACAGTCCGAAAGATGTGCTGGTTAGATGCATTGGCCTTGCTAAATTCTCCCTCAGTGTACCTGAACAGGCGCTGGAGTGTGGCGACTAGGGGATTTTCGCAGTAACTTCATTACAGTGTTAATGTAAGCCTACTTGTGACTAATAAATAAATCTCGCTCACAGCTGGGGGTTTCTCCAGTCCCGCTGCAGTTAACGGAGATTTGGTTGAGCACCAAATTCTCCGTTCTCGCTGGCAGAGGGATATGAATGGCCAGAGAATTCCACCAAAGACTTTCTATTCTGTCCCAACGAGGTTTATGAAGCTGAACTTTAGAAAAGCACCGCTGGGACACTTACATCGTTAGAGCTGTGTTACCAACATACTTATACAGTGAAGTCACCCTTGAGGAACTAACTTGGCTTCTTATTGGTTAGCAAAGAATGGACACTTCCTCCATCTGACCAAAGTCTCCAACATGGGAAAACTCGCTCACTCTGAATAGTTCTCAGTGGATTCAGTTCAACGCTAACCATTCTGGTTTGCCCATGCTGAGGAATATTCACAATATTGAGTCATGTACATTTAAACCTTAAGGAGATACCCATTGTGTAGCTGAATTTTTCTACAATGTCTACACTTGTGCTCTTTCCAAAATTGATTGTCAAATCAAATTAGGGACAAAGGAAGAAGAGAATGACTTGTAAAGTTGTTGGAAATTGGAATGTTCTAGATTGCTAAGTGCAAATGATTGCTTAGCTATTACTCTGTGTTTATTAGAGTGCAACTCTTTTTTTACATTCAGGTAGAACCATAGAACCCCTACAGTGCAGAAGGAGGCTATTCGGCCCATCACCTCTGCAGCGACTCTCTGAAAGAGCATCTTATTCAGGCTCTATCACTGTAACTGCCCAGATTTAGCATGGCCAATCCACCTAACCTATGCATCTTTGGACACTTAGGGGAAGTTTAGCATGGCCAATCCACCTAATCTATGCATCTTTGGACACGGGCAATTTAGCATGGCCAATCCACCTAACCTACAGATCTTTGGACACGGGGGCAATTTAACATGGCCAATCCACTTAACCTGCACAACTTTGGACACTAAGGGGCAAGTTAGCATGGCCAATCCACCTAATCTACACATCTTTGGACTTGGTGTAAGCTTTGAAACTAAATGGTAATTTTCCCCCGGTTAAATGGTGTCGAGGGTAATTTTTATTCTTGATGATGTGGCTAGACTCTCATTCAATTGTGCAGTGTCGGGTGTGACTATCTGCAGCTGGTTGGGCTGTAGCGTGACATGTCATTATTTTCCTCTCTCTCCGTCTCCTTGAGTCCTTGTGCAACAGCCTCTGAAATACAGCTTATGATGATGTAATTTCCCAATCACAACGCAAGACAGTAACACAGGATATCCCCGTTGGTCCTCATTGGGAACTGGTGGGATAGTGAAAATATGACTGGCTTGTCATTCCGGGGCCCAGGCTGAATAGCGGCTGGGACATGTTTAGGTTGTCGGTTCCCAGTGGGTGGGTATCTGCAGCACAAACCTTGCCCTCAATTGGGCCTTGGTACATGGGTTCAAATCCCGTCAGGGCAGCTGATGAAGCTTAAATTCAAGGTTAAAGTTTATTTATTAGTGTCACAAGTGGGCTTACATTCTAAGGCACGGTGGCACAGTGGTTAGCACTGCTGCCTCACAGCGCCAGGGACCCGGGTTTGATTCCCGGCTTGGGTCACTGTCTGTGTGGAGTTTGCACGTTCTCCCCGTGTCTGCGTGGGTTTCCTCCGGGTGCTCCGGTTTCCTCCCACAGTCTGAAAGACGTGCTGGTTAGGGTGCATTGACCTGAACAGGTGCCAGAGTGTGGCGACTCGGGGGATTTTCACAATAACTACATTGCAGTGTTAATGTAAGCCTACTTGTGACTAATAAATACATTTTAACTTTACTTTACATTCACACTGCAGTGAAGTTACTGTGAAAATCCCCTAGTCGCCACACTCCGGCGCCTGTTCGGGTACACTGAGGGAGAATTTAGCGTGGCCAATTCACCTAACCAGCACATCTTTCGGACTGTGGGAGGAAACTGGAGCATCCGGGGGAAACCCAAGCAGACACGGGGAGAACGTGCAGACTCCACACAGACAGTGATCCAAGTCGGGAATTGACCCAGATCCCTGGCGCTGTGAGGCAGCAGTGCTAACCGCTGTGTTCAATTGGTAAACCTGGAATATAAAGCTAGTCTCCGTAATGGCAACTGCAAAACCAATCAATCTGGTTCGCCAATGCTTCCCTTTTGTAGGGAAGGAAATCTGCTCTCCTTACCTGGTCTGGCTTACATATGACTCCAGACCTACAGCATATGGTTGACTCTTAACTACCCCCTGAAATGACCTTGTGAGACACTCAGTTCAAGGGCAAGTAGGGATGGGCAATAAATGCTGGCCTTGCTCGTGACACCCACATCCCTAGGAAGAATAAAGGAAGACATCTCTGTTCTGCTATGGATATAATGGGGATAAAGCAGGGAAGTGGGTTAGGTAGAAAGGTCTTTCAGAAAGCCAGTGCGGACTCGATGAATGAAATGGCCTCGTGCCGTCTTGAGGTGAATGAGTTGGGAGTAAAGCTATGTTTGGTCGATGCACAAAAATCGCTGGTCATGCTCGGAATGCTCTACTGTATTCGGTTAGATGAACCTGTGCTAAATATGCTTTGATGGCATGTAGGTGAGAGATACTAAACCACGGTCTCACATTATTCAAATGCCATATGAAGCATTTTGAGTTGGCTCAACGCAACAAGGGGAGAGTCCTTTTGTAAATCAACTTCTAACAACAGAGGTGAACCACTTGACCTGTGATTCTTGGTCAGTTCTCACTGGTGGTTACAAAGGTAAAAGTAGATTGTTGGGCCAAACTGGTGGTTTACTGAGGAGAGCCTCCAACATTTCCATGTGATCTGCGACTTCCCTATTTTTTCCTTCTCGGACTCTCCAAGGGTCAGTTGGAGGCCCAATGGAGTGGAAGGAGGTTTAATAACTGATTCACCCTGAATTATGAGGGTGGGGTTTATGAGGGGTCTCGATACTTCTCCTGGTCGCCTAGAAAGTGGACCAAGAGGGGACAAATGTTCTCGCATTTTTATACCATCTTGCTGCCCCCTCTCGGGACATCCCAAAACCCTTCGCTGAACAAAGTGCAATGCTGTATAAGCGAACACACCACCCATCTTGCACACGTCCACTACATCTCAATGAGGGATCTCATCAATAAAAACAAAAGGTTTTAGGGCGGCACTGTTGCCTCATAGTGCCAGAGACCCGGGTTCGATTCCCGGCTTGGGCCACTATCTGTGCGGTGTCTGCACGTTCTCCCCGTGTCTGCGTGGGTTTCCTCCGGGTGCTCCGGTTTCCTCCCACTGTCTGAAAGACATTCTGGTTAGGTGCAATGGCCGTGCTAAATTCTCCCTCAGTGTACCCAAACGGGCACCAGAGTGTGGCGACTAGGGGATTTTCACAGTAGCTTCATTGCAGTGTGAATGTAAGCCTACTTGGGACACTAATAAATAAACTTGAAAATGTGACTCCAGAGCCACAGCAATGTGGTTGACTCTCAAATGCCCTTGGGCAACTAGGGATGGGCAATAAATGCTGTGGAGATGCTGGTGTTGGACTGGGGTAAACACAATAAGAAGTCTCACAACGCCAGGTTAAAGTCCAACAGGTTTATTTGGTAGCACAAGTCACTAGCTTTCGGAGGGCTGCTCCTTCATCAAGTAAGTCTAATGAGGGAGCTGCGCTCCGCAAGCTAGTGGCTTGTGCTACCGAATAAACCTGTTGAACTTTAACCTGGTGTTGTGAGACTTCTTACAATAAATGCTGGCCAGCCAGGGACGCCCATGTGCCACAAATGAATACAAGGAAACCTACCACCACCAAGAAACACATCACAGCGAGGCTGGAGAACCTCTCCCCATAACTCTGCTTCTCTCTCCACAGATGCTGTCAGACCTGCTGAATATATCCAGTATTCTGTTTTTATTGCGGATTTCCAGCAAACAGTATTTTGCTTTTTATTAAACCTGCGTCTTGTTTTGCTTCTTCGACTGCCACACTATCAGATTAAATTTAAATTATTTAACATTTAATTAAAATATGGTACCTCCTGACATTGTGTGCCAATGTTAACATTGCATTCCAGCGCAGGTGGAAAAGGTGGTGAAGAAAGCATGTGGCGTGCTTGCCTTCATCAGACGGGGCATCGAGTATAAAAGTTGGCAAATTATGTTACAGTTGTATAAAACGTTGGTTAGGCCACATTTGGAATACTGTGATCAATTCTGGTCTCCACACTACCCGAAGGACGTGGAGGCTTTGGAGGGAGTACAGAAATGGTTGACCAGGGTTTTGCCTGGTATGGAGGGTATTAGCAATGAGGAGAGATTGAATAAACTGGGATTGTTCTCCCTGGAAAGACGGAGGCTGAGGGGCGACCTGATAGAAGTTTTATAAAATTACGAGGGGCATAGATAGGGTGAACAGTTGGAAGCAACAGGGCAGAAATGATAATTACAAGGGGTCACAAGTTCAAGATAAGGGGGGAAGGGTTCAGTGGAGATGTGCGGGGGGAGGTTTTTTTACACAGAGGGTGGTGGGGGCCTGGAATGCGCTGCCAAGTGAGGTGATTGAGGCAGACACATTAGCCACATTTAAGACTGATCTGGATAGACACATGAACAAACAGGGAATAGGGGGATATAAGTTGTTGTTCTAGATAGGACAACCGTGATCGGCGCAGGCTTGGAGGGCCGAAGGGCCTGTTCCTGTGCTGTACTGTCCTTTGTTCTTTGTTGTAATGTTGACCCGCTTGCCTGGCAGAGAGAAGGAAGTTTACTCTGAGCGTAGTTTACTATTTAGGATCAGTGCAGGGTAGATTAACTAAAAAACAACAATGAAAAAACCTAGATTTTTTTGCTCTCAAAGTAGATAAGGAACTTTGTGGAGCATTTAAGAATGGGGGAGGGGAGGGGGGAGTAAACTTTTTGGGGAAAAGTGAACTATTGGGCAGTTTTGTAAGCCCTATTCTTTCAATTGCTTCCACAGTGCCCAGAATTCACTAGTTACGTCGGACATGAAGTCTTATTGGAGAGATTACAGGAAGGTCGAAAAATGTGCAAGGACATGGAAGAATTGCTAAGATTGAGGTAAGATTTCCGAGCTGCTGGATCTTGTGAAGCAATCATTGTGGGCAAATGTGATGCACGGACGGCATTGAGGGACTGTTGCATTTCTCGCTCCCAAATCATATTTACTTTGACATTATTTATTCTCCCGATCCCACCCGTCTCAAGATATTGATTCCTGATTGGGGTACAGTCCCTCGGGTGTTAACAGTTCGCCATTAACATTCACCTAGCCTGGGCACCTATTCTTCAATTGGAGCTCAAACAGAAAATATCAGAAAACTATGGATGTACATCATGCTCCAGCCTAATTTTGACCTAAATCTAACATCCGATCATATACATTCTGGCTGGAGTCACTGGATAGCAATAACAGGAAGGATTGTGATTAATTCCATATGTAACCTTGCCTTCCAATGTCCAAACTCTCTCCATCTCTACAACACTTTTGTTCCATCAGCTTTTGGCCTTAGCACATCTGCCCCACCCTCACTTTCTCATTGCTGGCTGGACCTTCAGTCACCTAAACTCTGAAATTCCATCCTCAAACCATTCTGTCCCTGTTTCCTTTTATATTTAAGAAAGGTGCTAACTACATCTCTTGAGCGCGCTTTTCATTACGTGTCCGAAAGCTTCCTTTGGCTTGTTGTCAACGGTACTCTCCTGTGACCTCGGGACGTGTTGCTGTGTTAAAGGTGCTATGTTAATGCAGAACACTCATTGTTGTTATGGATTGTTGGGAATGAGAGAAATATATTCTGTTTAATGCAGGGCCTTGGCAGAAGAAAAGTATGGGAAGGAACTGGTGCACATCGCTCGCAAGGCTGGTGGCCAAATGGAGATAAAGTAAGTGTACATAGAACCATAGAACCCCTACAGTGCAGAAAGAGGCCATTCGGTCCATTGACTCCGCACTGACTCTCCAAAAGAACGCCCCACCTAGGTTCTCCCCACCCCCCCATAACCCCGCGCATTTAGCATGGCCAATCAACCTAACCCGCACATCTTTGGACTGTGGGAGGAAGCTGGAGCACCCGGAGGAAACCCACGCAGACACGGGGAGAAGGTGCAAACTCTGCACGGACAGCCACCCGAGGCTGGAATCGAACCCGGGTCCCTGGCGCTGTGAGGCAGCAGTGCTAACCACTGTTGGCGTCCCATCTTCGAGTTGGCAAATGAGAAATCTCTGCATGCTCATTCATATCTCTTTGCTATCCTTTGTGCTCCGCTGTTTATGCTCTGAAGCTGTTATTTAAGGGGTTTTGTCATCTTGGAGTGGAATTCCCCATTAGAGAATGCAGCACGTTGAGGAACACTTCTATTTCATGATGTAATTGAGGGGACTGTGTAATGTTGAAAGAGGAATGTTGTACTGCGTGAGTCATCAGAGAGTTCCGGGGTTTAAATATAATAACAGGCATAGACTCAAGGGGCTGAATTGCCTGTATCACCATTCAATTAGATTAGTGTTGTGATCCGGTATCTTGATTTCTGCCTATGTGCTTTGGTTCTGTAAGGGTGGCACAGTGGTTAGCACTGCTGCCTCACAGCGCCAGGGACCCGGATTCGATTCCCAGCTTGGGTCACTGTGTGGAGTTTGCACTTTCTTCCCATGTCTGCGTGGGTTTCCTCCGGGTGCTCCGGTTTCCTCCAAAAGATGTGCAGGTTAGGTGCATTGGCCGTACTAAATTCTCCCTCGGCCTAACTGAACAGGCGCCGGAGTGTGGTGACTAGGGGATTTTCACAGTAACAGTGTTAATGTAAGCCTATTTGTGACATTAATAAATAAACTTTTTTTAAAAACTTTTAACTCCTAATAGCTTTTATCTAATAAAATAATCTGAGTTTGGAGATTTTCAAAAGTCTGCCAGCTCTTTAGGGAGGGAGTACTCTGGGTTTCCAGCTGTAAGTGTTTCCTAACATCATTCCTGTAGGGCCGAGTTTTAATTTTTAAGGTTCCGAGTTTGACTATTCCCTGAAATGACAGACTTGTTGCGGAATCTTTTCACCTTGTACTCATCCGGACAAATGCAAGAATACCAAATTTCAAACAATCACAACAATTTATGCTGCAGGAGAAGAGGGCGGCTGATTGGTTGGCAAGTTGAGTGTGATTGGTCAGGCTTCAGCGAGACTTTGAACAATTTTCACTTCCATCAACTTGGTCTGGACTTTCTTCACCGCCTCCACCCCGCCTCCACCCCCGCCTCCACCCCGCCAGTCACCAATAGAAATAGGGTAGATAGGAAGAAACTGTCAAACTGTTTTCATCATCTTAAGCCCCTCAATTAGATCACTCCTTAAGCATCTATGTTCAAAGAAATACAATCCTAGCCTATCTTAGACAGTCAAAAGACTGGCGGAAAAGAGGATGCTAGTTGTTCAAATTGATATTAGATTAAAGCATGATTTTATGCAAATCCGTCAGTCAATGTTTGTATTTTAAGAGATTAACATCTTCCCTGGCGTGACAGACGAGGAAAAGCACATGAATGATCATGTTCTTTATTAGTGTAAAACAGAAATGTTTCAACCCATAAGTTTAAGATGTCTGTTCTGTGTAGCGGGGTGGTTGAAAAATGACTTGAGGTAAGAATTGTACTCAACAATTTAAACCATGCTTACTTGTTCCAATTCAAATTGAATCCAATTCTTGGTCGCTGACAAGACAAGGCGTTGCAACCCATCTGGGGCTTGATCTGACATTTGATCATAGAAGATTCATAGAATCCTTACAGTGCAGAAGGAGGCCATTTGGCCCATCGAGTCTGTACCAACTACAATTCCATCCAAGCCCTATATCCCCCCCAATCTCATGTATTTACCCTATTAATCCCCCGACACTATGGGGCAATTTAGCATGGCCAATCAACCTAATCCGCGCATCTTTGGACTGTGGGTGGAAACCGGAGCACCCGGAGGAAACCCACTCAGCCACTGGGAGAATGTGCAAACTCCACACAGTCACCCAAGGCCGGAATTGAACCCAGGTCCCTGACGCTGTGAGGCAGCAGCGCTAACCATTGTGCCACCGTGCCCTCCCTGTGATCTTGGCTAAAAGACCGAGGGCTGCTGAATTATTTAATACATACATTTCATGTGATTGGGTCAAATGGGTCTGCAAGCTCTCCCCATGTCTGCGTGGGTTTTCCTCCGGGTGCTCCGGTTTCCTCCCGCAGTCGGAAAGACGTGCTGGTTAGTTGCATTGGCTAAGCTAAATTCTCCCTCAGTGTACCCGAACAGGCACCGGAGTGTGGCAACTCGGGGATTTTCACAGTAACTTCATTGCAGTGTTAATGTAAACTGGCTTGTAAAATTAATTAATTTAAAATGTGCTTAGCCAGCAGCTCATTATGAATTAATATTTAAGTTCTGCTTTTAGCAGCCTATCCTTTTTCCAATGAGTTAGTTGAAAGAAACGTTATCTCTGTTGAAAATTGGGAAATAAGGCAACTGATTTGACTATAGTTGTATGCACAGATTTCACCCCCAAACAGCAATGTGATCACCAGGTAATCCTCCTTTGTGATATTGATTTGAGGGATGAATGTTGCCCAAGGTGCAGGAGAGAGCTCCCTTGCTGTTCATCGAAATAATGATGTGGAGATGCCGGCGTTGGACTGGGGTAAACACAGTCAGAAGTCTCACAACACCAGGTTAAAGTCCAACAGGTTTATTTGGTAGCAGAAGCCACTAGCTTTCGGAGCACTGCTCCTTCGTCAGGTGAGTGGGAGTTCTGTTCACAAACAGGGCATATAAAGACACAAACTCAATTTACAGAATAATGGTTGGAATGTGAATCTTTACAGGTAATCAAGTCTTAAAGGTACAGACAATGTGAGTGGAGAGAGGGTTTAGCACAGGTTAAAGAGATGTGTATTGTCTCCAGCCGGGACAGTTAGTGAGATTTTGCAAGTCCAGGCAAGTCATTGGGGTTACAGATAGTGTGACATGAACCCAAGATCCCGGTTGAGGCCGTCCTCATGTGTGCGGATCTTGGCTATCGGTCTCTGCTCAGCGACTCTGCGTTGTCGTGTGTCGTGAAGGCCACCTTGGTGAACGCTTACCCGAAGATCAGAGGCCGAATGCCCGTGACCGCTGAAGTGTTCCCCAACAGGAAGAGAACACTCTTGCCTGGTGATTGTCACGCGGTGTTCATTCATCCATTGTCGTAGCGTCTGCATGGTCTCCGACAACCGCACAACCTCAAACAGACCATTGTCTGCAGCAAACTACCCAGCCTTCAGGAGAACAGTGACCACGACACCACATAACCCTGCCACAGCAACCTCTACAAGACGTGCCGGATCATCGACACGGATGCCATCATCTCACGTGAGAACACCATCCAACAGGTGCACAGTACATACTCTTGCAACTCGGCCAATGTTGTCTACCTGATACGCTGCAAGAAAGGATGTCCCGTGGCATGGTACATTGGGGAGATCATGCAGACGCTACGACAATGGATGAATGAACACTGCATGACAATCACTAGGCAACAGTGTTCTCTTCCTGTTGGGGAACACTTCAGTGGTCACGGGCATTTGGCCTCTGATCTTCGGGTAAACGTTCTCCAAAGCGGCCTTCACGACACACGACAACGCAGAGTCGCTGAGCAGAGACTGATAGCCAAATTCCGCACACATGAGGACGGCCTCAACCGGGAACTTGGGTTCATGTCACACTATCTGTAACCCCTCACGACTTGCCTGGGCTTGCAAACTCTCACTAACTGTCCCGGCTGGAGACAATACACATCTCTTTAACCTGTGCTTAACCCTTTCTCCACTCACATTATCTGTACCTTTAAGACTTGATTACCTGTAAAGACTCGCATTCCAACCATTATTTTGTAAATTGAGTTTGTGTCTTTATATGCCCTGTTTGTGAACACAACTCCCACTTACCTGACGAAGGAGCAGCGCTCCGAAAGCTAGTGGCTTTTGCTGCCAAATAAACCTGTTGGACTTTAACCTGGTGTTGTGAGACTTCTTGCATCGAAATAATGCCACAGAATCTTTTTTCCATCCAGTTGAAGGAACCTCAGTTTAAAGTCCCATTCAAAAAAAAACTGCAGCACAGACAGTGCAGCACTCCCCCAGTACTGCAGTGGAGTGTTGGGCTGGATTTTTGTGTTGTGTTGGGGCTTGAACCCACAACTTTCTGACTTGAGTTGAGAGTGCTGAGTGCTACCTGTTGTAATATGCCTTTAAGGAATTGCAGCATGACATCACCAGAAAGGAAGTGTCATGTAATCTACTGAGCCAAGGCTAAAACTGGTCTGAATCTGAGACTTCTGATCATTTTAGTCTAGTAGCCCCAAGCTATTTTGTTTGAGCTAGTGAAACTTTAATATGTTGATACTATTATTCATGTGTTCCTTTTTTGAGATCAAGGAACAAATACTGGATGTCCTTGATAGGTATGTTCCTGTCAGGCAGGGAGGAAATGGCCGAGTGAGGGAACCATGGTTCACAAAAGAGGTGGAATGTCTTGTGAAAAGGAAGAGGGAAGCTTATGTAGGGATGAGGAAACAAGGTTCAGATGGCTCGATTAAGGGTTACAAGTTAGCAAGGAATGAGCTGAAAAAGGGGCTTAGGAGAGCTAGGAGGGGACATGAGAAGTCCTTGGCGGGTCGGATCAAGGAAAACCCCAAGGCTTTTTACTCTTATGTGAGGAATAAAAGAATGACCAGGGTGAGGTTAGGGCCGGTCAAGGACAGTAGTGGGAACTTGTGTATGGAGTCAGTAGAGATAGGCGAGGTGATGAATGAATACTTTTCTTCAGTGTTCACCAAGGAGAGGGGCCATGTTTTTGAGGAAGAGAAGGTGTTACAGGCTAATAGGCTGGAGGAAATAGATGTTCGGAGGGAGGATGTCTTGGCAGTTTTGAATAAACTGAAGGTCGATAAGTCCCCTGGGCCTGATGAAATGTATCCTAGGATTCTTTGGGAGGCAAGGGATGAGATTGCAGAGCCTTTGGCGTTGATCTTTGGGTCCTCGCTGTCCACGGGGATGGTGCCAGAGGACTGGAGAATGGCGAATGTTGTTCCTCTGTTTAAGAAAGGGAATAGAAATGACCCTGGTAATTATAGACCGGTTAGTCTTACTTCGGTGGTTGGTAAATTGATGGAAAGGGTCCTTAGGGATGGGATTTACGACCATTTAGAAAGATGCGGATTAATCCGAGATAGTCAGCACGGATTCGTGAAGGGCAAGTCGTGCCTCACAAATTTGATAGAATTTTTTGAGGAGGTAACTAAGTGTGTTGATGAAGGTAGGGCAGTTGATGTCATATACATGGATTTTAGTAAGGCGTTTGATAAGGTCCCCCATGGTCGGCTTATGATGAAAGTGAGGAGGTGTGGGATAGCGGGAAAGTTGGCCGATTGGATAGGCAACTGGCTGTCTGACCGAAGACAGAGGGTGGTGGTCGATGGAAAATTTTCGGATTGGAGGCAGGTTGCTAGCGGTGTGCCGCAGGGATCAGTGCTTGGTCCTCTGCTCTTTGTGATTTTTATTAATGACTTAGAGGAGGGGGCTGAAGGGTGGATCAGTAAATTTGCTGATGACACCAAGATTGGTGGAGTAGTGGATGAGGTGGAGGGCTGTTGTAGGCTGCAAAGAGACATAGATAGGATGCAAAGCTGGGCTGAAAAATGGCAAATGGAGTTTAACCCTGATAAATGTGAGGTGATTCATTTTGGTAGGACAAATTTAAATGTGGATTACAGGGTCAAAGGTAGGGTTCTGAAGACTGTGGAGGAACAGAGAGATCTTGGGGTCCATATCCACAGATCTCTAAAGGTTGCCACTCAAGTGGATAGAGCTGTGAAGAAGGCCTGAAGTGTGTTAGCTTTTATTAACAGGGGGTTGGAATTTAAGAGCCGTGGGGTTATGCTGCAACTGTACAGGACCTTGGTGAGACCACATTTGGAATATTGTGTGCAGTTCTGGTCACCTCACTATGGGAAGGATGTGGAAGCGCTGGAAGGAGTGCAGAGGAGATTTACCAGGATGCTGCCTGGTTTGGAGGGTAGGTCATATGAGGAAAGGTTGAGGGAGCTAGGGCTATTCTCTCTGGAGCGGAGGAGGCTGAGGGGAGACTTAATAGAGGTGTATAAAATGATGAAGGGGATAGATAGAGTGAACGTTCAAAGACTATTTCCTCGGGTGGATGGAGCTATTACAAGGGGGCATAACTATAGGGTTCGTGGTGGGAGATACAGGACGGATATCAGAGGTAGGTTCTTTACGCAGAGAGTGGTTGGGGTGTGGAATGGACTGCCTGCAGTGATAGTGGAGTCAGACACTTTAGAAACATTTAAGCGGTTATTGGATAGGCACATGGAGCACACCAGGATGATAGGGAGTGGGATAGCTTGATCTTGGTTTCAGATAAAGCTCGGCACAACATCGTGGGCCGAAGGGCCTGTTCTGTGCTGTACTGTTCTATGTTCTATGTTCTATGTTCTAAGCCATCACAGCATGGAAGAGGAGGCTATTTGGCTTATTGGGTCCACGCTGGTGCTTATAAAGTCAAGACTAGTGGTTCATCACATGGGGCGGCACGGTGGCACAGTGGTTAGCACTGCTGCCTCACAGCGCCAGGGACCCAGGTTCGATTCCCGGATTGGGTGACTTTTTATTCATTCATGGGCGTCGCTGGTTGGCCAGCATTTATTGTCCATCCCTAGTTGCCGTTGGAGGACAGTTGAGAGTCAACCACATTGCTGTGGCTCTGGAGTCACATGTAGGCCAGACCAGATCAGGACAGCAGATTTCCTTCCCTAAAGGAACCAGATGGGTTTTTTCGACAATGGTTTCATGGTCTACAGTAGATCCTTAATTCCAGATATTTTTCATTGAATTCAAATTCCACCATCTGCCGTGGCGGGATTCGAACCCGGGTCCCCAGAACATTGGCTAAGTTTCTGGATTCATAGTCTAGCGATAATACCACTAGGCCATTGCCTCCCCACTGTGCGGAGTTTGCACATTCTCCCCGTGTCTGCGTGGGTTTCCTCCGGGTTCTCCGGTTTCCCCTCACAGTCCGAAAGACGTGCTGGTTAGGTGGATTGGCCGAGCTAAATTCTCCCTCAGTGTACCCGAACAGGCGCCAGAGTGTGGCGACTAGGGGATTTTCACAGTAACTTCATTGCGGTGTTAATGTAAGCCTACTTGTGACACTAATAAATAAACAAAAGTTGACACTAGTAGCTCATGATAAAACGAGTAAATTTAAACAAAGATGATTTTCTTTTGATTGAAAGAAATCAAAAGATTTTGGGCAGTTCTTTTTAAATTGGACAGGAAGTGAAAACACTCTGAACCCGCGTCCATTATAACCCAAAGAATTTATTCTGAAACACGGAAGCCAAAAACTACATAGAATTTTTTTGTTAGCTCTTGTGGTGAGTGGCAATGGCAAGACCAGTGTTCTGTCCTAATTGGCTTCAGGGAGGTGGTGGTGAGCCAGCTTGTTGAACCACTGCAGTCTATGTGGTTGAGGCACACCCACAGTGTTTCAGCTTGCAGTGGTTTGATGCAATCGGAGATCACTAGGCCGTTGCAGAGTCAGGTCACCGTGCTGCAGAGCTTGTGTAGGTCAGACTGGGTTTGCACAAGGGCATTCGTGAACTGGATGGGTAGACTAATGACCATTACTCCGGACTTATCCGTTGAATCCAGCCACCCCTAGCCTCTGTGGTGTCCTGTCCCTGGAGTGTTTGTCTGTGTTGTTAGTTACCACTACGCTACTGTCCCCCCACTTGATGTGCAGGTTAGAGGGATTGGCCATGATAAATTGCCCATTAGTGTCCCAAGATGTGTAGAGTAGGGGGATTGGCCATGGTAGATACGTGGAGCCACGGGATAGGGCCTGGGTTACATACTCCAGGGAATTGGTGCAGACCTGGTGGGCTGAATGACTTCCTTCTGAACTGTATGGATTCTATGATGGATAAAGCCCGCTCCGACAGAGCATCTTACCCACAACTTCTACCCTATCCCACCTCTGTATTTACCCCACTAAATAGAAGAACAAGAAAGAAATCTCCCTCACCTGCATATTTTGGGGCACACGGGGATAGGGCCTGGGTAGGATTGTTGTCAGTGCAAGCTTGATGGGCCGAATGGCCTCCTTGTGCACGGTGGAATTCTATGACACTATAAGGGGCAATTTAGCACGGCCAATCCACCTAACCAGCACATCTTTGGACTGCAGGAGGAAACCAGAACACCCGGAGCAAACCCAAGGAGACATGGGGAGAACGTGCAACCTCCATACAGACAGTCACCTGAGGCTGGAATCGAACCCGGGTCCCTTGGCGCTGTGAGGCAGCAGTGCCAACCACTGTGCCACCCATTGGTGTAACCCTTCTGTCCTTGCAAAGCAAGAGTAATTCCAGGAGCGAGCCACTAGTTTAGTAAGGAAAGGCGAGTTCTAAACAGTGGTTAGCACTGCTGCCTGACAGCGCCAAGGACCTGTATTCGATTCCTGGCTTGGGTCACTGTCTGTGTGGAGTTTGCACATTCTCCATGTGTCTGTGTGGGTTTCCTCCGGGTGCTCCAGTTTCCTCCCACAGTCTGAAAGACGCGCATTGGTCATGCTAAATTCTCCCTCAGTGTACCCGAACAGGAGTATGGCGACTAGGGGATTTTCACCGTAACTTCATTGCAGTGTTAATGTCAGCCTTACTTGTGACACTAATAAATAAACTTTTTTTTTTAGCTAATTAGAAATTTCTAGTCTAAAATTTTTTGAACACCTGTTCAGATGGGAAGATTTATTCAAGCTTTCTGATTCCATTTTCCCCACCCCTCCCCAGCAACAGAAGTTTCATTTTAATGTGCTTCTTGAGCCCGCACAAGGCTAAAAATTGATACATTTGCAATCAACATTTCTCGAGAAATAGATGTGTTCATTTCCTGCGCTGTGCGCTGTACAAGTGACTGATAAAACAGCTTGTGGTTATTGCAGGAGCGGCAGGAAGTGACGGTGTCGATTAAAAAAAACTAGGCACATCTGCATTGAAAGATTTTTTTTTAGATATATTTATAAAATATTGTAGGAACTCTGACAAATCTCGGGCACAGCACTTGTTCTCTAACCCCACTCTTGCTTTTGATGTCTTCTTCAATACTTACCTTTCTTATCCTCTCAATGCTCATGCCTGTCTGCTACCAAACAGCGACTAACTAGCTTTCGGGGTTATACTGTTAAATCAAGGAGATTAAGTCGGAGGATATGGTGCTGAAATTGTGGTTAAGGCTGCACTTTGTTTGATGTGCAAGTTCCCGTCATGGTACATAAGCATTGTTCAAAATAAATCATAGAATCCCTGCAGTGCAAGAGGGGTGGCACAGTGGTTAGCACTGCTGCCTCACAGCTCCAGGGACCCGGGTTCGATTCCCGGCTTGGGTCACTGTCTGTGTGGAGTCTGCACGTTCTCCCCGTGTCTGCGTGGGTTTCCTCCGGGTGCTCCGGTTTCCTCCCACAGTCCAAAGATGTGCGGGTTAGGTTGATTTGGCCATGCTAAAATTGCCCCTTAGTGTCCCGGGATGCGTAGGTTAGAGGGATCAGCGGGTAGAATATGTAGGGATATGGGGGTAGGGCCTGGGTGGGGTGGTGGTCGGCGCAGACTCGATGGGCCGAATGGCCTCTTTCCGAACTGTAGGGTTTCTATGAGGCCTTTTGGCCCATTGAGACTGCACTGACAACAATCCCAGCCAGGCCCCTATCCCCATGTATTTACCTTGATAGCCCCCCTGACGCTAAGGGTCAATTTAGCACGGCCAATCAACCTAACCCGCATATCTTTGGACCGTGGGAGGAAACCGGAGCACCCGGAGGAAACCCACGCAGACACGGGGAGAATGTGCAGACTCCGCACGGACAGTGACCCGAGGCCGGAATTGAACCCGGGTCCCTGGCACTGTGAGGCAGCACTGATGTGTGTAACTGCATTAAAACCCACGTGACCTGCTATGTCCCTGCACTGTAAGAATCGGCAGATGAATTGCCAGCTTTTGAATGGTGTGCAGCAAAGCCACCCTTGAACTAGTTTCAGGACGTGTTGAAGGGAAAACCTGGGGATGATGAACATCTCCTCCGAGCACCGTCACCTTCCATTTCTCTTGTTGCAACTGGTAGGTGATCGGTTCTTGATAATGCTTGATGTTTGCAGTGGACTTTCTCACCTCTTTCCCCATGAAGAACTTCACATGTAGCGCATTGAAGGGAGCACTGCCAGCCATTTTGCGCATAGCAAGATCCCCGCAAAGGGCAAATGATCTGGCGCTTTGCCTGCGGGAGGGATGTTGGCCAGAACCCTGGGGAGGAACTGCCTTGCCCTTCGAAAGGTCAATTTTTCAGTCCAGAGGACACAGTATTTCCACGGTGCGGCACTCCCTTAGCTCTGCCTTGGCGTATCAGTCATGCCCGACCTTTCATATCCACAATACAGAGGCGACGTGGTTAGTGGGATACAGACCGGGTAAGGGCAGAAGATTTTTTTAGTTTAGTTGGGGTACCATGATCGGCACGGTCTTGAAGGGCCTGTTCCTGTGCTGTATTTTTCTTTGTTCCTCGATGGGGGCCAGGATCTATTTAGATCTGTTATAGCTCTGTTGGACTTTTAAAAAAAAAAAAATTGTGTCTTTTTTTGTGAAAAGGTGCAGCGTTATTTCCATCTGCCTTCTTGGAAAAGGAATTGTAATGTGATAGACTTGTTTCTTTGTTTAGCTTTCAAACTAGGGTAGCATTGGACAGCCCACAACGGATCTCTCCGTCCAGCCTTTGAAAAACTTGTGGGGACTTTTTTTTTCTTCTTTTGGCAGCCCTTGTGACTTTTACAAGCAGATTAAGCATCTTGCATATCTCGATGATAGGACCAGGGCCTGTTTTGGCATCCCTGTGCTAAATTGAGCTAATCCACTTGGTTTTGCTTTGCTTGGTGTGGTCTAACCACCGGCCACCAGTGAATAAGCATCCACACACTTGGAGTACTGCGTACAGTTTTGGTCTCCTTACTTGAGAAAGGATATACTGGCACTGGAGGGGGGTCTAGAGGAGATTCACTAGGTTGATTCCGGAGTTGAGGGGGTTGGCTTATGAGGAGGAATTCAGAAGAATGAGGGGGGATTTTATAGAATTATGAAGGGAATAGATAAGAAAGAAGCAGGGAGGTTGGCAGGTGAAACTAGAACTAGGGGGCATTGCCTCAAAATAAGGGGGAGCAGATTTAGGACTGAGTTGAGGAGGAACTTCTTCACACAAAGGGTTGTGAATCTGTGGAATTCCCTGCCCAGTGAAGCAGTTGAGGCTACCTCATTGAATGTTTTTAAGGCAAGAATGGATAAATTTTTGAACAGTAAAGGAATTGAGGGTTATGGTGAGCGGGCGGGTAAGTGGAGCTGAGTCCACAAAAAGATCAGCCATGATCTTATTGAATGGCAGAGTGGGCTCGAGGGGGCCAGATGGCCTACTCCAGCTCCTAGTTCTTATGTTCTTATTATTCCTAAGGGCTGGCTTGCATTTGACCACCTCACACCCACTCAAGTGGTCTCCTTACTTGAGAAAGGATATACTGGCACTGGAGGGGGTGCAGAGGAGATTCACTAGGTTGATTCCGGAGTTGAGAGGGTTGGCTTATGAGGAGAGACTGAGTAGACTGGGGCTATACTCATTGGAATTCAATGCCAGTGAAGCAAGCAGCTGATGAAATTCATTCACAGGATACGGCCAGCGTGGGCAAGGCCAATGTTTTCTGCCTTTGAGGAGGAGGCAGTGAGCCGCTGCCTCGGACGCTGCAGTCCCTGTGGTGTAGGTACACCCATTGTGCTGTCAGGGAGGGAGTTCCAGGATTCTAACCCAGTGGCAGTGAAGGATATATTTCCAAGTTGAGGCAGTGTGTGTTCCCCAAGCTGCCCTTGTCCGCCTGAGTGGTGGAGGCCGCAGGTTTGCAAGGCTCCTTAGTGTTGATAGCTCAACATATGATCCGAGGCCTGATTTTCAGGCTCGCTTTGGATATGCACTGTCTGCTCTGTTGATGGTAGCCAATAGCCCCAGAGCTTACAACACTAAACAGCAGGAGGTTTTTTTTTTAGTCTAAACTATTCTGGTTAATTGGGGTTCTTTTTAAAAAAATCTATGTGCAGCAATTCTCACCTTCTGGCTGAAGAGGCTTTTTCTTACACCATTGCTGGCTCTCAGCGCTCCGAAAGCTAATGGTATTTGCTACCAAATAAACCTGTTGGACTTTAACCTGGTGTTGTTAAAACTCTTACTGTGTTCACCCCAGTCCAATGCCGGCATCTCCACATCTTTGGAATAGACTCAGTGATGACTCTCTTCTCTTTGGTGTTGCTACTTTTATCCACGAACGCCCCTCCCCACCTGAGCACCCCCTCCCCCGCCACTCAAGCACACCCTCCCCACCCATGCACTCCTGGCCTTCTCTCTCCCTCCCTTCTCACTGGGGCAGGTGATGATTTTTCCCTCTCTGTCTGTTCAGACAGGACCCCAGATCCCCCGTGCAGGTAGCTAGACTCTTATAGATTCCAGGCGGATATTATTTGCAGGCTGGAAAGTCTAATGAATGGTGACTGTTTACTTGCCGCTGAAGCGTAAAATCCAGGGTGCTGTATTTTTCTTTGAGGTGAGAGGGTTGTGCGACTTTGGAACTCTGCCTCAGAAGACGGGGGTCACTGAATATTTTAAGGTGGAGGTAGTTAGATTCTTGTTAGGCGAGGGATTCAAAGGCTATTGGGGGGTAGATGGGAATGTGGGATTAGAGGCACATAACAGATCAGCCATTCTCTTGTTGAATGATGGAGCATCAAGTAGGCCGCATGGCCTACTTTCTCTTATTTTGGATGTTCGCTAGAGGCAGCAGGTCCATAAGATATAGGAGCAGAATTAGGCCATTCAGCCCATCGAGTCTTCTCTACCATTCAATCATGGTTGATAAGTTTCTCAACCCCATTCTCCCCATAACCTTGATTCCCTTACCAGTCAAGAACCTACCTATCTTTGTCTTAAATATACTCAATGACCTGGCCTCCACAGCCATCTGTGGCAATGAATCCCACAGATTCACCACCCTCTGGCTGAAGAAATTCCTCCTCACCTAATGAAGTTGAGAAAGTGGGACCACATATGATAGAACCGGAATAATCCCCAAGTAAAAGTGCATGATTTTGATTTGATTTATTATTGTCACATGTACTAGTTTACAGTGAAAAGTATTGTTTCTTGCGCGCTATACAGACAAAGCATACCGTTCATAGAGAGGGAAACGAGAGAGTGCAGAATGCAGTGTTACAGTCATAGCTAGGGTGTAGAGGAAGATCAACTTAATACAAGGTAGGTCCATTCAAAAGTCTGACAGCAGCAGGGAAGAAGCTGTTCTTGAGTCAGTTGGTGCGTGACCTCAGACTTTTGTAGCTTTCTCCCGATGGAAGAAGGTGGAAGAGAGAATGTCCGGGGTGCATGGGGCCTTGATTATGCTGGCTGCTTTGCCGAGGCAGCGGGAAGTGTAGACAGAGTCAATGGATGGGAGGCTGGTTTGCATGATGGATTGGGCTACATTCACGACCTTTTGTAGTTTCTTGCGGTCTTGGGCAGAGGAGGAGCCATACCAAATTGCGAAAGAACCAGAAAGAATGCTTTCTATAGCGCATCTGTAAAAGTTGGTGAGACTCGTAGCGGACATGCCAAATTTCCTTAATCTTATGAGAAAGTCAAGGTGTTCGTGGGCTTTCTTAGCTATAGTGTCAGCATGGGGGGACCAGGACAGGTTCTTGGTAATCTGGGCACCTAAAAACTTGAAGCTCTTGGCCCTTTCTACTTCGTCCCCGTTGATGTAGACAGGGGCTTGTTCTCCTCTACGCTTCCTGAAGTCGATGACAATCTCCTTCATTTTGTTGACATTGAAAAGGAAGGTAGTCAAACGGATGTGATTATACACATTGGTGAAAATCATAGAAATCATAGAAACCCTACAGTGCAGAAGGAGGCCATTCGGCCCATCGAGTCTGCACCGACCACAATCTCACCCAGGCCCTACCCCCACATATTTACCCACTAATCCACACATCCCAGGACTCTAAGGAGCAATTTTTAACCTGGCCAATCAACCTAACCCACACATCTTTGGACTGTGGGAGGAAACCGGAGCACCCGGAGGAAACCCACGCAGACACGAGGAGAATGTGCAAACTCCACACAGACAGTGACCCGAGCCGGGAATCGAACCCAGGACCCTGGAGCTGTGAAGCAGCAGTGCTAACCACTGTGCTACCGTGCCGCCCAATGATGCCGCCCAAAATGATGTAGGTAGGAAGAGCAGGGGGGTCATACGAGAGAAATTCAGGGAGTTGGGTGCTAGGCTAAAAAGTAAGGCCTCCAGGGTAGCAATCTCTGGACTGCTCCCGGTGTCTAGTGCAAGTGAGGCTCGGAACAGGGAGATTCTACAGTTGAACACGTGGCTAAAGGACTGGTGCAAGAGGGAGGGTTTTAAATTCATAGATAACTGGGAAATCTTCAAGTCAGGATGGCAACTGTACAGAAAGGATGGGTTACACCTTAACTGGAAGGGAGCAAATATCCTGGCTGGGAGTTTTGCTAGAGTGTTTCGGCAGGATTTAAACTAATGTGGCAGGGGGGTGGGGAACAAAACAGTAGGTCAGTAAATACTGAGGCTGGGGTTGAGCTGGGGGCCAGGGCAAGGCTAGCTAAGAAGAGGAGCACTCTGGAGGAGGATGCCCTGAGTGGGCCTGGAGGTCTGGAGTGCATCTGCTTCAATGCGAGGAGCGTAATGGGTAAAACAGACGAACTTAGGGCCTTAATGCTTATGCGGAATTTGGATGTGGTTGCGGTGACGGAAACTTGGTTAAAACAAGCTCAGGACTGGCAGCTGAATATTCCGGGGTATAAGTGTTTTAGGCGAGACAGAGGAGGGGCTAAAAAAGGTGGGGGAGTAGCGATATTAGTTAAGGAGCATATTACCGCGGTGCAGAGGGTAGACAACTTAGAGGGGTCATGTACTGAGTCGCTGTGGGTGGAACTCAGAAACAGGAAGGGTGCAGTCATTATGCTGGGGGTGTACTACAGACCACCCAACAGCCCACGGGAAGTGGAGGAAAGGATATGTTAGGAGATTCTGGATAGGTGCAGAAAACATAGGGTTGTTGTAATGGGGGACTTTAATTTCCCTGGCACAGACTGGAAAGTGCTTAGAGCTGGGGGTCCGGACGGGGAGGAATTTGTAAAATACGTACTGGAAGGTTCTTTGGAACAGTATGTAGATAGCCCGACTAGAGAGGGGGCTATACTGGACCTAGTTCTGGGAAATGAGCCCGGTCAGGTCGTCAAAGTTTCGGTAGGGGAACATGTGGCAAATAGTGACCACAACTCTGTTAACTTTAGGATAGTAATGGACAAGGATGAGTGCTGTCCTACGGGCAGGGTGCTAAATTGGGGGAAGGCTAACTATAGCCGGATTAGGCAGGAATTGGTGGATGTTGATTGGGAGAGGATGTTCGAGGGTAAGTCCGCGTCTGGCATGTGGGAGTCTTTTAAGGAACTATTGATAAGGCTGCAGGATAGGCATGTGCCTGTAAAAAGGAAAGATAGGAAAGGTAGGATTCGAGAGCCGTGGATAACCAGGGAAATTGGGGATCTGATTAAAATGAAAAGGGAGGTGTACGTTAAGTCCAGAAAACAGAAAACAGATGGAGCTCTGGAGGAATACAGAGAGAGTAGGAAAGAACTCAAACGGGGAGTTAGAAGGGCAAAAAGAGGTCACGAGATGTTCTTGGCAGGCAGAATTAAGGAGAATCCTAAGGCATTCTATTCATACGTTAGGAACAAAAGAGTTGTCAGGGAGAAAATCGGACCTCTCAGGGACAAAGGAGGGGAATTATGCTTAGAACCCAAGGGAATAGGGGAGATCCTAAATGAATACTTTGCATCGGTATTCACGAAGGAGAGGGGCGTGTTAACCGGGAGTGTCTCGGAGGGAGGTGTTGACCCGTTAGAGAAAATCTCCATTACAAGAGAGGAAGTGTTAGGTTTTTTAGGGAACATTAAAACTGACAAAGCCCCAGGGCCTGATGGCATCTATCCTCGACTGCTCAGGGAGACGAGAGATGAAATTGCTGGGCCTCTGACGGAAATCTTTGTCGCTTCTTTGGACACGGGTGAGGTCCCTGAGGATTGGAGGATAGCGAATGTGGTCCCGTTGTTTAAGAAGGGTAGCAGGGATAACCCAGGAAATTATAGGCCGGTGAGCTTGACGTCCGTGGTAGGGAAGTTGTTGGAGAGGATTCTTAGAGACAGGATGTATGTGCATTTAGAACAGAACAATCTCATTAGTGACAGACAGCATGGTTTTGTAAGAGGGAGGTCGTGCCTTACAAATTTGGTGGAGTTTTTTGAGGAAGTGACAGAAACGGTTGATGAAGGAAGGGCCGTGGATGTCGTCTATATGGATTTCAATAAGGCATTTGACAAAGTCCCACATGGCAGGTTGGTTAAGAAGGTTAAGGCTCATGGGATACAAGGAGAAGTGGCTAGATGGGTGGAGAACTGGCTTGGCCATAGAAGACAGAGGGTAGTGGTCGAAGGGTCTTTTTCCGGCTGGAGGTCTGTGACCAGTGGTGTTCCGCAGGGCTCTGTACTGGGACCTCTGCTATTTGTGATATATATAAATGATTTGGAAGAAGGTGTAACTGGTGTAATCAGCAAGTTTGCGGATGACACGAAGATGGCTGGACTTGCGGATAGCGAAGAGCATTGTCGGGCAATACAGCAGGATATAGATAGGCTGGAAAATTGGGCGGAGAGGTGGCAGATGGAGTTTAATCTGGATAAATGCGAAGTGATGCATTTTGGAAGAAATAATGTAGGGAGGAGTTATACAATAAATGGCAGAGTCATCAGGAGTATAGAAACACAGAGGGACCTAGGTGTGCAAGTCCACAAATCCATGAAGGTGGCAACACAGGTGGAAAAGGTGGTGAAGAAGGCATATGGTATGCTTGCCTTTATAGGACGGGGTATAGAGTATAAAAGCTGGAGTCTGATGATGCAGCTGTATAGAACGCTGGTTAGGCCACATTTGGAGTACTGCGTCCAGTTCTGGTCGCCGCACTACCAGAAGGACGTGGAGGCGTTAGAGAGAGTGCAGAGAAGGTTTACCAGGATGTTGCCTGGTATGGAGGGTCTTAGCTATGAGGAGAGATTGGGTAAACTGGGGTTGTTCTCCCTGGAAAGACGGAGAATGAGGGGAGATCTAATAGAGGTGTACAAGATTATGAAGGGTATAGATAGGGTGAACAGTGGGAAGCTTTTTCCCAGGTCGGAGGTGACGATCACGAGGGGTCACGGGCTCAAGGTGAGAGGGGCGAAGTATAACTCAGATATCAGAGGGACGTTTTTTACACAGAGGGTGGTGGGGGCCTGGAATGCGCTGCCAAGTAGGGTGGTGGAGGCAGGCACGCTGACATCGTTTAAGACTTACCTGGATAGTCACATGAGCAGCCTGGGAATGGAGGGATACAAACGATTGGTCTAGTTGGACCAAGGAGCGGCACAGGCTTGGAGGGCCGAAGGGCCTGTTTCCTGTGCTGTACTGTTCTTTGTTCTTTGTTGAGGGAGAGATTATTGCTGCCGCACCAGTTCACCAGATTCTCTATGTCATTCCTGTACTCTGTCCCGTCATTGTTTGAGATCCGACCCACTACGGTGGTGTCGTCAGCAAACCTGAAAATCGAGTTGGAGGGGAATTTGGCCACACAGTCATGGGTGTATAAGGAATATAGTAGGGGGCTGAGAACACAGTCTTGTGGGGCACCAGTGTTGAGGATGACCATGGAGGAGGTGTTGTTGGCTACCCTTACTGATTGTGGTCTGTGGGTTAGGAAGTTCAGGGTCCAGTCGCATGATGAAAGATTAGAGAAACTCTCGCTGCAGCCTATAAAGAAAAGGTCAACAGGAAACGTAGCCAGTTTAGGAACTTGGTTTAAACCATGCTGTTGATATAGGATGCGGACGACACAAAAATGGCTGGACTTGCAGATAGTGAGGAACATTGTCAGAGGCTACAGAAGGATATAGATAGGCTGAAAATTTGGGCAAAGAAATGGCAGATGGAGTTCAATCCAGATAAATGCGAAGTGATGCATTTTGGTAGAACTAACGTAGGGGGGAGCTATACGATAAATGGCAGAACCATAAAGGGTGTAGATACGCAGAGGGACCTGGGTGTGCAAGTCCACAGATCCTTGAAGGTGACGTCACAGGTGGAGAAGGTAGTGAATAAGGCATATGGCATGCTTGCCTTTATAGGACGGGGCATAGAGTATAAAAGTTGGGGTCTGATGTTGCAGCTGTATAGAACGTTGGTTAGGCCACATTTGGAATACTGCGCCCAGTTCTGGTCGCCACACTACCAGAAGGATGTGGAGGCTTTCGAGAGAGTGCAGAGGAGATTTACCAGGATGTTGCCTGGTATGGAAGGGCTTAGTTATGAGGAGAGATTGGGTAAACTGGGGTTGTTCTCACTGGAAAGACGGAGGATGAGGGGTGACCTAATAGAGGTGTATAAAATTATGAAAGGCATAGATAGGGTGAACGGTGTGAAGCTTTTTCCCAGGTCAGTGGTGACGTTCACGAGGGGTCATAGGTTCAAGGTGAGGGGGGGGGAGGTTTAACACTGATATCAGAAGGACGTATTTTACAAAGAGGGTGGTGGGGGCCTGGAATGCGCTGCCGGGCAAGGTGGTGGAGGCAGACACACTGGGAACGTTTAAGACTTATCTAGATAGCCACATGAACGGAGTGGGAATGGAGGGATACAAAAGAATGGTCTAGTTGGGACCAGGGAGCGGCGCGGGCTTGGAGGGCCGAAGGGCCTGTTCCTGTGCTGTATTGTTCTTTGTTCTTTGTTGTCAGGTGATGGCCCAGTGGAATTATTACCAGGGCGTTAATCCAGAAACTCAGCTAACATTCCGAGGACCCGGGTTCGAATCCCTCCACGGCAGATGGTGGAATTTGAATTCAATTTTTTTTAAAAATCTGGAATTAAGAATCTACTGATGACCATGAAACCATTGTCGATTGTTGGAAAAGCCCATCTGGTTCACTAATGTCCTTTAGGGAAGGAAATCTGCTGTCCTTATCCGGTCTGGTCTGCATAGAAACCTTACAGTGCAGAAGAAGGCCATTTGGCCCATCAAATCGGCATCAACAACAGTCCCACTCAGGCCTTATCCCCATCACCCCACATATTTACCGCACTAATCCCTCTAATTTACATATCCCGGGACACTAAGGGGCAATTTAGCATGGCCAATCAACCTAGCCTGCATATCTTTGGAATGTGGGAGGAAACCGGAGCACCCGGAGGAAACCCACGCAGACACGGGGAGAACGTGCAAATTCCACACAGACAGTGACCCAAAGCCGGGAATCGAACCCGGGTCCCTGGGGCTGTGAGGCAGCAGTGCTCACCACTGTGCCACCGTGCCGCCCACATGTTACTCCAGAGCCACAGCAATGTGGTTGACTCTCAACTGCCCTCCAGGGATAACTGGGGATGGGCAATGAACGCTGGCCCAGCCAGCGACGCCCATGTCCCACAAATGAATAATAAAAAAAAATTCTTCCTGTATTTGAAACTGAATATGAACAAGACTCTCTCACCTTGCTGATTCATCCAGGGAAGATGTTTTATTGTTTATGCCGCAGGGAGATTAATGTCATTGCCCTGTGTGCTATATACTTGGTGTTATCAGTCATTAGCGGGTGTGGGTGTCACTGGCAAGTTTAGCATTTATTCCCCTCCTCTCGAAGATGTTGATGAATCAACCTTCTTGAGCTGCTGCAGTGAAGATTGTAACCGCTGTGATCCGGCTGAGTGGCCATTTCAGAGGGCAACTCAGTGGCGACAACTTTGCGGTGTGTCTGGAGTCACTAGGGTTGCTAACCGTCCTGGATTGGCCTGGTGTCTTCAGGATACTGGTATGTGTGCGACCCTGGGGAAAAGTCATCAGGACTTGTATTTGTCAGTTTCTTTGAACATTTCTCTTTACCAGATATAAATAATATTGAAAATGGAGGGGAAAAGCCGCTTAGCCGACAGCTAAGAATCAGCCAATTGGGTTATGAGTCTTGTTGCTTTCCGATTGGCGTGGGAAGGCTGAATGTCACCAGGACGGATAGAACACAGAACAGTACAGCACAGTACAGGCCCTTCGGCCCTCGATGTTGTGCCGAGCTTTGTCCGAAACCAAGATCAAGCTATCACACTCTCTATCATTCTGGTGTGCTCCATGTGCCTATCCAATAACCGCTTGAAAGTTCCTAAAGTGTCTGACTCCACTATCACAGCAGGCCGTCCATTCCACACCCCAACCACTCTCCGAGTAAAGAACCTACCTCGGACATCCCTCCTATATCTCCCACCATGAGCCTTTATAGTTATGCCCCCTAGTAACAGCTACATCCACACGAGGAAATAGTCTCTGAACGTCCACTCTATCTATCCCCCTCATCATCTTCTAAACCTCTATTAAGTTGCCTCTCATCCTCCTCTGCTCTGGATGTGTTGGTCGACGAATGGTTGGAGTGTGGGGGGCAAGTCATGTGATAAAACCTCCAGGGATACATTTAATCACCATTAGTAACCACAAGAGTTGCATTTAGGCCAGGGTTCTATGTTCATAGAGGACGTTAGTGAAGCAGATGGGATTTTACAGCAATCTGGGAGTGGCACTACAGATACCCGTTCTTTTAATTCCATATTTATCTAATTATCTGTTGATTTGTATTGGGATACAGTGACATGTATTGTTTCTTGCGCTGTACAGACAAAATATACCGTTCATAGGGGAGAAGGTGCAGAATATATAGAATCCCTACAGTACAGTGGCCCATCAAGCCTGCACTGACCACAATCCCACCCAACCCTTATCCCCATAACCCCATGTATTTACCCTAGCTAGTCCCCCTAACACCAAGGGGCAATTTACCATGGCCAATCCATCTAACCCGCACATCTTTAGACTGTAGGAGGAAACTGGAGCACCCGGAGGAAACCCATGCAGACACAGGGAGAATGTGCAAACTCCACACAGACAGTGACCCAAGCCGGGAATCGAACCCGGGTCTTTGGCGCTGTGAGGCAGCGGCGTTAACCACTGTGCCGCCCTATAGTGCTGCAGTTACATCAGCTGTGGCAATGGGATTTGAACTCCAGTCTCTGAATTACTAGCCCAGTAAAATAGCTACATTCCAAGCTAGACGTGTTTGAACCTTTCTGTGTTTTGGCTTACACAGAAAGAAAGTTTATTCATTAGTGTCACAAGTAAAGCTTACATTAACACTGCAATGAAGTTACTGTGAAATTCCCCTAGTCGCCACACTCTGGTGCCTGTTCGCACAGTCAACAACTAGATTGCTCCCTGAGTGTTGCTGCATTGCTTGTTAGACCCTGATATAGAGTTGGACATAGACAAGGAGGGGGGGTTGTGGAGGAGGATCGGCACGGTAGCACAGTGGTTAGCACTGCTGCTTCACAGCTCCAAGGTCCCGGGTTCGATTCCCGGCTCGGGTCGCTGTCTGTGTGGAGTTTGCACATTCTCCTCGTGTCTGCGTGGGTTTCCTCCGGGTGCTCCGGTTTCCTCCCACAGTCCAAAGATGTGCGGGTTAGGTTGATTGGCCAGGTTAAAAATTGCCCCTTAGAGTCCTGAGATGCGTAGGTTAGAGGGATTAGCGGGTAAATATGTGGGGGTAGGGCCTGGGTGGGATTGTGGTCGGTGCAGACTCGATGGGCCGAATGGCCTCCTTCTGCACTGTCGGGTTTCTATGATTTCTATGATCCCTCCTTTCCTTCCCAAAAGGAGGAATTTCCTCTTTTTCCCCCTTTTTCTCAATTTTATTTCTCTTCCCCCCGCGCCCCCCCCCCCCCCCCCCCCCCCCCCCAGCCCCCCAACATCTTCTTCTGTCACACTTTACTCTCTGATTTCAGCTTCTCTGCCGTTTGGCCATTCACATCTTCTATTCTCTCTATGGGCTGCCATTAGCAGCCTTTCCCCTGGTTTCTGTGGCTATGACTCATCTTTCATTCCCTCCCCCTGCAGTATAAATATCTCCCACTTTCTATGTCTTTGAGCTTTGACAAAGGGTCATCTGGACTCGAAACGTCAGCTCTTCTCTCTCCTTAGAGATGCTGCCAGACCTGCTGTGATTTTCCAGAATTTTCTCTCTCGGTTGGGGCAATTTCCCTGCTAGTTCCCTGCTAGAGAAATCCCATGATGTGGGGATGCCGGCGTTGGACTGGGGTGGGCACAGTAAGAAGTCTCACAACACCAGGTTAAAGTCCAACAGGTTTATTTGGTATCACGAGCTTTCAGAGCGCTGCTCCTTCATCAGGTGAGTGACCTGATGAAGGAGCGGTGCTCCGAAAGCTCGTGTTACCAATTTAACCTGGTGTTGTGAGACTTCTTACAGAGAAATGCCAGTAAATGCAATCTGTGCTGCTTTCTGGGCCTGTTCATCTCCTGTTGTTCCAGTAATCTGTAGTCTCCTGCTTCCAAGCGTTTTGTTTAGTCGGATGTTGTAACACAGGAATCTGCCTCTTGGGAATCCTATACAGATTTAGCTTGTCTTCCAGGACTATACATTAATGCTGGAATAAAAAACATGCCGATCTCATTAACCTACATTCGCTTTAACATCGTTTCATAGGAAGGTTGACGTATTAATCTCTCTGGCTCTCTCTCGGCTGCTGTTCAGGCTGTTTTCTATCCAGAATGGTCTTCAGTGGTTTCCCTCCTGCCGAAGGTGTCAACTCTCTCAGTCGCGTGAGGACCAGCAGTCTGGTGACTGGAGTGTCTGGCTGGTTTAATGTTAACCCTTCCCCCACTGAATCGCCAGAGCCACACTCTTAATTTTGTTGCACTGCTGAGGGAGTGCCGCACTGTCAGAGGGTCAGTACTGAGGGAGTGCCACACTGTCAGAGGGTCAGTACTGAGGGAGTGCCGCACTGTCAGAGGGTCAGTGCCCAGGGAGTGCCGCACTGTCAGAGGGTCAGTGCCCAGGGAGTGCCGCACTGTCAGAGGGTCAGTGCCGAGGGAGTGCCGCACTGTCAGAGGGTCAGTGCTGAGGGAGTGCCGCACTGTCAGAGGGTCAGTGCTGAGGGAGTGCCGCACTGTCAGAGGGTCAGTGCCCAGGGAGTGCCGCACTGTCAGAGGGTCAGTGCCCAGGGAGTTGCCGCACTGTCAGAGGGTCAGTGCCGAGGGAGTGCCGCACTGTCAGAGGGTCAGTGCCGAGGGAGTTGCCGCACTGTCAGAGGGTCAGTGCTGAGGGAGTGCCGCACTGTCAGAGGGTCAGTGCCCAGGGAGTGCCGCACTGTCAGAGGGTCAGTGCCCAGGGAGTTGCCGCACTGTCAGAGGGTCAGTGCTGAGGGAGTGCCGCACTGTCAGAGGGTCAGTGCCGAGGGAGTGCCGCACTGTCAGAGGGTCAGTGCTGAGGGAGTGCTGCAAAGCGGTTGTATTATCAGAGTTAAAGATTCTGTGCTTTATCCCATCCTGGATCCATCCATCTTGGATAAGGACAGGTCCAGCAACGCTGTAAGATTCCACACCAGCCAGGACAAAGCAGCCCACTTCACTAGTACCCCCATCCATCACCATCCATATTGGCATCTACAAAATGCACCGCAGCACCTATCAAAACTGTGACTTCATAGAATCCCTACAGTACAGATGGAGGCCATTCAGCTCATTGAGTCTGTACTAACCATGATCTCACCCAGGCCCTATTCCGTAACCCTGTGCATTTACCCTGCTAACCCCCTGACACTAAGGGTCAATTTCGCATGGCCAGTACACCTAACCCGCACATCTTTGGACTGTGGGAGGAAACTGGAGCACCCGGAGGAAACCCACGCAGACACGGGGAGAAAGTGCACACTACTCACAGATAGTGACCTGAGGCCGGATTTGAACCCTGGTGCTGTGAGGCAGCAGTGCTAACCGCTGTGCCACCATGCCGCCCCTTCTACCGCCTAGAAGGACAACAACAGATGGAAACACCACCACCTGCAAGTTCCTCTCCAAGCCACACACCATTCTGACTTGGAAATATGTCACTGTCCCTTCACAGTAAGAAGTCTCACAACACAAGGTTAAAGTGCAACAGGTATCTTTGGAATCACGAGCTTTTGGAGCACTGCTCCTTCATCAGGGCGGAAGACCTTTGCTCAGCCCACAGGCCCAACCCGCCTGTTGTGTGCCATTTTAACTCAGCACCCCCTCCTGTGCCCACATATGTCCTTGGCCTGCTGCAGTGATCCAGTTAAGCCCAGCATAAACTGGGGGAACAGCATCTCATCTTTGATTAGGTAGATTACAGCCTTTCAGACTCCACATTGAACATAGGAAAACTACAGCACAAACAGACCCTTCGGCCCACAAGTTGCGCCGGTCATGTCCCTACCTACCTAGGCCTATATATAGGCTTACCTATAACCCTCCATCCTAATAAGTCCCATGTACTCATCCAGAAGTCTCTTAAAAGACCCTATCGAGTTTGCCTCCACCACCATTGACGGCAGCCGATTCCACTCACCCACCACCCTCTGA
This sequence comes from Mustelus asterias, assembly GCF_964213995.1. NCBI lineage: Eukaryota > Metazoa > Chordata > Chondrichthyes > Carcharhiniformes > Triakidae > Mustelus > Mustelus asterias. The sequence continues at coordinate 6,296,433 of NC_135829.1, read as the reverse complement.
GTGAAAAACCTACCCCTGACATCTCCTCTGTACCTACTCCCCAGCACCTTAAACCTGTGTCCTCTCGTAGCAGCCATTTCAGCCCTGGGAAAAAGCCTCTGAGAATCCACCCGATCTATACCTCTCAACATCTTGTACACCTTGAGTTCAACAACTTTACACTGTGACCTTTCCCATGCATCTTAACCCCAAATGGGCCAAAAGGTCTACTCCTGCTCCTATTTCTTGTGAGTGTGCGAGTGACCAGATAATGTCCTTCCATCTCCAAATCCAGTTCTGGTGGATGGGACGATGGCTTCTCCGTGCTGATTGTGTGACATGAGTCCAGACCGATTCAATCCAATTATGGGCAGCACGGTGGCACAGTGGTTGGCACTGCTGCCTCACAGCGCCAGGAACCCAGGTTCAATTCCCAGCTTGGGTCACTGCCTGTGTGGAGTTTGCACATTCTCCCCGTGTCTGCGTGAGTTTCCTCTGGGTGCTCCGGTTTCCCACCCAGTTTGAAAGACGTGCTGGTTAGGTGCATTGGCCGTGCTAAATTCTCCCTCAGTGTACCCGAACAGGCGCCGGAGTGTGGCGACTAGGGGATTTGATTTGATTTGATTTATTATTGTTACATGTATTAGTATACAGTGAAAAGTATTGTTTCTTGCGCGCTATACAGACAAAACATACCGTTCATAGAGAAGGAAACGAGAGAGTGCAGAATGTAGTGTTACAGTCATAGCTAGGGTGTAGAGAAAGATCAGCTTAATGCAAGGTTCAAAAGTCTGACAGCAGCAGGGAAGAAGCTGTTCTTGAGTCGGTTGGTACGTGACCTCAGACTCTTGTATCTTTCTCTCTTCCACCTTCTTCCGTCGGGAAAATGTCCGGGGTGCGTGAGGTCCTTGATTATGCTGGCTCCTTTGCCGAGGCAGCGGGATGTGTAGACAGAGTCAATGGGATTTTCACAGTAACTTCATTGCAGTGATAATGTAAGCCTACTTGTGACGCTAATTTTAAAAAACGTTAAACTTTCCCAATTACAGCATAGCCGCAAAATAACAGACCATGAGAAATGGAAAATAGTCACACGGACGCAATCAGAGGCACAGTTGGAGCAGAGCAGAATGTTCTACCCCACATGTAGCCTGGACGGAACGTACCTTGTTGCTGACACTGGGTGCCTGATGCGGAACTCAATGATGTTCCTCATTTTGAAGGACACACAAGAAAAGGGAAAGGGGGAAATTTGACGCTCGCTTCTAGTTAGAAGTTGCCTCAATCCCTCGGCAAGAATTCGGAGCTGGCAACCACTAGACTGGTCAACCTATAGAAATATCTGAAGAGAAAGGAAACAAAATAAGATGGTCACTGGTCGATTTGTCCACCTGCGGTGCCTGTTTCGCCGGTTGGGGAAACAGTTCGGCAGGAAAAAGAAGCTTTTGGTTAAATTCGGGACAGTTTGTTGGAAATCCATCTCCAATTCCATGAGGGAATCTAGCAAAATCCTTGGATATTCATTGGGCATCTCCTATCTCTGTGAAACCTATAAAATTTGTGCTTTAATATTTATTATTCTTTATTTCCTTGATATTTATTTTGAGACATTTCAAGTTCTTTCGTGTATATATATCGAAATTATTTAGAATCATAGAATCCCCACAGTGCAAGGAGGCACATCGAGTCTGCACCGACCACAATCCCACCCAGGCCCTATCCCTGTAACCCCATATATTTACCCTGCTAATCCCCTGACAATGGACAATTTAGCATGGCCAATCCACCTAACCTGCACACCTTTGGACTGTGGGAGGAAACCGGAGCACCCGGAGGAAACCCACGCAGACACGGGGACATTGTGCAGATTCCACATAGACAGTGGCCCAAGTCAGGAATCGAACCTGACTCCCTGGCGCTGTGAGGCAGCAGTGCTAACCGCTGTGCCACTGTGCCGCCCCATTAATATATATTCAAACCTACGGCCTCTGCCATCTAGAAGGACAAGGGCAGCAGATACATGGGAACACCACCACCTGCAAGTTCCCCTCCAAGCCACTCACCATCCCGACTTGGAAATATATCGGCCATTCCTTCACTGTCGCTGGGTCAAAATCCTGGAACTCCCTCCCTAACAGCACTGTGGGTGTACCTACACCACAGGGACTGTAGCATTTCAAGAAGGCAGCTCACCCACCACCTTCTCAAGGGGCAACTAGGAATGGGCAATAAATGAAGGCCCAGCCAGCGATGCCCACATCCTGTCAACTATATTTTTAAAAACTTATAGAACAAAACATACTTTTATAACCAGGCAAACTCAGGTTAATGGAAAGATTATCATCAGAACTTGTTTGTGCAGAGAATGAAGACTATTTCAATTACTTCCTTCTATGAAGCAGTCACGATGGAAACTTCAGTACAGCTGACTCTGTATTTAAATGACTAGTTGTTTCCAACTGTGTTTGTGGTTTATGTAAATGTGATGTAAATATATTCTGAGCAGAAACACTATTATTTATAGTCAAAACTACTAATACAGACAAATATGATAGCAAAATTCCCATTTCACTTAAAAAATAGAATCATAAAATCCTTACAATGCAGAAGGAGGACATTCGGCCCATCGAGCCTGTACTCAATCCCAAACAACAATCCCACCCACGTCCTATCCCCGTAACCCCACTGATCCCCGTAATCTACCCATTTTTGGAGGCGGAGTTCTCGAATCCCGCCTGCACGGGAGTTGTAGCGGGTGGACCATGCAAATGTCGTTGTCCTCGGAAGGGATCTTCCGGCTTTGGGGCGATCGTGGCCGGAAAATCTTGCCCCAGGGGTCAGTTTAGCACGGCCAAACGATCTAACCCGCACGTCTTTGGACTGTGGGAGGAAACCGGAGCACCCGGAGGAAGCCCACGCAGACACGGGGAGAACGTGCGGACTCCACACAGTCAGTGACCCAAGGCCGGAATTGAACCCGGGTCCCTGGTGCTGTGAGGCAGCAGTGCTAACCACTGCACCACCATGCCATCCTAGAAATGGAGTTAATGGTCTATCAATGTCTTCACAAAAGAAGGGTGGATTAATATTTTGGATAAAGGTCCATTGGCCTTTTCGAGTGTTGGAGTGTCTGCTCTGCATGCCAAGCGTGTTGGCATTCATTTATTGGATAAACTTATGGATGATATTGGAATAGTGTAGATTAGAGGGGCTTTAGATTGGTTCCACTGGTCGGCGCAACATCGAGGGCCGAAGGGCCTGTACTGTGCTGTAGTGTTCTATGTTCTATTAGTATTTCTAGACTTCTTTTCTCTCTTACCTTGTGCCCTGTAGGTGGGCATTTCAACTGGTTGGCAAATATGCCACCAACTGGGACAACCAGTTTTGAAACTGAATTTTAAGGTATTGGGACAGATATTTTGTGAGATTGTTGTAAGTTTATTTAAATCATTCTTGGGATCCCTGGGAGGCATGGAATTCCCATCGAGCAGAAGGAAGCCATTTGGTCCATCGAGTCTGCACCAACTCTCTGACAGAGGATCCCACCCATGCCCTTTCCCTTCATATTTATCCCGCTAATCCTCCTCATCCAGGAACTCAGCTAATGTTCTGGGGGACCTGGGTTCGAATCCCACCACAGCAGGTGGGGGAATTTGAATTTAATTTTAAAAAGTCTGGAATTAAGAATCTACTGATGACCATGAACCCATTGTCAATTGTCGGAAAAACCCATCTGGTTTACTAATGTTCTTTAGGGAAGGAAATCTGCCGTCCTTACCCGATCTGGCCTACATGTGACTCCAGAGCCACTGCAATGTGGTTGACACTCAACTGCCCTCCAAGGGCAACTAGGGATGGGCAATAAATACTGGCCAGCCAGCGACGCCCATGTCCCACAAATTAATTAAAAAAAGCCTACACATCTCTGGACACTAAGGGGCAATTTAGCATGGCCAATCCACCTAACCTACACACCTTTGGAGTGTGGGAGGAAATGGAGCACCCGGAGGAAACCCACGCAGACACGGGGAGAACGTGCAAACTCCACACAGCCAGTCACCTGAGGCAGGAATCGAACCCAGGTCCCTGGCGCTGTGAGGCAGCAGTGCTAACCACTGTGCCACCCCATCCCTCACCTTCCCTAGTACAGTAAGAAGTCTCACAACACCAGGTTAAAGTCCAACAGGTTTATTTGGAATCACAAACTTTCGGAGCACTGCTCCTTCATCAGGTGAGTGGAGAGTTGGGTTCACAAACAGGACATATATATTATCTGTTAAGACTCGCATTCCAAACATTATCTTGTAATTGTGTCTCTGTCTATATATGCCCTGTTTGTGAATCCAGCTCTCCACTCACCTGATGAAGGGGCAACGCTCCGAAAGCTCATGCTACCAAATAAGCCTGTTGGACTTTAAGCTGGTGTTGTGAGACTCCTTACTATGCCCACCCCAATCCAATGCCGGCATCTCCACATCATGGCTTCCCTTGTACAGGTTGAGCTGTCTATCCAAGTGGCTTGCTATGACCATTTTCAGAGGGCAGTTAAGAGTTAACCACTTTACTCTGGAGTCACATTTCCTCTCAGAAGAAGATTACTGATGTGTTTATATGATAATGGGGCAGCATGGTGGCACAGTGGTTAGCACTGCTGCTTCACAGTGCCAGGGACCCGTGTCTGCGTGGGTTTCCTCCGAGTGCTCCGGTTTCCTCCCACATTGTGAAAGACGTGCTGGTTGGGGTGCATTGACCCGAACAGGCGCCAGAGTGTGGCAACTAGGGGAATTTCACAGTAACTTCATTGCAGTGTTAATGTAAGCCTTACTTGTGACTAATAAATAAACTTTATTTTTACTTTAATCCAGTCGTTATTAATGAAGTTAGTTTTTTATTCTAGATTTATAGATTAGTAGAATTTGTACGCTTCCTGTGCGATTCCCACATACATTTGATGTTTTTAAGATGCAGAAATGCACCGATTGTCATGTCTTAAACATGCTCGATGACATGGTGCGATGCCCATTTTAGCATTCAGCTAGTTTATTTGGTTCACGGGAGGAAGATGGGGAAATGTGAGCCAGTTGATGCAAGGTTCCTGTTGAGTAATGTCATTGTCAGTGATTTGGGCCGACATCATTGAGTCAGTGCCTGGAATTTTACCATCCCGCCCGTCATGACAATCAATTCGGGTGAGAGGCGGAGCTTGGGAAAGTCCGTTGACCTCAGACAGGGTTTTACGGTTTCGGGACGAGCAAAGCCATTAAATCCCATCCGGTCACACTAATGGGAGCCGCTCAGAGAAGATTCATTCGGCCAATTCCTGGGATGACAAAAGTTGTTTTATGAGGGAAGGTTGCGCAGATTGGGCCTATACCCATCGGAGTTTAGGAAAATAGAAGATGACCTTGTTGAAAAGTATAAGGGGGCGCTCTTGCCAAAAAAATTCTAAGTGCCGAGCGAGCATGAAAGCAGGAGAGAATCGCACCCATTTTTCGGGCGAGCTCCCAGACGCAATCTTATGGCACTTAGAAAAAAAAGAAGCAAAATGTGATTCTCGCCAGTAGTGGGAGTGGACTGAGTTTATTCATGCCAGGAAGCCGGCTGCTGAGCTCTAGGGGCACCATTGCACAGGTGCCCTGATCTCCCAATGCACTGTCTGCCCCAGCCAATCCCCACCCCACCCCTGATGCAGATAACCCCTTCAGGCCCTGCCCCTTGGCACTGTCTGGTGCCCGATGGGCAGTGACAGGGTGCCAGGCTGGCACTGACCACACCTGACTATCCGGGGGGCCTCAAAGGCCTCCGGTCCCACCAGTGAGGCTTTCATGTCAGGTTCCTGTTGGTGGGAACCATACGCAATCCTTGCCGGTGAGGACCTCCACCGACGAGCAGGCAAGGTCAAGTGAGCCCAGACAATTGCGATTAACAAGAACAAGGCGAGGCTGACTTTGCCGGCAGAACGGGGCTGGTAACATCGCGAGAGGCATGAAACTAGCTGCGAACCCGATTGTTCTCCTCCAGCCCGATCTTACTGGCTCACCACGCCGATCGACTGGCCTGATGCGCCAGTAAGATCGCCCCCAAGATTTTGAAGGGTTTGAGGGTAGATACTGAGAGACTGTTTCCCCTCGTGGGGGAATCTCGATCTAGGGGACACAGTTTCAAAATAAGGAGGTCTCCCAGTTAAGACAGAGTTGAGAAGGAATTTCTTCTTTGGGGATTCATTAGTCTTCAGAATCCTCTTCTTTAGTGAGGATTGGAGACTGGGTCATTGAATATATTCAAGCTGATATGGATATGTCAGGATGATATGGATGTGGATGGAGAGGGTGGATATGGGTGGATGGATGGAGAGGGTGGGAGGATGGGATGGATTGATTGCAAGGAAATCGAGGGTTGGGGTGCGGGGGGAGATGGGCAACAGTGGGGTGGGGATACACTCAGGAAAGTGGAGTTTGCCACCTTCAGAGCAGTCGTGAACTTACTGAATGGTGGAATGACCTTAATTTGTCATCCAAAATCTCCTTCTGCTCCCCCCCACATACCTGCTAAAGCGTCACGGCACTTTCCATCTCTGCCTTTCCCACTCTCGCTTTTCTTACTTGACGGGTTCAGTTTGCCATCTTTGAAATGTATTGGCATTGTAGCATTTCAATCCTATTTGATACCCAGCGTAATCACCGACTGACACCCTGTGACACACTCGAAAGACAAGTTTCCAAAATAAGGCTCCCCAGAGAACCCAGTCAGTCCCTGAGGATGTCCAACATCCGCCCATCTCTCTCTCTCTGATTAGATTTCTGTGATTGTTAACTCACAAATGCATTTTGCATTCATGGTAAATAAAAGGGTTTTTTTTTGCAATATGATACCCCTGTTTATTGTGGACTGTTGGTGCTCAGCTTTGGAATTTGGGGTACGAATATTTTGAAGAATTCTTGGGAGAAAGTTGGTATTTGGAGGAGACCTTCCGACAGGGAGCTCGAGGATACTGCATTGGAGTTGTGATGCTGGCGTTGGACTGGGTTGGGCACAGTAAGAAGTCTCACAACTACCAGGTTGAAGTCCAACAGGTTTATTTGGAATCACAAGTAAGGCTTATATTAACACTGCAAAGAAGCTACTGTGAAAACCCCCTAGTCGCCACACTCCTGTTCGGGTACACAGAGGGAGAATTTAGCACGGCCAATGCACCCTAACCAGCACGTCTTTCGGGCTGTGGGAGGAAACCCACGCAGACACGGGGAGAACGTGCAGGCTCCGCACGGTGAGTTACTTGTGAGCCCATCCTCCACTCACTGATGAAGGAGCAGCGCTCCGAAGGCTCGTGATTCCAAATAAACCTGTTGGACTTTAACCTGGCGTTGTGGGACTTCTTGCTGTACAGCGTTGGAGACAGCTGGTACAGACATGCCTATGAGATCAGGAGTCAGAAATCAGGAAGCTTTTTGCAGGAGTTGGTTTTGTGTTGACTATCTTCCAATGACACAACTTTTAATTTTAAAACTGTGAAATTGAAACCAGCTCTCTGTCTCCTGGCTCCAGCATGTCATTAACTCTCCTAGTGAGAGCTGACCTCAACAAAATAACCCAAACATCATTCATCCTTCTTATTTTCTTAACCCAGAACTCAAAAGTCCTGAATAATTCTGGTACCTGACTGCGCAATACCCTGCTGTGGTTGCAGAGTATTCTGCTCTCCCCTTTCACTTGGTGACTTTTTTTTTGATGTGGGCTTCACTGGCTAGGTCAACATGTATTGCCCATCACTAACTGCCCCTCAGGAAGGTGGTGGGTGAGCCGCTGCCTTGAACCGCTGCAGTCCCTGTGGTGTAGGTACACCCACCGTGCTGTTAGAGAGAGCGAGTTCCAGGAGTTGGACCCAGCGACAGTGAAGGAACGGCTGATTTTATATTTCCAAGTCAGGGTGGTGTGTGATCGAGAGGGGAAACTGAGAGTGGTGTTGTTTCCGTGTGTCTGCTGCCCTTCTAGGTGGTAGAGGTCACGGGTTTGTGAGGTGAGTGTGAGGTATGCAAAGTATGTGCTTGTGTCTGTTTTCACTGTTGCACAGTGGTTAGCACTGCTGCCCCACAGCGCCAGGGAACCCGGGTTCGATCCCCAGCTTGGGATCACTGTCTGTGTGGAGTCTGCACATTTTTCCCGCGTGGGTTTCCTCCCACATTCCAAAGATCTGCAGGTTAGGTGGATTGGCCGTGCTAAATTGCCACTTAGTGTCTGGGGGATTAGCCGCGTAAATAGGTGGGGGTTATGGGGACGGGGTCTGGGTGGGATTGTGGTTGGTGTAGGCTCGATGGGTCGAATGGTTCTGCACTGTGGGGATTCTGTGATCTCCTTGAAACAGGTAACTAGGCTGTTTCTAGAGGCTGTAGCTTGAGGGACGGCACTCCACATCATGCATGGCCAACCCCAGGAAACTCTCCCACTCTCACCGCCTGCCACTAGGTAAACAACCAACTTGGCCTCGTTATGCACACATCTTACATGGCCATCAGGTCCGGAAGTGGACCTCAAATCTAGAGCCCCATACCCACAACTCCATGTATTTACCCCACTAATCCTTCTAACCTACATATTATTTGACACTAAGGGACAATTTAGCATGGCCACTCCACCTAACCTGCACATCTTTGGACACTAAGTGACAATTTAGCATGGCCAATCCACCTAACCAGCACATCTTTGGACACTAAGGGACAATTTAGCATGGCCAATCCACCTAACCTGCACATCTTTGGACACTAAGGGACAATTTAGCATGGCCAATCCACCTAACCTACACATCTTTGGACACTAAGGGACAATTTAGCATGGCCAATCCACCTAACCTGCACGTCTTTGGACACTAAGGGACAATTTAGCATGGCCAATCCACCTAACCTGCACGTCTTTGGACACTAAGGGACAATTTAGCATGGCCAATCCACCTAGCCTGCACACCATTTGACACTAAGGAACAATTTAGCATGGCCAATCCACCTAACCTACACATCTTTGGACACTAAGGGACAATTTAACATGGCCAATCCACCTAGCCTGCACATCTTTGGACACTAAGGGGCAATTTAGCATGGCCAATCCACCTAGCCTGGACATCTTTGGACACTAAGGGACAATTTAGCATGGCCAATCCACCTAGCCTGCACATCTTTGGACACTAAGGGACAATTTGGCATGGCCAATCCACCTAGCCTGCACACCATTTGACACTAAGGGACAATTTAGCATGGCCAATCCACCTAACCTACACATCTTTGGACACTAAGGGGCAATTTAGCACGGCCAATCCACCTAACCTGCACATCTTTGGACACTAAGGGACAATTTAGCATGGCCAATCCACCCAACCTGCACATCTTTGGACAGTTGAGGGGATTTGATGATGAAATTTCACTGAAAAACTTGCTAAATGAAATGAATTTGTGTTTCTGCAAAGCCTTCAACTGGGTAAAACACCAGAGCGTTTCACAGGAAACTTATCGGAGCCACATAAGGAGATATTAGGGCAGGTGACCAAAAGAGGTAGGCTTAAGGAGTGGGCCTTTATTGATGATATCTCCTCTGGTTTCTTTCCCCAGTACTCTACGGATAGCCTTTGACAGTCTAAAGCAACGTAAGTAGCAGATACTTGATATATTGTATATTTATGTCATAGACATTTTACCTTGATGGGATTCCCCTGGGGGTAGACATTTCTCCACATTGTAAACCACATATAGAAACCCAAACATGATTAACTTTACTTTTCACAGCTTCTCACGGCCAATTACAGGGCTGCAGGGATAGTTGCCCTGATTGCAAATGTGAAGCAGCCTGTTTAAACTTTTGCTGAATGTGTGTAGCCCACACCACTGGCTAACTCAAATAATGGATGAAATGCAAACTTTAACATCCAGAACAACACAGATGAAACATAATCGACTTGTCTGAAATATAGAAACATAGAAGATAGGAGCAGGAGGAGGCCATTCGACCCTTCGAGCCTGCTCCGCCATTCATCACGATCATGGCTGATCATCCAACTCAATAGCCTAATCCTGCTTTCTCCCCATAACCTTTGATCCCATTCGCCCCCAAGTGCTATATCCAGCCGCCTCTTGAATACATTCAATGTTTTGGCATCAACTACTTCCTGTGGTAATGAATTCCACAGGCTCACCATTCATTGGGTGAAGAAATGTCTCCTCACCTCCGTCCTAAATGGTCCACCCCGAATCCTCAGACTGTGACCCCTGGTTCTGGATTCCCCCACCATCGGGAACATCCTTCCTGCATCTACCCTGTCTGGTCCTGTTAGAATTTTATAAATCTGGATAAGATTCCCCCCTCATTCGTCTGAACTCCAGCGAAAACAATCCTAACCTGGTCAATCTCTCCTCGTACCTCAGTCTTGCCATCTTCGGAATCAGCCTGGTAAACCTTCGCTGCACTCCCTCGAGAGCAAGAACATCCTTCCTCAGAAAAGGAGACCTAAACCGCACACAATACTCTAGGTGTGGCCTCACCAAGGCCCTGTGTAATTGTAACAACACATCCCTGCTCCTGTACTCGAAACCTCTGGCAATGAAGACCAACATACCATTTGCCTTCTTTACCGCCTGCTGCATCTGCATGCTTACCTTCAGCGACTGGTGCACAAGGACACCCAGGTCCCGCTGCACACTCCCCTCTCCCAATTTACAGCCATTCAGGTAGTAATCTGTCTTCTTGTTTTTGCTTCCAAAGTGAATAACCTCACATTTATCCAAATGTGCATCTGCCATTGACTTGCCCACTCACCCAACCTGTTCAGATCATGCTGAAGGATCTCTGCATCCTCGTCACAGTTCACCCTCCCACCCAACTTGGTATCATCTGCAAACTTTGAGATGTTACATTTTGTTCCCTCATTCAAATCATTAATATATATTGTGAATAGCTGGGGTCCCAGCACCGATCCCTGTGGCACCCACTAGTTACTGCCTGCCAATTTGAAAAGCACCCATTAATTCCTAAAGAATGAAAAGGAATTTATTTGTTAATGCATGATTCAGAAGAGAGACACAGTCAATGAGGGTTGACTGTCCTCTCTGAGCTAATATTATATTATTCTGAACATTTCAATATCCCACCCAGTCTTGTCAATCAGACTGCAGGGCTCAATCACAATATTACACATTATTACCTTAGCCAATAACCTGTCAACAGGAATAGGAGCTTATTAGCTTATTGCCCATGTAGGTTCCTTCCCCTTTTACAGAGGAAACCTAACCCACGTCATTACCAGTGTCCAAGGCCATAGTTAACATCTGTGATTTTTAATTGGTGAAAGGAGTCACTCTTTTGCTGGAACCTGGCCCTCCTTGATTAGCTTGAGAGACCGCTCCAGCCTCACTCCCCATGAACAAATTTACTCCCTTAAATAGCAGGCCTATGATTTAAACTTGTTTTCGTGTATCCAAAAACAGAGAAGAGAAGCTGCCTTTCCATGCTCCATTGTGTTAAAAGAATTCGATCTGTCTATCACTGTGTTTCCCATCATGCTGCATTCAGAACAAAGTTGGCCAAGGCGCACAATACATAGAAAATACAATTTAAACTTATAATACTTGGTTAATTTGTGGTCGTACAGTTTATAATACCTTTGCATATTTTGTTCCAGGCACATTGTGAATCCTCACTATATATATATATATTATGGCACTTTATAATTACCTTAACCTGGAATCATAGAATCCTACAGTGCAGAAGGAGGCCATTCAGCCCATCGAGTCTACACCGACCACAATCCCACCCAGGCCCTATCCCCATAACCCCATGCATTTACCCTAGTTAGTCCCCCTGACCCTAAGGGGAAATTTAGCATGGCCAATCCACCTAACCCGCACATCTTTGGACCGTGGGAGGAAACCGCAGCACCCGGAGGAAACCCACACAAACACGGGGAGAATGTGCAAACTCTACACAGACAAGCCGGGAATCGAACCTGGGTCCCTGGCGCTGTGAGGCAGCAGTGCTAACCACCATGCTAACCTGGTCTACTTATTATAGTAAACCAAAATGAAAGGCCTCATTCTAAGAATGCTATACTACGCCCCATCAGGGAATGACAATGCTTAAGCATTTGCGGCGAGTGTAAGAATGAACCGAACCGTGTGGGCAGCTCTTCAACTGTGACAACAAGAATGCAACTTGCTGCGAGTTGCTTTTCACGAGCCCTATCCTCTGTCGCATTGTGGGGTTAAGTGAGAGGGTCAGTGAAACTAGTTGTCAAACAGCCACTGCTAAACTTGGAACACGCGAGTGGTCAGACCGAGGTGCTTTATGTTCCGCGTCGCTCAATTTGACACTAAATGACCACACACAACAGACGCGCAGTCTACGCATAGGAAACTACTAACCTTGAGGGTATATTTTTATAGTACCTGATGAGATGAGTTACCTAGGCAGAAAAATCCATGGACAGAATAGGTTAGATTAAAAACACGCTTGACTGTTTCAGAACTGGAAAACATTGGAAATCTGCACATCCAGCTGGCTGTGACATTGAAAGACGAGGTAAAACGCCTGGAAGAGTTCAGGGAGAGACAGAAGGAGACACGGAAAAAGGTAAAAATGATGATTTTGATTTGATTTATTATTGTTACATGTATTAGTATACAGTGAAAAGTGTTGTTTCTTGCGCGCTATACAGACAAAGCATACCGTTCAGAGAGAAGGAAAGAAGAGGGTGCAGAATGTAGTGTTACAGTCATAGCTAGGGTGTAGAGAAAGGTCAACTTAATGCGAGGTAGGTCCATTCAAAAGTCTGACGGCAGCAGGGAAGAAGCTGTTCTTGAGTCGGTTGGTACGTGACCTCAGACTTCTTGTATCTTTTTCCCGACGGAAGAAGGTGGAAGAGAGAATGTCCGGGGTGCGTGGGGGCCCTTGATTATGCTGGCTGCTTTTCCCGAGGCAGCGGGAAGTGTAGACAGAGTCAATGGATGGGAGGCTGGTTTGCGTGAGGGATTGGGCTGCATTCACATCTTGTGGTCTTGAGCAGAGCAGGAGCCATACCAAGCTGTGAAACAACCAGAAAGAATGCTTTCTATGGTGCATCTGTAAAAGTTGGTGAGAGTCGTAGCTGACATGGCAAATTTCCTTCGTCTTCTGAGAAAGTAGAGACGTTGGTGGGCTTTCTTAACTATAATGTTGCCATGATGAGAGCATGATATCATTGGTCTACGTAACTACATTTTTCCTTTAATAACAGTGCGAATTACACGGTGCTTGTATAGGCTTGGGGTTGTCTAATCTTGATAGTGGACATCTTAAATTTGTTCGAATTTTTTTAAAAGCCCACTTAACTCCAGTGGATGTTAAATATTTAAATCTGCGCTGCCCTTTCCATAGAAGATTATGGTCCAGCAGAAAGAGGCCATTCAGCCCATCGTGTTTCTGCCGGCCAAAAAGGAAACTAGCCATTCATTTTGATCCCACTCTCCAGCACCTGGTCTGTATCCTGGCGCTCCAGATCCAGATCCCTTTTCAACAAGTTAAGCATTTTAGCCTCAATCATTAATTTAAGCAGTGAACACCCACCATCCTCTGAGTGAAACAATGTTTCCTCATGTCCCCTCAAATCCTTTTACCAATCACCGTAAATCTATGCTCCTTGGTAAATGACCCCTCAGCTATGGGGGAAACAAGTCTTTCCTGTCTACCCTGTCTGGGCCACTCATAATGTTGTACCATTAGGTCACCCCCTCGGCCTCCTCTGTCCGAAGGAAAACAATCCTAGCCGACCCAACCTTTCCTCATTGCTGCAATTTCCAAACCCTGGCAACATTCTTGTAAGTCTCCCTCTGCACTCTCTCCAGGGGCGATTATGGCCTTCCTGTAATGTGGCACACAAACCTCCAGAGCTGTGGCCTCACCGGTGTTTTATACAGTTCCAGCATCGCATCCCTGCCTCTGTATTCAAAACCCTCACCCAATAAAGGAAAGCATTCCATTTTCTTTCTTGTCCACCTGCCCTGTCCCCTTCAGGCTTGACTTCCCCAGCCCCTCTCAGTATCCTTCCGTTTATTGAGTGTTCCCTTGCTTTGTTTCCTCACACTTTCTCAAAGCAACATTGGGGACTGTCCAGTGAAGTAGAGGGAAGAAACTGAACGAAACCGTGTGTGACTGTTCTTGCTGGAAAGTAACACTTGGAAAACCAGTAACGTTTTATATAATAACTTAAACTTTTGAGAACTGAACCCATGTCTGTTTGGATTCAATTTTGGGAGTGAAGCAAGCTAACTTCATGTTTTCCGCTGAGATAATTCTGTCTATTGTCACCTTTTTACATATTTTCATTGACCTTTAAAGCTACGCAACCCCCTCCCCCTCAACACCCAACCCCCCCACCAATCCTCCAAAAGCTCCAGCTGCGATTACCCAGCAGTCCCAGGCAGTGGAGGGGAGGCCCGTTCAGGAGAGTAGCAGAGTTGAACTTGGTCTGTTCTTCTTGGGCAGACGCACACATGGATGCAGACACGCATGCACACATGTGCGCACGCACACACACACACACACACAGACGCTGACTCAAGCAGGCGCACGCACATGCACAATGGCACAGTGGTTAGCACTGCTGCCTCACAGCATCAGGGACCCAGATTCCATTCCCGGCTTGGGTCACTATCTGTTTGGAATCTGCATGTTCTCCCCGTGTCTGCGTGGGTTCCCTCCGGGTGCTCCAGTTTCTCCCACGGTCCAAAGATGTGCGGGTTAGGTGGATTGGCCGTGCTAAATTGCCCCTTAGTGTCAGGGGGACTAGCTAGGGTAAATGCATGGGGTTATGGGGATAGGGCCTGGGTGGGATTGTGATCAGTGCAGACCGATGGGCCGAATGGCCTCCTTCTGCACTGTAGGATTCTGTGATTCAATGCACACAGATGCAGACACGCGCAGACATATACACATACATGTACACGCATATACATGCATAGGCACCCACATACAAACACGCACACAGATGCAGAGACACATACGTGCGCGCACACACAGATGCAGACACCTACACGCATAGATGCAAGCACACACACACGTGTAGACACATGACTAGAGATCAAGAGCCCCGTCTCCCCCCTCCTCCCCCTCCTCCCCCTCCTCCCCCTCCTCCCCCTCCTCCCCCTCCTCCCCCTCCTCCCCCTCCTCCCCCTCCTCCCCCTCTCTGCGTCCCTCTCTGCGTCCCTCTCTGCATCTCCCCCCCTCTCTGCATCCCTCTCTGCGTCCCTCTCTGCGTCCCTCTCTGCGTCCCTCTCTGCGTCCCTCTCTGCGTCCCTCTCTGCGTCCCTCTCTGCGTCTCCCCCTCTCTGCGTCCCTCTCTGCGTCTCCCCCTCCCTGCGTCCCTCTCTGCGTCTCCCCCTCTCCCTCTCTGCGTCTCCCCCTCTCCCTCTCTGCGTCTCCCCCTCTCCGCCCGTCCCCTTCTCCGCCCCTCCCTCTCTGATGCGCGACAATCAAGCACGTGGAACAAGGCTTCAGTATTGAAGGCTTTTATTGTCTAACAATGGAACTAACTAACACGAATACACCAGTTCAGACTGAAGGGGTCCTGCCGGAGCAGAGGGTCTTACCTCTCCTCCGGAGGCGGGGCCCCACCGGGATGTGCCATAATAACATTTACAACAGGTAAACACCCTAACCCAACAACATTGTACAACCCTCACAGTGACAACACCCTAACCCAACAGTAACATAAGAACAACCCCCAGTGGTAACCAACGATGGTTCACCACATTCACCCCTCCTTTAAAAACAAAGGCCGGCGGGGTGCAAAAAAAAACAGGTCATATGTACAAAATTCACAAGTCCAGACGGTCTGGAGGACCGCACCGTCGCTGTGATCTCCTCAACACCGGT
Source organism: Mustelus asterias (assembly GCF_964213995.1). Lineage (NCBI taxonomy): Eukaryota > Metazoa > Chordata > Chondrichthyes > Carcharhiniformes > Triakidae > Mustelus > Mustelus asterias. Next base: position 6,280,569 of record NC_135829.1, on the reverse strand, counting down.
TGCGAAACCGGAGCAGGTGCTTGCGGTGGCGTTCTCTCCAAAACAACGTCCGGCTGTCCCCTCAAGGACTCCCGGGCCGGTTGGCCCTGGTGAGGCGATGGTGCAGGGGATCCTGGAACCTTCGGTGGTGGCGCCGATCTCCGAGTCTCAGGCAAGCTGTACATGGGAGTAGAACTGTTATGCACTGGTCCCGGTGCTGACCGCGCCACGTCTGGGGAAGAAATGAGTAGTAGGGGATTCGTGACAGGGGGTATGGGAGCGACAGGAGTTGCTACGTCCCCTGCGGGCGCCAGGTCTCAAATGGAGACAGTGTCCTCTCGCCCGTCAGGATATGCCACATAGGCATACTGAGGGTTGGCGTGGAGGAGTTGGACCGGTTCGACCAAGGGGTCGGACCTGCGAGCCCTCACATGTCGCCGCAGAAGGACGGGTCCTGGGTACGTCAACCAGGCTGGTAATGAGATCCCCGAGGACGACTTCCGAGGGAATGAGAACATCCTCTCGTGGGGAGTAGCATTGGTTGCCGTACACAGGAGGGAGCGGATAGAATGGAGCGCATTTGGAAGGACCTCCTGCCAATGGGAGACTGGAAGGCCCCTGGATTTCAGTGCCAGTAGGACAGCCTTCCAGACTGTAGCATTCTCCCTTTCCACCTGTCCGTTACCCCTAGGGTTGTAGCTCGTGGTTCTACTAGAGGCAATCCCGAATGAGAGCAGGAATTGCCTCAAGTCGTTGCTCATGAACGACGAGCCCCTGTCGCTATGAATGTAGCAGGGGTACCCGAACAGGGTAAAAAGCTCACTGAATGCCTTGATGACGGTGGCAGTCGACGTGTCCGCACAGGGGACAACAAACGGGAACCGGGAGTACTCGTCTATTATGTTGAGGAAATAGACGTTCCGGTCCGTTGAGGGAAGGGGGCCCTTAAAATCCACACTCAGCCTCTCAAAAGGGCGAGTGGCCTTGACCAATTGTGCCCGGTCTGGTCGATAAAAGTGTGGTTTGCATTCTGCGCAAATCCGACAGCTTCTCGTCACTGACCTGACATCCTCCACCGAGTAGGGCAGGTTGCGGGCTTTGACGAAATGGTAGAGTCGGGTGACTCCAGGATGACACAGGTCATTGTGGAGGGCCTTCAAGCGGTCCTCCTGCATGATGGCGCATGTTCCGCGCGAGAGGGCATCCGAGGGCTCATTGAGCTTCCCTGGACGATACATAATATCGTAATTATAGGTGGAGAGCTCAATTCTCCACCGCAAGATCTTATCGTTCTTGATCTTGCCCCTCTGCGTGTTGCTGAACATAAACGCCACGGATCGTTGATCCGTGATCAGAGTGAACCGCTTCCCCGCCAGGTAATGGCGCCAGTGTCTGACTGCCTCCACAATGGCCTGAGCCTCCTTCTCCACCGCTGAGTGCCGAATTTCGGGACCTTGAAGGGTGCGGGAAAAGAACGCGACGGGCCTGCCTGCCTGGTTTAGTGTGGCGGCTAGGGCGAAATCAGATGCATCACTCTCCACCTGGAAAGGGATGGATTCATCCACCGCGTGCATCGTGGCTTTCGAAATGTCGCTTTTCAAAGCCTTGAAGGCCAATTGGGCCTCCGGCGTAAGTGGGAAGGTCGTGGACTTGATGAGCGGACGAGCTTTGTCCGCGTAGTTGGGGACCCACTGCGCATAGTACGAAAAGAACCCGAGGCATCTCCTCAGTGCTTTCGTGCTAGCGGGCAAGGGAAGTTCAGTAAGGGGGCGCATACGGTCTGGATCAGGGCCAATGACCCCGTTTTCCACCACGTATCCAAGGATGGCTAACCTGCGCGTACGGAATACGCACTTCTCCCTGTTATAGGTCAGATTCAGGCGAGATGCGGTGCGCAGAAAGTGTTGGAGATTCGTGTCATGGTCCTGCTGGTCATGGCCGCAGATGGTGACGTTATCCAGGTACGGGAAGGTAGCCCGCAACCCGTTCTGGTCCACCATTTGGTCCATAGCACGCTGGAAGACCGAGACCCCATTGGTGACACCAAATGGAACCCTGAGGAAATGGTATAGACGACCATCCGCCTCAAAAGCCGTATATTGTCGGTCCTCTGGGCGGATGGGGAGTTGATGGTAGGCGGACTTAAGGTCTATGGTAGAGAACACTCGGTACTGCGCAATCTGATTGACCATATCAGAATGCGCGGGAGAGGATACGCATCCAGCTGCGTATAACGGTTAATGGTCTGACTGTAGTCGATGACCATCCGAGGTTTGTTCCCGCTTTTGACTACCATGACCTGCGCTCTCCACAGACTAGCACTGGCCTGTATGATCCCTTCCTTGAGGAGCCGCTGAACCTCCGATCTAATAAAGATCCGGTCTTCAGCGCTGTAACGCCTACTTTTAGTAGCGATGGGCTTGCAGCCTGGTACCAGATTCTTAAATAGGGATGGTGTAGTGATTTTCAGAGTGGAAAGATTGCATGCGGGGCGCTTTGGGCAATTTGGAGGCTGCGGCTGATTCCCTACTGCCAGTGAAGGGAGTGGCCCACCGTACTGTAGGATCACACTCTTCATGTGGACCATAAAATTTAGTCCGAGGAGAATTGGCGCACAAAGGTGAGGTAACACAAGGAGCCTGTATTGCTCGTAAATTGTGCCCTGTACCTCTAGAGTTACCATACATCGTCCTTGGATCGGTACAGACCGGGACCGTGATGCCATGGAAATTGTCTGCTTGGCAGGGAGAACCCGGAGTCCATACCTTTTAGCAGTGTCAGGGTGTATGAAACTCTCGGTGCTCCCACTGTCAAACAGACAATTCACAGTTCGACCATTTACCTTGATATCCATCATTGAATTCTCAAGCCTGTGGTGCTTAGTCTGGTCCAGGGAGATCGACGCCACCGTTGGCCCCTGGGCGTCACTGCATGCCGCCGATGTTGATGCTGAGGACCCCTGCTGGTCGCTCCTAGTCATCGTGGACCATGATGGCCGCCCCCATGAATCGCACGTGGGTGAGGGCGCCAAACGCAGCGACTCCTGGTGGTCTTCCTCCTCCTCCGTCAGCCACGATGGCGCCGTCTTGGATTCGCACGTGGTCGGACCTCGTGGGTACTGCGACGCCGAAGGAGATTGTCTCCGTTCTGGAGGGTTACAAGCTGCACTGCCGTTTTTGGACTTCGACCTGCAAACTTTACCGTAGTGGCCTTTTTTACCGCACTGGCTGCAGATTGCCGTTCTTGCCGGACACTGTTGCCGTGGATGCTTGGCCCCACCGCAAAAATAGCATCGCTGGCCGCCTGGAGCTGCCGCCGTCGTCGGATCGATCTGGGAGCGCGAGTTTGCGGGGCGAGGATGGAGTTGAGCTTGCTCTTGCCACGTTGACTCCACGTGGTCTTCGGGGTACAGAGCCAAGCTTTTCGACGCCGCTTCCAGCATCTCAGCCATCTCCATCGCTTGGGTCAAGTCGAGGTTCCCCTTTTCCAGTAATTTAAGCCGGATGTACGAGGACCCTACCCCTGCTACGAACGCGTCTCGGGCGAGGTCGTACATGTATTGTTCGGCTGATACGTCTTTACAATCGCAACCCCTGGCAAGCTGCAGGAGCTCATTGGCGTAGTCCTCCATGGTTTCGCCCGACTGCCGACGTCGTGTAGCGAGGAGGTAACGAGCGTGTATCTCGTTGGGTGGTTTCGTGTATCGTTTCTTCAAGAGCTCGACGGCCCTCGGGTAAGTGGTAGCCGCACGAATCGCGAGATAAATCGTGTTGCTTACCCTTGCGTGGAGGACTTGGAGTTTGTCGCTGTCTGTAGTAATAGCTACAGAGGCAGCCAGGTAGTCTTCGAAACACTTCCACCAGTGGTCGAAGGTGTTAGCGGCACCGACCGCACGTGGGTCCAACGCCAGACGATCTGGTTTCAAGATCTGTTCCATACTCTTTTTTTTTGTACAGCTGAGAGTTTTCTGTTAGACAATAAAATTGATGCGCGACAATCAAGCACGTGGAACAAGGCTTCAGTATTGAAGGCTTTTATTGTCTAACAATGGAACTAACTAACACGAATACACCAGTTCAGACTGAAGGGGTCCTGCCGGAGCAGAGGGTCTTATACCTCTCCTCCGGAGGCGGGGCCCCACCGGGATGTGCCATAATAACATTTACAACAGGTAAACACCCTAACCCAACAACATTATACAACCCCCACAGTGACAACACCCTAACCCAACAGTAACATAAGAACAACCCCCAGTGGTAACCAACGATGGTTCACCACACTCTCTCCGTCCGTCCCCCTCCCACAGTGGGATGTCCTGTTGACACTCTGTCTGGGATTCGATGGGCCATTAGTTCAGGTCTCTGGGGATCGGGCCTCCAGAGTGAGTCAGCACCTGGAAAAAACGATCGTGTGGAAAGGAAAAATTAACAGCCTCCATTTGGAAAATCACTGAAACAAATTTGATAACTCGAGAGGGAAACATTGCCAAAATTCTGAAAGTAGTCTGGTGGAATGCTGGTGGAAGCTTCTTGCTGGATAGACACTGAGATGATGTGTACCATAGTGGACACTGAGATGATGTGTACCGTAGTGGACACTGAGATGATGTGTACCATAGTGGACACTGAGACGATATGTACCGTGGTGGACACTGAGATGATGGGCCTGATTTTACCAAAAATGTGTGCCTGTTTTCGGGCGCGAAATCACGGTAAAGTCGGGCGTCGGGCCTTTAACGCGATCTGCACCCAAATCTGAGCAGATCGCGGCTTTACCGACACCCGATTCGGGCGCGGATCCGATCCACGCCCAAATCGGACGGCCCGACGATTTAAATGCATTTGCATGCATTTAAATCGACTTAATGAACCGCGCGCCCAACTCTACTGCCAAATCCCACTTTACCGTCTTCTGGTCCGATGCGGATCCGCGCTGTAAGCGACCTGCCGAATAAAACTCCGAAGCAGATTTCTATTCTGCAGGGGAACCTCCGAAGTCCATCCTCCTCGACCATCCTTCGCAGACCACCCCCCCCCCCACCAGATCAGACCCCCCTGGGAGGCAGGCCCCCCTCGGCAGAGCAGACCCCCAACCTACCTCGATCGCTGGTCTCCCTCCACCATCCCTCCGACCTGCAGTCCTTCGAGAGCCTGCAGCACCTTCCTGGCCTTCCGCTGGCGTCCGCCGGAGGGGGGAGCGGGCTCAGATGGATCTCTGGTTCGGGGGGGGGAGGACGGGGGGGAGGATCGGCTTGGGAGAATCTTGCAAACTGAAAAGAATGTCGCATCTTCTTTGTGCTGCCTAATTATCTATGGGAAAGGTAATTAAACTATAGTGTCCTAGTGAGCAATTAGTGACCTGTATAATACATTTGTGATCTGTAACTGGATTGTTGATGTCCCTGTAGCCATGAGTCAGGTGCTCAAATGTTCAGAGTCCTGTGGTGAACTTGGAAGAATTGTCCCCGTGGTGGAACTTGGTTGGAGATAAGATTCAAGGAGATTACTAAATCTGGGAAATCAACCATAGTGAAAAGAAGTTTGTATTGGCAACTCTTCCCTCACATTCCATGGCAGATGTGCCCCTACTTATGAATGTGATTTGCATGGGCAACATTGGGTGCAGCTAATCTGCCTCTGGAGCAGCCTTGGATCCTTTCTTTCATCTTGTTTTCATCTGAACATTGCACAGAATTAGAGGAATTCCCTTTGGAAGATAATGTCAAAATTATAATCGCAGGAACTAAAAACCTGACAGTCAAAAATTTGGGAAAATATTTCAAAATATATATCCCCCCCCATCCATCACTATCTGTGGGGGCACCTCCAATACCAAAGGCGCTGACTCCAAGATTTCCTTGGATGTTGGTATGACAGGGTTAGGGTTAGACTCTCTTCACAGGTGCTGTCAGATCTGCTGTGATTTTCCAGCACTTTTCCGTTTTTGTTTCAGATTCCAGCATCCGCAGTATTTTGTGTGTGCGTGCGCGTGCATGCGTGTGCGCATGCATGTGTGTGTGCGTGTGTGCAGGATTAGACTCTCTCTCTCACAGTCTCCATAATAAGTAGTGCTGGTTTGATGACGAATTTGTGATTTATTTAGGCAGTGAAGGAATGATGGGAAGAGAAAGGGTTGATATTGACCAGGATTCTGTCAGACTTCGTGCGGTTGGAGGGTGGCTGATTGGTTGGAGTGTATTGGCAAGGTGACTTATTTTGGATTTTCACAAGCCGTGCTGACCTTGCGATCTTCTTCCCAACAGTATGAAAGTGCCATGGATCGCGTTCAGAAGAGCAAGGTGGCCTTGTACAAGAAGACACTTGACGTAAGCAAAGAATTGTGGGATGCTTGACAAAAAATACAGCCTGAAAGACGTGCTGGTTAGGTGAATTGGCCATGCTAAATTCTCCCTCAGTGTACCCAAACAGGCACCGGAGTGTGGCGACTAGGGGATTTTCATAGTAACTTCATTGCAGTGTTAAGGTAAGCCTACTTGTGACACCAACCACAATCCCACCCAGGCCCTATCCTCAGAAGTCCATGCATTTACCCTACTAGTCCCCCTGACACTAAGGGGCAATTTAGCATGGCCGATGCACCTAACCCACACATCTTTGGACTGTGGGAGGAAACCAGAGCACCCGGAGGAAACCCACTCAGACACGGGGAGAATGTGCAAACTCCACACAGACAGCGACCCAAGCCGGGAATTGAACCCGGGTGCCTGGCGCTGTGAGGCAGCAGTGCTAACCACCGTGCTACCGTGCCGCTCCTTAAATATAGTGAATTACTTTTAATTGTTGCGTTACGTTTTCATCTGGGAATAACTGCTTGAATATGGCAAAAATATGACCCAAACCGGGAATCCAACTCGGGTCCCTGGCACTGTGAGGCGGCACTGTGAGGCAGCAATGCTAACCACTGTGCCACCGTTCCTGTGCTAGCTCACTCGGGCATGATGGGCAGAATGGCCTCCTTTTGTCCTGTACATTTGTATAAGAAAGTGAGTAACTCCTGTTCTGTGGTGTTTCTTTTCCATTGGGAAGTTAGTTCCTTGAGTAGACACCTTTCACAGTGTCTCGATAGACATTCTTCAATCTTGACAGTGAGTGCCAGGGAATTTCCCCGACACTGGTTGAGCCTGATCCTGTCCTATCCCCTGTCGCCTACGGACATGTTCAGTGGGGGATTGGTCGAGTGTGACCAGGAATTCCGGAGCACGGGCCTATTTCCTCGTTCTGTGACGCCAGAATCAAATATCTGAATCTCAACCAGACTGAATGAACGATACAGAAAGCTCTGGCTTATGCAGCTCACCACTTGCTGAGTCTTTTGGGGAGGAGGGGAGGGGGGGCGGGGGGAGGTGAGGGGGTGGGGAGAGGGCAGAGATGAGGGGGGGGGGGGAAGGTGAGGGGAGGGGGAGGTGGGGTGGGGGAGATGAGGGGTTGGAAGGAAGGGAAGGGGCATCCACCTGGTCCAGTGTTAGAGTCAAACTGGATGATGGAGCCTTGCTGCTTACGACCAACCTCCTGACAAGGCGGTTCCTGATGCCGTGTGCTTTTTAACTTTCCAGTCCAAGAAATACTATGAACAGAAATGTAAAGAAGCCGATGAAGCCGAACAGAACGCTGAACGAGCAAACTCTGCGGGAAATCAGAAGCAAATTGAAAAGGTAGGATTCGAGCGAGAGAATGAGGCCCTCATTTTCCTCACTCCAGTTTCCCTTTTATATTTTTTCCTATTTGCCGATTGAATTTACTTCTCCTAAAACCTTACCTCCTAAATTCTCACCCTCTTTATTGGATAATGTTTATCTCATGCCTGCCGATTCTATATCTTGGTGTTGCTCCAGTCTTGGCTCTGTGTGGGGTTTTAGCTCTGTCCACCTGAGTACCTTTATTCCATTCTCTTTGGGGAATTGCGATGTCTGTTCACTTTAATCCGAGCTCTTCCACCATTTTCTCACCAACTCTGGTCTGTCTCCCTCCCTCTCTCCCTGCCTCTGTCTCCCTCGCATTTTCTGTCTGTCCCTCTCTCTTACTTTCTTCCTCTGTGTCTCACTCTCCCTTGCGCATGCTCACCCTCCCTCTCTCTCTCTCTCACATTCTCCTTCTCTCTGTCATTTTCCCTTCATCTCTCTCTCTCTCTCGCATTCTCTCACTCTCCCCTCCCTCTCGCATGAGACCATAAGATATAGGAGCAGAATTAGGCCACTCGGCCCATCGAGTCTGCTCCGCCATTCAATCATGGCTGATATTTTTCTCATCCCTATTCTTCTGCCTTTTCCCCATAACCCCTGATCCCCTTATTAATCAAGAACCTATCTATCTCTGTCTTAAAGACACTCAGTGACCTGGCCTCCACAGCCTTCTGCGGCAAAGAGTTCCCCAGATTCTCCACTCTCTGGCAGAAGAAATTCCTCCTCATCTCTGTTTCAAAAGAATCGTCCCTTTAGCCTGAGGTTGTGCCCTCTGGTTCTAGTTTTTCCTACTAGTGGAAACATCCTCTCCACATCCACTCTATCCAGGCCTCACAGGATTCTGTAAGTTTCAGTAAGATCCTCCCTCATCCTTCTAAACTCCAATGAGTGCAGACCCAGAGTCCTCAACCATTCCACATACGACAAGCTCTTCGTTCCAGGGATCATTCTTGTGAACCTCCTCTGGACCCTCTCCAAGGCCAGCACATCCTTCCTTAGATATGGGGCCCAAAACGGCTCACAATACTCCAAATGGGGTCTGACCAGAGCCTTATACAGCCTCAGAAGTACATCCCTGCTCTTGTATTCTAGCCCTCTTGACATGAATGCTAACATTGCATTTGCCTTCCTAACTGCCGACTGAAGTTGCACGTTAACCTTTAGAGAATCTAGAACAATGACTCCCAAGTTCCTTAGTGTTTCCGATTTCCTAAGCATTTTCCCATTTAGAAAATAGTCTATGCCTCCATTCCTCCTTCCAAAGTGCATAACCTCACACTTTTCCACATTGTATTCCATCTGCCACTTCTTTGCCCATGCATTCTCTCTCTCACGCTATCTTTCTCTCATTCCCTCTCTCTCCCATTCTCTCTCTCCCATTCTCTCTCTCCCATTCTCTCTCTCCCATTCTCTCTCTCCCATTCTCTCTCTCCCATTCTCTCTCTCCCATTCTCTCTCTCCCATTCTCTCTCTCCCATTCTCTCTCTCCCATTCTCTCTCTCCCATTCTCTCTCTCCCATTCTCTCTCTCCCATTCTCTCTCTCCCATTCTCTCTCTCCCATTCTCTCTCTCCCATTCTCTCTCTCCCATTCTCTCTCTCCCATTCTCTCTCTCCCATTCTCTCTCTCCCATTCTCTCTCTCCCATTCTCTCTCTCCCATTCTCTCTCTCCCATTCTCTCTCTCCCATTCTCTCTCTCTCCCTTTCTCTCTCTCTCCCTTTCTCTCTCTCTCCCTTTCTCTCCCATTCTCTCTCTCCCTCTCTCTCGCATTCTCTCTCTCCCTCTCTCTCGCATTCTCTCTCTCCCTCTCTCTCGCATTCTCTCTCTCCCTCTCTCTCCCATTCTGTCTCTCCCTTTCTCTCGCATTCTCTCTCTCCCTCTCTCTCCCATTCTCTCTCTCCCGCTATCTCTCTCTCTCATTCTCTCTCTCCCTCTCTCTCTCATTCTCTCTCTCTCTGCCTTTTATCCTCTCACTTTCTCATTCTCTCTTTTTCCATCCCCGTCTCCCAGTTGGAATTGCCTTTTGTCTGCGGTATAAGTTTAGGTTGTCCTAACCCATTGTCGTGTGTCTACTGTAACACCACGATCGCCAAAAATAACTCATTTGTGTGCAGCTTGTGTCAAATGAAGGGTGGGGAATAAATGGATTAAAAAGGATGCGTTTAGCTGAATATTAAAGGGTGGCGGATCATTCCGACTGGCCACACAGCTGGATTTAAATCTAAACTCCTTTCAGATTGTGCACAGCACCTGAGTTGTTACTGCATAAACCCCCAGACAGAGCCACACGAAAGCCCCCGGGCGCTGCCCCTGTTAATGTTAAACACTGTTTGTACACAGACTGGCATTGCATTTTCTCTAGTGCTCAGCACCCAATGGGCTGTTTATATTTGTGCCATCTGGAAGTGTTATTTTTAACTTGTAATCCCCGTGTACTGATCAGTGCCCACATCGAGATATAAAGATGGTACAACAAGTGTGATGCATCATCAATTATGCAAAAACTCGTTGTTGCAAAATAACAGGCTTTTATTTACGGAAGAATTGGAGCTCACCCGGACCAATAGCTAATCCGAACTGAGGCAAAAGGGGTGGAGAGCAGTCGCCTTTATACCCAGAGAAGGGCGGAGCCCCGGATTGAGGCAGCAGGGGCGTGTCCAGGCATATCACACAAACAGACAATACTACAGTGGTTCACCACAAAGCGGCGCACCCATCTGCTTTCGTTGTAATGGTTTCCTTCATTGGCCTTCACTTAGTGTTAAGGTTGTTAACTCTCCAGCATTGGCCTGGAGCTCTCCCCCCCTCCCTCTCTCTCATTCTCCCTCTCTTTCTCCATCCTCCTGTCTCCCTGAGAATGGGAGGGAGAGGCGGAGGGAGGGAGAGGCGGAGGGAGGGTGGGTGCGAGGGAGAGGCGGAGGGAGAGTGCGGGGGAGAGGCAGAGGGAGGGAGAGGCTGAGGGATGGGGAATCTGAGGGAGGGAGGGAGAGCTGGAGGGATGGAGAGTGCAGGAGACAGGCGGAGGGAGGGGGAACGGGAGGAAGAGGTGGAGGGAGGGAGAGGCGGAGGGAGGGAGAGTGCGAGGGACAGGCGGAGGGATGGAGGGAGAGGCGGAGGGAGGGAGGATGCGAGGGAGAGGCGGAGGGAGGGAGTGCGAGGGAGAGGCGGAGGGAGGGTGAGTGCGAGGGAGAGGCGGAGGGAGGGTGCGTGCGAGGGAGAGGCGGAGGGAGGGAGGGAGAATGCAAGGGAGAGGCAGATGGCGGAAGAGGCGGAGGGAGGGAGAGTGCGAGGGAGAGGTGGAGGGAGGGTGCGTGCGAGGGAGAGGCGGAGGGAGGGAGGGAGAATGCAAGGGAGAGGCAGATGGTGGAAGAGGTGGAGGGAGGGAGAGTGCGAGGGAGGATTTTAGGTCAATGTCCAGAAGGCTGTTTTGTGCATTTTAAAAGTATTTGTTTTTATTCTATTTTATTAGAAGCTTTCTCTTCACCAGAGATAAAAATATTGAAAATGGGAGGGGGAAAGAAAACTGCTTGACTGACGGTCAGACATCATCCAATTGCGTAGCGAGTCTTGTTGCTTTCCCCGTGGCGTAGGAAGCCGTGTGTCTCGAGGACGGGTGTATTGGCCGATCGATGGCTGGAACATGGGGGCCAATCATGTGATGGAACCTCCAGGAATATATTTAATCCCAGTTGGCAAACCCACTTGGTTTTTTTTTTAACATGAGCAACACTGAGCAACAGGTTCCAATCCCAGTCCGGTCTCCATTGGCCAAGCTGTCGATATGAAGTTGGAGAATTGTTGGTCAGAATTCCTGATTTCCATGTGGTGGGAAATATCCCGGGGTGGATGATGGGTCAGGAAGTGAGAGGGCAGAGCTGTGCTGCCTCCTGAAGTCGAACAGCTCGCTCTAACGAGTGAGGGGGGAGAAATTGGGATCTCTTGCTGATCCCGTGCGTTCATCAAAAGGGGCATTGGCTGCAGTTAAGCGATGTTTGTATCTATTCCACAGAGTCAGAACAAGGCCAAGCAAAGTCGGGATACAGTGAATGAGTCAGGTATGTACCACCCGTTCCTGAGAGTAGTGGCTCCCAGCTATACCAGTGTACAGTGAAGACGCCCCCCTCTCCCCCACAAGTGTGCCGTGAATAAAGGTTCAAAATTCATGGAATTAAACTGAAACCAGTCTTCAGCTCTGTGGTTGACATCTCCAAGACCGGACGAATCTTGGGCCTCCCACAGGCCTCTTCACGATGCAGTGACAAGTATTGTTTCTTGCACGCTGTACAGACAAACCATACCGTTCATAGAGCACATAGAGGAGAAGGAAAGGAGAGGGTGTAGAATGTGGGCGGCACGGTGGCACAGTGGGTTAGCACTGCTGCCTCACAGCGCCAGGGACCCGGGTTCGATTCCCGGCTTGGGTCACCGTCTGTGTGGAGTCTGCACGTTCTCCCCGTGTCTGCGTGGGTTTCCTCCAGGTGCTCCGGTTTCCTCCCACACTCCAAAGATGTGTGGATTAGGTGGATTGGCCATGCGAAATTGACCCTGGTGTTAGGGGATTAGCAGGGTAAATATGTGGGGTTACGGGGATAGGGCCTGGGTGGGATTGTGGTCGGTGCAGACTTGATGGCCCAAATGGCCTCCTTCTGCAGGGATTCAGTGATTCTCCTGCGTATGCGTCAGCTGGGAAAAAGCCGCACGCTCGGTTTAGATTTTTTACGTTAGGCAGGTCCATGTGCATAGCCAAAGGGACTTGGAGCTGAAGACAAGGTCCCCATGCGCCCACACAAAAAGCGCAAACTCAAAATGGGCGCAGAAAACCCTGGGAGAACCCCATCAGTGAGGCAGTGGGTTTTTGATTTGATTTATTATTGTCACATATATTGGGATGCAGTGAAAATTATTGTTTCTTGCGCGCTATACAGATAAAGCATACCGTTCATAAGAGTACACAGGGGAGAAGGAAAGGAGAGGGCGCAGAATGTAGTGTTACAGTCATAGCTAGGGTTTAGAGAAAGATCAACTTAGTGCGAGGCAGGTCCATTCAAAAGTCTGATGGCAGCAGGGAAGAGACTGTTCTTGAGTCGGTTGGCAGTGGTATTGTCGCTGGACTAGCAGTCCAAAGACCCAGTGCAATGTTCTGGGGGACCCGGGTTCGAATCCCACCACGGCAGATGGTGAAATTTGAATTCAATAAATAATCTGGAATTAAGAATCTACTGATGACCATGAAACCATTGTCAATTGTCGGAAAAACCCATCTGGTTCACTAATGTCCTTTAGGGAAGGAAATCTGCCATCCTTATCTGGTCTGGCCTACATGTGACTCCAGAGCCACAGCAATGTGGTTGACTCTCAACTGCCCTCGGGCAACTAGGGATGGGCAATAAATGCTGGTCAGCCAGCGACGCCCATGTCCCACAAATGAATAAAATTCCGGCCTCGGGTGACTGTCAGTGTGGCATTTGCACATTTTCCCCGTGTGGGTTTTCTCCGGGTGCTCCGGTTTCCTCCCACAGTCCAAAGATATGCGGGTTAGGTTGATTGGCCATGTTAAATTACCCCTTGGTTGTCAGGGCCGATTAGCAGGGCAAATACGAGGGGTTACAGGGATAGGGCCTGGGTGGAATTGACAGGCTTGATGGGCCGAATGGCCTCCCTCTGCACCGTAGGGATTCTGTAATTTTAATATGAGAAAGGGAATTCTTGACACGGAATTAACTGGATTGCTTTTGAACCCAGTGTGCAGCCTGACTGTGGTGGGGTGTGATCTTTACAACATCGGACCCCTGTCTTCATACCATGTGTTCAGTCACATCCCATAGTGGCAGATTAACCAATGATGTCTTTATTCTCAAACCGCTCACACTTGGCAGGGTGAGAAATGTGGATTCGAGCAGGAACATACACAGAAAATAAATTCTACCCTTGCATCACCCCAACAGGTTTTTTAAAAAAAGCAACAAGCTTGAATGTCGGATATTTTGCTGGGGGGAGTGGTGGGGGAGGGAGGTGGTTTGCTGTTAACCACACACCCTTGCATAATTGGCAAGATTTGAAGAAATGTTATTCGCAATATTTTCCATCACAAGTTAGCTTCAGAAATGACCATGAAACCATTGTCGATTTTCGGAAAAACCCATCGGGTTCACTAATGTCCTTGAGGGAAGGAAATCTGCCATCCTTACCTGGTCTGTCTTACACGTGACTCCAGCCCCACAGCAATGTCAGAGTCATAGAGGTTTACAGCATGGAAACAGGCCCTTCAGCCCAACTTGTCCATGCCGCCCTTTCTTTTTAAAACCCCTAAACTAATCCCAATTGCCCGCATTTGGCCCATATCCCTCTATACCTATCGTACCCATGTAGCTATCTAAATGCTTTTTAAAAGACAAAATTGTACCCGCCTCTACTACTGCCTCTGGCAGCTTGTTCCAGACACTCACCACCCTCTGTGTGAAAAAATTGCCCCTCTGGACACTTTTGTATCTCTCCCCTCTCACCTTAAACCTATGCCCTCTAGTTTTAGACTCCCCTACCTTTGGGAAAAGATGTTGATTATCTAGCTTATCTATGCCCCTCATTATTTTATAGACCTCTATAAGATCACCCCTCAGCCACCTACACTCCAGAGAAAAAAGTCCCAGCCTATCCAGCCTCTCCTAATAACTCAATCCATCAAGTCATGTGGTTGACTCTTATCTGCCCTCTGAAATAATAGAATATCTCGTGCAGAAGGAGGCCATTTGGCCCATCGCGTCTGCACCAACTCTCTGGCAGAGCATTTTACCCAGCTCCTATCCCCGTAATTCCATGCATTTACCCCACTAATCCCCCGAACCTACACATCTTGGGACACTAAGGAGCAATTTAGCATGGCCAATCCCCCATAACCTACACACTAACTTACACATCTTGGGACACTAAGGGAAAATCTAGCATGGCCAATCCACCTAACCTACACATAATTGGACTGCGGGAGGAAACCGGAGCACCCGGAGGAAACCCACGCAGACGCGGGGAGAACGTGCAAACTCCACATAGACAGTGACCCAAGGCTGGATTCGAACCTGGGTCCCTGGCGCTGTGAGGCAGCAGTGCTAACCACTGTGCCACCGTGGCGCCCTAATGTCTGAGCTGAGAGCCAGCGCCCTCAACAGTGCAGCTCTCCTTCAGTACTGCGTTTGACTGTCACTCGGGTTTCATGCTGAGGTCCTGGAGTGAAGTCGGAACCTATAACCTCTGGGCTTGGAGGCAATTGGCCTTGTTGTTGTCGAAGATTAGTAAGTAGTCACACAACACCAGGTTAAAGTCCAACAGGTTTATTTGGTAGCACGAGCTTTCGGAGCGCTGCCCCTTCATCAGGTGAGTGAAGAGATTCCCTTCCTTCTTACCTGCTGCATCTGCATACTAACGTTCTGAAGAGTGAACCTGATGAAGGAGCAGTGCTCCGAAAGCTCATGATTCCAAATAAACCTGTTGGACTTTGACCTGGTGTTGTGAGACCTCTTACTGTGCCCACCCCAGTCCAACGCCGGCATCTCCACATCGTTGTTGAAGATACACACAGGGTAGCAAAGTTATACTGGAATCATCTTCTATCCTCCCAATAATCATTTAGGCCTAATCAGCAGCTGTGGACTGTATGTTTACAACTTTAATAATAGGTGTTGCACTTTTCAGGAAAACTCTGTGCTTTGTTTATGCAGTTAAATGATGCTGATTAGTAGAAACATAGAAAAACTACAGCACAATACAGGCCCTTCAGCCCACAAACTTGTGCCGAACATGTCCCTACCTTAGCGATTACTAGGCTTACCTATAACCCTCTATCTTACTAAGTTCCATGTACTTATCTAAAAGTCTCTTAAAAGACCCTATTGAATCCGCCTCCACTACCGTTGCTGGCAGCCCATTCCACGCACCCACCACCTTCTGAGTGAAAAACTTACCCCTGACATCTCCTCTGTACCTACTCCCCAGCGCCTTAAACCTGTGTCCTCTTGTGGCAACCATTTCAGCCCTGGGAAAAAGCCTCTGACTGTCCACTCGATCAATACCTCTCAACATCTTATACACCTCTATCAGGTCACCCCTCATCCTTCGTCTCTCCAAGGAGAAAAGGCCGAGCTCACTCAACCTATCCTCATAAGGCATGCTCCCCAACCCAGGCAACATCCTTGTAAATCTCCTGTGCACCCTTTCTATGGCTTCCTGTAATGAGGCGACCAGAACTGAGCATAGTACTCCAAGTGTTGTCTGACCAGGGTCTTATATAGCTGCAACATTATCTCACGACTCCTAAACTCAATTCCTCGATTGATGAAGGCCAGTGCACCATACGCCTTCTCAACCTGCACAGCTGCTTTGAGCGTCCTATGAACTCGGACCCCAAGATCCTTCTGATCTTCCACTCTGCCAAGAGTCCTACCATTAATATTATATTCCGCCATCCTATTTGACCTGCCAAAATGAGCCACCTCACACTTATCTGGGTTGAACTCCATCTCCCACTTCTCCGCTCAGTCTTGCATCCTATCAATGTCTTAGTAGCTGTGTTTGAGAAAGGGAGCGATGTTTCCGTCACACTATACCCAGTTAGATGCAGCTTTAATTGCTTGTTTAACTTTCTGAACAATACGTGCCGTATTTCACTTTTAAATATGACATCCAGTCAAACCAGTGTTAATTATACAGTGGTATCTACAAACTATGGGTGGCACAGTAGTTAGCACTGCTGCCTCACAGAGCCAGGGTGCCGGGTTCAATTCCAGCCTCGGGTCACTGTCCGTGTGGAGTCTGCACGTTCTCCCTGTGTCTGCATGGGTTTCCTCCGGGTGCTCCGGTTTCCTCCCACAGTCCAAGGATGTGTGGGGAAGGTGGATTGGCCATGCTAAATTGCCCCTTAGTGTCAGGGGGATTAACGGGGTAAATGCATGGGGTTACGGGGATAGGGATTGTGGTCGGTGCAGACTCAATGGGCCTCCTTCTGTACTGTAGGGTTTCTATGAACTGAAAGATTATTTTGCTCCCAAGCCCAGGGCTTAAATCAGACACACATTTGAGACCCTTCAGTAAATATCTTTATTTTTTGCCTTGTACATTTTCATCTCTGGGTGGCAAGTTTAATGATTGCAATTTAACTTAGTTTTGCAGTGTCCTTACCTATCTTGTGGGCTTCCTCATTGTTTTGGAGATCCGTTGTTCATAGGATCCTAATATTGCAGAATGAGGCCATTCGGCCCTTCGAGTCTGCACCCACTCTCCAAAAGCACATCTTACTTAGGCCCATCGCTCTGCTCTATCCCCGTAACACCACCCATTTAGCATGGCTAAAATCCACTGAAAACCTACATATCTTTGGACACTAAGGGACAATTTAGCATGGCCAATCCACCTAACCTGCACACCTTGGGACACTAAGGGGCAATTTAGCATGGCCAATCCACCTAACCTGCACATCTTGGGACACTAAGGGGCAATTTAACATGGCCAATCCACCTAACCTGCACATCTTGGGACATTAAGGGGCAATTTAGCATGTCCAATCCACCTAACCTACACATCTTGGGACACTAAGGGGCAATTTAGCATGGCCAATCCACCTACCTTTATACTCTATTCCATTAGCAATGAATGTCAAAGTTCTACTTGTCTTCCTTATTACCTGCTGCATCTGCATTCTAACTTTCTGAAATTCACGCACAAGGACACCAAGATCCCTCTGCACTGAAGCATTTTGAAGTTTCTCTCCACTTAGACAATAAGTTGCCTTTTTATTTCTCTGATCACAATGGATAACCTCTCACTGATTCAGGGTAAATCCCATCTACCACATTTTGGCCCATTCACCTGACCTATCCATATCCATTTGTACATTTCTCATTTCATCGAATCCTACAGTGCAGAAGAAGGCCATTCAGCCCATCGAGTCTGCACCGACCACAATCCCACCCAGGCCCTATCCACGTAACCCTGTGCATTTACCCTAGCTAGTCCCCCATCACCGAAATGCAATCCACACCCAACTCCATAGACAATGAACACAATGACCCCAGTCGTACATGACATGGTTTATGCTAAAGGCCCTCTGAAGTGAACCAATCTGCTAACTGGTCGTAAAAAAGCGAATACTTCTTTCACCACGACTAAGAATAAATGTTAAATCACAAAATTAGAATCATAGAGAAACCCTGCAGTGCAGAAAGAGGCCATTCGGCCCATCGAGTCTGCACCGACAACAATCCCACCCAGGCCCTATCCCCGTAACCCCACATAGTTGTTAGAATGTAACCAGTGACAAATTTGTGTTGGATGTAATGTGACCAATGGGAACAAGGTGTAAGGGTCAGCTGACCCAGTAAAACATGGAACCAATCACAGAGTGATGTAATAGTCAGCTGACCAACTGATTCACTATAAATAAGAACCTGTTGGGAATTGTGTTGAGCTTGGAGTGGCCCAGGGTGAAGCCCCAAGCTTGGAGTAATGAAGTTTCTTTATTAAACCCTTTCTTTGATTTATAAGTTGGAGTAAGTTTTGTTGTTTCATTAGCTGCATTTTGAAGAATTCCTTCTGAAGAAACTATATTTACCCAGCTAGTCCCCCCTGACACTAAGGGGCAATGGAAAATCAACCTAACCAGCACGTCCTCTGGACTGTGGGAGGAAACCGGAGCACCCGGGGGAAACCCACGCAGACACGGGGAGAAGGTGCAAACTCCGTCACCTGAATCCAGAATTGAACCTAGGTCCCTGGCGCTGTGAGGCAGCAGTGCTAACCATTGTGCCACCGTGCTGCCCCATTATCAGCTGTCAAATAATTGGAGGAAGAGTTATTCCCCAACTCCAGACACAAATTGTTTCCAATCTCCTCTCCCAGAGGTGAAATAATGATTTGATTTGATTTATTATTCACATAGTAAACAGTAAAAAGTATTGTTTCTTGCATGCTATACAGACAAAGCATACCGTTCATAGAATTCCGACAGTACAGAAGCAGGCTATTCAGCCCTTCGAGTCTATACAGACCACAAACCCATCCAGGACCTATTCCCATTGCCCCACACATTTGCCCTGCTAATCCCTCTGACACTAAGGGGCAATTTAGCACGGCCAATCAACCTAACCCGCACATCTTTGGACTGTGGGAGGAAACCGGAGCACCCGGAGGAAACCTACGCAGACACGGGGAGAAAGTGCAGACTCCGCGACAGACAGTGACCCGAGGCCGGAATTGAATCTGGGTCTCTGGCGCTGTGCTAACCACTGTGCCACCGTGCCACCCCTATCATCGTACGTAGCGAAGGAAAGGGAAGAGTGCAGAATGTAGTGTTACAGTCATAGCCAGGGTGTAGAGAAAGATCAACTTAGTACGAGGTAGGTCCATTCAAAAGTCTGACGGCAGCAGGGAAGAGGCTGTTCTTGAGTCGGTTGGTACGTGACCTCAGACTTTTGTATCTCTTTCCCGAGGGAGGAGGATATATAATGGAGGACATAAGAAGAGTATTGCTGGGATTGGATGAAATTCCCGGATTTTGGTTTGGGTAGAGCATCATTCTAACACCCACACTGGCAAGATCACACCCTCTTTGTCAGCCTGTTAATTGGGCTGCTTTCACCATTGGGTAACTGACAGTTTTACACCTTTTCTTCTATCTGTTTCCGTCAGTAATAGATTTAGCTGCTGCTTCATGTTCACATTTCCTCATGGGTGTTTTTGAAGATAGCCTGCTCGCATTCGTAAGTGTGAGACGGGGAAGCAAGACTTACATCTTGCAGCCCAGATATCTGAAAGAGTACACTTATTGTGAAATCATTTTGCTTTTTAAAACAAAAAATGCACATTTACAAGGTTTTGCTCAGCGGTAGAGGTTGCCTTATCAAGGTGTCCTTTCCTGCCTGGGTTTCCTGTTTGTGTGGGTTGGGTAGTCCGTGTCAAGCCACCAGAAGCATGTTTTATGCAATCGTAGAAATCCTGCAGTGCAGAAGGAGGCCATTCGGCCCATCGAGCCTGCACCGACAACAATCCCACCCAGGCCCTATCCCTGTGACCCCACATATTTACCCTGCTAATCCCTTCAACCTATGCATCCCGGGACACTAAGGGGCAATTTAGCACGGCCAATCAACCTAACCCGCACATCTTTGGACTGTAGGAGGAAACCGGAGCACCCGGAGGAAACCCACGCAGACATGGGGAGAACATGCAGACTCCGCACAGACAGTGACCCAAACCGGGAATTGAACCCGGGTCTGTGAAACCATTGTTGATTGTCGGAATAACCCATCTGGTTCGCTGATGTCCTTTTGGGAAGGAAATCTGCCGTTCTTACCTGGTCTGGCCTACATGTGACTCCAAAGTCATAGCAATGTGGTTGACTCTCAACTGCCTTTCAAGGGCAACTAGGGATGGGCAATAAATGCTGGCCAGCCAGCGACGCCCATGTCCCGTGGATGAATTAAAAAATTGGCTTAAGAAAAGTGTTGGCGGAATTTGGAGCATGTTGTTTGAGCTTTGATTTACATTCTATTCCCAACTTTCCACAGTACATTTTTGAGGCTCAACCTCCTTGAGCCAATGTCTTTGGAACAATGCCCCAAAGCAGTGCCCTTGTCAGGGGGATTAGCAGGGTAAACATGTGGGGCTACGGGGATAGGGCTTGGATGGGATTGTTGTTGGTGCAGGCTCGATGGGCCAAATGGCCTCCTCCTGCACTGTAGGGATTCTATATGATGGTCTTCAGCTCAGAGGGCGAGAGAATGGGAATATAATGACACTGATGGATCCCATGGCCTCAGGACTAGGCAGTTAGCCCTAATCCACGAAGGAGCGTAGTTACCTCTCTGTTAGAGCCAGTTGGTTTTATAGCTTGAGGGACATCACCCTGCACGGGTGGGGCAAAAACAGGAGGAAAATCTCTAAGATCTACTGTAGCTGGCACAGGGGATTAAACCCATGCCGTTGGCATCATTCAGCACCAGCCGTCTAGTCAACTGAGCTAACTGATTCCCACAGTGCTAATGGAGCAGTGATGTATAGCAAAGAGTGCTACTTTGAGCTAGTTTATTGTATTTGAACACTCGGATATTCAGCCACCTCCATCTCCTGATCAATTTTACTCCCCGATCACTCCCTCAGTCCCTCTTAAACCATACGAGATTTAACCATCTGGAGAGAGATGATAGGCTTGTGGTATTATCGCTAGACTATTAATCCAGAAACTCAGCTAATGTTCTGGGGACCCGGGTTCGAATCCCGCCACGGGGGGGCAGATGGTGGAATTTGAATTCAATACAAAATATCTGGAATTAAGAATCTACTGATGAAACCATTATCGATTGTCAGAAAAACCCATCTGGTTCACGAATGTCCTTTAGGGAAAGAAATTTAGAGGGTTTTGACCTTGTTTTTTTTTTCCAGAGCGCGCTTACCAACAGAACGTGGAACAGCTGGACAAGATTCGGCAAGAATGGGAGCAAGAACATATCAATACCTGTGAGGTACCTGTAAACGCCTTGTTATAAAGACAAGTTCTTCTCTTAATGGGGGAGTTCCCCTTTCAAACGTTATTTTTGATGTTGGTTCTATGGGTGTCCTTTTGGAGAATGGAACTTTAACCCCACTCCTCTGATGTTTTCCCTTCCATCAACTTCTTGACTTTCTCAACACCTGGCCCAGTTGGCATTTATCTCGTCTTAACCTGGTCAGTAAATTCCCGGGGTCATTAGGTTAGTTGGGAACCTGTCTCGGGGGCAGGGAATTCATATGGTGTTCGTGGAAGTGGAAATGACTGGGGTTGGGAAGCATTTTCCGATCAGGGCCATTGTGATCTCCTGGACTCGTTTCGATCGCCTCAGGGGGTCGGAGAGGAATTTCCCAGATTTCTTTTCCCCATATTGGCCCTGGGGTTTTCAATCTGGGTTTTCGCCTCTCCCTGGAGATCACATGGTCTGGAATGGGGGGGTGGGGGTGAGTTAATAGGTTGTGATGAACAAAGCATCGTAGCTGTGAGGGACAGCTCGGTGGATAGGATATTGGTATGTAGATAGGCTGGAAAATTGGGCGGGGATCCTGGATTCAGGATTCAATCCTGGACCGGGGAGCGGCGCGGGCTTGGAGGGCCGAAGGGCCTGTTCCTGTGCTGTATTGTTCTTTGTTCTTTGTTTGAGGAGAGCATCTGTCCAGAGGCTATTCAACAATCGGAATCAAACCCGTTACTGACAATGTAGCCACACACATGGACACTGGATAGCCAAGGGAGGCAGTGGAGCGTTCATAGAATTGTAGAATCTCTACGGTGCAGAAGGAGGCCATTCGGCCCATCGAGTCTGCACCGACCACAATCCCACCCAGGCCCTATCCCCGTAACCCCATGTAGTTACCCTGCTAATCCCCCTGACACGAAGGGACAATTTAGCATGGCCAATCTGGAATTAAGAATCTACTGATGACCATGAAACCATTGTCGGAAAAACCCATCTTGTTCCTTTAGGGAAGAAAATCTGCCGTCCTTACCCGGTCTGGCCTACATGTGACTCCAGAGCCACAGCAATGTGGTTGACTCTCACCTGCCCTCTGAACAAGGGCAACTAGGGATGGGCAATAAATGCTGGCCAGCGACACCCATGTCCCATGAATGAATTTTTAAAAAATCAACCTAACCCGTATATTTTCGGACTGTGGGAGGAAACCGGAGCACCCGGAGGAAACCCATGCAGACACGGGGAGAACGTGCAGACTCCACACAGACAGTGACCCAAGCCAGGAATTGAACCCAGGTCCCTGGCGCTGTGAGGCCGCGGTGCTAACCACTGTGCCGCCCACTCATCATTTGGTGGGTCTTTGAAGAGGGAGCTTAATCATTGAAAAATCAAATCAAAGTCTTTAAACGTCATCATTTGGCCCAGACAGGTTCAAATCCATCTCCTCAAATCCGCTTCATCAACATTTGTGTTCAATATTTTTTTTTAAAGTAATGTTTGGATATAAAATCTGACTGTGATGAGTGGGGAAAGTGTTTTGTAATGAAAGATGTTGCTAGAAAATTGAGAGTGATTCCAGGGTGTGTCAGAGCAGACCTCGATACGCTGGTGTCCCCCCTCCCTCTCCAATCACTTGCCCAATTTATGTTAGCCTTTTATTTTGTTTTTGTGACCTGTCCCTAAACTGCCCGGTAACCGTGCTGATGCTAGACTGGCTCGGATTCAGAGAGTGCCAACTGCCTCCGGGATTTTTTCCAACCTTAACTGCAATGGTTGCAGTTAGTACTGCTGCCTCACAGCGCCAGGGACCCGGGTTCGATTCATGGGCTTGGGTCACCGTGTGTTCTCCCCGTGTCTGCGTGGGTTTCATAGAGTCATAGAGGTTTACAGCATGGACACAGGCCCTTTGGCCCAACTTGTCCATACCGCCCCATTTTCTAACCCCTAAGCAAGTCCCAGTTGCCCACCTTTGGCCCATATCCCTCTATACCCATCTTACCCATGTAGCTGTCTAAACGCTTTTTAAAAGACAAAATTGTACCCACCTCTACTACTACCTCTGGCAGCTTGTTCCAGACACTCACCACCTTTCTGAGCGAAAAAAATTGCCCCTCTGGGCCCTTTTGTATCTCTCCTCTCTCACCTTAAACCTCCGGTTTCCTCCCACAGAACGAAAGACGTGCTGGTTAGGGTGCATTGGCCGTGCTAAATTCTCCCTCAGTGTACCCGAACAGGCGCCGGAGTGTGGCGACTGGGGGTCACTGTCTGTGTGGAGTTCTCCCCGTGCCTGCGTGGGTTTCCTCCCACAGACGAAAGATGTGTAGGTTAGGCTCATTGGCCATGCTAAATTCTTAAAGTTTAGTTTTAGTGTCACAAGTAGGCTTACATTAACACTGCAATGAAGTTACTGTGAAAATCCCTTAACCGCCACACTCCGGCGCCTGTTCGGGTACACTGAGGGAGAATTTAGTACGGCCAATGCACCCTAACCAGCACGTCTTTTGGGCAGTGGGAGGAAACCGGAGCACCCGGAGGAAACCCACGCAGACACCACACAGTGACCCAAGAATCGAACCTGGGTCCCTGGCGCTGTGAGTCAGCAGTGCAAACCACTGTGCCACCCTGACATCCCAGTGTTCTCCCTCCGTGTACCCGAACAGGCGCTGGAGTGTAGCGACTAGGGGATTTTCACAGTAACTTAATTGCAGTGTTAATGTAAGCCTACTTATGACACCAGTAAATAAATTAAAAAACGTTAGTTTAAACTTCAAACTGGATAGATATTTGGGAGGTAGGTGTGGTGACTTGGTGGTCCCCTCGCCGTGGCTCCTTCTTGACCACCTTTCTCTGTCTGGTTCCAGGTGTTTCATCAACAGGAATGCGACAGGATCAACAACCTGAGGAATTCACTGTGGATGCATTGCAACCAGCTCTCGCTACAGTGCGTGAAAGATGATGAGGTATCGTACTTGATGACGAATATATCAACTCTCAACCTTAATGGTGGCTTCGCAAAATTAATCCTTGTGGGAGATCGTAGGCGCAGTGGTAACTGGAGCAGTAATCCCGAGACCCGGCTAATGCTCGGAGAGACACGGGTTCAAACCCCACCACGGCAGCTGGTGGAATTTAAATTCAATTCATAAAATCTGAAATGGTAAATCTGGTCCCAGTAACAGTGACCATGAGATTATCATCGATTGTCCTAAAAACCCATCTGGTTCACTAATGCCCCTTTCGGGAAGGAAATCTGCCATCCTTACCCGGTCTGGCCGACTGGCACGGTGGCACAGTGGGTTAGCACTGCAGCCTCTCAGCGCCAGGGACCCGGATTCGATTCCCGGCTTGGGTCACTGTCTGTGCGCTGTCTGCACGTTCTCCCCGTGTCTGCGTGGGTTTCCTCCAGGTGCTCCAGTTTCCTCCCACAGTCCGGAAGACGTGCTGGTTAGGGTGCATTGGCCGTGCTAAATTCTCCCTCAGTGTCCCCGAACAGGCGCCGGAGTGTGGCGACTAGGGGATTTTCACAGTAACCTCATCGCAGTGTTAATGTAAGCCTACTTGGGATGTTAATAAATGAACTAAAAAATATGTGACTCCAGACCCACAT
Organism: Mustelus asterias; assembly: GCF_964213995.1. Classification (NCBI taxonomy): domain Eukaryota; kingdom Metazoa; phylum Chordata; class Chondrichthyes; order Carcharhiniformes; family Triakidae; genus Mustelus; species Mustelus asterias. The sequence goes on along the minus strand of NC_135829.1, from coordinate 6,255,800 downwards.
CTGTGTGGGTGACTCTTAACTGCCCTCTGAAATGGCTGAGTGAGTGTGGTGAACCATCGTCGGTTCCCACCAGGTAGTACTGAGCCGGGGTCTGGCCAGTACTATGAGTCTGTATATATGTTGCTGTTGGGGTTAGGGTTGGGTTGTTCTACATGTTACTGTTGGGGTTAGGGTTGGGCTGTTCTACCTGTATTATAGTTATTATGGTACATCCCAGTCGGGCTCCGCCTCCTGGGAGAGGTATAAAGGTCACTGCTCTGTCTGGGACCCCTCAGTCTGGGATCGTGTATTATATATGGTAGCTCTATTGTAGTAGTCAATAAAAGCCTTTATTTGCTCGAGCATCTCTAGCCTCGTGAGTTATATCGCGCGTCAGTGAGACACTCAGTTCAAGGGCAACTAGGGATGGACAATAAATGGTGGCCCAGTGACACCCACATTTCATGAAATGCATTTTTAAAAATTCTCGAGGCACTGCTGCCTCACAGCGCCAGGGGCCCGGATTCCATTCCGGCCTTGGGTGACTGTGCGGAGCCTGCACATTCTCCCCGTGTCTGCGTGGGTTTCCTCCCACACTTTAAAGATGTGCGGGTTGGGTTGATTGGCCGTGCTGAATTGCCTCTTAGTGTCAGGGGGACTAGCTAGGGGTAAACGTGTGGTGTTGCGGGGATAGGATCTGGATGGGATTGTTGTCGGTGCAGACTCGATGGGCCGAATGGCCTCCTTCTGCATTCTATTTCTGATCTGTGAGGTGTTATTGCGCACTGGATTTTTTTTAATGCTACCTTTTATCCTTCCTGCAGCTGTACGAAGAGACACGGAAGGTTCTGGAGCTGTGTGACATCGATGCCGATATGGACTGCTTCATTCAGAAGAAGATGACAGGGTTGAATCCACCTGGTAAAAATCTGCGGCCTTGTCTCAGATCACAGGCCAAGGCCTCTTTGCAACGGTGTTAGAGAGCTTCGAGGATGTTCCAGAGGACAGTCTGATGGAGGGATTTAGCTAAGAGTTGCAAACCAGAGGACTTGAGAGAGAGAGAGAGATGGTAGCCATGATGTGGAGATGCCGGTGTTGGACTGGGGTGGGCGCAGTAAGAAGTCTCACAACACCAGTGTGAATCACCTGGTGAAGGAGCAGCGCTCCGAAAGCTCGTGATTCCAAATAAACCTTTAACCTGGTGTTGTGAGACTTCTTATTGAGAGAGAGTTTTTTTTCCTTCTTTGCCCCGCAGCCCTTCCTGAAGGCTCCGGTAAACTGATTTTCTCAGAATTATCACAAATATTTATGGGATGCGGGTGTAATATGTCTTCAGAGGCACCAAAAGGCCCGTCACCAAAATCCCTTAATTTACAATTCCAACAGCAGTACACAGAGTGCTCGCAGTCAGCAGTCTACCTTCGGGGGTGCCAGAGGAACTGACACTCCCGGATAAATACAAGGAAAAGACTCCCTGACTGGCCCAGCAATTGGTGATTAATTAGGGAGTTCATGTTCCAATCGGTCAACCTCAATGGTCTGATTGAAGTCATTACAGCGGGCATCACTGGCAAGGCTAGCATTTTATGCCCATCCCTAATTGCCCCTGAACTGAGTGGCTTTCCACATCATTTTCAGTGGGGTAAAGTCAACTACGTTGCTGTGGGTCTGGAGTCACATGTAGGCCAGACTGGGTAAGGATGGCAGATTTCTTTCCCTAAAGGACATTAGTGAACCAGATGGGTTTTTCCGACAATCGACAATGGTTTCGTGGGCATCATTACTGAGACTAGTTTTACAATTCCAGATTTATTAACGTGAACCTGTGTCCCCAGAGCATTGGCCTGGACCTCTGGATTACTGGCATTAGCACCACACAGGAGTCCAAGTGCAAACTGCCTGATATTGGAGGATATCCGTTGGCCACCAGGCCAGGCTATGGGAGGTGATTTGCTTCTGGGGGCTGAAATTACCCCCAAAAAAACTCCAATTGTAACAAAACCTCACTCGGGAGAAGGTGGCCTCTGCGGCCAAATCCTCCGTCCTCGCTTACAGCGACGGCAGGGCGTGAACGGCCGGAGAATTCCGGCCATTGTGTTTTCTATCATAACCTGGCATGCGGGCGGCACGGTGGCACAGCGGTTGGCACTGCTGCCTCACAGCGTTGATTCCCGGCTTGGGTCACTGTCTGTGCGGAGTCTGCATGTTCTCCCCGTGTCTGCGTGGGTTTCCTCCGGGTGCTCTGGTTTCCTCCCACAGTCCAAAGACGTGCTGGTTAGAGTGCATTGGCCGTGCTAAATTCTCCCTCAGTGTACCCGAACAGGTGCCGGAGTGTGGCGACTGGGGGATTTTCATAGTAACTTCATTGCAGTGTTAATGTAAGCCTACTTGTGACACTAACAAATAAACTTTATGTAAGTTAACCCTCATTTTCAGCTGTGACCCTCATTTGGTAGTTCGCCTCCGTTAGACATCCCACAAATGGATAGTTTACTCACCGGTACCTCATAACCAAGCACACAGGGCAGGCAATATGGGCTGCATTGCAAAGATGGCGCTGAAGTTTAAGACGGGTCCACATTGCGTCAGAATGGCCACCACCAACACTGATGATTCACTCAATTTTTTTTTAATTCATTCGTGGGACATGGGCGTCGCTGGCTGGCCAGCATTTATTGCCCATCCCTAGTTGCCCTTGGAGGGCAGTTGAGAGTCAACCACATTGCTGTGGCTCTGGAGTCACATGTAGGCCAGACCAGGTAAGGATGGCAGATTTCCTTCCCTAAATGGACATTAGTGAACCAGATGGGTTTTTCCAACAATGGTTTCATGGTCATCAGTAGATTCTTAATTCCAGGTATTTTTTATTGAATTCAAATTCCACCATCTGCCGTGGTGGGATTCGAACCCGGGTCCCCAGAGCATTAGCTGAGTTTCTGGATTAATAGTCTAGCAATAATACCACTAGGCCATCGCGTCCCCTCATATACTCGGCGTATAAATCAACCTCGGTTTTCGAAGGGATTTTTCAAAGATTGACAAGAGCTGTGGTGTTTAAGTTAACAATGAGAGATCCTTGAATTCTTCCCCACCTCTTCATAGAATCACAGAATCCCTGCAGTGCAGAAGGAGGCCATTCGGCCCATCGAGTCTGCACCGACAACAATCCCACCCAGGCCCTATTCCCGTAAACCCATATATTTACCCTGCTAATTCCCCTTGACACTAAGGGGCAATTTTAGCATGGCCAATCCAACTAACCCACACATCTTTGGACTGCGGGTGGCACCCGGAGCAGACACGGGGAGAACGTGCAAACTCCACACAGACAGTCAACTCAAGGCCAGATTTGAACCCGGGTCCCTGGCGCTGTGAGGCAGCAGTGCTAACCACTGTGCCACCATGCCACTCCGCAACACTCTGCTTTCCAACACCTTTGCTGAGTAAGAATGTACCCCCTGACAAGGCCTTTAGAATGGGGATCATCACATTGGCAACGTGTATCGGGCCTAAATATGCAAATATGATTGTTTCAAGAACTTATTTCATGAGATGTGAGTGTTGCTGATCAGAACGGGTCACCTTGTTTTCTAATATCGCGCCATCGGAGAGGTTAGCAAATGAGTTTCAGGTGCTGAATTTACCCGGGGATCCGTGTCTCTCTCTTCGCAGCTCCCATCGAGTACGAGAATTATTACAACAAATTGTCTTCCACGGAGAATCGCACAGTGACTACCTCTCGGAATGGAGGCGTGATGAAAAGGTAATTGGTTTAAGATTTCTCCAGCCGTGTTATAGTTATATAAAACTTTGGTTGGGCCGCACTTGGAATACCGTGTCCAATTCTGGTCGCCAGACTACCAGAAGGATGTGGAGGCTTTGGAGAGGGGACAGAAAAGGTTTACCAGGATGTTGCCAGGTATGGAGGGTATTAGCTATGAGGAGAAACATAGAAAACTACAGCACAAAACAGGCCCTTCGGCCCCACAAGTTGTGCCGAACATATCCCTACCTTCTAGACCTACCTATAACCCTCCATCCTATTAAGTCCCATGTACTCATCCAGGAGTCTCTTAAAAGACCCTATTGAGTTTGCCTCCACCACCACTGACGGCAGCCGATTCCACTCGCCCACCACCCTCTGTGTGAAAAACTTACCCCTAACATCTCCCCTGTACCTACCCCCCAGCACCTTAAACCTGTGTCCTCTCGTAGCAGCCATTTCCACCCTGGGAAAAAGCCTCTGAGAGTCCACCCGATCCATGCCTCTCAACATCTTATATACCTCTATTAGGTCTCCTCTCATCCTACGTCTCTCCAAGGAGAAAAGACCGAGCTCCCTCAGCCTATCCTCATAGAGATTGAATAAACTGGAATTGTTCTCCCTGGAAAGATGGAGGCTGAGGGGCAACCTGATAGAAGTTTATAAAATTATGAGGGGTACAGATAGGATGAACAGTTGGAAGCTTTTTCCCAGGGCAGAAATGACAATTACAAGGGGGCACAAGTTCAAGATAAGGGGGAAAGGTTCAATGGAGATGTGCGAGGGGAGGTTTTTGACACAAAGGGTGGTGGGGGCCTGGAATGCGCTGCCAAGTGAGGTGGTTGAGGCAGAGACGTTAGCGACATTTAAGACTTATCTGGATAGACACATGAACAGGCGGGGAATAGAGGGATGCAGGTCTAGGTAGGACAATGTGATGGGTGCAGACTTAGTGGGCCGAAGGGCCTGTTCCTGTGCTGCACTGTATCGTTCTTTGTGCTTTGTTCTTTGTCTGTTGGATTTTGCACCCTGGATCAGAATGTGACTATGCGCAGGAATCCAAGGAACCCCCAAAGTTGTGCCGGAAAATTCCGAGCTCGAAACAAAACCCTTTGGTGTTATGGTGGAAGTGTGAACGGCTCAATAGGAATCCGACAGCGGAGGCTAAAATCGGGACAAGTTATCGTTCCAAATATCGGGAGATGAGTTAGTCAGAAATGTGGAAGAGTCTTGAGCATCCAAGACTTTGGGATTGGGGGCAGGGAGATGAGGGGGAATTCTGGGATACCAGGGAATTTGGAGATTTGAGGTGTCTGGGTGAGTTGCCAACACTCCTCTGAATGTTAAAGTTCTTGTCACACAGGGTAAACAAAGAATGAATAATTAACCGTGTTAAAACCTGACTAGGATATAGTTAGATTTAATTTATTATTGTCACATATGTTGGGATACAGTGAAAAGTATTGTTTCTTATGCGCTATACAGACAAAGTATACCGTTCATAGAGAAGGAAAGGAGAGGGTGCAGAATGTAGTGTTACAGTCATAGCTAGGGTGTAGAGAAAGATCAACTTAATATATGGTAGGTCCATTCAAAAGTTTGATGGCAGCAGGGAAGAAGCTGTTCTTGAGTCGGTTGGTACGTGACCTCAGACTTTTGTATCTTTTTCCCGACGGAAGAAGGTAGAAGGGAGAATGTCCGGGGTGCGTGGGGTCCTTAATCATGCTGGCTGCTTTCCCGAGGCAGTGGGAAGTGTAGACAGAGTCAATGGATGGGAGGCTGGTTTGCGTGATGGGACTGGGCTACGTTCACGACCCTTTTGTAGTTCCTTGCGGTCTTGGGCAGAGCAGGAGCCATACCAAGCTGTGATACAAAACCAGAAAGAATGCTTTCTATGGTGCATCTGTAAAAGTTGGTGAGATTCGTAGCGGGCATACCAAATTTCCTTAGCCCTCTGTGTGCGACAGTCATGAGGGCAAGTTGACGTCTCTGACCATTTGTAGTCCCGGTAAAAGGTGCTATATAAATACAAGGGGGGGGGGCGGGTGGACATTGTGCGATTACAGGGCTGGTGAGGGCAGAAGTTTCCTTTTTAACAAGTGTAATTTTCTCGGTGAGTTGCCAACACTCCTCTGAATGTTAAAGTTCTTGTCACACAGGGTAAACAAAGAATGAATAATTAACCGTGTTAAAACCTGACTAGGATATAGTTAGATTTAATTTATTATTGTCACATGTGTTGGGATACAGTGAAAAGTATTGTTTCTTGTGCGCTATACAGACAAAGTATACCATTCATAGAGAAGGAAAGGAGAGGGTGCAGAATGTAGTGTTACAGTCATAGCTAGGGTGTAGAGAAAGATCAGCTTAATATAAGGTAGGTCCATTCAAAAGTTTGATGGCACTGAAGTGGACACGGACAGAGTGGCGGCACGATGGTTAACACTGCTGCTTCACAGCGCCAGGGACCCGGGTTCGATTCCCAGCTTGGGTCACTGCCTGTGTGGAGTCTGCACGTTCTCCCCGTGTCTGCGTGGGTTTCCTCCGGGTGCTCCGGTTTCCTCCCACAGTCCGAAAGACGTGCTGGTTAGGGTGCATTGGCCGTGCTAAATTCTCCCTCCTCAACAGACGCCGGAGTGTGGCGACTAGGGGAATTTCACAGTAACTTCATTGCAGTGTTAATGTAAGCCTACTTGTGACAATAATAAATATTTAAAATAAAGAGGGTCCTTGGAACAGCTCCTAGTACAACTCTCATAGACCAAAGGCCAACCTTGAAATACCTAAAGAACACGGGCGTTAAGTTAGCAGCAACCGTGAATGTACAGAGCATTTTACAGAACACCCATCAACCCCAACAAGGAGGGATATTGTGGGGGAGCCAGAACAGGATTTTGTAAATGTTGTCACTTGTGATTTTGTCCCATGCTTCTGGCTGTGTTAGTTGTTAACCCTCATGTTTCAATATTTTGTGTTTCAGATATTTTCCTAATATTTTGCATTTACCCAACAGGTATAACTATAACTTGACTTGTTTGCTGACGCATGTTTGTGTGTCTAGCAGTGTGGCTATAACTGTGTGCAAACTGTGCCTTTTAAGAAGGGCAGCAACTAACACTTCGGCTTGGCAATGGCTGATTAACACAAAGCAATCACTCACGTTGTCACGAGACAGTTAGATCATTTTATATCAGCGTCAGTCAGATTTTTCCGCCACTGGTTCCAGGAGTACATTGGGTCGCCTCGCACTCCTGCGATCTGAATGTTCAACTCCCAACGAAAGGACATTGGAACAGCTCCTAGTACAACTCTCATAGACCAAAGGCCAACCTTGAAATACCTAAAGAACACGGGCGTTAAGTTAGCAGCAACCGTGAACACGTTTTGGTTAAGGGAGGCAAACAGAGAATCAGCCTCTGGTCGCTGTCAGTGGCTCTCACCTGCAATGCAGGGTGAAGTGGGATTTGGAATGGAATGGTAGTATAGTGGTACGGTAGTAGGTGGCACAGTGGGTTAGCACTGCTGCCTCACAGCGCCACGGACCCGGCTTCAATTCCAGCCTCGGGTCACCGTCTGTACGGAGTCTGCACGTTCTCCCCGTGTCTGCGTGGGTTTCCTCCGGGTGCTCCGGTTTCCTCCCACACTCCAAAGATGTGCGGGTTAGGTTGATTGGCCGTGCTAAACTGCCCCTTAGTATCAGGGGGACCAGCAGGGTAAATGCATGGGGTTACGGGGATCGGGCCTGGGTGGGATTGTTGTCAGTGCAGGCTCGATGGGCTGAATGGCCTCCTTCTGTACTGTAGGGATTCTATGATTCTATTGACAAAGGATGCTGGCTCAAACTTTACTGTTCTTTGACTGTGCAGAGTCTGCACATTTTCCCCATGTCTGCATGGGTTTCCTCCGGGTGCTCCGGTTTCCTCCCACAGTCTGAAAGACGTGCTGGTTAGGGTGCGTTGGCCGTGCTAAATTCTCTCTCAGTGTACTTGAACAGGCGCCAGAGTGTGACGACTAGGGGAATTTCACAGTAACTTCATTGCAGTGTAAGTAAGCCTTACTTGTGACACTAATAAATAAACTTTTAAACTTAGTACCCTTTGAACCTCTCTCCCTTGTCAATCAATAATATATCTAATTCAGCCTTAAAGATATTTAATGACCCTACCTCCTCAGAGTCCCGCCCCTCTAAGAGAAAAAGTTTCCACTCATGTGCGTATTAAACAGGAGACGTCTTATTAGAATCATAGAATCCCTACAGAGCAGAAGGAGGCCATTCAGCCCATTGAGTCTGCACCGACAACAATCTCACCCAGGCCCTATTTACCCTAGCTAGTCCCCCTGACACTAAGGAGCAATTTAACATGGCGAATCTACCTAACCTGCACATCTTTCGGGCTGTGGAAGGAAACTGGAGCACCCGGAGAAAACCCACGCAGACACGGGGAGAACGTGCAGACTCCGCACAGACAGTGACCCAAGCCGGGAATCGAACCGGGGGTCCCTGGCGCTGTGAGGCAGCAGTGCTAACCTCTGTGCCACCCCAATCCTGATTCTTGAACTGTGTTCCTGAGTTCTAGTCTCGCCCGCGAGTGTTTCTGTTAATTTCCTCGGGGTACATTTAAAACCCATTCCACAAAAACAAAATCAGATATTCGGGGGGGGGTAAAAAAGTAGATTAAAAATCCTTGGATTAATGATGAGACTGGTAGTTTAATAATATTTAAGCACTCACCTGTTACAGCACCAATGTGTGTGACTTGGGTGAAAACTCATTTAGATTTGACACGGGGGCTGGAGCTTTACCAGCACGCCCGGAATCGGGGCGGGCGAGGGTCGCAGAACGACATCCTCCATTGGCCTCGGGCGGGATCTTACGAGTCTCGGGCGGGAGAGGCGATAAAATTCCGGCCAGGGAGTCCTCCGCTTGATTCACACTCACTCCTTTGTCTCCACGGGACACGGGGCAAAGTCAAAAAAATTTGTTTTTTTTTTTCCTAATGCTATGAGAAGCAAAAACCTCTGCATGTATCGCAAAAAAAACCCCGATGGTTTTTCTGTGCCGTACCAAGGTAGTATTCAGTAAAATAATAAAGGAATTGAGCCAAAGGGATCTGAAAAGTCCCTCGGTTGACCACTTTTATTCTTCCGTGTAGCGGTTAGGGAGATTAGCGGGGTAAATATGTGGGATGCCAGGGAGAAGGCAGGAGGTGCCCTGTCAGAGAGTTGGTGCAAGCTCGATGGGCCGAATGGCCTCCTTCTACACTGTAGGGATTCTATGATGGGATATGGGTGTCGCTGGTAAGGTCAGCATTTGTTGCCCATCCTTAATTGCCCGAGTGCTCGGACCATTACAGAGGGCAGTTCATGGTCAACCACATTGCTGTGGCTCTGGAGTCACATGTAGGCCAGACCGGGTAAGGACGGCAGATTTCCTTCCCTAAAGGATATTGGTGAACCGGATGGCTTATTCCGACAATCGACGATAGTTTCAAGGTCACCATTACTGTGACTAGTTTTACAATTCCGGATTTATTAACTGAATTTAAACTCTGTGGTGAGATTCGAACCCATAGTCGGGGTTTTCCGGCCACGCCCGCCCCAAGACCGAAAAATCCCGCCTGAGATCAACAGACCTTTGCGTGGTCCGGCCCCCTGTCCACCACGTGGCAGGTGGGACAGGAAAATTCCATCCCATGTCTCCAGAGCATAAAGCCTGGACCTCGAGATTGCCAGTCCAGTGACATTGCCACTGTGCCATCGTCTCTCTCTGTACTCTGCCAGTAGGGTTTGGCACCAACCCCTTACCCATCCTGCAGATGAGTCATAGAGGTTTACAGCATGGCCCTTTGGCCCAACTTGTCCATGCCGCCCTTTTTTTTTAACCACCCAGCTAGTCCCTACTGCCCGCATTTGGCCCATATCCCTCTATACCCATCTGACTCATGTAGCTGTCCAAATGCTTTTTAAAAGCCAAAATTGTACCCGCCTCTACTACTACCACTGGCAGCTTGTTCCAGACACTCACCACCCTCTGTGTGAAAAAATTGCCCCTCTGGACCCTTTTGTATCTCTCCCCTCTCACCTTAAACCTATGCCCTGTAGTTTTAGACTCCCCTACCTTTGGGAAAAGATGTTGACTATCTAGTTGATCTGTGCCCCTCATTATTTTATAGACCTCGATAAGATCACCCCCTAAGCCTCCTATGCGTGGAAAAAAAGTCCCAGTCTATCCAACCTCTCCTTATAACTCAAACCATCAAGCCCCGGTAGCATCCTAGTAAATCTTTTCTGCACTCTTTCTAGTTTAATAATATCCTTTCTATAATATTGTCTTTGTTGGTTCAAAAAGCCTCCCTACTATTGACTAAGGGTCTGGTGAAAAGACTGACCATACAGGTGGTCAACATACTAAACCAGTCAGTCCCTCCGGGGGAAATTTAAAACACTTTCAAATCAAACTTGGGGACCGACATCTCATCTGAAGCAACGGAATTGGTAAGAAGATCAATAAATATACTTGGTGTATGTGAAAGTTACTCAGACTGACGTAGAGTAATGATAGTTTGTTCTATCTGAGCGGCCAGCTGTTGTTAGTTGTGAATTTATGACTTTTTTTTCCTTGCTGTTTAGGATTAGTCATCTATTACCGGGCCATAGCTCCAAATCCAACAGTACTATTTCAACCACCAACGTGACGGCCCCACCTCCAGGTAAGAGACAGAAAGAGCAGCTGCATTTATATGGCGCCTTCTGCAGGTGCCCAGGTGCCTCCCAGCATTTTACAGCTGGTGAACCGCCTTTTGAAGCGTAGTCACACGTCACAATGTCGGAAAATGCGAAGCCAAAATGTCTTTTTTGTGATATTGATTGAGGGATGAATTTTGGCCAAGATACCCGGGAATAACCCCACCCTCCCACTCTTCATAGAAATCATAGAAACCCTACAGTGCAGAAGGAGGCCATTCGGCCCATCGAGTCTGCACCAACCACAATCCCACCCAGGCCCTACCCCCACATATTTTACCCGCTAATCCCTCTAACCTACACATCCCAGGACTCTTAAGGGGCAATTTTTAACCTGGCCAATCAACCTAACCCGCACATCTTTGGACTGTGGGAGGAAACCGGAGCACCCGGAGGAAACCCACGCAGACAATGTGAAAACTCCACACAGACAGTGACCCGAGCCGGGAATCGAACCCGGGACCCTGGAGCTGTGAAGCAGCAGTGCTAACCACTGTGCTACCGTGCCGCCTCTTCTTTGCAATAATGCTATTGGTTCTTTCACATCCACCTGAGCAGACAGATTAACATCTCATCTGAAAAGCAGCACCTCAGGCAGTGTAGCACTCCCTCAGAGTGGTTAGCGCTGCTGCCTCACAGCTCCAGGGACCCGGGTTCAATTCCAACCTCAGGTGACTGACTGTGTGGAGTTTGCACATTCTCCTCGTGTCTGGGTGGGTTTGCTCCGGTTTCCTCCCACACTCCAAGGATGTGTAGGTTAGGTGGATTGGCTATGCTAAATTTCCCCCTTAGTGTCCAAAGATGTGTAGGTTAGGTGGATTGGCCATGCTAAATTGCCCCCTTAGTGTCCAAAGATGTGCAGGTTAGGTGGATTGGCCATGCTAAATTGCCCCCTTAGTGTCCAAAGATGTGCAGGTTAGGTGGATTGGCTATGCTAAATTGCCCCTTTAGTGTCCAAAGATGTGCAGGTTAGGTGGATTGGCCATGCTAAATTGCCCCCTTAGTGTCCAAAGATGTGCAGGTTAGGTGGATTGGCCATGCTAAATTGCCCCCTTAGCGTCCAAAGATGTGCAGGTTAGGTGGATTGGCCATGCTAAATTGCCCCCTTAGTGTCCAAAGATGTGCAGGTTAGGTGGATTGGCCATGCTAAATTGCCCCCTTAGCGTCCAAAGATGTGCAGGTTAGGTCGATCTCCGAGAAGATCATGCATATCGACACTCACCTGATGAAGGAGCAGCGCTCCGAAAGCTTGTGATACCAAATAAACCTGTTGGACTTTAACCTGGTGTTGTGAGACTTCTTACTGTACATAGAGTACATAGGGGAGAAGGAAAGGAGAGGGTGCAGAATGTAGTCATAGCTAGGGGATAGAGAAAGATCAACTTAATATAAGGTAGGTCCATTTTCTGAGGATTGCTAAATCTGTGAGAGATTGGAGTAGAGCATTGTTAGAGAGCATGGAACAAGAGTAAAAGTTAGAATTAGAGGGAATGCTGGGCACAGTTTGCAAGGATTTGCCACACTCCGGCTCTATCTCAAATTAAAATGAGCTGAGATGGGGTGATGTTAGAGGTGGAGGGTAGGAACATGGTACTTTTAGTGTGTCTCACTCAAAAGTACACCAGCCTCTGTAAGGAAAAAAGTGAGGTTAATGTTTAGTTTGTTGAGTTTCCCGGCTCTGGACAGGGCTTGCTATTTCTTAGTTATACCATCAGATGGCAGTATTGCTCTATGTTGTGACACTGGGCACCGAGGGCAGCCTCCGACCCTTCTCATCAACACTCACCTACAAGAAGCCGGTGGCTTCAGGGGTAAATATTCCCCAGGTCACCGCAAGAACTTCCCTGCTATAAACCCCCAAAATAAACAAGGGAATGCTTCCGAACTAAGGCCGCCTGCAACAATTTTGACAATGGATGTGGAGATTATGAGCGATTGCGGTATTTATTTGGTTGATTTTCTGTGTTCATCAGCAGAGGGTTTGTACGCCAGCGTCGCGGTTGTACAACAGGAAAATGCAAACTACCGGGTGCTTTACGACTACACTGCTCAGGTAAGCGTGCGGAGAGAGACTCCCTACCGCTGTTTGCCACTTGCAGCCTGATTTTCTCTGATCTACGTCTGTTCCTGGGGGTGTGGGTAACTTTGGCAAAGCTTTCGCCCATCGCCCACCCTCGCTGCCCTGGGAGGGTTCCAATTGGGCAAAAACTCTCCAATAACTGCATGGCCATTGTGCAATGCGATCGTGGCTCATTGCCGGGGGAGGGGGGGGGGGGCGGGGGAAGGACAGGGGTGAGTGGAGGGAATGGCTCCATGGGGGAGGGAGACTGTTGGGGGGGGGGGGAGGGGTTGTTGTGGGAGGGAGGGCTCCAGGGGTGGGGGGGGGGTGAAGGGAGGAGGGTGGGGGGGGGGGTGAGGGAGGGGTCCGGGGGGGATGAGGAGTCCAGAGGGAAGGGCAGGGTTGTGGGAGGGTTGCAGGGAAGGGTGGGGGTGTGGAGGGAATGGCTCCCGGGGTGGGTGGAGGGAGGGGGGTGGAGGGAGGGAGGGTGGTGGAGGGGGGGTGGAGGGAGGGAGGGTGGGGGGGGGGGGTGGGGGGAATGTGGGGTGGAGGGAGGGTGGGGGGTGGAGGGAGGGTGGGGGAGTGGTGGGGTGTAGGATGGGGGGGGTGGAGGGAGGGAGGCTGGGGGGGGGTGGAGGGTAGGGGTTGGGGTGGTGGAGGGGGTGGGGGGGTGGAGGGAGGGAGGCTGAGGGGGGTGGGGGGGTGGAGGGAGGGGGGTGGGGGGTGGAGGGTGGAGGGAGGGGTTAGGGGGGTGAAGAGGCTGGAAGGAAATAGGGGGTGTTGTGGGAGGGAGGGCTTCAGGGGGAGAGGGAGGGGTGGGGGAGGGGGTTTGTTGAGGCAGTAGAGGAAGTATCTTCTTGCGATGGTTCAGGCTGGGGCGGGGGGGGGGTGGCGGTGGGGAGGAAGGGTGGTGGGGGTGGGGAGGAAGGGTGGTGGGGGTGGGGAGGAAGGGTGGTGGGGGGGGTGGGGAGGAAGGGTGGTGGGGGTGGGGGTGGGGAGGAAGGGTGGTGGGGGGGTGGACATCGGGGGGGCTGGGGGCGGGGGGGGGGCACCGGGATGGGGGTACGGTTCCTGGCTCCTAGTCTCAGGCCGGCGGGCGCCCAACTCACTTTGTTGGATGATTGTCAGTGAGCCCGAGGGGAACTAACGACTCTTTGTGTCCCACCAGAACAGCGATGAGCTGGATATAACCGCCAATGACATCATCCAGATCACGGACAAGAACGAGGATGGATGGTGGGCGGCTAGTCGGAACGGACAGAGCGGATTGGTCCCCAGCACCTACCTGGAGAAGGCCTGAGGTGGGGGGGTCGGGGGGGGACGGGGGGGCGCTTGCGGGGGGGTGGTTGGCGAACGCAGCCAACAGCGAGTGAACCGCGTTCCCTGGAGCCCATTGAGAAAACAGCCACGTGGAGAATGTGCAGCAAACTGCTCCACTTTAACATCTGTGTGAAACAGCTGGATTGGAACCCACACAGCTTGCTGCAGTAGACGTCGAATTGTCGTCCCCCACCCCCCCTCGCGTGACCCTTCACCTGCCTGCCGACCCCTCACCTCTTGGCCAGTCCCTGTGGTAAATACATGTGAAGCGCTGTTACAGAAATCTATTTGAAACTCTGCCTGTATCGCAATGTTAACCTCTCGTCCCGAGATATTATATGATTGGACTAACTGACCCTCCGAGCTGTGAGATGGATTGAGAATGATTTTGTTTGCTTTCAGCCACGTGAAGTGTGCAGTTGTTTTTATCATTTCCAATTCCGTACAAAAGCTCTCTCTTACTCTCACTCACTCTGCCTCAATCCAAATGGTTCCTGATGCACGAGAGTTCTCCCTTCTCCCCCGCTTGCCACTGCCTCTAAATGACCAACTTGGGGCTTTTTATGTTGTGGGGAATTTCATTAGCCCTGGATCTGGTATCTATTCCCATAACTTGTTGCACAATTGGCATTTAGTTTATTTTTTTATTTATTTTATTTATTAGTCACATGTAAGGCTCACATTAACGTTGCAATGAAGTTACTGTGAAAATCCCCTAGTCGCCACACTCCTGTTCGGGTACACTGAGGGAGAATTTAGCACGGCCAAATTCAGACTGTGGGAGGAAACCGGAGCACCCGGAGGAAACCCACGCAGACACGGGGAGAACGTGCAGACTCCGCACAGACAGTGGCCCAAGCCGGGAATCGAACCCGGGTCCCTGGCGCTGTGAGGCAGCAGTGCTAACCCACTGTGCCAGCGTAGTTTGGAAGAGTATTTAATTGTCCTTTCCTCTTCCTACACCATCTCCTTCTGTCCCCGCCCTCTCCCCTCACGCTCCCACCCTTCCCCTGCACTGCCTTTGCTGACTTTATAGGGAGCGGGTCAGGATCCCTGACAACGACCCAGTGTAATCCGTTGCTAGGGAAACTCGAGTGACCCAATGTATTTTTTTAAAATGTCATTCCTCCACCATCTCTCCAAGGGACTGAGGTTCGTGGCGGTAGCTCATTCAATTGGTCTTAATTGACATCTCAGTCTCAATATTTAGCTCCAGCTGATCGCCTTTTGAAGTCTCGTTGTTCCATCTGTAATCTAAGGATGTAAGCCCGGCTCCCAGCTACACGGGAGCGGCGCGGTAGCATAACGGTTAGCACTGCTGCCTCACAGCGCCAGGGTCCCGGGTTCGATTCCCGGCTCGGGTCACTGTCTGTGTGGAGTCTGCACGTTCTCCCCATATCTGCGTGGGTTTCCTCCGGGTGCTCCGGTTTCCTCCCACAGTCTGAAAGACATGCTGGTTAGGGTGCATTGGGCCGTGCTAAATTCTCCCTCAGTGTACCCGAACAGGAGTGTGGCGACTAGGGGATTTTCACAGTAACTTCATTACAGTAAGCCTTACTTGTGACACTAATAAGTAAACTTTAACTTTAAACTTAAAACTTTAAACTATGTCTGAGAGACACTGGACAGGATTTTAAGGCCTCGCTCATCCCGAAACCATAAAATCCCGCCCGAGGTCAACGAACCTTCCCATGCTCCGCCCCTCGACCCCCTCCGATTCCCGGGGCGAGGCGGGGGCCAGTAAAATTCCAGCTACTGTATTTCCAGCGTTTCCTCAGCTGTGGACGTACCTTTTTAAACAGAGGACGATTAGTTTTAGGTGAGTTCGGAGTCGTTTTTAAATGATTTGGAGCGGTCAGTTTGCGTAAAAGAGATTTAAAAATCTGGACGCGCTTCCGGTCTCCAAATTTTGCCGTTGTGCAACACTTTCTGGCTTTGCGGCTCTTGTCCACTTTGGGTCAAACTTGACGTTGAAACTCCTCGTGTGTGGACATGGGGAATCTGTATTCGAACAGCTGCCTGCTGTGGTGTCGTCGCAAGTTTTCTTTGGCCATTAGGTGGTGCTACCGAGTCTTGACCCAAACCCTGCCTGCACGATCTATAGTTAATAAAAGAACCTTTTATTTATCAATTATGAACATTCATGTATCTTAAGTAAAAGTGATTGTACTGGTAAATACATTGAATGAAATCTGCATACATTTGCTTTGTACGCACCAGGTGACAAATACAGTACTGTCGTTCATGTATAGAAAAAAGTTCTTGTGTTTTTTTTATACATAGTCAGTGTTAAAGTGAGTGTTCCAGAGGAATGTCTGCACTGTGGTAGATTTCCAGTGATTTTAAAATATTAACCATGTAAATAATTAAGGAACTAAACTTAATATATAGCCACAAAACTCATTGGTGTAAACTGTGGCTTTTGGTATCAAATTGTCTCTCGTACAATAGAATTGTCACGTACAAAATTCTAAATAAAGTTGGTTTATAAACATGTTTTGGCGTGAGTGCTATTCCCCCCTCGTGCAAACGTTGCTTCCTCACCACTGTTACTTCATCACAGGGCTGGGGCGGGAGTTACCCGCACGGTCAAATGGAATCTGCCCCCCGCCAGTGCCTCCATGCCACAAGAGGTCGCTGGAGAGCAATCGGGGGGGGGAACAGATTAATCTTTATCCCCAGCCGGGAGCTGAACTCGACGCAAGCTCGGGATGTTGCTGGGGGAGAAAAAGAACAAAGAACAATATAGCACAGGAACAGGCCCTTCGGCCCTCCAAGCCCGCGCCGCTCCCCGGTCCAGGATTGAATCCTGAATCCAGGATCCCCGCCCAATTTTCCAGCCTATCTACATACTAATATCCTATCCACCGAGCTGTCCCCCACAGCTACGATGCTTTGTTCATCACAACCTATTAACTCACCCCCACCCCCCCATTCCAGAGCATGTGATCCCCAGGGAGAGGCAAAAACCCAGAGTGAAAACCCCAGGGCCAATATGGGGAAAATAAATCTGGGAAATTCCTCTCCGACCCCCTGAGGCGATCGAAACGAGTCCAGGAGATCACACTGGCCCTGATCGGAAAATTCTTCCCAACCCTATTCATTTCCACTTCCACGAACACCATCTGAATTCCCTGCCCCCGAGACAGGTTCCCAACTATCCGCAGTCTCGCTCTGTACTGGCACCAGCAAGATGATCATAGAATGAAGCCTTGAAACGAGAAACAAAGAACAATTAGCCCGCACCGCTCCCTGGTCCAAACTAGACCACTCTTTTGTATCCCTCCATTCCCACTCCGTTCATATAGCTGTCTAGATAAGTCTTAAACGTTCCCAGTGTGTCCGCCTCCACCACCTTGCCCGGCAACACATTCCAGGCCCCCACGACCCTCTGTGTAAAATATGCCCTTCTGATATCTGTGTTAAACCTCCCCCCCTTCACCACGTCACCACCGACCCGGGGAAAAGCTTCCCACCGTTCACCCTATCTATGCCTTTCATAATTTTATACACCTCTATTAAGTCTCCCCTCATCCTCCGTCTTTCCAAGGAGAACAACCCCAGTTTCCCCAATCTCTCCTCATAACCAAGCCCCTCCATACCAGGCAACATCCTGGTAAACCTCCTCTGTACTCTCTCCAAAGCCTCCACGTCCTTCTGGTAGTGTGGCGACCAGAACTGGACGCAGTATTCCAAATGCGGCCGAACCAACGTTCTATACATCTGCAACATCAGACCCCAACTTTTATACTCTATGCCCCGTCCTATAAAGGCAAGCATGCCATATGCCTTCTTCACCACCTTCTCCACCTGTGACGTCACCTTCAAAGATCTGTGGACTTGCACACCCAGGTCCCTCTGCGTCTCTACACCCTTTATGGTTCTTCCATTTATCGTGTAGCTCCTCCCTACATTATTCCCACCAAAATGCATCACTTCGCATTTATCAGGATTGAACTCCATCTGCCATTTCCTTGCCCAAATTTCCAGCCTATCTATATCCTTCTGTAGCCTCTGACAATGTTCCTCACTATCTGCAAGTCCTGCCAGTTTTGTGTCATCCGCAAACTTACTGATCACCCCAGTTACTCCTTCTTCCAGATCATTTATATATATCACAAACAGCAGAGGTCCCAATACAGAGCCCTGCGGTACACCACTAGTCACAGGCCTCCAGCCGGAAAAAGACCCTTCCACTACCACCCTCTCTCTTCTATAAAAAGAGACATGTTGTCGAAGCTTTTTGACTTGCACTCATCAGGACGGACGCAAGCATGCCAAATTTGAAAGGGAGCAACAACTTGTACCGCATGGGTAAAGGGTGCGGATTGCTTGACAAGTTGAGTCTAGTCGAGGCATTGTCAGGTAGGCAGCAATAACATGTTCAGGTTTTGTCTCTTTTAATGCACAGGACAATAGTTCTTTGGAGCATTCTCCATGGCAACACCTTGACCAGCAGAGTCAACTTGCCAACCATGACATGGTGGCACAGTGGTTAGCACTGCTGCCTCAGCGCCAGGGACCCGGGTTCGATTCCTGATTCACTGTCTGTGCAGAGTCTGCAAATTCTCCCCATGTCTGCGTGGGTTTCCTCCGGGTGCTCTGGTTTCCTCCCACAGTCCAAAGATGGGCGGGTTAGGTGGATTGGCCATGCTAAATTGTCCCTTAGTGTCAGCGGGATTAATAGGGCAAATGTGTGGCGTTGTGGGGATGGAGCCTGGGTGTCAGTGCAGGCTCGTGGGCTGAATGGTCTCCTTCTACATCCCTTTCTCATGCAGTATGGATTGTTGCTCCCTTTGAAATTTGGTATTCTTGCATGTCCTGATGAGTGGGAAACGGAAAACTTTGACAGCATGTCTCTTTTATGCAATACTCAGATTCCGTTCCACCGAGTGACTACAAGCAAGGGACTCGTCTAGGGGAACCCAATTGGATGTTGTCATTTTAGGATGGAATGTATCAGTGATTCTCGATTTTCTTTTGGTTGAGGGAGGGATTTATCAAATGAATGAGTAATTATTGGCCCCTCCTCCAGCTATGTTGTAACACTGTGTGAAGGTATCACATATGAGGAGTGCTTTTTGTGAGTTCTTTTCAAAGGAAACAAATATTTATTCAAGGACATCAGGATGGCTTTGGCTGCTTCACGCTGCATGGTCTGTCGTTCCTTGGCAAAGACACAAAGAGCAGGAAGTACAGGGAGAAATTAGCAGGGGACCAAGGAGAGAAGGCAGGAGGTTGGCAGGCAGGCAGAGCACGGAGAGAGGGAGCCAAGCACACCTCCAGCTGCTGCTCATTCACTGACTCTTGCTTGGAACCCTGAGCAGGCGTCCACCTTTCAGGCATTGAGATTCACTGGGCGGCACAGTGGTTAGCACTGCTGCCTCAGAAGTCCAGGAACCCGGATTCGATTACAGCCTTGGGGCGTCTGTCTGTGAGGAGTCTGCACGTTCTCCCCGTGTCTGCGTGGGTTTCCTCCGGGTGCTCCGGTTTCCTCCCACAGTCCAAAGATGTGCGGGTTAGGTTGATTGGCCATGCTAAAAATTGCCCCTTAGTGTCCTGAGATGCGTAGGTTAGAGGGATTAGTGGGTAAATATGTAGGGATATGGGGGTAGGGCCTGGGTGGGATTGTGGTCGGTGCAGACTCGATGGGCCGAATGGCCTCTTTCTGTACTGAAGGATTCTATGATTCTATTTAATTTTTTACTGTTCCCTACCTTTTATTTCTTTATTGTCTTTGTTCATTTTTCTTCCGCCCCCCCCACCATTCTTTACCCCTACTACATCCCCCTTCCCTTACCTTTTCTCCCCCCGCTTCCCCTTTTCTACATTCTACCTCTGTCCCATTTCTCTCCCCCCGCCCCCCAACATCTCCATCTGTCACAGCTTACAGCTTCTCTGCCGTTTGGCCATTCACACCCTTTATTCTCTCTATGGGCTGCTATTAGCAGCCTTTCCCCTGGTTTCTGTGGCCATGACCCATCTTTCATTCCCTCACCCTGCAGTATAAATATCTCCCACTTTCTCTGCCTTTTAGCTTTGACAAAGGGTTACTTGGACTCGAAACGTCAGCTCTTTTCTCTCCTTACAGATGCTGCCAGACCTCCTGAGATTTTCCAGCGTTTTCTCTTGGTTTCAGATTCCAGCATCCGCAGTAACTTGCTTTTATTTATGTAGGTTAGGTGGATTGGCCATGCTAAATTGCCCCTTAGTGTCCAAGGATGTGTAGGTTAGGGGGATTGACAATGGTAAATGTGTGGGGCTACAGGGTTAAGGTGCGGGGGGGGAGAGGGCCTAGGTAATATACTCTGTCAGAGAGTCGGTGCAGGCTCGATGGGTCGAATGGCCTCTTCTGCACTGTCGGAATTCTATGAATTCAGGTCCTCGCAAGGTTAAAGGTCAGCTTGCCATCTGAGTCAGTGCCTGCAGGCTTAACTTGCTGGACACACAAAACCTTGCACAACATAGCGAGATTAATTGACATGTAGGGTGTGGCCAGGGTCATCTGCTGTCTGGGACTGGTACAGTATCATCCCAACTCAGGAATGCACGGGGTGGGGTTCAAACACACAGGTGAAAACCTTGTCTTTGCACATCATTCAGTCACAGAGACCTTTACTGAATAAATACAATGCAGGTGAAAATATTTTTAAGACGTATGTCTTCCCCAGTTGGTGACACGGAACCATTTATAGCGTGGAGCAGTTTCTCTTCTCAATTCAAAATATTTTGGATGTTCCAATTGATTCCAGTAACGGGGCAAAGATCACCACCCATCCCGCAAGGAAAGTGAAGGGACTGTTAGCAGCACGGGTTGGGTAAATGAGAATTCTTCCGGGGTGGTGAGCAGATTCAATAATAACTTTCAGAAAAAGGAAATTGGATAAATACTCAAAATAAACGTTTATCGGGCTATGGGGTAGAGCCGGGGGAGGGGGACTAATTCATAGAATCAGAGAATCACTACAGTGCAAAAGGAGGCCATTTGGCCCATCGAGTCTGCGCCGACTCTGAAAGAGCATTTTATACAGGCACACACCCCCACCCTATCCCCATATCCCCACCCTATTCCCATATCCCCACACATTTACCATGGATAATCCTCCTAACCTACACATCCCTTGACAATTAAGAGACAATTTAGCATGGCCAATCCACCTAACCTACACATCTTTAGACACTAAGGGGCAATTTAGCATAGCCAATCCACCTAACCTACACATCTTTAGATATTAAGGGGCAATTTAGCACAGCCAATCCACCTAACCTACACATCTTTGGGCACGAAGGGGCAATTTAGCACAGCCAATCCACCTAACCTACACATCTTTGGACACTAAGGGGCAATTTAGCATAGCCAATCCACCTAACCTACACATCTTTAGATATTAAGGGGCAATTTAGCATAGCCAATCCACCTAACCTACACATCTTTAGATATTAAGGGGCAATTTAGCACAGCCAATCCACCTAACCTACACATCTTTGGGCACTAAGGAGCAATTTAGCACAGCCAATCCACCTAACCTACACATCTTTGGACACTAAGGGGCAATTTAGCATAGCCAATCCACCTAACCTACACATCTTTAGATATTAAGGGGCAATTTAGCATAGCCAATCCACCTAACCTACACATCTTGGGATACTAAGGAGCAATTTAGCATGACCAATCCACCTTACCAGCACATCTTTCGGACTGTGGGAGGAAACTGGAGCACCCAGAGGAAACCCACGCAGACACGGGGAGAACTTACAGACAGTGACCCGAGGCCAGAATCGAACCCAGGTCCCTGACACTATGAGGCAGCAGCGCTAACCGCTGAACCTGGATAGCTCTTTCAAAGAGCTGGCAGAGGTGTGATGGGAAGAATGGCCTCCTGTGTGATTTTTAACCTTTATTTGTTCAATGGTGTCTCTTTCTCTCTCTTTGGGCCAACTGAGAAGGCAGTGTTATTGAGAGGAAGGCCTTGGTTCCCTCAGCAGCAACTCCGTGAAAGGCTAACATTTGTTGCCTATCCTTAATTTCCCACATATAGACACAGCCCTATATACGCCCTGTTTGTGAAACCACCTCGCCACTCACCTGATGAAGGAGCAGCGCTCCGAAAGCTCCCAAACAAACCTGTTGGACTTTAACCTGGTGTTGTGAGACTTCTTACTGTGCCCACCCCAGTCCAACGCCGGCATCTCCACATCATATTCTATGAACGGTATGCTTTGTATAGCACGCAAGAAACAATACTTTTCACAGTATCCCAATACATGTGACAATAATAAATCAAATCAAATCAAAAACTAAGGTCGATAACTGTGATTTAATGTATTCCTGGAGGTTCCATAGAAACATAGAAGATAGGAGCAGGAAGAGGCCATTCGGCCCTTCGAGCCTGCTCCACCATTCATCACGATCATGGCTGATCGTCCAACTCAATAGCCTAATCCTGTTTTCTCCCCATAACCTTTGATCCCATTCGTCCCAAGTGCTATATCCAGCCGCCTCTTGAATACATTCAATGTTTTGGCGTCAACTACTTCCTGTGGTAATGAATTCCACAGGCTCACCACTCTTTGGGTGAAGAAATGTCTCCTCACCTCTGTCCGTCCACATTCCAGCTATTAGTCGGCCAACGCATCCATCCTTGTGACGTACGGCGTTCCGACACCAATCGGAGCGCAAAAGGCTCACTCCTCAATTGGCCTGATTGTTGGTCAAAGAGCCTTTCTCGAATCCCATTTCCAGCACTGTTATACCTGACAAAGAGAAACGTTCCAATAAAATCACACACACAACGCTTTTGTTTTAAATGTCCCGATCATTTTTCCCCAGAGTCACAGCCACAGCAGTGTCCCGGGGATTGATTCTCAATTCCCGGGCACACCAGGCCAATCCTGGCGGGTTTGGCACCCTCATCTGAAACCAGGACCTGGCAAAATTCCTCTGCAGCCTTTCGGAGGAGCTGCAGTAACATTGTCCACCCACAGGTGGTGACACAGAGCTAATAATAGGAATGGCACCACTTGCTGGTCAATGTTCACTGTTCTCCCGTCTCTGAACTTCCTCCCTTTAAATCTTTCAGCGCTGAAGGAAACCGAGGCACTGGAAGTGACAAATAAATGAGGCTGACGTCAGAACTGAGAGGTTACATCACTCAATAAACACTGACCTGACCTGGGAAAGGGAAGGCTGAGTGGTGACCTAAATCACAGAAACCCTACAGTGCAGAAGGAGGCCATTTGGCCCATCGAGTCTGCACCAAGAACAATCTCACCCAGGCCCTATCCCACATATTTACCCTGGTAGACCCCCTGACACTAAGGGGCAATTTAGCATGGCCAATCCACCTAACCTGCACACCTTGGGACACTAAGGGGCAATTTAGCATGGCCAATACACCTAACCTGCACACCTTGGGACACTAAGGGGCAATTTAGCATGGCCAATCCACCTAACCTGCACACCTTGGGACACTAAGGGGCAATTTAGCATGGCCAATACACCTAATTTGCAAATCTTTGGGCACTAAGGGGCAATTTAGCATGGCCAATTCACCTAACCTGCACATCTTGGGACACTAAGGGGCAATTTAGCACGGCCAATCTACCTAACCTGCACATCTTTGGACTGTGGGAGGAAACCGGAGCGAGATCTTAAACCAATCAAACCTATGTCATAATTTTAACCAGAGGGTAGGTGTTTCCACTTATGTGTGTGTGTGTGTGTGTGTGTGTGTGTGTGGGGTGGCGGGGGGCTGCGGGTGGGGAGGGGGGCAGGAATTAGAAGTCCTAAATATAAGGTAGTCAGTAATAAATCAGAGAGTGGTGAGAACTCACTATGAGTTTTAAATTTAGCATATCTGCGTACACACACCTGCCTCGTTGGGGACCTTTGATTTGATTTATTATTGTCACAGGTATTGGGATACAGTGAAAAGTATTGTTTCTTGCGCACTATACAGACAATGCATACCGTTCATAGAGTAGATAGATGAGAAGGAAAGGAGAGGGTGCAGGATGTTACAGTCATAGCTAGGGTGTAGAGAGAGAACAACTTTAATACGAGGTAGGTCCATTCAAAAGTCTGTTGGCAGTGGGGAAGAAGCTGTTCTTTTACTGGTGGAAAATAATCCAAAGATCTGTGCGTTAGGGGGATTGGCCAAGCTAAATTGCCCCTTAGTGTCCAAAGTTGTGCTGGTTAGGCAGATTAGCCATGCTAAATTGCCCCTTCAAGTCCAAAGATGTGTAGGTTAGGTGATTGGCCATGATAAATTGCCCCTTAATGTCCAAAGATGCGTAGGTTAGGTGGATTGACCATGGGAAATGTGTACAGGGATGGGACAGGATGGGGGAGAGGGCTGGATAAGATACTCTGTCAGCGAGTCGGTGCAGACTCAATGGGCTGAAAGGCCTCTTCTGCACTGTCGGGATTCTACGATTCTGTTCTTGAAGCTCATCTGGTGCCTTTTGGTGTCAATCCAGCCTTTACAGACGCTTTCATAGTCACGTTCCAGAAATAACTGTGGTTATTGAATTCAATCTCACATGGCAGTGATATGACTTTGTCGCCTGTGAATTGCAGGATATTACCATTACTATCCCGCACTGTAATTTGACAGCAGGGTGACCCGGTAGCACAGTGGTTAGCACTGCTGCTTCACAGCTCCAGGGACCTGGGTTCGATTCCCGGCTCGGGTCACTGTCAGTGCGGAGTTTGCACATTCTCCCCGTGTCTGCGTGGGTTTCCTCCGGGTGCTCCGGTTTCCTCCCACAGTCCAAAGATGTGCGGGTTAGGTTGATTGGCCAAGCTAAATTGTCCCTTAGTGTCCCGGGATGCGTAGATTAGAGGGATTAGCGGGTAAATATGACGGTTAGAGGGATTAGCAGGGTAAATATGTAGGGATATGGGGGATAGGGCCTGGGTGGGATTGTTGTCGGTGCAGACTCGATGGGCCGAATGGCCTCTTTCTGTACTGTAGGGTTTCTATGGGAGAGGAAAACGTGGGCAAATGTGTTTTTTTTTCCAAACAAAAGTATTTGCTTTAACTCTGCAAAGAAAAGCAAGAACCTTCCTAAATCCGTACAACTAATTTCTAAGATGGATTCGAATTGCAGCTTCCTTTTCTGACACTTTACAAAAAAAAACATGCATTTTTGTGAGACCTTAGAGGGAGTTCTGAGATTCCTCCCCAGCCCCACCCCCACCCCCCTCCCCCACCTTCCTCCTGGGAAATTCTGGAACATTAACCTTTCTGGGTCGCGGGATGACAATGATTGTGACCTCAAGGTCAGCAATAATTAGAATAATTATCATGGATTTCCTCCGAGACAGACATTCCCATGAAGGACGCCGCACCCGCTCACGACATTGGACCAAAGTGACAGCAACCCTCTCCCTTCCCCTGAGCTGCGCGGTGCTGTTTTACAAGCCGCGTACAAGAGTCTCCCAGACTCTTTGTTAAGGTGACCTCTTGTCTTTCCTCTTTGAAAGGCAGATCAATCCATTCCTCTGGTAACTAAATCTTCCAGCGACAGGAGACTAATAGATTATCCTGCATTGGAAGCATTAAGTTTCTCCTTGAACTAATGTTCTGGAATTAAGCCACGGCACTCAGACAAAGGCAGCTCTAAAAGAATTCCCAAATGTTAGATAACAGCTGGACTGGGCAGGTTTTTTAACAATTAAGGTTTAATATTTTCTTAAGCATATATTTGAGTCCCGTGACTGCAAGGAGACCAGGTCTGAATCGTAAAAGAATCATAGAATTCCCACAGTGCAGAAGGAGGTCATTCGGCCCATTGCGTCTGCACCGACCACAATCCCACCCACGCCCTACCTCCATAACCCCATGCATTTACCCTGGCTAGTCCCCCTGACACTAAGGGGCAATTTATCATGGTCAATCCACCTAAACCACACATCTTTGGAGGAAACCAGAGCACCCGGAGGAAACCCACGCAGACATGGGGAGAACGTGCAAACTCCATACAGACAGTGACCCAAGCCGGGAATCGAACCCGGATCCCTGGCACTGTGAGGCAGCAGCACCAACCACTCTGCCACCGTGCCATCCTCCCCACTGTGCCACCGTGCCGCCCAAGTAGAATCCCCACAGTGCAGCGGGAGGCCATTTGGCCCATCAAGTCTGCACTGACTCTCCCAACCGGGCCCTATTCCTCTTACCTCACCTATTTACCCCACTAACCCCGCTGTGGGTGGCACAGTGGTTAATACTGCTGCCTCAGCGCCAGGGACCCGGGTTCGATTCCGGGTTTGGGGTCACTGTCTGTGTGGAGTCTGCACATTCTCCCCGTGTCTGCGTGGGTTTCCTCCGGGTTCTCCACTTTCCTCCCACAGTCTGAAAGATGTGCTGGTTGGGTGCATTGGCCATGCTAAAACTAGGGGATTTTCGTAGTAACTTCATTGCACTGTTAATGTAATCCTACTTGTGACACTAATAAATAAACTTTAAACTTTTTATCTTGGGACGGCCAATCCACCTGAGCTACACATCTTTGGACTGCGGGAGGAAACCGGAGCACCCGGAGGAAACCCACGCAGACACGGGGGAAGGATTCAGAGAGATGCAGGCAGGGATAAAGGAATAGCAGGGTTTGTACTTACGGAAACCCACGTGTCTGCGTGGGTTTCCTCCGGGTGCTCCGGTTTCCTCCCACAGTCCAAAGATGTGCGGGTTAGGTTGATTGGCCAGGTCAAAATTGCCCCTGACATGCGTAGGTTAGAGGGATTAGTGGGTAGATATGTGGGGGTAGGGCCTGGGTGGGGTTGTGGTCGGTGCAGACTCGATGGGCCGAATGGCCTCCTTCTGCACTGTAGGGTTTCTATGTTTCTATAGCCCTGTTCATGACCTCAGCATATCTTAAAGGGCTTTACAGCCAATGAAATACTTTTTTGGAAGTGGAACCATCGTTGCAATGTTGGAAACGCAGCAACCAATTTACACACAGCAAGATCCCACAAACGGGGATAAATGTTGGCCAGGACGTCCGGAGATCTCCCTGCTCTTCCTCGGGTAGGCAGCATGGGATTCTTTTAGTCGAGGCCGAGACATCGACAAAAAGAAGGTGCGACTGACAGTGCAGCACTCTCTCCCCACCCCCCCATTGCAGTTGTGTGTGAGTGAGTGTGAGTGCGCCCAGATATTTGTACTTAAGTCCTCCAGAGTGGATCTTGAATCTGCAAACTTCCGACTCAGAGGCGAGAGCGCCACTCACTGAGTCATAGGATCCTCATAGGACCTCCACAGTATAGAAGGAGGCTATTCAGCCCATCGAGTCTGCACCAACAATCCCACCCTATCCCCAGACTCCCACATATTTACCCTGCTAATCCCCCTGACACTAACGGGCAATTTATCATGGCCAATCCACCTAACCCGCACATCTTTGGACTGTGGGAGGAAACTGGAGCACCCGGAGGAAATCCACGCAGACACGGGGAGAACGTGCAGACTCCGCACAGACAGTGACCCAAGCCGGGAATCGAACCCGGGTCCCTGGCGTTGTGAGGCAGCAGTGTTAACCACTGTGCCGCCGTGCTACCCTACGTAATCATAATGAGGAAAAGGCCAGATGAATTTCGGATTCAATATGAGCTGGAATGAGGAGATGATGGAGATTAGCAAGTTCAGGGGTAATGGAGGAACATAACTTGCTGCAAAATACTGACCTAGGGGCAGTACAGTGGTTAGCACTGCTACCTCACAGTGCCAGGGACCCAGGTTCAATTCCGGCCTCGGGTGACTGTCTGTCTGGAGTCTGCACGTTCTCCCCGTGTCTGCGTGGGTTTCCTTCGGGTGCCCCGGTTTCCTCCCACACTAAGATGTGCGGGTTAGGTGGATTGGCCATGCTAAATTACCCCTTAGTGTCCAAAGATGTGCAGGCTGGGTGGATTGGCCATGCTGAATTGCCCTTAAGTGTCCAAAGATGTGCTGGTTAAGTGGATTGGCCATGCTAAATTGCCCCTTAGTGTCCAAAGATGTTCAGGTTAGGTTGATTGGCCATGCTAAATTGCCCTTAAGTGTCCAAAGATGTGCAGGTTAGGTGGATTGGCCATGCTAAATTGTCCCTTATTGTCCAAAGATGTGCAGGTTAGGTGGATTGGCCATGCTAAATTGCTCCTTCGTGTCCAAAGATGTGCAGGTTGGGCGGATTGGCCATGCTAAATTGGCCCTTAGTGTCCCAAATTGAGCAGGTGAGGGGAATTAGTTGGGTACATGCGTAGGATTACAGGGATAGGGTGGGTGGTGGGCCTGGGAAGATGCTCTGTCGGAGAGTCGGTGCAGACTCAATGACCTCCTTCTGCACGACAGTGATTCTATGATTCTATGGACTGGAATCGAAGAAGTCTGCACATTGAAGAAGAATCGACAGAAAATTAGGGGCAAAAATGGGAGATAAATAATATTCATGATCAAACTCGTAATCGGAAGTAACATCTGTGAATAGTTCCAGATCGTTGTGAGGCTTCTCCATGTAAGAAGTCTCACAACACCAGGTTAAAGTCCAACAGGTTTATTTGGTAGCAAATACCATAAGGTTTCTCCATGACAGGCAGGAGCAAGTCTGCTGCGATCGTCAAGTCAATCAGCCCAGGAACAACAACATTTAATCACCACACACACTATCCCAATTTCACAGGGGAACCCTCTCTCCAGCAATAAGTACAGGTTAATGACCGCGATGAGGTGTTGTAAAAAAGCTGTCAGTCATTGTTACATTCTAATGTTTGCACACATCTCACAGGCTTATAAAATTAAGCCCATTAGGAAAACTAAAACAATAGGGTCAATGATCTGAGGCCTTCACTCTTCTACTAAACATATGTTACCTTACAACATCTTGTATTGGGTTACTGCAGGAATGTCTAAGTGTCTTCAGGAATCTCTTGAGAGTTCTTACCTGGTAGCAGATATCAGACAACGGGTATAAGCTGGAATCCTGCTTTTTCATTTGTTCCATTTTCACCACTGGTGCCAGTCACCCTCCCTTACCCCAGCCAAGTCATTCATTCAGGGCGGCACGGTGGCACAGTGGTTAGCACTGCTGCCTCACAGCGCCAGGGACCTGGGCTCGATTCTCACCTTGGGTTCACTGTCTGTGTGGAGTTTGCATGTTCTCCCCGTGGCTGCGTGGGTTTCCTCCGGGTGCTCCGGTTTCCTCCCACGGTCCGAAAGATGTGTGGGCTAGGTGGATTGGCCGTGCTAAATTGACCTTGGTTTTGGGGGGATTATCAGGGTAAATATGTGGGGTTATGGGGAGTCGGTGCAGACTCGATGGGCCAAATGGCCTCCTCCTGCACTCTAAGGTTTCTATGATTCTATGACCCAGGGAAGGCAGTGGCGTAGTGGTATCATCACTGAACTTAGAATTCAGAAATCCAGGACAAGATCCAGGGACCCAGGTTCGAATCCCTCCACGGCAGATGGTGAAATTTGAGTTCAATAAAAATCTGGAATTGAAAGTCTACTGATGACCATGAAACCATTGTCGATTGTTGTAAGAACCCATCTGGTTCACTAATGTCCCTTTAGGGAAGGAAATCTGCCGTCCTTACCTGGTCTGGCCTACATGTGACTCCAGAGCCACAGCAATGTGGTTGACTCTCCAATGTCCTCCGGAATGGAGGGCAGTGAGGGGTGGGCAACAAATGCTGGCCTTGCCAGCCATGCTCATGTCCCATAAATGAATAAAGGAAAAAAACAGCAGCTATCCCTGCAGTTCCGCCCCTACCTGAAGACAGGTCTGGCCCACAGCGCCACAAACACCAACAAGGATAGAGAAAGGAAGCAGGTTCCAGATCCATGTTGAACCCCATGCTGTTGGCACCAATGATGCGGATCGGTGGGCTAACCCTTGAGGGTTCCTGATCGTTATGGTTCAGTTCAGTTGGCCTACGAGAGAGTGCAGAGAAGGTTCACCAGGTTGATACCAGAGATGAGGGGTGTTGATTATGAGGAGAGACTGAGCAGATTGGGTTTGTACTCGTTGGAATTTAGAAGGCTGAGGGGGGATCTTATAGAGACCTATAAGATAATGAAGGGGCTGGATAGGGTAGAGGTGGAGAGATTCTTTCCACTTAGAAAGGAAGCTAGAACTAGCGGGCACAGCCCCATAAAGGGGGGTCAGTTTAGGACAGAGTTGAGGAGGAACTTCTTCTCTCAGAGGGTGGTGAATCTCTGGAATTCTCTGCCCACTGAAGTGGTGGAGGCTACCTCGTTGAATATGTTTAAATCACGGATAGATGGATTCCTGATTGGTAAGGGAATTAGGGGTTATGGGGATCAGGCGGGTAAGTGGAACTGATCCACTTCATTGAATGTAATGAAATTGTCGGTTTTGCAGTTCCTGAATTTAAGGATTGGGATTTGATCTATGAATGAGGAACATTAAGAGGGATCTGCAAGATTGGGGGACAAAATACGTGGGGTTACGGGGTTAGGCTTTGACAAAGGGTCATCTGGACTCGAAACATCAGCTCTTTTCTCTCCTTACAGATGCTGCCAGACCTGCTGAGATTTTCCAGCGTTTTCTCTTTTGGTTATGGAATTAGGGCTTGGGTGGGAATGTTGATGGTGCAGAATCAATGGGCTGAATGGCCTCTTGGGATTCTACGATATCATTAATTAAATGTGGCAGTCAATTTGCACACGGCAAGCTCTCACAAATGAGATAAAAGACTAGACAAGTTTTAGTAATACTGGTTGAGAATTGGGCTACACGGTGGCACAGTGGTTAGCACTGCTGCCTCACAGCGCCAGGGACCCGGGTTCGATTCCCGCCTTGGGTCACTGTCTGTGCGGAGTTTGCACGTTCTCCCCGTGTCTGCGTGGGTTTCCGCCGGGTGCTCCAGCTTCCTCCCACACTCCAAAGATGTGCGGGTTAGGTTGATTGGCCATGTCAAATTGCCCCTTAGTGTCAGGGGGATGAGCAGGGCAAATATATGGGGTTACGGGGATCAGGCCTGGGTGGGATTGTTGTCGGTGCAGGCTTGATGGGCCGAATGGCCTCCTTCTGCACGTTAGGGATTCTATGATTGTATTGACAAAGGATGCTGGCTCAAATTTTACTGTTCTTTGACCAAGTGAATTAGGAGATCTCTGATCAGTTAAATGATCTCAGCCAAGATGACAGTAGGAATAATGACAATTAGCATCAATGTCATTGAAATAAGGAGGACTGGCTATTGTTGAAAAGTACACAGAGGTCAGAGCACAGGGTACGTACGGCACACCATTTTGTTCATCACGGTGGATCCGGAATGGATACAAAAGAAAACCTACCTTCCAAACCCACGACCACTTCCATCTAGAAGGACAAGGGCAGCAGATACATGGGAACACCACCACCTGCAAGGTACCCTCCAAGCCACTCACCATCCTGGCTTGGAAATATATCGGCCGTTCCTTCGCAGTCGCTGGGTCAAAATCCTGGAATTCCCTCCCTAACGGTATTGTGGGTCAACCCACAGCACATGGACTGCAGCGATTCAAGAAGGCAGCTCACCTTCTCAGGGGCAACTAGGGATGGGCAATAAATGATGGCCAGCCAGTGATGCTGGCCCCAAGCATGAATAAAGAAAAAACACAGGAACGAGTGGAAAATCTTGGAAGAAGGCAGTTGCAATGAATCTCAAAAGCACAAAGTTGTGCAGATGAGTTGCACCCAGAATACAAACCAGCCAGGAAAATGGGATGCATTCACACAACAGCTTGCAGCAACATTGCACACTGAACATGGAAAAAATACCCCAAGGCACTTCACAGAAACAGAAGGAAAATGAAACGTCAAGTCAAGAAAGGGGAAAATAGCAGCTTAAAGTAGTTTATTTATTAGTCACAAGTAAGCTTACGTTAACACTGCAATGAAGTTACTGTGAAAATCCCCTCATTGCCTCACTCCGGCGCCTGTTCGGGTACACTGAGGGAGAATTTAGCACGGCCAATGCACCCAACCTGCACATCTTTGGGAAGAAACCGGAGTACCCGGACACGCAGACACGGGGAGAATGTGCAAACTCCACACAGACAGTGACCCAAGCCGGGAATCGAACCCGGGTCCCTGGCGCTGTGAGGCAGCAGTGCTAACCACTGTGCTACCATGCTTGGCGAAAGAAGTGGGTTTTATGGAGGAGGATATTAAAAGGAGCAGAGGAATTTCTTGATGCAACTCCAGAACACGTGGCCAAAGACACAGCCACCAATGGCAGAGCAAAGCAAAGGAGGGTAGCACAAATGGCGGAAGTCAGAGTAAAGGAGACTGTTATAAATGCATTTAAGGCAAAGCTAGATGAGGAAAAAAAGGGGTAGGTGATAGAATGAGGCTCTTGTGGGGCATAAACATTAGCTTGGGCTGAATGGCCTCTATTGTTAGAAGTTTGGAAGTTAACGATGTCAATAGTGACCTTGAGATACAAACAAAATAATAGACAATAACAAGAATAGCAAGCATCTAGAGGAATAGTGCAGTGCGATTTGCCTAGTAACAAGATTAGCAGGCGTCTAGAGAAATCGAAGTGTGAATTGCCATATCAGAAACATTGTTTCTCAGAGATCAGTGGGGGTTATATCAAATTGATAACTTCTAAAGGCAGGGAATGTGAGAGATAGATGGCAGGATCTTCCGGCCGCGTTCGCCCGAAAGCCGGAAAATCCCGCCCGAGGTCAATGGACCTTTTGCATGGTCCGTGTCCCGTCCGCTGCGACTCCTGTGGCAGGCTGGACGGGAAAATTCCGCCCAGTCTAATCTACAGGGTGGATATCAAAGTGACTGAACGGTATAACCACCTTCAGTGGGGAAGGAGGCTGACTTTTCATCTAACAGCCAGACACACCAAAATCTTCAGAGAGGCCAGTTCCGTCTTTGATCAGAGCCACGGAGGCTTGTTCCTTCTGACATTTAGAGCTACGGTAGTTTGTAGCAATTCTCCTCTAAAAGGCACAGTTTTTGTACCTTCGTGGAACAGGCAAAAGATATTTTCTCAGACCTAGCCATCTAAGCTGTATTGTGGGGTAACTATGAACTGGATTTGACTGATAGAGTTACTAAGGTGGATGTGGTTTGGGAAAAGAGGTGTCTCAGTGAGTTCAGGGAATGTGGTAAATTGTGGGAACAAGAGGCAGCTTCAGGTAAAACGTTTAGTTATTAACACACTTAAAGTGTCATTGTGTATATTAGTCTTTGTTGTGTGTTTCTCTTTTACCTTAATAAATACTCTTTATTAATTGTTTACACAACTCCACACTGGGTTGTATGTTGTTCCTCACAATTTACCAAACAAATATACACCACTAAGAACCAGTGTTTCAAGTTACCCATCAGGGTTTTGAGACAATCTTGCAATTAACATCAGGGTGTTTCTTGACACTACGCTGCAGTGTTCTATGTGACTGTGTGTTTGATAGGGCTGGGAGTGATAGACCATTCAGGATTTAGGCAAAAGAATACAAATTAATAAAGAGACAGTTTTAAAAATGGAGGGTATTGGACCCATAGAATCCCTACAGTGCAGAAGGGGGTCATTCAGCCCTTCAAGTTTGCACCGACCCTCTGAAAGAGTGTCTTATTCAGGCTTTCCCCCACTGCCCTAACCCCATAATCCTGTGCATTTAGCATGGCTAATTCCTCTCACCTACAAATCTTTGGACACTAAAGAGCAATTTAGCATGGCCGATCCACCCAACCTACACATCTTTGGACACTAAGGGGAAACTTAGCATGGACAATCCATCTAACCTACATATCTTTGGAAACTGAGGGGCAATTTAGCATGGCTGATCCATCCAACCTACACATCTTTGGACACTAAGGGGCAACTTAGCATGTCCAATCCACCTAACCTACACATCTTTAGACACAAGGGCGGCATGGACAAGTTGGGCCAAAGGGCCTGTTTCCATGCTGTAAACCTCTATGATTCTATGACTAAGGGGCAATTTAGCATGGCCAATCCACCTAACCTACACATCCTTGGACACCAAGGGGCAATTTAGCATGGCCAATCCACCTAACCTGCACATCTTTGGACACCAAGAGCTAATTTAGCATGGCCAATCCACCTAGCCTACACATCTTTAGACTATGGGAGGAAACTAGAGCACCTGGAGGAAACCCGCACAGACATGGGGAGAACGTGCCTCACAGACAGTGACCCAAGGCTGGAATTGAACCCAGGACACTGGCGCCAACAGCTTCCCTGGTGCTAACCACCGTGCTGCCCCTAATCTGATTAGTTTTAAACAACAAGTAATGGAAAGACAGCATAATTGAAAATTAGTCAAAACTAAATTCAGAACAGATAAAACTTTACTCAAGTGATAAGTGCTTGGCAAAATCTAGCAAACAAGGCAAGGACATTGGGATTATTCATTACAAAGTGTCTCCAGGAATGTTAACACACTGAGGATGAGGTTTGATGAGTCATCTCGCCTTTTGTCCCATTACCTCAAGTGAGAAACTTGCTGATCTGCCAACTGAGGATCAGAGGCAAAACACTCAAATTACAATGGAGGCTGCGATAAGAATTTAGAATACTGGAATGGAATAGGCCGATGCTCTCTGGAAATTAGATGTGTGATCTGATTCCAAATGTGTAAAATTGTCAGAGGGCTTACACAGGATGAGTGTTGAGAGGCTTATTTTCTGTGTCTTGAGAGTGCAGAACTGGAGGATCATGTGGTGGCATGGTGGTTAGCACTACTGCCTCTCAGCGCTAGGGACCTGGGTTCAATCCCAGACTTGGGCAACCGTGTAGAGTTTGCACGTTCTCCCCGTGTCTGCGTGTGTTTCGTTCCCACAGTCCAAAAATGCGCAGATTGGGTGGTTTGGTCACGCTAAATTTTCTCTTAGTGTCCCAAGACTGGAAGGTTAGGTGGATTAGTGGGATAAATATGTGGGAGATAGAGCCTGGGTAGGATGCTCTGTTGGAGGTTCGATGGGCCAAATGGCCTCCTTCTCTCCCATAGGGATTCTATGATGACAAGGGGGTGACCGCTTAGGAGAAATACCTTCACTCAGAGGTATCTACTGAATTTTCCATTGTGAATCTATTGAATTTGAGTGTTGTGGATGCTGAGATTTATGACTGAGATTAAATTGGCCTTGAAGGGAATAAAAAAATGTGGTGATAGTGTGGGGAAGTAAACTTGTGGTGGACCAGTTACGATAATACCGATTGCTGGAGCAGACTTGAGGGATAGCATGGCCTGATGCTCTTATGGAGATTTCACTTTCAACTGGCTGTTCCCCAGTGTAATTCTAACCTCCGCAAAACATGCCCTCTGTTGCTCTAGTCTAACATTTCCATTTTACGGTGCAACTATTCTTTATTGTCTTGCTACGTTGGCCTGAGGGTCTTAAATCTGAAATGGTGACTGTTTCTCCCCCGATTTTGACCAGAGTAATTCTAGCTCTTGGTGCTTTTGGCTAGTCGAGATTAGCCCATTTTATATGGGTTGACATCCGCAGAGAGCTAAGTGGAGACTGAACAAACTAATTCACTTAGCACTATTACTCATTAGAGAGACAAGGCTTTTATCTCACCAGTGCTGATTGAATTAAACCCAGATGATCCCAGATTAAAAAGTCGGTGTTCCAAAACATTGCGTCACTCCAGTTGCCTTTATACTATCCCACTGTTCCATCCCAGCACGAGTCCTGCACAGTTTTTGATTTGATTTGTCACAAGGATTAACATAGTGAAAAGTATTGTTTCTTGCGCACTATACAAAGCATACCGTTCATAGAGAAGGAAACAAGAGAGTGCGAATGTACTGTTAACAGTCATAGCTAGGGTGTAGAGAAAGATCAACTTAATGCAAGGTAAGTCCATTCAAAAGTCTGACAGCAGCAGGGAAGATGTTGTTCTTGTGTCGGTTGGTACGTGACCTCAGACTTTTGTATCTTTTTCCCGAAGGAAGAAGGTGGAAGAGAGAATGTCCGGGGGGGGGGTCCTTAATTATGCTGGCTGCTTTGCCGAGGCAGCGGGAAGTGTAGACAGAGTCAATGGATGGGAGGCTGGTTTGCGCAATGGATTGGGCTACATTCACGACCTTTTGTCGTTCCTTGCACTCTTGGGCAGAGCTGGAGCCATACCAAGCTGTGATACAGCCAGAAAGGATGCTTTCAAGCTCCAACGCCAGAATCTCCACATCATCACTGTTTTACATTCCAGTGATCAGGAGCAATTTAAGTTCCAATCCCCAGGGACGCTGTAGCCAACCATTAAGTTTATTTAGAAGTCACAAGTAAGGCTTACATTAACAATGCAATGAAGTTACTATTGCCACCCTCCGGCGCCTGTTCGGGTCAATGCACCTGAGCAGCATGTCTTTCAGACTGGGGGAGGAAACCGGAGCACCCGGAGGAAACCCACGCAGACACGGGGAGAACGTGCAGTCTCCACACAGACAGTGACCCAAGCCGGGAGACCGGGTCCCTGGCACTGAGGCAGCAGTGCTAACCACTGTGCCGCCGTGCTGCAAGTGCTCCCACGATGAAATCTGCCAACATAAAACAGAGCCCAGGAAACAGATTTGGGTCCATACGATCCATCTGGCTTCATGCAGCGTGATTTTTTTTTTCTGGAAAAGGTGCTGCTTTTGTTCATCTGATCACATTTAAACCAAAGGGGAAAAAAAACAACTTCAGTTTCAACAATCTTTATTTATTTTAATTAATTCAGTTCACATACCCTACCCTGGCTAAAAGGCTGCATTATTTCAAGAGACAACTTAAAACTTCTCATCAGAACTCACTACACAGACGGCAAACTGGGAAAAAAAATACTATACAATGTAAAATATCCTGATAGTGCACAGTGAATCTAAAACAAAATTCAGTTTGAGGGCTAAGGACAATAAAGTTAATGCTTAAATCTGGAAGATCAGACTCTCAAAACATGTCAGTTACTAGTGATTACAGATTCCTTGATTGCTACAGTATTAGTAGTCATTTTTGTACAATTTAATCTCTACTAATTATACAGGGTTTCAGGTACACCCATCGAGTGTGCACTTTCGTGCGACTAACCCCAGCAGTTCAGACTGTAAGATGTGCTTTAGATTTACTTGATATATACAAAAGAAGGAGTCCCGTGTCATAGACGCGGCCTCTATGAATAGATTCTGAGGGGTGAAAACGACATAATTTCGGGGATTGGGGAGGGGGGGTGGGGGAAGGAAGAGGGAAACAGAACGGAGCACTCAGGAAACAGATTATGCATAGGTTCCTCCAGGGATGAGAGGTTCATAGGCAAGATCACCGCTCCTCCTGCACAGCACAACGAAGGCACACAGCATGCCCAGCAACTAGAGGACAAAGAAAGAACAGTAAATATTACAGGGATGACCCAAAAACTTAAAAAGCACCTTCTGCTTAACGGTCACTCAAACGCTTGGTGGTCATCACGACCTTGCCTTCCATTATAGTGGTCTGCTGCTTAATTGGGCACAGCAAGAAGCCTCACAACTTCTATTACACAGATGGCAAACTGGAAAAAAAATACTATGCAATGCGAGTAGGTGAGTCACCTGATGAAGGAGCAGCGCTCCAAAAGCTCGTGCCACCAAATAAACCTGTTGGACTTCAACCTGGTGTTGAGAGACTTCTTACTGCGCCCACCCCAGTCCAACGCCAGCATCTCCACATCATGGCTGCTTAAATGAGTATACAATCACACCCCTCCCACCTCCAGCACTCCAACACAAACCCCTCCCAAAATTAAAATAAAAATCAGGTCATTTCCATAAAATGACAAGAGCAAGGTGAACAAAACCAAATTACACGGCTTAATTTCATGTCCGGCTAAATAAGATCGCAAGGAATAGGTTAGGAAGGCCATTCGACCCAAGCTAAAGTCCATCCATTGAAACATCTAACTAGTTCTAGAGAAACAGCAGCATTCTCTCCTCTAAACTGCCCATTCCTCACTACAATAACGATCATTCAGTGCGAAGAGTCTCCCATTCAAACAGGGCTTAAATTTGCCTTTTAGCATTATTGACATTACATCCAATGTAAACGTCCCGGCTTGGGCCAGAATGCTTCTTGCCCGTATCAGCAAAGCCCAAGGGACTGGGCTGACGTTAGCTGGTGATACAATCATCTGTCGACTGTGATTTCCACTCCATCTGACGAAGCAGCAGTGCTCCGAAAGCTAATGGCTTTTGCTACCAAATAAACCTGTTGGACTTTAACCTGGTGTTGTTAAAACTCTTACTGTGACTACACATACAACAGGCACTTGTCCAGCATGAGAACACTTGCGGAAAATGGAAAACAAAACATTTCAAAAAAGTGCTTTTAATAAAAATTAAAAACACTTGGATTAATATCAGATAAAAGGCATGCTTTAAGCAATGAGCCTTATTTGCATTTATGGAGTTTCCCTTCAATTTTTGCAACTCTGCACACAGTTTGGAGAGCTCATTATCAAGCAGCTTAATGCAACAGAACAGGATTTCCAAGTGTTAAATAAATTATAAGCAGCACACAGGAGAGTGTTCACCAGCAGAATGTAATGAATAGCGTCGGCTACTAAATAGGCAGCGGTTACAATGTACAACTGGGCTCATTATGCACTGAACAGGATGATGGCCAATAGAAAGTGGCATTTGCATGTTCTTCACCTTTTATTCCAACCTGCAGAAGGCAAATTATGAAATTGTGGAAAGGCTATTCAACCAATCTCTTGCTTTGAGAGGATCGCATTGAGTTTGCAACACTCTGCACAACCATAAAATATCGGTATGTCCAAAAATATAATGTAACCCCAAAGTTTGGCTTGAAAAAAGTTCACTTTAAAAATCCAACTACAGCAACAACTTGCATTTATATAACACCTTTATTATAGGGCAACGTCCCGAGGCACTTCACGAAAACATTAATAAAATTAAACATCAAGCACAAAGGGACCAAAAACTCGCTTCAAGAGGTTTTAAGGCAGGCCTTAAAAGGGGAGAGCGTTGTACTGAGGAGGCGCGGTCTCGAGGGAGAATTTCCCGAGCTTGGGGCCTTGACTGCTAAATGAGATTTTACAAACAGGAATGAAGTTCTAATCATGTTTTGTCTTTGTCTTCCAAACTGAGGGGGCGGGTGAAAATGAGAGAAAAGAAAAAAATCAAAAAAGGACAGAAAGGGTGGTAATCAGGAGGAGATGGACACCTGGTGTCTATGAACCTGCATCAAAAAAAATGAAAGCAAATTCAGAATATTTGAGAAAAATCAAGAGTATTAATTAAAAACAAAGAACAAAGAGAATTACAGCACAGGAACAGGCCCTTCGGCCCTCCAAGCCTGCACTGACCATGCTGCCCGACTGAACTAAAACCCCCTACCCTTCCGGGGACCGTATCCCTCTATTCCCATCCTATTCATGTATTTGTCAAGAAGGACCTTAAAAGTCACTATCGTATCTGCTTCCACTACCTCCCCCGGCAGCGAGTTCCAGGCATCCACCACCCTGTGTAAAAAAACTTGCCTCGTACATCTCCTTTAAACCTTGCCCCTCGCACCTTCAACTGATGCCCCCTAGTAATTGACTCTTCCACCCTGGGGAAAAAGCTTCTGACTATCCACTCTGTCCATGCCTCTCATAATCTTGTAGACTTCTATCAGGTCGCCCCTCAACCTCCGTCGTTCCAGTGAAAACAAACCAAGTTTCTCCAACCTCTCCTCATAGCTAATGCCCTCCATACCAGGCAACATCTTGGTAAATCTTTTCTGTACCCTCTCCAAAGCCTTCTGGTAGTGTGGCGAACAGAATTGAACACTATATTCCAAGTGCGGCCTAACTAAGGTTCCATAAAGCTGCAACATGACTTGCCAATTTTTAAACTCAATGCCCCGGCCGATGGAGGCTAGGCTTCTTGACTACCTTCTCCACTTTCAGTGACCTGTGTACCTGTACACCCAGATCCCTCTGCCGATCAGTACTCTTAAAAGGAGACATTCAATACATCATTAAGCATATTTGATTGTTGGCTTTATGTTGATCAGTGCAGATCATGCCATGTCAAGGGAAAGGCAGCAAGGGCTGGGCTGCAATGCAAAGCAACACCACAAATTGCTCCTTGATAACATCCAGGGCATCACTAAGCTGGCCATTCGCCCTCTGGCTCGCCGCAGGGGCATCAAGTGCATTTCCAGGCTGATCCACGAAGAGGTCCACGGGGTCCTCAAGGTTTTCCTGGAAAACATCATCAGGAACTCTATGGTGATGGCCATGGATTGGTTGTATGCCCTGAAGTGTCCTGTACGGCTTCGGTGGTTGAAGATAGGATCATAGAATCCTACATTGCAGAAGGAGGCCATTTGGCCCAACGAGTTTGCATTGACCACAATCCCACCCAGGCCCTATCCCTGTAACCCCACTTATCTACCCTACAAATCCCCCTGACACTAAGGGGCAATTCAGCGTAGCCAATTAACCTAACCTGCTCATCTTTGGACTGTGGGAGGAAACCGGAGCACCCGGAGGAAACCCAAGCAGACACGGGGGAGAACGTGTAGACTCCACACAGACAGTGACCCGAGGCCGGAATTGAACCCGGGTCCCTGGCGCTGTGAGGCAACAGTGCTAACCACTGTGCCACCGTGCCGTCCATTAGCAAAACCACTAGTTATCTAGGCTTGAGGGCAGCCTGGAGTTATAAGAATTGCTGTCTGCCTTGCTTTTGTCTACACCAAAAACTGATTTTTAGTCGTCTCCGGTCACTGAAGTTGGGACACAAAGGATGTTTCAACTGAGGTTTGAGGAGATCTTTAGACCCAATTTGCACTTTACAAATTAGCAATCTAGCTTGGAAGATGCAAGTCTGAGCTCCTAGAATTTCCACATGAGAACTCGGGATTTGGAATCACTTGAAATCCTTCAAATGAATCAGGACGACAAGAAACTTGCAACCTTTTCATTTGATCACAGGATTCGCTGAGGTTTAAAGTTTAGTTATTAGTCACAAGTGAGACTTAACACTAACACTGCAATGAAATTACTGTGAAATTCCCCTAGTCGCCACACTCCGACGCCTGTTCAGGTACACAGAGAATTTAGCACGACCAATGCACCCTAACCGACACGTCTTTCAGACTGGGAGGAAACCGGAGCACCCGGAGGAAACCCATGCAGACACGGGGAGAACGTGCAAACTCCGCACAGACAGTGACCCAAGCCAGGAATCGAATCCGGGTCCCTGGCGCTGTGAGGCAGCAGTGCTAACCACTGTGCCACCCGTTTACATACATTCCAGGTTTTTTATACCACTATGGATTGTAAATATGCTTTCTATTATGCCCTCATTCCGTAAGCAAAATGGAAGGCTAGCCAAGCGAAGACTTTAAATGTTTGAGGAATCTTGTTTCCTGGCAATGTCCCGTTAACCTCATTACAGGATCATGCATCAAGCACATCGCCACGCTGACAGTTCACATCCTTACTGGCAGCAGCTGCTGCCGACATAACAGAGAGAATACAAAACCCATATAAAATTGAAAATGTATTAACTGCTGGGAGCGGATCAAAACTGTAATCGAATCGGTAGGTTCGGATAGCAGCTAACCTCTGATTCAGCTCGACTCAGGCAGCTGGCAAAGTAACACAAGAACTTCAGATTCCTGCCTTGTAATTATTTCTAGCCAACCAGGATTCGATATTTCAACGTCCAAGCAGACTATCATTAGATACGGTGGTCACAGCTCATCCCCTCAGTAATGCAGGGGCAACAGGAAATAATGCACTTGAATTAAAGGCTTAAAAATTTTTTAAAAAGGTTACAGATTTGAAAAATAATAAATGTCACTTGGTCTATCAATGGATCTCTACAAAACAGAATGGGTATTTTAAAGAGTCAATGCATGATTGAAATGGTAGTTTGGGGGGGTGGGGTGGGGTGGGGGTGGGGAAGGTGGAGTGGTGGGGTATGAGGTCAGGTTTACAATTAGTGCTGCCTAGCTTGGGGAAAGTTACATTCTGTTATGTGTAGAGGGAAAACCCACAAAAAGGCTTCAGTATGAAACCGTAGCTTAAAGGAGGGTCAACATCTTTACCTCGAGCCGACTTAACCACTCACTCTGAAAGTGTGAACACTTACCACAACTCGTCACAAGCAACTTTTTAAAGCCACGTGCCCATCTTTATAATCTGGTAAAAGGCTGTGCCAACCCAAAGTTTCTATTTTGGTCCAAATACATCAAAAAAATCAAAATGTTCTTTTTGATTTGATTTATTATTGTCACATGTATTAGTATACAGTGAAAAGTATTGTTCCTTGCGCGCTATACAGACAAAGCATACCATTCATAGAGAAGGAAAGGAGAGCGCGCAGAATGTAGTGTTACAGTCAGAGTTAGGGTGTAGAGAAAGATCAACTTAGTGTGAGGTAGGTCCATTCAGAAGTCTGATGGCAGCAGGGAAGAAGCTGTTCTTGAGTCGGTTGGCACGTGACCTCAGATTTTTGTATCTTTTTCCCGGCGGAAGAGAGAATGTCCTGTGTGTGTGGGGTCATTGATTATGCGAGCTGCTTTTTTGAGGCAGCGGGAGATGTAGACAGAGTCAATGGATGGGAGGCTGGTTTGCGTGATGGATTGGGCTACATTCACGACCTTTGTTATTTACAGTCCATTTCTCTCCATTGTCCCCACTTTCCTGAGGAGGAGAAATCCTTCTACAAGTTGTTTCTGCACATTAAA
Source organism: Mustelus asterias (assembly GCF_964213995.1). NCBI lineage: Eukaryota > Metazoa > Chordata > Chondrichthyes > Carcharhiniformes > Triakidae > Mustelus > Mustelus asterias. The sequence goes on along the minus strand of NC_135829.1, from coordinate 6,213,234 downwards.
AATACCAGCAGTTTCTCTGTCATGTCCCTGAATTTCCTATGGTTGAAACCATATACTTGATGGTTTGAGTTATCAGAAGCTGGATAGACTGGGACTATTTTCCCTGGAGCATAGGAGGCTTAGGGGTGATCTTATAGAGGTCTATAAAATAATGAGGGACATAGATAAGGTAGATAGTCAATATCTTTTCCCAAAGGTAGGGGAGTCTAAAACTAGAGGGCATAGGTTTAAGGTGAGCGGGGGGAGATACAAAAGGGTCCAGAGGGGCAATCTTTTCACACAGAGGGTGATGAATGTCTGAATCGAACTGCCAGAGGCAGTAGTAGAAGTGGGTACAGTTTTGTTTTGTAAAATACATTTAGACAGTTACATAGGTAAGATGGGTATGGAGGGATATGGCCAAATGCAGGCAATTGGGATTAGTTTAGTGGTAAAAACTGGGCAGCATGGACAGGTTGGGCTGAAGGGTCTGTTTCCATGTAGTAAACTTCTGTGCCTCTATGCTGAATGTTGTGGTGCGGGCAAAAATCACCAAATGCAAATCTCTGAACTCCATCTCTGACATAAGTGGAAAATTGTTAAATTCAAAGGCAACTCAATTTAATAAAAAGTAATCCTAACTTCTACTTGTGACCACTTGAGGGTCTCACTGCCTTCCACAAGACTGTAATCCCACACGACACCACCATTTGTGGGGGATAAGCAATAGCGTGGAAATCAAAGACAATTTGTAGACACTTTTCATCCCATCAAAGATGCTGGGTACGGCAGCAAAACACACGGAATACACAAGCAAGGAAGTAATAATCCAGTTATAAAATAAGGTTGGAGCCCCATAAGCTCATAAGATATAGGAGCAGAATTAGGCCATTCGGCCCATCGAGTCCGCTCCGCCATTCGATCATGGCTGATATGCTCCTCATCCCCATTTTCCTGCCTTCTCCCCATAACCCTTCAACCCCATTACCAATTAAAAATCTGTCTAACTCCTCCTTAAGTTTACTCACTGTCCCAGCATCCACCGCACTTTGGGGGAGCGAATTCCACAGATTCACAACCTTTTGGGAGAAGTAGTTTCTCCTGTTTTAAATTTGCTAACCCTTATCCTAAGACTATGGCTTCTTGTCAATGGGAAGAGTAAGCTCGCCTTGGAGAAAATCCAGTAACAACTCACCTGCATAACAGCTGACATGAAGACAAACAGAATAAATTGATATATGCTTCGACTAGCAGTTTAAAAGACTGACGTGACTTAAGGGTTGAAAATAATGAATTGATGGAAAGACAGGGTCTAACTCTTTATTCCATCAGTGGAATTGAGCAGGGAGAGATATTAGAATGCAAATTAAGCCAGTTAAAAGTATATTCAAAAAGAAAATGGAGAAGCTCAGTCAATGGAGGGGTTTATATTTGGGAAGCAAAGGCATGAAAATATCTGAAGGGCAGAGATGAAGAGGAGGCAAGGCTATTAAAATGGCAGAGCAGGCTCCAATAAACGGCTCACTCACAGTTCCTTAGGACCCTTCTACTTCAGGCGGCATAGTGGTTAGCACTGCTGTCTCACAGCACCAGGGACCCGGGTTCGATTCCCAGCTTGGGTCACTCTGTGTTCAATCTGCACTTTCTCCCTGTGTCTGCACGGGTTTCCTCCGGGTGCTCCGGTTTCCTCCCACACTCCAAAGATGTGCAGGTTAGGTTGCCCCTTAGCGTCGGGGGACTAGCTGGGGCAAATGCATGGAGTTACGGGGATAGGGACTGGGTGGGATTGTTGTCGGTGCAGACTCGATGGGCCAAATGGCCTCTTTCTGCACTGTAGGGATTCAATGTGCTGGTGAAGATAAAATTTAAAACTCCAAGGCTTTTCATAAACAAGCTCCTACTGAACTTTCTTCCCCTCACCACCCCCACCCAAGCTCAGTGCATTTGCATTACAAGCATGTTTATGCTTTCTAATGAAGTCTTATCTCCATTTCCACATTAAAACGAGCAAAGCCATTGAAAATGTTCACATCAAATGGCTCGCTACTCGAGCGTAACGCCTGAACAGAACTCTTTTCCCCCCACTTGGAACAGCTAAAATATAAAACCATTCTATTCATTTGACCTGCTTATTGCGCCACACAAACGGTCCCTCAAACCTCCATCTATTTTTGTTAACGTTTTCCCAACAGGTCCCGCACAATGCAGGCCAACATTGAGTTTCAGTAAGTATTTCAATTCGCAGTTTCAAGCATAATGGAAAGGGCAAGTAATTGACTGCGGTGACACCGCGAGCAATGGCACATATATTCAGAAAATACTCAATGCCATGTCGCTGGACAATTCCTTTTGTTCCTGACCAGGTCAGGAGACAACACACAAATCATGGTGCTGGGTCAGAAAGCTGGAAGATCCTGGTTGCAAACAAAGCACATTTCTCGAAGCTGCAATACTTGTTGCTTTCACTGTCATTGCAAGGAGAAAGGGTATCAAACCCCATGTACCCGGTGCACAGGAGGTAATGGCAATAACTCGCCTGAAGAAGGGGCAGCGCTCCAAAAGCTCGTGATTCCAAATAAACCTGTTGGACTTTAATCTGGTGTTGTGAGACTTCTTACTGTGCCCACCCCAGTCCAACACCAACATCTCCACATCATGGCTACCGTTGACTATGGAATAGTGTAGGTTAGATGGGCTTTAGACTGGTTTCACAGGTCGGTGCAACATCGAGGGCCGAAGGGCCTGTACTGCGTTGTAATGTTCTATGTCATCGCAAATCGCTCAAAGTGGAGAGGACCTCCAAGGAGATCACGCATGTCGACACAGACATCTCTCACCTGAAGGAGCAGCGCTCCGAAAGCTCGTGATTCCAAATAAACCTGTTGGACTTTAACCTGGTGTTGTGAGACTTCTTACAATGGCAATAAAGGCAAGTGGTGCTGGAAATATTCAGCAGGCTAGGTAGCATCTGTGATGTTAATGTTTCAGATCAATGACCTTTCATCAGTACCTGAAGTGGATCAGTTTCTCTCTACAGATGCTGTCTGACCTGCTGACTATTTCCAGCATTTTGTTTTTACTCAAGATTCCCAGTATCTACAGTAATTTGGTTTTTTTCCCCCAATAAGGGTGCTGAAAGGTAGCACCACATGCATTATTGGGCCTGCAAAGTATGTAGATCAGGATCAATAGATTACATACTGCAGTAAACTTGGCAAGTTCACCAATCACAAGTCTCAAGCCTTCATTTTGTAAGCATCTCTCCCAGTACTCCAACAGAAAAACATGTGGGGCGGCACAGTGGCTAGCATTACTGCCTCAGCGCCAGGGACCCGGGTTCAATTCCGGCCTCTGGTCACTGTCTGTGTGAAGTTTGTATGTTCTCCCCATGTCTGCATGGTGCTCCGGTTTCCTCCCACAGTCCAAAGATGTGGTTAGGTTGATTGGCCATGCTAAATTGACCCTAGTGTCAGGGGGATTAGCAGGGTAAACGTGGGGGGTTACGGGAATAGGACCTGGGTGGGACTGTAGTTGGTACAGACTCGCTGGGCCGAATGGCCTCCTTCTGTACTGTAGGGATTCTATGACACTTTAATTTTTTTTTAAATTACATGAACTGCTTGAGCCTACAAATAGGACTGCCTTGGAGATGAGATTTTTGAGATCCTGGAGACTATTTGAAGAGTAAGCAGTTCTCGGAGGGCTCTGGTCACCATTCCTGCCTCAGCTAATGCCACAAGAAAGAAAGATTATCTAATCATCCATGGTTTCCCAGAATTTACTATGTGGAAACTGATGACAAAGGCCTGAAACATTCAAAAATCAAGTTGTTTTCTGAGGTGCATGCTGAAACCTTGAAGACACAAAGGTACGAATGAATGCAATTCCTTTCTCCTTAAAGTTTGGATAAATCTGCAAGTAAAAGTCACAAAAGGAGATTCCTCTGCAAGAGAGGAAAAACAAAAAGAGTTGGGAGATCGTAGGGGGGAAGGTGGTGAAAAGCTACAAAGCCACCCGAGGGAATTTCCAATTGTTCCACACTGAGTTATTCAGCAGTCTAAGGGTTGGTCACACAACACAAATCAAACTGGTAAATAACGTGGAGTAGATTACAATGGGTAAAGGGATACCCTTTATGCCTTCTCGTCACAACCTTTCCCACACCCTGAATCAAGTTGCAAAGCATAAACTTTGCTGCGGGCCAGCTGCCCATCAGCAGAGCAGTCACTGGAACGAGACATTCAGCCTTTGAAGGCCATTGGAAAATTGACAAATTTACTGCTGCAGTTTTTGATGCTGATGGGTCAAAGTTCTGTGGTTTTGCAAAAACTTCAAGTAAATGAAGGTCAATCTTTACAGTTTCGGAAGAGAAACAAAAGGGGCAGCGCGATGTTGAATGGGGAGGTCGGCAACTTTTTGCAGCATGCAGCACATTTAAATCAGGAAAGTTTAGGTGGATTTCAGGATGAGCAAATGCAAATCAGTTTGTTGCATCTGGGATCAGAGTAAAGAGAGTAGCGTGGAACATAAACACCAGGAGTTAATTCATGGACAATGGACTTTGAGAATCCAAAATAGAACAATACCGATATAAAAGCAGCTTTACTGAGGTAGAGTGAACGCCATGCCAAAAAAACTCCTATAGGATTATTCATCTTCTCAGGATGTTCCCAAGCCCTCCACAACAGAACTATAGAATACCTCCAGGGTAGGAGGATGCCATTCAGCCCATTGAGTCTGCACTGACTCTCCGAAAGTGCATCTTACCCAGGCCACCTGCTCTATCCCCATAACCCTAAGTAGTTACCATGGATAATCCACCTAACCTGTACATCTTTGGACTGTGGGCGGAAACCCATGCAGACACGGGGAGAATGAGCAAACACCACACAGTCACCTGAGGCCAAAATTGAACCCAGGTCCCTGGTGCTGTGAGGCAGCAGTGCTACCCACTGTGCCACCCAGAGTAAAATGTCCCACGAAACTTCACAGGAGCTTTACTCAAACAAAAATTGTTATTGTGTCACATAAGGAGGTATAGGATAGATGATCAGAGGTCGGTTTCAAGCAGTGTCAAAGGAGAAGAGGGAGTAGAGAGGTGAAGGAGTTTAGGAAGGGAGTTCAAAGGTTCAGGGCCTAAGCAGCTGAAAGCACAACCGCCAATGTTGACGTGATTAAAATTGGGGATGTGGAAGAGGCCAGAATTGGAGCAGTGCCGAGAACAGCAGATTGCAGGGTTGGAGGGAGGGATTTGAAAACAAGGGTGAGAATTCTAAAACTGCGAAGGTTGACATACCAGGAGCCAGTGTAGGTCGGTGAGCACAGGGGTGATGGATAAATGGGAATTGCCACAAGTTTTGGACGAGTTCAATGGATGGATGGATGGATGGAAGAGGGAGACTGACCAGTAGAACCAATTATTTCTGAAATGTAACTTAGCTGTAGACAATTGTGGCATATTGTGTAATGAAGCAAGAGTTTCAGGAACTGAAGATTTTGCAGAAACATGCAAAAGATGGGTTTACAATCCTGCAGAGTGAAGGAGCTGATTTCAGGTACATGAATGCAAGTAATCTATAAGTAGAGCATAACGTGCTTGTAGATGGATTTGAGTGTCATGCAGGGAGGTCCTTCTACGGAACAGGACTCAATTTCAGACAAGTCACTCCCGAATGAGTGGTCCAGATTAGCTTTATATAAGTTTTGCAAGCTAAAAAGCTTCTTAAGCAAAAGCCTTTTTGCAAACACCCAAGGAAGTAATTTCAACGCTTGGCTCTCTCAACACCACAAGACACCTGCAGAAAAAACACAAGCCTACAGCAGACCAGATAAAGAACAGGATCAAGCCAATTTCTTGAGCTCCCTTGATACCAGAGCAAACTATTTTTTCCCTCCTTTCCTGAGTATTCCAACTCTCACTGAAGTGTATTTTGACGGCAAGTAAAGCAACCCATGGATGAACCTAGATTGTGTACATTGCCACACATCATAACAGAGTGCCGTACACACTTTACTCAATGCCCAAAGGTGCATGTTTTTGGGAGTCACTAGGTAACATTCAGAAAGAAATTGGCTTTTTGGTTCCCTGGCCCAGGGACACAGGCACTCAAGAGGGCTATTTGAGCTTAACAAAACATGCACAGTGCAGGAGTCCCCAGAAAGCATCTTGCTGGAAAGAGAGAGACAGACACACTCTATGGCCATGAGTCTGAAAACACCTGATCTCAGAAGCTAAGCAGACTCAGAACCTGGTTAGTACTTGGATGGGTGACCTCCTGGGAATTGCCATATACTATTTACCATACACATAGACGATCTGGAGGAGGGGACCGAGTGTAGGGTAACAAAGTTTGCGGATGACACAAAGATGAGTGGGAAAGCAAATTGCGTGGAGGACACAGAGTCTGCAGAGAGATTTGGTTAGGCTAAGTGAGTGGGCAAGGGTCTGGCAGATGGAGTATAACGTTGGTAAGTGTGAGGTTATCCACTTTGGAAGGAATAATAGTAAAATGGACTATTATTTAAACGGTGAAAAATTACAACATGCTACTGTGCAGAGGGACCTGGGGGTCTTTGTGCATGAATCACAAAAACTCAGTTTGCAGGTGCAGCAGGTAATCAAGAAGGCAAATGGAATGTTGGTCTTTATAGCGAGAGGGATGGAGTATAAAAGCAGGGAGGTCATGCTGCAACTGTACAGGGTACTGGTGAGGCTGCACCTAGAGTACTGTGTACAATTTTGGTCCCCTTATTTAAGAAAGGATATATTAGCTTTGGAAGGGGTACAGAGAAGGTTCACCAGGTTGATTCCGGAGATGAGGGGGTTAGCTTATGAGGAGAGATTGAGTAGACTGGGCCTGTACTCATTGGAGTTTAGAAGGTTGAGGGGAGATCTTATAGAGACATAAGATAATGAAGGGGCTAGACAGGGTAGAAGCAGCGAGGTTATTTCCACTTACAATGGAAACAAGAACTAGGGGGCATAGCCTCAAAATACGGGGGAGTCAATTTAGAACAGAGTTGAGGAGGAACTTCTTCTCCCAGAGGGTAGTGAATCTTTGGAATTCTCTGCCCAATGAAGCAGTAGAGGCTACCTCGTTAAATGTGTTTAAGTCACAGATAGATAGATTTTTAACCATTAAGGGTATTAAGGGTTATGGGAGCAGGCGGGTAAGTGGAACTGAACCCACTATCAGATCTTATTGAATGGTGGAGCAGGCTTGAGGGGCTAAATAGCCTACTCCTGCTCCTATTTCTTAATAGCAGGTGCAGTAGACTTTGTGGGCGGCACAGTCGCATAGCAGTTAGCACTGCTGCCTTATAGCACCTGGGTTCAATTCCAGCCTCGGGTGACTATGTGTGGAGTCTGCACGTTCTCCCCGTGTCTGTGTGGGTTTCCCCCGGGTGCTCCGATTTCCCCCCACAGTCCAAAAGATGTGCTGGTTTGGTACTTTGGCCGTGGTAAATTCTCCCTCAGTGTACCTGAACAGGTGCCGGAGTGTGGCGACTAGGGGATTTTCACAGTAACTTCATTGCAGTGTTAATGTAACCGCTATTGTGACACTAATAAACTTTTAAAAAGAACACTGGTACAGGGATACTTTATTTTTTTTAAAATTCCCCATCAAAATCTTCTTGCAGCAAATTCTAGGCTGACTGAAGAGTGAGAAATCCCAAGTCTGCTGTCAATGATGGGCCAGCTGGAGTTTTACTGGGAGGTGCACAGCCTTGGGTAATTGGCTGGAAAAGGAGAGAATAAATCTTATAATTTACTTCTTCCATCACCCACTTCCGCCCACCACCCAAGAACCTGGCATCCTCACCAGCCAGTAACTGACTAAAGCATAGCCAACTAAGACAAGTTTGATTCACAGAGGACAAATGAACGGACATGGCATAACACCACGAATTGCTACAAATTGTAAAGCACCAGTGGTTATTGCTGTACTCGGAAATTGGAGGCAATAGAAACATGTTTACTCAGCAAGTCTGGTCCTGACATACCGCATGTACTATTATTGCAATGTGCTCTTCCAACAGACCGCATTTTAGGTTCAGGATATTCTGTGGGACATGACCCATAAATCTGGAGCGAAAAAGATAGGAACAGAGGGGGTTCCGGGGCAGAGCGCGCACTCACCAGCCTGCGGGCTTGCTGTCACTTTTAATTACAGTTCTAGTGCAGTTTGTACACTGGTAACCCACCCTCATCCCTTAAATCAAAAAGAATACCTTCAATTAGTTACTTGTACACTTATCACTGCCAGAAATATTTGCAATTCAAGAAAGACTATAGCAAATCAGCACACACAAATCTGCCAACTCTGACAGACTTATTAGAAGTAGTATCAAGGCTCACTCGCAATCATGAAACTGCTTTGAAATTTCTGGACTGTTCACAGCACAGGAGACCATTCAGCCCATTGTACCTGCACCACTCTCCGAATGAGCAACGCACCGACTGCCATTCCCTACCACCCTCCTCCCCATAACCCTGCACATTCTTCCTTTTCAGATAATAATCCAACTCCCCCACGAATGCCTCCCGGGCAAAGCCAGAGTGCTGAATTGCAAGGTGCACTAATCAGGATGGTGTGCAACCTGGCTTGGGAGCTTGCAGATGATCGTATTCCCATGTGTCTGCTGCCCTAGTTCTTTTAGGTGATAGCCATGGGTTTGGAAGGTGCTCTCAAAAAGGATCCGTGGCAAGTTGCTGCAGAGCACCCTCTGTATGGTACACACTGCTGACATTCTCAGTGGTGGAGGGTATGAACCTCTAAGCTGATGGATGGGATGGCAATTAAGTGGACTACTAGTAAGTGAGAATTGAGGTTATGATTAAAGTAGTAATCTTCAATACTATGAATTATCCGAGGTTAACTACAAAGCAATGGAAAGGGCAGGAATATCAAGGTCCAAGCAGCATGTAGCATCAGAACTTGCACAGCTGCTGCAGGTCCAGGCTACACATGCTTCAAGCTCGGCAAAACAATATGCTTTGGCAGGTTCTATTTCTGGGTTCCCCTGCAGCCAAACCTCAAGAGGCTAAGCACATGTGTAGGCACGACCAGTGCCCGTGTGCTAGCCTGATAATGCATGTGCATGTGCAGGGGAATCGATGCGACTTGCAATTAATCACTCCATCCAGCCTTGGCTGCCAAATCAGAATAGAATATTCCTCCTCACTCAGCAACCCCCAAGGCGGAGATGCTAGGATGGCAAAAATTACCCTCGTGTCCACAGAGATAAAATCCAAACAAAAACAGTAGGATTTTTAAAATAATTTTGTAAAGCATTTTAGATGCAGCATTATAGTCTTTGTAAACAACTCTGACATGTTGGAGATTAAATAAACTAATGGGGGTTATAAAGCAATCTAGAATGCTTTGCATTTGGAAAAAAACATATGACTTTATGATTTATGAGGTTGCCTTGGTGATTTTTGAGATGGCATGTCTGGACAATATTGGCAAATACTAAAACAGAAAAATCGCTGATTTGTTTCTAAAATTATTTTCATTGAAGAATGACAACTTTTACTGTATCGGAGTGCTGCCTTTCCTCAGAAAATGAAACAGTATTTTCAATCAAAGTTATGTCTTAATAGCTGCTTGATTTGAGTCAAATTGCCACAGGATACTGTGTACTGTGTACACATGACACAATGAGGTCAGGATGCACTGTACGCTCAAAGGCACAAAGTCAATAAAAAAAGGGATTCCTACTCAGCCTTGTACTGCCAGGTCAAAGCAAAACATCCAATGTTTATCAGAACCTGGTGTTCTTAAAAAGTTCAAACCTTTCAGAGCGAAGAGATTTTCAGCATGCTATTCTATTGTTTATTATTAAGAATAAAGGTCATGTGTGTTGTACATCAGCAAAAAATTTATTAGTCACAAGTAGGCTTACATTAACACTGCAATGAAGTCCCTGTGAAATTCCCCTTGTCACCACGCTCTGGCGCCTGTCCAGGTCAATGCACCCTAACCAGCACGTCTTTCAGACTGTGGGAGGAAACCGGAGCACTCGGAGGAAACCCAGGCAGACACGGGAGAGAACGTGCAGATTCCACACAGACAGTGACCCAAGCCGGGAATCGAATCTGGGTCCCTGGCGCTGTGTGAGGTCATGATGTGGAGATGCCGGCGTTGGACTGGGGTAAACACAGTAAGAAGTTTAACAACACCAGGTTAAAGTCCAACAGGTTTATTTGGTAGCAAAAGCCACACAAGCTTTCGGAGCTCCAAGCCCCTTCTTCAGGTGAGTGGGAATTCTGTTCACAAACAGAGCATATAAAGACACAAACTCAATTTACATGAATAATGGTTGGAATGCGAATACTTACAACTAATCAAGTCTTTAAGAAACAAAACAACGTGAGTGAAGAGAGCATCTGATGTCCCGAGGCATGGTACATTGGGGAAACTATGCAGACGCTGCGACAACGGATGAATGAACACCGCTCGACAATCACCAGGCAAGACTGTTCTCTTCCTGTTGGGAAGCACTTCAGCGGTCACGGGCATTCGGCCTCTGATATTCGGGTAAGCGTTCTCCAAGGCGGCCTTCGCGACACACGACGGCGCAGAGTTGCTGAGCAGAAACTGATAGCCAAGTTCCGCATACACGAGGACGGCCTCAACCGGGATATTGGGTTCATGTCACACTATTTGTAACCCCCACAGTTGCCTGGACCTGCAGAGTTTCACTGGTTGTCTTGTCTGGAGACAATACACATCTTTTTAGCCTGTCTTGATGCTCTCTTCACTCACGTTGTTTTGTTTCTTAAAGACTTGATTAGTTGTAAGTATTCGCATTCCAACCATTATTCATGTAAATTGAGTTTGTGTCTTTATATGCTCTGTTTGTGAACAGAATTCCCACTCACCTAAAGGGGCTTGGAGCTCCGAAAGCTTGTGCGGCTTTTGCTACCAAATAAACCTGTTGGACTTTAACCTGGTGTTGTTAAACCTCTTGCTGTGTGAGGTAGCAGTGCTAACCACTGTGCCGCCCCCATATTGAAGGCTGGATGCAGATTTGTGGCTGTGATTTATTCCCGCACGTATACACGTGCACGCACACAAACTCTTACTGCCCACTGTTAATTTTCAGTCAGGCAGCAGGGATATCAGGTGCTTTTCCAAAAGGGAGATATGAGGTGAATCATCCTATCTGCTGTCACATGAGGAAATAACTTACATGGCTGCCTTGAAAATACCGACTGATACGGGGGAGGGGTAGATTAACACAAGGAGTTTTTCTTAAAACCTTCCAAGCACCATTTGTCACTACAAGATGCTGTGTGAAAGACTCAGCAAGGAGCAGCTGGTTTTTAAGGGGGGGGGGGGGGGGGGGGGACCCGAGGTTTTGAAAAAAAAGACTGAGTCATCAAATCACCAAGCCTGGAGACAGTGCCGTCATAGTCTGTGACTTTATGGACAGAAGGTTTAGTGTTTTAATAAGCTAAAGGCATAGATCTGCCGGGCTAAAGCTGCTATAATGCGAGCTTTCACCCACACAAGAGCTGGTCAGTTCTTAAACTGCACCAGATAGTGTTACAGTACGGCTATTACTGGCGATGTGAGTTAACCCCAGTGCCGGATTTAGGCATAAGCTAAACAAGCTACAGCTTAGGGCCTCACAAAATTTCAGAATTTTTTTTGGAGGTGTTTTAAAATTACACGTGGCTTTTTATGTGTTCTGTAGTTTTTGAAATGGCTTGTGTAGCAAATTTTTATGCATAGTTTTAAAATGGCAAAATGATAAATACGTAATCAGGAAATGCATCCATTTGAAAATAATTTGTATTTTTCACTTTAAATACCCCTTGCTATTAAATAATTAAAAGGCATAATTATGTTTTCAATTTTTACGTGGCGACCCAAGGTCCTGTTTTGGTTTGCACCTTTGTGAGACCTTTTGGTGAAACTTTTTAACAAGGGGCCTCCCAGCTTTATATGGCTTAGGGCCTCACCAAGTCTAAATCCGGCACTGGTTAACCCACACAAAAAATAGACGGTGAACAGTGTCCACCCAAAACAGAATCCCATTTTCTCCCTTGGGGAAGTCAATGGATCTCTGACAGATTGTCAGTGCTCCTCAGTGAAAATAATTTTAGAAAAAAAATCAGCGATTTTTCTGTTTTAGTATTTGCCAATATTGCCCAGACATGCCATCTCAAAAATCACCAAGGCAACCGCATGAATCAAGATAAAATCATATGTTTTTCCCAAATGAGTCATTTTCTTCCGAGAACGAGAGGTACTCCAATGTCTCAGTAGAAATCAACTGATCAATTTTCAAAGAATCTTAGCATGGACAAGCAATGTGGTTCCATTCACGGGTATTTTTACCAGGCAAGTCTTTATTGGGATATTGAAAGTCAGACTTGTATCCCTCACCTGGGACCGATGGGATAGAAGCTTGCTGGCTGTAAAGACCCTAGAGGAAATTGGGCAGTCTCAAACCAGTGCCTAGTAGGTATAGACCAACAGCATATTAAAAAAAAAATCGCGAATTCAACACCTGGGGTGGCACAGTGGTTAGCACTGCTGCGCCTCAGCGCGAGGGACCCAGGTTCGATTCCCGGCTCAGGTCAGTGTGTGTGTGGAGTTTGCACGTTCTCCCCGTGTCTGAGTGGGTTTCCTCCGGGTGCTCCGGTTTCCTCCCACAGTCTGAAGGACCTGCTGGTTAGGTGCATTGACCCGAACAGGCGCCGGAGTGTGGCGACGAGGGGAATTTCACAGGAACTTCATTGCAGTGTTAATGTAAGCCTTGTGACACTAATAAATAAACTTTAAAGCTTTAAACAATATCATACAGGCCTAGGCTAGCTGTTGTGGCAAAATGTGCCACCATGATACAGCAGGGGTGGTCTTCCAAGGTCAATTGGGAGCCATTTTGAGGCTGATTAGCAGCAGCTCTTCTGTGTGTTGCTTTGAGTGCTCGATGCGAACACCAGGCACTTGAAAGGAAAGCGCTCCTGTAGTCAACACCAACATTCCACCACATTGAGAAAGTCAAGTGTTTCTCCTCAACCACTGATTGCTGTTGAAAGCTTAATCTACTTTTACTTTCACCATTTCTCCAATTAGCTGTCATCAAAAACTTGTGGATTAAAAGCATCTTATCCAAGAGTCAGTCTTCAATATAAAGAGAAGTTTTTCCAAAAGTTTTTCAGGAGGGCTTGCTTGATAAAACTGTGAAGATTTCTCTACCCACTATGATTTTTTTTTCAAATCCAGGTTTCAGGACAAATACTTATTCTCCGTGGAGTTTTACGTTATCTACCCTATTGGTTGCATAGAAATTTATAAAATTCTAACAGGAATAGACAGGGTAGATTCAGAATGTTTCGAAATGAAAAAGGGGGAGTCCAGAACTAGGCAGTCATAGTTTGCGGATAAGGGGTAATCCTTTTAGGACTGAGGTAAGGAGAAATTTCTTCATCCAGAGGGTGGTGGATGTTTGGAATTCACTACCACAGAATGTTGTTGAGACAAAAACGTTATGCGATTTCAAGAAGAAATTAGGTATAGCTCTTGGGGCTAAAGGGATCAAGTGATATGAAGTGGGGGGGGAAAAAAAATCAGGATATTGAATTCGATGATCAGCCATGATCATAATGAATGGTGGAACAGGCTCGAAGGGCCATTTGGCCTACTCCTGCTTCTAGTTTCTATGTTTCCTTGAGGCCTTAAGTCGTGCAGTTGGTTTTTCAATAGTGTTTTTAATATTTGCATTTACACTGCATTCAACCGAGAAAAAAAAGACAACAAATGTCACTTCACAGGAGAAAAACACAAGGGAATGGACACAAAATCAATGAGGAAGAGTTGGGAAATATGATTCATGGCTTTGGGGAAAGAGATGGGGGTTTTTTTAAGAAAATTGTGTGGGGAGGAAGGAAGAGGAGAGAAAGAGTTCGAGATTAGGGATGGAAGTGCCATTTTCAATAGTAGGGTGATGGAAAAGCAGAGTTGCAAAATTGGAGTGATGTTGCTGTGTAAGGATCTGATACAAGAGTACAAATGATGCCCTGATGGACTTCATCCTAGGGTCTTAAAAGAAGTGACTGGCAAGATAGTTGATGCGTTTGGTTCTAAATTTTAAAAATTAAGACTTAGGGAAGCTTACATTAGATTGGAAGATAGTAAATGTAACTTTAGCATTCAAAAAGAGAGGGAGCCAGATGCAGGAAATGAACAAGCTTAATATCTGTGGTAGAAAAGTTATAGCAGGGTAGTTATAAAAATTCAAGGTAACCAGACAGAGTCGACATGGTTTTGATAAAGGGAAATCATATTTGACCAATTTATTAGAGTTTTTTGAAGAAATAGCATATGGTCTGGATAAAAGGAAACTGGTAGATGCACTGTACTTAACTTTCCAGAATGCATTCGATAAGCTGCCACATCGAAGGTTACTGTGGAAAATAAAAGCTCAGTAGTATAGAGGATAACATATTGGTTTGGATAGGAGATTGGCCAGCTAACAGGCAACAAATTAGGCATAAATGAGTCATTTTCTGGTTGGAAAGATGCTGTGAAAAATGTGTACCACAGGCATCAACTGGGGCCTCAATTTACATAAATGACTTGGATGAAGGTGTCGAAAGTACAATTGTTAAATTTGCTGATGACATAAAGGTAGGTAGGAAATTAGGTTGTGAAGCGGCCATAAAATTTAAAAATGGATATAGATAGGTTGAGTGGACAAAAATCTTGCAAATCAAAATGCAAAATTGTTCATTTTAGCAGGAAGAATAAAAATAAATTATCTAAATGGTGAGAGATTGCAGAGCACAGATGCTGAGGGGTCTAGATGTCCTGGTGTATGAATCGCAAAAGCTTACTATGCAGGTACAGCAAGTTATTAGGAAAGCTAATATATATTGCATGGGGAACCAATTACAAAAGTAGGGTTATGCTTCAATCGTACAGGGCACTGGTGAGACCACATCTGGAGTAGTGTGTACAGCATTGGTCTCCTTATTTAAGGAAGGATGCAAATACATTGGAGGCAGTTCAGGAAAGATGTACTAGGTTAAGACCTGGAATGAGTGGGTTGTCTTATGAGGCAAGGTTGGTTGGACTAGGCTCGCATTATTTGGAGTTTAGAAGAGGAAGAAGCAACTTGACTGAAACATACAAGATGCTAAGGAATCTTGACAGGGTGGATGTGCAAAGGAAATTTCCTTGTGGGTGTGTGTGTGTGTTGGGGGGGTGGGGTGGGGAGGTGTGGCGGTAGAATCTAAAATTAAGGGTCACTGATTCAAGACAAATGAGAATCATTTTCTCTGAGGGTCACGAGTCTTTGGGACCTTTCGTCAAAAAAGGTGGTGGAAGGGGATAGAAGGTTATTGGGGTAGGCAGGAATGTGAAACTGAGGTTACAATCAGATCAGCCTTGATCTCAAGGAGCCAAGTGGTTTACTCCTGCTCCTAATTCGTTACGTTTGTATGTAAAGATATCGACCAACAATGCAACAGCAGCAAATTAAATGTATAAAAATGTAAGTGAATTGTATGTATACCTTCAATAACATTCAAGTAACAACATCTCACAGGTCTCAAGAGATGCTGGGGGAAAGTAACAAAGCACAAATCAGGCATGGTAGGAACCAGAAATGCAAGGGTAAAGGACAAGGTTTGCCCTGGATATCAGCAACATTGGTAGGTAATTAACAGCTTGTTTTCAACTCACTCTATTAGCTGGGTGGAACATAGAGGGAACAAGGCAAACGAACCAATCGCAGCTCCTAATTTTATCCATGCTCCTAAAACATCTAATCATAGAAACCCTGCAGTACAGAAAGAGGCCATTCGGCCCATCGAGTCTGCACCGACCACAATCCCACCCAGGCCCTACCCCCATATCCCTACATATTTTACCCGCTAATCCCTCTAACCTACGCATCCCAGGACACTAAGGGGCAATTTTAGCATGGCCAATCAACCTAACCCGCACATCTTTGGACTGTGGGAGGAAACCGGAGCACCCGAAGGAAACCCACACAGACACGAGGAGAATGTGCAAACTTCACACAGACAGTGACCCAAGCCGGGAATCGAACCCAGGTCCCTGGAGCTGTGAAGCAGCAGTGCTAACCACTGTGCTACCGTGCCGCCCAATGCTGGGAAAATAACCAAAAACCAAATGCAGGCACACATTGCTTGGAAAGACAAGTTTGCAACTTGAATGCATCATAGTATAATATCTCATTTTGAAAGAATGGATGTTATAATATACTGAGGAATTATACACATCTCAGCTCTGCAGCTGCCAATAACCAAGTAAGTCGTCTCACAACACCAGGTTAAAGTCCAACAGTTTTATTTGGAATCACGAGCTTTCGGAGCACTGCTCCTTTATCAGCTGCTCCTCCATCACTCACCTAAAGGAGCAGCGCTCCAAAAGCTCATGATTCCAAATAAACCTGTCAGACTTTAATCTGGTGTTGAGAGACTTCGTACTGTGCCCACCCCAGTCCAACGCCGGCATCTCCACCTCATGGCCCATAGCCAAGTTTAGGGAGTTGGTGACTCCAGCATCCCAATAAAAAGCAATGTACAACTCCAATAGGATCTTTACTTCTCAGCAATTCTGAATTTGTGGAGAAAAAAAAGGTTCAAATGTGACAAGGTCATTATTGACAACTGAAAATGTTGCTGCAGGAACATGCATTAGAGGATAGAATAGCTGATGAAACACAAAGGGACTTGGGAGTTCTTGTTCAAGATTCTCAAGGTTAACATGCAGGTTCAGTCAGCAGTTAGGAAAGCAAATGCAATGTTAGCATTCATGTCGAGAGGACTAGAATACAAGAGCAGGGATGTACTTCTGAGGCTGTATAAGGCTCTGGTCAGACCCCATTTGGGGTATTGTGAGCAGTTCTGGGCCCCATATCTGAGGAAGGATGTGCTGGCCCTGGAAAGAGTCCAGAGGAGGTTCACAAGAATGATCCCTGGAATGAAGAGCTTGTCGTATGAGGAATGGTTGAGGACTCTGGGTCTGTATTTCTTGGAGTTTAGAAGGATGAGGGGGGGATCTTATTGAAACTTACAGGATACTGCGAGGCCTGGATAGAGTAGACGTAGAGTGGACGTGGAGAGGATGTTTCACGAGTAGAAAAAACTAAAACCAGAGGGCACAACCTGAGGCTAAAGGGGCAATCCTTTAAAACAGAAATGAGGAGGAATTTCTTCAGCTAGAGAGTGGTGAATCTGTAGAACTCTTTGTCACAGAAGGCTGTGGAGAGCAGGTCATTGAGTGTCTTTAAGATAGAGATAGATAGGTTCTTGATTAATAAGAGGATCAGGGATTATGGGGAAAAGGCAGGAGAATGGGGATGAGAAAAATATCAGCCATGATTGAATGGCGGAGCAGACTCGATGGGCCTAATTCTGCTCCTATGTCCCATGGTCTTATGACAAAGCAAATTACTTAATTCATACGGAGGGAAACCGTTTGTTATGCAGTGTTCACACAGTAATTCAGTCAATGGTTTTGCTCGCTTTAATGATTGTAAAAATCCATGGGGTGTCCATGGTTACAATCAGTTTTGAAGCTCTAATGACACAAGGCTGTTACCTACATGGAAGCTCTGTCTAATATAAATCGCCAATCAAATCTCAAAACATTCAAATGCCTCCTCAAATGATCAGAGAGCCCAGCAGGAGAGCAAAACACAAGACTGAAGCATTTTCAACTAACTTTAATCAGGAGTGCCAAATGCCTCCTGCTAAGGTCTCTGCCATTCACAGATGCCAGTCTTCAGTAGGCGCGATTCACTCCACATGGTACCAAAACACAGATGAGTTTACTGGCTACAGCAAAGGTGATGGGACCCGACAACATTTCAGATACACTGCTGAAGACTTTGTGCTCCAGGACTAGCCATGTCTCCAGTCAGTCCATCTGTTCCAGTACTTACAATACTGGCATCCACCCAAAACAATAGAAATTGAGGAGGTAACTAAAAGTGTGTTGATGAAGGTAGGGCAGTTGATGTCATATACATGGATTTTAGTAAGGCGTTTGATAAGGTCCCCCATGGTCGGCTTATGATGAAAGTGAGGAGGTGTGGGATAGAGGGAAAGTTGGCCGATTGGATAGGTAACTGGCTGTCTGATCGAAGACAGAGGGTGGTGGTCGATGGAAAATTTTCGGATTGGAGGCAGGTTGCTAGCGGAGTGCCGCAGGGATCAGTGCTTGGTCCTCTGCTCTTTGTGATTTTTATTAATGACTTAGAGGAAGGGGCTGAAGGGTGGATCAGTAAATTTGCTGATGACACCAAGATTGGTGGAGTAGTGGATGAGGTGGAGGGCTGTTGTAGGCTGCAAAGAGACATAGATAGGATGCAAAGCTGGGCTGAAAAATGGCAAATGGAGTTTAACCCTGATAAATGTGAGGTGATTCATTTTGGTAGGACTAATTTAAATGTGGATTACAGGGTCAAAGGTAGGGTTCTGAAGACTGTGGAGGAACAGAGAGATCTTGGGGTTCATATCCACAGATCTCTAAAGGTTGCCACTCAAGTGGATGGAGCTGTGAAGAAGGCCTATAGTGTGTTAGCTTTTATTAACAGGGGGTTGGAGTTTAAGAGCCGTGGGGTTCATAGAAATCATAGAAACCCTACAGTGCAGAAGGAGGCCATTTGGCCCATCGAGTCTGCACCGACCACAATCCCACCCAGGCCCTACCCCCACATATTTTACCCGCTAATCCCTCTAACCTACACATCCCAGGACACTAAGGGCAATTTTTTAACATGGCTAATCAACCTAACCCGCACATCTTTGGACTGTGGGAGGAAACCGGAGCACCCGGAGGAAACCCACGCAGACACGAGGAGAATGTGCAAACTCCACACAGACAGTGACCCGAGCCGGGAATCGAACCCAGGACCCTGGAGCTGTGAAGCAGCAGTGCTAACCACTGTGCTACCGTGCCGCCCTTTATGCTGCAACTGTACAGGACCTTGGTGAGACCACATTTGGAATATTGTGTGCAGTTCTGGTCACCTCACTATAAGAAGGATGTGGAAGCGCTGGAAAGAGTGCAGAGGAGATTTACCAGGATGCTGCCTGGTTTGGAGGGTAGGTCTTATGAGGAAAGGTTGAGGGAGCTAGGGCTGTTCTCTCTGGAGCGGAGGAGGCTGAGGGGAGACTTAATAGAGGTTTATAAAATGATGAAGGGGATAGATAGAGTGAACGTTCAAAGACTATTTCCTCGGGTAGATGGAGCTATTACAAGGGGGCATAACTATAGGGTTCGTGGTGGGAGATACAGGAAGGATATCAGAGGTAGGTTCTTTACGCAGAGAGTGGTTGGGGTGTGGAATGGACTGCCTGCAGTGATAGTGGAGTCAGACACTTTAGGAACATTTAAGCGGTTATTGGATAGGCACATGGAGCACACCAGGATGATAGGGAGTGGGATAGCTTGATCTTGGTTTCAGATAAAGCTCGGCACAACATCGTGGGCTGAAGGGCCTGTTCTGTGCTGTACTGTCCTATGTTCTATGTTCTATGTTAAATTTGCCCATTAATAGCCTGTCCACAAAAGACAGGACTCGGCCAATTACCACCTCAATCAAAATGATTGCACGCATTGATGACAGTGCTACAAAATGGCACTTACTCATCAAAAACATGATCACTCAAATCCAGCTTGGATTTTGCCAGGACCTCTCGGCCTCAGACCTCATCACAGCTTTGCTCCAAACTTGGACAGAAGAGCTGAATTCTAGGTAGGGAGAGAATGGCTGCCTTCAATGTCAAGGCAGCAGTTGACAAGAGTGTGGCATCAAGGAGCCCCAGTAAAATTGAAGTCAATGGAAATCAAAGGGAAAGATCACCACTGACTGCAGTCATACCTAGTACAAAGGAAGACAGTTGTTTTTGTTGGAAGCCAATCATCTTAGCCCAAGGACTTAGAGTCATAGAGGTTTACAGCATGGAAACAAGCCCTTCGGCCCAACTTGTCCATGCCGCCCTTCTTTTTTTAAACCCCTAAGCTAGTCCCAATTGCCCGCATTTGGCCCATATCCTTCTGTACCTATCTTATCCATGTAACTGTCTAAATGCTTTTTAAAAGGCAAAATTGTACCTGCCTCTTCTACTACCTCTGTTCCAGCAACTCACCACCCTCTGTATGGAAAAATTGCCCCTCTAAACACTTTTGTATCTCTCCCCTCAAACCTATGCCCTCTAGTTTTAGACTCCCCTACCTTTGGGAAAAGATATTGACTATCTAGCTGATCTATGCCCCTCATTATTTTAGACCTTTACAAGATCACCCCTCAGCCTCCTACGCTCCAGACAAAAGAGTCCCAGTCTATCCAGCATCTCCTTATAACTCAAACCATCAAGTTCCGGTAGCATCCTGCAGAAATTCCTTAGAGCAGTGTCCTAGGCCCAATCATCTCCAGCCACTTCATTAATAATCTTCTCTCCATCATGTCAGATATCTGAATGTTGTTCATACCACGAAATAGTCAGTGTCAAAATGCTTCAAGACCTGGGCAACATTCAGGCTTGGGCTTAAAAAACAAACATTTGTACCACACAATCTCCAACGAGAGAGAGTTTAAACACCTCCTCTTGACATACAAGGCCATCACCATAGTCAAATCTGGGAGTCAGAAGGTGGTGGAGACCATATACAGAACTCGACAAACCAGATAAATCATGCAAGTGCAAGGGCAGGTCAGAGGTTGGATATTCCACAGAATGATGCACCGTTCAACACCCAAACCCTTTCCACCATTTACAAGGTGCAAGTCAAGAGTCTGATGGAGCCTCCACTTGCCTGAATGCACCTCCAATGCCAAGAAGCTCAACGCCACCCAGGACTAAGCAGTTTATTTGTTTGGCACTTGAGTGACCTCCTTAAATATTCAATCCTTTCAACAGTGGCTCAGTGCAAGATGTACTGCTGCAACTCACCAAGACTACTGTGGACAGCACCTTCCAAGCCCCCTAGAAGGCTAAGTGCATGGGAACTCCCCACCTCCAAGTTCCCCTACCAGTTAGTTAGAAATATGTCATCATTTCTTCATTGAAAAGTTAAAAAACTTAAAGTTTATTTATTAGTTTCACAAGTAAGGCTTACATTAACACTGTAATGAAGTTATTGTGAAAATCCTGTAGTCGCCACACTCCGGCGCCTGTTCGGGTACACGGAGGGAGAATTTAGCACGGCCAATGCACCCCAACCAGCACCTCTTTCAGACTGTGGGAAGAAACCAGAGCACCCGGAGGAAACTCACGCAAACACAGGGAGAACGTGCAGACTCCACACAGACAGTGACCCAAGCCGGGAATCAAACCCAGGTCCTTGGCGCTGTGAGGCAGCAGTGCTAACCACTGTGCCACCCCTGGGGTGAAATCCTGGAACTCCTAGCAGCATAAGGGTGCACCCTCAACCACAAGAACTGAAGTCAGCTCACCATCACTTTCTCATGGGCAATAAATTCTGGCCTTGCTGGTGACGTCCACATCCCATGAATGAATAGTTTTTAAAAAACGTTTCTAGCCACAAAGAACGAGAGATACTGGTCCTCTGTATTGTGATTGTTGATCACCAGTTTAATGATGAAAAAAGAGCCCCTTGCAGATCATTGGACATTCATGGTATTTGGAATAGTTTCAAAGAAGATGCACCTTTGTTCCCCGAGGTGTTACTGGCACCTAGAATTTTTCAGAAGGGAATCTCCATCCTCAATAGCAACAATTTAATAATCCTAACTTTTGACTGGAAGAAACTAACTAGACATTAAAGTGGAAAATGCATCAGTCTGAGAAGAGGAATCTGTAAAGGTGCAATAGATCATCTTCACAAGTCATCTAAACATGTTCAAGTCCTGCAGACAGTTCAGAGATAAGCTACAAGCCCCATCCTGGTGTCAGAGGACGGTTACAGAACCTACACTCTTGAGCTTTGACAGGTAACAAATAAGGTAATGGGTGGGGGGAAACGGGTGAAGAGGGGAACAGAATCTTATGGCCGAGGTATCCATGAAAACAGTTTAGAAATACTCTAAGTTTATTTATCAGTGTCACAAGTCGGCTTACATTAACACTGCAATGAAGTTACTGTGAAAATCCCCGAGTCGCCATACTCCGGCGCCTGCTCGGGTATATACCGAGGGAGAATTTAGCACGGCCAATCCGCTTAACCAGAACGTCTTTTGGACTGTGGGAGGAAACCAGAGTACCCGGAGGAAACCCACGCAGACATGGGGAGAACGTGCAGACTCTACAGACAGTGTAGATGCCAAGGTAAACCATGCTGGGATTGGGATCAGAGCTCTTCTCCGAACTGTCTGTAGAATTCAGCATTTTGCCACGTGACAGATGTTCAAATTGCTGAAGGACAAATTCTGAACTGTCTGAAAAGATTTGTCAACAAAGATGCATAGCTAGAATAGTAAAGCTGAAAGCCTTAAGGAGGCCATTATTTCTGAAGAGACAGCGTGATTTGAAGGAAAAATTAGAAGGGGAACAGAGGGAGTGAAAATTTCTCACAATTAACCGAACAACTTGGAAGCCCCCTTCTCCTTTTATGCGATCACTGTACAGGAACTAGAATTCTCTGCAGCAGCAATGTCAAGTGCAAATTTGCCTTGCATCAGCTAACAGATTATAATACATTCTAAAAGATGACAGCAGTTTACCACAACCTCCATTAATGGTTACACCCATGCATGTTACGATCTGCAAAACAAGAGTACAACCTAATACTAGATCAATCACTTAGCAGATGGACATAAAGGAAGTGCAAGCAAGTCAACCATTACATGCCAGCCAAAAGCAAGCACACATGGTATCACTGAAGCTTCATTCTCACCAGTGCGAAAGATTTGCACAGCATGTGTGCTGCTGCTTTTAAATCTTGCAAAACAATCCCAACACATTGCTACGTGCCCCATTTCCACATTATATCATGATTAGTCAAGAGAGCCGGGGAGTGGTAGCTCCTTCACAGAGCTGACAAAAACATGATGGACCAAACAATCTCCCCGTGTGTCGCAAGGTTCTCCATACCAACTCATTCTTCAGCCTTACCTGAATAGCTGCAAACGCCAGAGCAGCTGTTATAACGTACATCATGATTTCCTGCAGCTTTTTCACCACCAGAACCTTGCATCCCTGTAAGATGGAAGGAAAAAATAATGAAAATAACAACTTTTAGATTCTCTCTCCCGTCATCCCCCATCCCACCAGCTCATAAGAGTTTGCTCCATTTTCTCTTGGAATCCTTCTGTATCACAGCCAAGTAGTCACCCACGTGAGAGCCACAACTAATCCTACCCTCAAAATATTTGCTGCTATTGGATAATGAATCAAGGATCCCAGTTGAACCCTTTTTTCTCCGTCCCTCTTCGCCAGTCTAAGATGCCAAGGTCAAGAGCAGCATAAGCTGCCCTGGATAACATTAGCTAACACAGCACAGATTAGACATAGTGTGTCATTTAATGCCACATCAGATTATGCCTTTATCCACTAAGTTATATGGACCCTGGTCACAGATTGGTCACGATTTCATTAAAAATCAAGCTAATCAGACTTGAGAGGCTAAGTTTAAGTTTAAAGTTAAAGTTTATTAGTGTCACAAGTAGGCTTACATTAACACTGCAATGAAGTTACTGTGAAAATCCCCTAGTCGCCACACTCCGGTGCCTGTTCGGGGACATTGAGGGAGAATTTAGCATGGCCAATGCACCTAACCAGCACGTCTTTCAGACAGTGGGAGGAAACCGGAGCACCCGGAGGAAACTCGCGCAGACACGGGGAGAACGTGCAGACTCCGCACAGACAGTGACCCAAGCCGAGAATCGAACCCGGGTCTCTGGTGCTGTGAGGCAGCAGTGCTGACCACTGTGCCACCGTGCTGCTAAATGGCCTACCCCTGCTCCTCTGTGCTCCTGTTCAAGGGAGAGTGTGGGGGTGGTGGTGGTAGTAGAGATTCTGCTTTTGCATGTCGCATCAATAAAAATGTGAAAGCAATGCAGGCTTTTTTTCTAAAAAAGGGAGATTAACCACAGAGGTAGCAGCTAGAATCAACGTGGCCTAATACAACAGCCATCATTGTACTTCTCTAACCTCAACTACATCTTTGTGGAATAGTGACAAGCAGGACGCTGGGGGGAAGGGAGTGCAACATGAACTACAGGCCATTATTGCACATCAGGGGTCATAGATGCATCGAACAGGCCTAGAACTAGTCACTTGCCTTTCTCCTCCCCATAGGAGCTGGATGGCAGCAGGTGAAATGGATAAGGAATCTTAACCTACATTACTTTTGGAAATGCAATGGAGAGACATTACCATGAAAACAAAATTTAATTATGGAATAAATTCTGATTGAAATGACAGATTTCACACGTTTTGCAATTGAGTTTACAACAAACTTTCGCAGTTAAATTAATTTTTGCACAAATTCAGAGGGCTAAATGGCCTCCTGACTCTATGACATTCTTTTTAAAGCATGCTATACAAAGGTTATTCCTATGAATTTTCTCCCATTTAAGCATTACCAGTTAAAAACAGTGAAGCATTGAATTACATGTTTGATTTATACAAGCTGTGTCAGTCTTAATGAAGAAACTGCTCTCGGAAGTGGTGGGGCACTGGCAGGGCTGATTTTTGCTGCTCACTCCAATTTGTTCCAAGAATGTGGTGGTGGGTCTTTAACTTGAATGATTGTTTTAAGTGTAGGCATTAAGAGACAGCCACAGAATAAGAGCAAACCAAGAGCGTGTGTTGTAGACTAAACCAGACAGGGGTGGCCGCTTCCTTTCCTGGGAGGTCATTAGTGAACCAGCTGAACTGCAAGAGAAAATAAACTCCAATCCGGCTGCTTTTTCATACTCCTCTCTCGCTCTCCCTTGGTGACAGCCCACAAGCAATCAGGTTTACACAATTCAATTGCGCAACTTGCCACGATGGACCTGAACGTATTCCAATTCTGGGCGACAACATGTCATTGCTCCCTCGCCTGCAGCAGTTTGGAAATGCACAAAGTCAGCAGTTTGTTCAGCTCAACTTAGTTTACTTGGGCAGCAGTGAGGTTTGAAATAATACTGAACTTGCGAGTATATATATATATATTATATATAATATATTTTTTTATATTTCAGATATTTTTTTTAAATCTTAAAAACAAAAGTAAGAGACTGTTGGGAGAGAGACGAGACAGGGAGGCATCCCACCTGAAGTTGAGTATGGACACGCACAAAAGGAAATGAAAAAGCAATGAATGATAGATCGAAGATGCACTTGGGCTCAAAAAAGACTCCAGAATTGAGCAAAGTAACAAGTTGCACAATTTTGAAAAAGAATGAGTCTCAAATTAACTAAGATGTGGAGATGCCGGCGTTGGACTGGGGTGGGCACAGTAAGAAGTCTCTCAACACCAGGTTAAAGTCCAACGGGTTTAATTGGTATCACGAGCTTTCGGAGCGCTGCTCCTTCATCAGGTGAGCGGCCACTCACCTGATGAAGGGGCAGCACTCCGAAAGCTCGTGATACCAAATAAACCGGTTGGACTTTAACCTGCTGTTATGAGACTTCTTACTGTGATATATTAAAATAGGAAGATGCTTCTTGGAACGTTCCATAGCAGTACTTTATGCCAAGAAAGGCAGAATTCTTTCACAAATGGAGATTAATAACCTACTGCGATGGGACAAACCCACTGACTTCATTTTAAAAATGGGTTTTGGAATTTCTCAGACAATAGATCTACACATACTAGCGTTGCATCAAATTAGAATTTAAATTACAACCGATCAGTTATTTTCCTCTGTGACACTGATCGCCTGTTCGCGCACAGCCTCACCTCGGAATACAGGTCCATAGGGCGGCTCATGTTGCCTGTGCAGTTGCTGACACCCAATTTGCAGCAGCTGATTGGTACACTATTGTTCTTTGTCTGTTTGAACCACTGTGTATTTTCCCAGTCAGAGTAATTGTGGATGCCACAACAGCGCAGCTAGAAAACAAGAAGCACACATTTAGTTAAAACCTATAGTCATGGCACTCCTTACAACATGCAGTTTTCAAACCAGTGAAATCCGTCAAAGAACCAAACACATCAGATTTCCCAATTTTTCTCGATTTGATGACTTGCGGGCATAATTTCTGTTGCTGCATACTAAAAATATATTATTTGCAAAATTTTGTCGTCCTTTTTAAGATGGGTAACCCATCCTTTTAAATGTTAGAATAGGAGGAACACAGAGTACACTGGATCATCTCCTCACCATCCAATCTTGTACAGTTTCCACCAGAGATAACATACGGCCAGGGAATTCCATTTTAGCCTTTCCTTGCCCAGGGACCTAGGGATTAAATTGCAGCACCCTAACTGCTGCTACAGAGATCACGGAACTCTGTAGAGTCCATAGATTAGGACCCATAGGGGTGGCACAGTGGTTAGCACTGCTCCCTCACAGCGCCAGGTTCGGGTCACTGTCTGTGTGGAGTTTGCACGTTCTCCCAGTGTCAGCGTGGGTTTCCTCCGGGTGCTCCGGTTTCCTCCCCCAGTCTGAAAGACGTGCTGGTTAGATACATTGACCCAAACAGATGCCGAAGTGTGGCATAAGGGGATTTTCACAGTAACTTCAATGCAGTGTTAATGTAAGCCTTACTTGTGAAAAAAACCTTTTTAGCCTCTTTTTTCAGCCCAGGGACCAAGGGATTACATTACAGCATCCTAACTGCTGCTACAGAGGTCACAGAACTCTGTAGAGTCCATAGATTAAAAAGGAAGGCCTTTTACAATTCTTCACTCACCCCACACAATCAAAGGAGTAACTACAAAGCATTTAAAAGTAATAAAATTTAAAACTGGGTCAAACGAGTATTCCACCGAGTTTAGTAGTTTCATTTAGAACAAAACAATAGGATTATATTGCAAAGATGTACAGTAACACTAGAGTAGCCAGTCATCTAAAACCTTTAGGAGTACATTACTGTGTTGTATGTTTGTAGAAAAATCTGGATACAACTCCGATACTTCCAACTCTTAAGCAGAGATCACATCTTTCACTATAAATGATAAACGTTAAGCTTTTGTGTAGTTTTGTTCAAGGCAAAAAAGTGCTTACAACGTACGTAAATGCAAAAGAGTAGAAAGGTACAATGCCCGCTCTGTGCCAAAGCAGTAGCTGCATCGTAATTAAACTAGCTTTAAAGCTACTGGCCTGGAGGAGGATGAGAACATCGTCTAAGACTTCCTATCCCTCAGTGTTATCCATCTTTCAGTTGACACACTCAAACAGTTTGCTCCACTGGAAAGATACCAGCGCATTAATTGAAGAGGAAGGAGTTTCCGGTGTCCTGACCAACATCCTCCCACAGTAAGTAACCACAATTAACTGGATATTCATCCTACTGGTTTGGCTGCTGCTTTTCTCTTCACAACAGTGGCAGCACAGTGGTTAGCCCTGCTGCTTCACAGCGTCAGGGACCTGGGTTCAATTCCAGCCTTGTCTGTGTGGAGTTTGCACGTTCTCCCCATGTCTGCGTGGGTTTCCTCCGGGTGCTCCGGTTTCCTCCCACAGTCCATAGATGTGCAGGTTGATTGGCCATGCTAAAATTACCCCTTAGTGTCAGGGGGATTAGCAGGGTAGATATGTGGGGTTACGGGAATAGGGCCTGGGTGGCATTGTGGTTGGTGCAGATTTGATGGGCTGAATGGTTTCCTTCTGCACTGTCGACTTTATGAACAGTCAATAAGACAGAATATAATTCACTATGTCAGGACTTGGTGATAAGCCTTTCAATAAGATGGATTTGCATACATAGTGGGCAGCAGGGTAGCACAGTGGTTAGCACTGCTGCCTCACAGCGCCAGGGGCCCGGGTTCGATCCCAGCCTTGGATCACTGGCTGTGTGGAGTTTGCACGTTCTTCCAGCATCTGCATGGGTTTCCTCCAGTTTCCCCCCCACAGTACAAAGATGTGCAAGTTTGGTGGATTGGTCATGCCAAATTGCCCCTTAGTATCACAAAGATGGATTAGATGGATTAGGCATGGTAAATGTGTGGGGTTACGAGGATAGGGCGGGGTAAGGTGTTCCTTTGGAATGTCGATGCAGACTCTATAGGCCTTCGGGTCTCCTTCTGCACTGCAAGGATTCTATGGTTCCAGTATTAGACCTGGTTGTTCACCACTGAGTAATTCTGCCAACATTACAATCACATCGATCTTGGGGCTTACTGGTGAACACTAGAAGCAATGTAAACTGCAATTATTTGAGAATGATGAATGTGAATAAATATTCTGATTACCACTCTGTCCAGACCAACAATGAAAGAATCAGCACTGCCAGCCTGTACAGTGCAGTGCAACAAGGTCAAGGGAGCAGTGACCTGCAGTGGTTTGTCACTTGTGATTGCTATCAGCACAAACCGCAGTGACATAAGAAAAAGCATCTGACAGCTTGGAGAACAAGCTGGGAGAGCTGCAATATCACTGTG
This sequence comes from Mustelus asterias, assembly GCF_964213995.1. Lineage (NCBI taxonomy): Eukaryota > Metazoa > Chordata > Chondrichthyes > Carcharhiniformes > Triakidae > Mustelus > Mustelus asterias. Next base: position 6,184,765 of record NC_135829.1, on the reverse strand, counting down.
CCAAATAAACCTAACCTGCACACCTTCAGACTGTGGGAGGAAACGCACGCAGGGAGAATGTGCAAGATGTGCAGGTTAGGTTCACTGATGTCCTTTAGGGAGAAATCTGCGGTCCTTACCTTGTCTGGCTTGCATGTGAATCCCGAGCCACAGCAATGTGGTTGACTCCAAGGGCAACTAGGGATGGCAATAAATGCTGGCCAGCCAGCAATGCCCATGTCCCAAGAATGAATAAAAGAAAAAAAGTGGATTTACCATGCTAAGTTGCCCCTTAGTGTCCTATGAAGCAGTTTAGGGGGATTAGTTGGGTAAATACATGGGGTTGAAGGGATAGGGCCTGGGTAAGATACTCTGTTGGAGGATCAGTGCAGAATTAATGGGCCGAATGGTCTCTTTCTACACTAGGGATTCAACGAAAGGCCATCTACCGCAGGATTCGCAAACGGATTTAATTCCAATCGTAAAACAAAGCAGAGAACAGCATCATTGGTTACTCCTACCTGTCTCTGTACATAATCAATTGCACGACTGGCAGCATCTGGGTACGTTCCATTGTATTCATTGTACACTTTCTGAATGCTGTTGTCAACTTCATCCTCCACCTGCACAGAACAGAACAAGGTTTAGGCAACTCTGCGCTGTGCGGCTGACTAATTTCACAGTAAATAAAGGGTGAAGCATTATAATCTTAAACAAATACTTCCTAGTCTGTATTTAGGGAATGCAACCATGAGTATCGACTCCGATAATAAAGCTTTTCACAACAGCAATGAGAAAACAGAAAACGACTATGATATATGCTACTTATAATCCGGAATTGTATAGGGTAATGTTCGAATCCGGGAAATGAACCAAAATATTTCACACGCAATGGGTCACTAGATATCACTAAGCAGCAATATACAAGGTTTAGTGTTTTTAAACAGTATTGCAACGTGACTCTACCCAGATCAGCTTCACTTATGCTATGCACAAGATTGCAACTGCAACATGAACGCTGCCCTTTTTTTTAAAAAAGAATTCTCTTGTAGTTTTATCCAATTCATTACCTAAAATTATTCTTGGCCAGTCATGGTGGACTAATGTTTTTTCGCGGCCGGGGGAGGTAATGGAAGCAGATACGATAGTGACTTTTAAGGGGCGTCTGGACCAATAAACCTAACCTGCACACCTTCAGACTGTGGGATGGGAATGGAGGGATATGGTCCCCGGAAGCGTAGGGGGTTTGAGTTCAGTCGGGCGGCATGGTCGGTGCAGGCTTGGAGGGCCGAAGGGCCTGTTCCTGTGCTGTAATTTTTTTTGCTCTTAATTCTCTCTCAGGATGTGGGCATTGCTGGCTAGGCCAGCATTTGTTGCCCATCCCCAATGTTCCTCGCTGGAATATTGGAAGGCTGCCTTCTTGATCTGCTAGTCTGTGTCATAGGTACACCCAGAGTGCTGTTGGGAAGGCTGTTCCAGGATCAAAACACATTAGCTTCCATATTGACTGCCTCATTTCAATGGCTTTAAAAGGGTGTGGCATTTGCATCGGCCTTGTGACAATTACTTGCACTCTGGCAGTAGAAAGCAAACCCACAAAAGTTTAACCTCTTAACACCAGGACTCATGGGGTTGAACCAAGGAGAATATAGTTGAATAGGGTTACAAATGAAGTAAAGCTGCCAAAATGTACAAATAAAGTTACCCTTTCAAATTGTGCTTCAAAGCTGAAAAGTCCAATGTTTGACAGTCACACCTCATAAATTAATGCTATGATCTGAGTGAACAGACCTCTGGCTTCTGTCTGTACACTCCCTCAGGCTCAAATATCTCCCTTTTGGTCTGTGACAAGTATTAGATGCAACACTAACAACCTATGATACAAACCAATCAATGGAACCATTGCTTACTTTATCAATTCCCAAACGTACGCAACAGCCAGTTTCGTCACCCGAATGGTCACCTCAGGACTGAGTGCCACACCTCGTAATATGTGTTATAAATATTTCAGAGCTTCTTCCTATATCTAAAGACAATGCTTTGCCAGTTAAGAAGTTTAACAACACCAGGTTAAAGTCCAACAGGTTTATTTGGTAGCAAAAGCCACACAAGCTTTCGGAGCTCTTAGCCCCTTCTTCAGGTGAGTGGGAATTCTGTTCACAAACAGAGCTTATAAAGACACAGACTCAATTTACATGAATAATGGTTGGAATGCGAATACTTACAACTAATCAAGTCTTTAAGAAACGAAACAATGTGAGTGGAGAGAGCATCAAGACAGGCCAAAAAGATGTGTATTGTCTCCAGACAAGACAGCCAGTGAAACTCTGCAGGTCCACGCAACTGTGGGAGTTACAAATAGTGTGACATGAACCCAATATCCCGGTTGAGGCCGTCCTCGTGTGTGCGGAACTTGGCTATCAGTTTCTGCTCAGCGACTCTGCGCTGTCGTGTGTCGCGAAGGCCGCCTTGGAGACCTGCCATCATCTCACGTGAGAACACCATCCACCAGGTACACGGTACATACTCTTGCAATTCGGCCAACGTTGTCTACCTGATACGCTGCAAGAAAGGATGTCCCGAGGCATGGTACATTGGGGAAACTATGCAGACGCTGCGACAACGGATGAATGAACACCGCTCGACAATCACCAGGCAAGACTGTTCTCTTCCTGTTGGGGAGCACTTCAGCGGTCACGGGCATTCGGCCTCTGATGTTCGGGTAAGCGTTCTCCAAGACGGCCTTCGCGACACACGACAGCGCAGAGTCGCTGAGGAGAAACTGATAGCCAAGTTCCGCATACACGAGGACGGCCTCAACCGGGATATTGGGTTCATGTCACACTATTTGTAACTCCCACAGTTGCGTGGACCTGCAGAGTTTCACTGGCTGTCTTGTCTGGAGACAATACACATCTTTTTAGCCTGTCTTGATGCTCTCTCCACTCACATTGTTTCGTTTCTTAAAGACTTGATTAGTTGTAAGTATTCGCATTCCAACCATTATTCATGTAAATTGAGTCTGTGTCTTTATAAGCTCTGTTTGTGAACAGAATTCCCACTCACCTGAAGAAGGGGCTAAGAGCTCCGAAAGCTTGTGTGGCTTTTGCTACCAAATAAACCTGTTGGACTTTAACCTGGTGTTGTTAAACTTCTTACTGTGTTTACCCCAGTCCAACGCCGGCATCTCCACATCATGATTGCCAGTTAAGCACAGGATAGACAGAGGAGGAAGGTCCATTGTGGCTTCTCCATCCAGAATCATCTCATTGCGCTATCACAGCATTCAGTTCTTTACTTGTATATAAATTGATTTCAAAGTTTCACCACCACTACCCTAGTTTATCCCACATGTTAATCACTATCAAAGTACTCCCTGATGTCAAGCCTAAACTTGTCTTTTCTTTTTGAACTGATGTTCCCTTGTCCTGCTGATACCGCTTCAATGCTGTGCATCTTTTCTATACCATCTCCAACAAAGCTACCCTTTCAAATTGTGCTTCAAAGCTGAAAGGTCCAAGGTTTGACAGTCACACCTCATAAATTAAAGCTATGATCTGAGTGAACAGTCTTCTGGCTACTGAATATTCCGGGGTATAAGTGTTTTAGGCGAGACAGAGGAGGGGCTAAAAAAGGTGGGGGAGTAGCGATATTAGTTAAGGAGCATATTACCGCGGTGCAGAGGGTAGACAACTTAGAGGGGTCATGTACTGAGTCGCTGTGGGTGGAACTCAGAAACAGGAAGGGTGCAGTCACTAAGCTGGGGGTGTACTACAGACCACCCAACAGCCCACAGGAAGTGGAGGAAAGGATATGTCAGGAGATTCTGGATAGGTGCAGAAAACATAGGGTTGTTGTAGTGGAGGACTTTAATTTCCCTGGCACAGACTGGAAAGTGCTTAGAGCTGGGGGTCCGGACGGGGAGGAATTTGTAAAATGCGTACTCGAAGGTTCTTTGGAACAGTATGTAGATAGCCCGACTAGAGAGGGGGCTATACTGGACCTAGTTCTGGGAAATGAGCCCGGTCAGGTCGTCAAAGTTTCGGTAGGGGAACATGTGGCAAATAGTGACCACAACTCTGTTAACTTTAGGATAGTAATGGACAAGGATGAGTGCTGTCCTACGGGCAGGGTGCTAAATTGGGGGAAGGCTGACTATAGCCGGATTAGGCAGGAATTGGTGGATGTTGATTGGGAGAGGATGTTCGAGGGTAAGTCCGCGTCTGGCATGTGGGAGTCTTTTAAGGAACTATTGATAAGGCTGCAGGATAGGCATGTGCCTGTAAAAAGGAAAGATAGGAAAGGTAGGATTCGAGAGCTGTGGATAACCAGGGAAATTGAGGATCTGATTAAAATGAAAAGGGAGGCGTACGTTAAGTCCAGGCAACTGAAAACAGATGGAGCTCTGGAGGAATACAGAGAGAGTAGGAAAGATCTCAAACGGGGAGTTAGAAGGGCAAAAAGAGGTCACGAGATGTTCTTGGCAGGCAGGATTAAGGAGAATCCTAAGGCATTCTATTCATACGTTAGGAACAAAAGAGTTGTCAGGGAGAAAATCGGACCTCTCAGGGACAAAGGAGGGGAATTATGCTTAGAACCCAAGGGAATAGGGGAGATCCTAAATGAATACTTTGCATCGGTATTCACGAAGGAGAGGGGCGTGTTAACCGGGAGTGTCTCGGAGGGAGGTGTTGACCCGTTAGAGAAAATCTCCATTACAAGAGAGGAAGTGTTAGGTTTTTTAGGGAACATTAAAACTGACAAAGCCCCAGGGCCTGATGGCATCTATCCTCGACTGCTCAGGGAGACGAGAGGTGAAATTGCTGGGCCTCTGACGGAAATCTTTGTCGCTTCTTTGGACACGGGTGAGGTCCCTGAGGATTGGAGGATAGCGAATGTGGTCCCGTTGTTTAAGAAGGGTAGCAGGGATAACCCAGGAAATTATAGGCCGGTGAGCTTGACGTCCGTGGTAGGGAAGTTGTTGGAGAGGATTCTTAGAGACAGGATGTATGTGCATTTAGAACGGAACAATCTCATTAGTGACAGACAGCATGGTTTTGTAAGAGGGAGGTCGTGCCTTACAAATTTGGTGGAGTTTTTTGAGGAAGTGACAGAAACGGATGATGAAGGAAGGGCCGTGGATGTCGTCTATATGGATTTCAGTAAGGCATTTGACAAAGTCCCACATGGCAGGTTGGTTAAGAAGGTTAAGGCTCATGGGATACAAGGAGAAGTGGCTAGATGGGTGGAGAACTGGCTTGGCCATAGGAGACAGAGGGTAGTGGTCGAAGGGTCTTTTTCCGGCTGGAGGTCTGTGACCAGTGGTGTTCCGCAGGGCTCTGTACTGGGACCTCTGCTATTTGTGATATATATAAATGATTTGGAAGAAGGTGCAACTGGTGTAATCAGCAAGTTTGCGGATGACACGAAGATGGCTGGAATTGTGGATAGCGAAGAGCATTGTCGGGCAATACAGCAGGATATAGATAGGCTGGAAAATTGGGCGGAGAGGTGGCAGATGGAGTTTAATCCGGATAAATGCGAAGTGATGCATTTTGGAAGAAATAATGTAGGGAGGAGTTATACAATAAATGGCAGAGTCATCAGGAGTATAGAAACACAGAGGGACCTAGGTGTGCAAGTCCACAAATCCTTGAAGGTGGCAACACAGGTGGAGAAGGTGGTGAAGAAGGCATATGGTATGCTTGCCTTTATAGGACGGGGTATAGAGTATAAAAGCTGGAGTCTGATGATGCAGCTTTATAGAACGCTGGTTAGGCCACATTTGGAATACTGCGTCCAGTTCTGGTCGCCGCACTACCAGAAGGACGTGGAGGCGTTGGAGAGAGTGCAGAGAAGGTTTACCAGGATGTTGCCTGGTATGGAGGGTCTTAGCTATGAGGAGAGATTGGGTAGACTGGGGTTGTTCTCCTTGGAAAGACGGAGAATGAGAGGAGATCTAATAGAGGTATACAAGATTATGAAGGGTATAGATAGGGTGAACAGTGGGAAGCTTTTTCCCAGGTCGGAGGTGACGATCACGAGGGGTCACGGGCTCAAGCTGAGAGGGGCGAAGTATAACTCAGACATCAGAGGGACGTTTTTTACACAGAGGGTGGTGGGGGCCTGGAATGCGCTGCCAAGTAGGGTGGTGGAGGCAGGCACGCTGACATCGTTTAAGACTTACCTGGATAGTCACATGAGCAGCCTGGGAATGGAGGGATACAAACGATTGGTCTAGTTGGACCAAGGAGCGGCACAGGCTTGGAGGGCCGAAGGGCCTGTTTCCTGTGCTGTACTGTTCTTTGTTCTTTGTCCGTACACTCACTCAGGCTCGAATATTTCCCTATTGGTCTGTGACAAGTATTAGATGCAATACTCAGGATATTGTCTGATCATAACAGTGTAAAATCCACACCCGGCTTGTTCAGAGAGTTGTAACACTGGGCAATGTGACTCAGCTTTACATTTGCTTTGTTGATCATTAAGAGAGGGTGGGATCTGAACCCGAATGCCCTGGCTGGGAACAGGGTGATAGAGACTATAGTCTGCTGAACCACAAATAGTGCCACAAACAGGGCGGCACTGTAGCACAGTGGTTAGCGCTGCTGCTTCACAGCTCCAGGGACCTGGGTTCGATTCCCGGCTTGGGTCACTGTGTGGAGTTTGCACATTCTCCTCGTGTCTGCATGGGTTTCCTCCGGGTGCTCCAGTTTCCTCCCACAGTCCAAAGATGTGCGGGTTAGGTTGATTGGCCATGTTAAAATTTCCCCTTAGTGTCCTGAGATGCGTAGGTTAGAGGGATTAGTGGGTAAAATATGTAGGGATATGGGAGTAGGGTCTGGGTGGGATTGTGGTCAGTGCAGACTCGATGGGCCAAATGGCCTCTTTCTGTACTGTAGGGTTTCTATGATTTCTATGAATCACTTAAACTAACATTATACCAGAATTGGCATCAGTAGATAATAGGGTTATCATTACATCAATGATATTTCTTTGCCCTACAGCTTTGCAGTTGTGGATGACTTCTGGTCTGATTTTTCCCTTTTATTTGAAATTATCAGCACCCAAATAGGGAATTAAAGTATATCAAGCATTGGAGTTTACCTTTGCTCTGTAGATGTAGCCAAGTACCACGACAACCCACTCTGTGATGAAAACTAACAGGAGAATCAGCACAAACTATTGGAAAGAGAGAAAAAAAAAGACAACTTCAGTTTGTGCAGAATGACTGTGACATCATGTTACTGCTTGTTGCATTCATTCGTGGAAGTGGACATTGATGGCAAGGCCACCATTTATTACCCATCCCGGACTGCCTTTGAGGAGGTGGGCCAACTTCTCGCATTCAACCGAGTGGCTTGTTAGACCATTTCAGAGGGAAGTTCAGAGGCAAACACATTGCTATGGATCTGGTGTCACATATAGATGAGATTAGGCAAGGACAATAGGTTTCTTTCCCTACAGGACATCAATGAAGCTGAAGAGTTTTGACCACAATCCAGCAAATTTCACGGTCGGCATTACTGACGTGGGCTTTCTGGAACAAGCTTATTTAATCAACCAAGTTTAAATACCCCGGCTGTTTTCTTTAAGCAGTTAAGTACTGATCAGGGAGATAAATAATGGGATGATCAGCAGAGATGTGGAGTCATAATAATTACATAAACTGCTCTGCATTATTAGGGGTGAGTAACTTTAAGCCAGTTTCTTTTCATGTCGTCACCAGCACACACCACATATTCATACAATCAATTGAAAAGCAAGCTAACAATGGCCAACTTGCTAAAGATTATGCAACTCTGACAGACAAACCAAAAAGGTCCTGAATTTGATTCCCAACCTGTGGTGTGTTAGTCCATTCACCTGGGGAGGTAACAATTTGAGCCTTGTATCTGTCCTCAGAGAAGAAAGTGGATTTGCAATGTATCCCAGGGTACTTGCCAACCTTCAGTCATTGGCCTTTTTTAATGACCTATTGGAGGACAGCTGGTGTTGACGAAACTGTGCCTCAACATGAGTCAGAGGGAAATAAATTGGAGGGTGGGGAAGGGAGTTCAAATGGGTAATCAAATGGTGTCACTCAGGATTAAGATTTTGCACCACAAATGTCATACCTACGAGGGCAAATTTCTGAAGCTATTCAAGCCAAACGTAATGATCATTCCAGGGCTCAGACTGTCCAATTTGGTTCCTTTGCATCGGTCTTTTGGCTAAGATCAAGTGTAGTTTTGCTGTCCTGCACTTGATAGAAGTCAATGACGTTACGCTGAGGCTTCATTTGAAGCAATTTTTTAAAAAACAGCATCTAAGCCTTTTGGCCAAGATGCAAATGCGATCAAGCACTGGAGCGGGTGCAATGCCTGCTCCTATCAGCTTGGATCATGTAGATGAAGCCCAAGACAGGAAGCGGGCAGCCTGTCTGGTCAGATTGGATCTGGAATGTCTCACTGGTTGAGACTTTGAATTGGACTCTGATTGGATGTACGAAAAAAAATTGGTTCCTTCAGATGGGTGATGTCCACTAATATGGCACCCAAATATTAAAACTCAAGCCTAGAATGATATCCAACTAGCATTCGATCCAAAAGGAATCTTAATTTTGAGGCAAAGATATTTTAACAAGATATATTTAAACCACATTTCTCACATTTTGATTACAATTTTAAGCTCGAGATATTTATTCAGGCACGGTATTATTCAGCCTACTTACAGTTGCCAGACCACAGCGGCTTTCGCGGATGGTGGCACAACAGCCAATCAAACCGATGATAAACAGGAGTGTTCCAACCCCAATGATGACAACCGCAGGAATCAGTGTGTACACATCTTCAAAGAAGTGATCGTAGTCATCATATGTAATGAAGACATAGGCCCCCACATAACACAGGATCCCTGCTGCCGCCTGTACAAAACATTGAAATTAATACATTGAATTCTGTTTACACGCAATTGAGACACTTTTCTGACCAATCAGCTGTTTGATCTTTGGCTCCAGGCTCCAGCTTTATTTTCTTTGGGCTGTGGGTGCTGGTAGGACTGCATTTACCATCCATCACCAGTTGTCCCAAAGTAGTGGCTGTTGTTACAACAGAGAAGCTTCCTGTGCCATTTCAGACGGCAGTCAGAGACAACCCACTCTCTGGGACGGGTACGCCAAACTAGATAGTAATCGCACGCTCCATTCAGAGGAAACAAGGCAGCAGATTTCGTGAGTACTTTGATTCAGTACTAGCCGATCACCACCAGATTCAAATTCAAATTTTGCAAAATGCTAAGCCCAGTATGATAATTGCTATGCTTCTGCAGCTGGTAACCAAGTAAAACTGGTTTGCTGGGGAAACTTCCCTGACTTTTGTCTCTTGCCAAAAGGATCAGTGAAAGTTCTGCACCAGGGGCAGAAAGACTTGTAAAACTATTCAGAAACTTGCAACATCTTGACTTTGCAGTGCAATCTGATTTGGTATATGACACACTCCCTACAATGGCATGGCAATATGAAGCAAGCCGAAATGTTTTAAATGACATGATGTAATTATATCATAGTACATATCCAGGACAAATTTTCATGGTGCACTGAGTGTATGTCCCAACCTTACCTTCAGGAGGCTTTCTGAATATTAGAAGAAACACAAACCTCGCCTAGCCTATCAGGAATCACTGACCTTTTCAGCCCCCAACAGAACTGTAAAGTATTGATCTCGTTTGCCACAGGTTCCAAGAAACGCTCTTAATCAGCGATCTTAATTTGAGAGTTGCACTCATGCACTGAAAGCCAAAGAGACAACTTGGAACAGAACAGGAACGATACAGGACAGGAAAAGAGACTGCAGTTTTTCTGATTGGTCCTAAAGCAATCACTACACCCTCAAATACCTACCCAGTTGTCCCTTAAAAGTTGTTTTAAAGTTTATTTATTAGTCACAAGTAGGCCTACATTAACAATGCAATGACGTTACTGCGAAAATCCCCCAGTCGCCACACTCTGGCGCCTGTTCGGCTACACTCTGAGGGAGAATTTAGCACGGCCAACCAGCACGTCTTTTGGGCTGTGGGAGGAAACCGGAGCACCTGGAGGAAACCCACGCAGACACGGGGAGAATGTGCAGACTCTGCACAGACAGTGACCCAAGATCGGAATTGAACCTGGGTTCCTGGTGCTGTGAGGCATCAGTGCTAAACACTGTGCCACCCGCTGCTTCTAAACCTCTCAGTTTCACATATTCCCCATCATTGCACAACAGCTACCTCCTCCAATCATGAGCTCCTGTTCCCCAAATTGTAGAGATTTCAAAACATATTACTGGGGTTAAAATATCTATTCTGTTAAGAGTTTTGAAAGTTTTCAAACCTTCCTTCAAGACTTCTTTATTCCAGAGTAAACAATCGGACGAAGTAGAAAGGGTCGAGCACTTCAGGTTTTTAGGTGTCCAGATCACCTGTCCTGGTTCCCCCCATGCCGACATTATAGTTAAGAAAGCCCATCAATGCCTCTACTTTCTCAGAAGACTAAGGAAATTTAGCATGTCAGCTACAACTCACACCAACTTTTACAGATGCACCATAGAAAGCATTCTTTCTGGATGTATTACAGCTTGGTATGGCTCCTGCTCTGCCCCAAGACCGCAAGGAACTACAAAAGGTCGTGAATGTAGCCCAATCTATCACGCAAACTAGCCTCCCATCCATTGACTCTCTGTCTACATTTCCCGCTGCCTTGGCAAAGCAGCCAGCATAATTAAGGACCCCACGCACCCCGGACATTCTCTCTTCCACCTTCTTTCTTCGGGGAATAGATACAAAAGTCTGAGGTCACGTACCAACCGACTCAAGAACAGCTTCTTCCCTGCTGCTGGCAGACTTTTGAATGGACCTACCCTGCGTTAAATTTCCCTACACCCTAGCTATGACTGTAACATTACATTCTGCACTCTCTCGTTTCCTTCTCGATGAATGGCATGTTTTGTCTGTATAGCGCGCAAGAAACAACACTTTTTACTGTATGTTAATACTTGTGACAATAATAAATCAAATCAAAATTTCCTTGTAGCTTAGGGAAATCTAAAGGGAGGTGACATTTGATGGATCTTTCCTGCAACATTTTCCCTCCCTACTCCTGCTGCAACAATGGCATTTATCCAAAAATGTGAAAAATTGCTTGGGTATGTCCTGTTGTCCTGTCCACAAAAAGGAGGACATCTAACTTGGTCAATTAACACACCATCAGTGTCCTATCAATCAGCAGCAAAGTGTCATTAAAATTGATGATTGCACATTGTTCAGAACCTTTCGCAACTCCTCAGGTAACGAAACAGTTTGTTCCCATACACAGCAAGACCTGGAGACTATATTTAGCCTTTGGATGATAAGCAGCAAGTTAAATGTTTGTACCATACAAGTAAAAGACAGCGACTATCACCAAAAGGAGAACACCAAAGCATCTCCCATTCAATGGCATTACCATCGCTGAATCCCCCACTATCAACATCTAGGGGCTACCATTAACCAGAAACTGAACTGGACCAGCCACATAAATAACGTGGCTACAAGAGCAGGCCAGAGGCTGGGCATTCTGTGGAGTGTAAGTCTCTTCCCGACTCCCCAGAGCCCGTCCACCATCTACAAGGCACAAGTCAGGAGTGTGATGGAATACTCTCCATTTGCTTGGATGAATGAAGCTCCAACAACATTCAAGAAGCTAGTCACCATTTGGACGAAGTAGCCCACCTGACTGGCACCCCACCCACCCCAATAAACATTCACTCTCTCCCACACTGGCAGCAGCGTGTACCATTTACAAGATGTACTGCAGCAACTCGCCAAAACGTCTGTGATAGTACCTTCCAATCCCGGAAGCTCTACCACTTAAAGCACAAGGCCACCAGATGCACAGGAACGCCACCATCAAACCACACATCATCCCGACCTGGAAATATATTGCCATTCTTTCATGGTCGCCAAGTCAAAATTCTGGAACTCCCTGCCAACAGCAGTGTGTGTGTGTGTGTGTGTTTGTATACACACACACATCACTACCTTTGAGGGCAATTAGGTATGGGCACTAACAGCTGTCTCAGCCAATGACACCCCCATCCCATGAATGAATTTAAAGAAGTACCTCGCCTTCCCTTTTCTCTACATACTGCTGGATACCAGGATAGAGGTTATTAAGGGTTACCGATCCACAGTTTTGTTGTGATAGTACAATTAGCTGAGCGAAAACACACAATTGTGTTAAACACAAAGGTTATAAAGTTCTAGAACTGGAATGGAGCTACTGAAATCACTGGTGCCTAAGCATATTCACATTACAGGTCCTGCAAGAACCTGCAATGGAGCCTTGGGTACCAATTACAAAGTTTAAATCAACTTCCCTATTCATCTAATACATCAAAGTTGCTGACACCAACACATCCTGGTACATCCAATGATGAATACCAAGACACTGACCCAGAAAACAAACAATTCAACCCAGTGAATAAAGAAATGACTGAGAAACTGCAGACTGAGGAACAGGTTAACTAGGCTTGAGGTACTTCAGGGCCATGCTAGATTGCAGGAATCAGAGGATGCCGGAGATTGAAATCTGTATCATTTGCTTTTTCTAAAAATGTGTGAGCATCAGTGACACTTTAAAACTATTTACAGGATATTGCCACAAAGTCATACGGAATAGGCAGTGACAGTGCCTCATTAAAATGGAAAATTAAGCACTGTGAAATACAGAATGCTGGAGTTTTAATACCACCAACAAATCTCAGGAGTGCCCTAGCAACAAGAATGCTTTTCATTGTTTATATTTGACAGAATCATGGCCGGCAAGAAGATGGCAGCTGGTGGCATTTAATTTGCCTTGCAGCCTGCTGCTGCAGGAGGACTTTCAGCTGATTTACTGAGGCCTGAACTGCTGGTACAGTAACCAGTGTAGTCAGGCTCCATGCCCTGAGCCTGCAGCAACAGCAGCCAATTATTCCAATGCCAGGTTCACAGAATCCATTAGGCAATTTATATTTACGAGACAGACTGATGGCGAATGAACCACATTCTTGTAGGTTGGCTGAGTTTATGCTTCGGTAATTGAGTAGTGCTACTACACTGTGTTCCATTCACTACCCCCAAGAGTCAATACTGTCCAAAGATTCATAATTTTTTTGGGTCCAAGAATTTCCTAGCAAAACATTTTCCCATGTTGTGTCCCTCACACAAGTGTTGTGGATTCAGAAGTTTCAATTTTAGTTTCTTGTTTCTTTTCTTTGCTTTCTTTGGGCAGACCAGACCAGGAGATCCATCACCCAATCCCACATTTAATCTTCAAATTACTCTCAACACAACTTTTTAAAATCCACAACTGTACATTTAACCCTTCGGAATGCCAAGTACCTCCATTCGCAATGTGTGTTTCTAACTAGGGAGCTCAAACAATTGACCAAATTTCCTGACAAGAGATGCCACAAACCTTGTAAAGTTGTTTAAAAAGTTTAAAGTTTATTTATTAGTCACAAGTAGGCTTACATTCACACCGCAAGGTAGTGTGAAAATCCCCTCGCCGCCACACTCCAGCGCCTGTTCGGGTACACCGAGGAGAATTTAGCATGGCCAATCCACCTAACCTACACATCTTCGGACTGTGGGAGGAAACTGGAGCACCCGGATGAAACCCACGCAGACACGGGGAGAACATGCAGACTCTGCACAGAGAGTGACCCAAGCCGGGAATCGAACCCGGGTCCCTGCCGCTGTGAGGCAGCAGTGCTAACCACTGTGGTCTTGCAATCACAATATAAACCTATTTGCATTTCTGGAAATCTGTTTAGTAGCTCAAGTCTTCACTTTCCCAGACTTAGTAAGTTGCTTTGATCTTGTGTTCTACCAAATTGTGCTCTTAGATCAGCTTGGCTGCCATAGCAATTTTACTCACTGCAGCAGTATAAAAACTACTAAATTGTTTACTTCTAGTACAAAAAACAACAAATCAGCTGAGATACATTAGATATTTGATGAGAGTGCATGAGCTTCAATAAAAAAACTGTACTGACTCAACTATCCTCCAGTAGTCTCATCAGTACTCTGTTGATGACATGCTTGCTTTATGGGTTCAAGTCCTACACCAGTGACTCTGACACAAGCTAGGTTGATGTGGAGATGCCGGCGTTGGACTGGGGTAAACACAGTAAGAAGTTTAACACCACCAGGTTAAAGTCCAACAGGTTTATTTGGTAGCAAAAGCCACATAAGCTTTTGGAGCCTTAAGCCCCTTCTTCAGGTGAGTGGGAACTCTGTTCACAGAATTCTGTGAACAGAATTCCCACTCACCTGAAGAAGGGGCTTAAGGCTCCGAAAGCTTGTGTGGCTTTTGCTACCAAATAAACCTGTTGGACTTTAACCTGGTGGTGTTAAACCTCTTACAAGCTAGGTTGACAGGTCAGTGCAGTATGGAGTTGCAATCCACCAGATGAGACGTCAATCCAAGGCCCCACCTGCTCTCGGATTGTAAAATAATCCATGACCACCACCACTTTGGATAGTAAGAAGTCTCACAACACCAGGTTTAAATCCAACAGGTTTACCTGGTGTTGAGAGACTTCTTACTGCGCCCACCCCAGTCCAATGCCAGCATTTCCACATCAGAGGAAGAGAGGCATTATCTTGGTCAATATTAATCCCCCCCACCAACACCACTAATATCTGGTAATAATCTCACTGCGGTTCATGGAGGCTGTGTTCAAGTTGGTTACCGTGCCTCCTTCATTACAACATTGACTGCATTTCAAAAACACTGCATTGGCTGTTCAGTTCCTGAAAAGGTACAAAATGCAAGTCTTCCTTGTTCAACCAGGAATCACGTTTGCTTCCTCTCACCTATCACTGCCCACCATAATTGCAGAAACCCCCATTATCATATTGTTACCTTCAGACTCAACTTCCTGAATACTTAAGGGCCAGTATGTGCAAACTTCAACCTTCAAAGCCATGGTTTCCCAAATCCTGTCCTGTACCTTCCTGCCTACCTATAAACCCCACTCAGTCAGATTTCTGTTGGCTCCCTGTCCCACAGTCAAATTAATAACCCTCATTCTCGAACTTCTCTATATCATCACCCCAACCTACATAATGGTGGTAGCCATGATGTGGAGATGCCGGCGTTGGACTGGGGTGGGCACAGTAAGATGTCTCACAACACCAGGTTAAACGTCCAACAGGTTTATATGGAATCACGAGCTTTCGGAGCGCTGCTCCTTCACCCACTCACCTGATGAAGGAGCAGCGCTCCGAAAGCTCATGATACTATATAAATCTGTTGGGACTGTAACCTGGGGTTGGGAGACTTCATACTCTACTTACATGATGGCAATTTGCTCAGGAATGTCTAGTGCCAGACTCTGTCAAGGTTCGAGGTGAACAATGCAATGGTAAAATCGTTCGAGAACATACAACCAGAGGCGTAATACATACTGCTGATCATGGCAGTGTGGAGAAAAGAGGGAAGGCAATGTATGGTTCTTGTAAAAAAGGATCTGACACTTCTGCCTGCCTTTTTCCTGTTCTTAGAATTCATAGAATAGTGTAGGCCGTGTGCACAAGTGGTAGCATGTCTACCTCTGGGCAACAAAAAGCTTCATGTTCAAGCCCAACACCACGATTTGTTGGCCACAGAAGAAGCGTTCATAAAATGGTTCGATGGACTGATAATCAGTTTGAGCATCCTTCCACCATATCTCCACTGTTCCCAAAGAGTAAAAAGGGGTGTGTGTATATATAGATTTGCTAAAACAAAAGTTAGTTAGAAATCTTGTAGCAAAGGTGGTGGTCATTTGGTCCATAATAACATAATCAACTCTTAGAAAATGCTATCATTTTACTCCCACTCCACTACCCTTTTCTCTTAAAATTCTTGATACAATAACCACACATACTCATTTACACTGTTCACGTTCACCTGCATTAGGAAACACTCATGTATTCATAGAAAAGGTGCTTCTTTTAAAACAATAGTTGCACAGTAAGCGTGGAGTAGGATCAGCACAAGCAACACCAGTTCCAGCACAGATCACCAACATAACTGGTTACATGCGCACAAAGGTCAGAGTCAATTCTCAGTAGAACCTGAACAGAGCACTTTTTGTCAGCACAACATGAGTATCAAGTACCAGGATTTTTATTAAAGCATTACGCAAACAGAGAAAGACATGAACAGACTGTAGACACCTGCTGATCAATAAGCCTCAAACATCAATCTTAACATTGAAGAGGTTTGGCTTTAAAGGTCAAAGGGTGTAAACGTGATGCAACTGGAGTGCAATTAGGTATTGAATTACAATATTTAGGTCCTGTTGACCCAAACACAAGCCTATAGTTAGTGGTGCCAGTTTTCAAATTGAAAAAAAGACCAACTTCCTTTCCCTGTCATGGGCAGCACGGTGACATAGGGTCAGCACTGCTGCCTCGCAGCACCAGGGACCCGGGTTCGATTCTCGGCTTGGGTTACTGTCTGGCTGGAGTCTGCATGTTCTCCCTGTGTCTGCGTGGGTTTCCTCCAGGTGCTCTCGTTTCCTCCCACAGTCCGAAAGATGTGCTGGTTAGGGTGCATCGACCTGAACAGGCGCCGGAGTGTGGCGACTAGGGGAATTTCACAGTAACTTCATTGCAGTGTTAATGTAAGCCTTACTTGTGACTCATAAATAAACTTTAACCTTAAAAGGCACCCTGATGAATCACATTTGCTTGGTAAGAGTGAAAGGAAATCTATGATAACTTCATTGCAGTGTTAATGTAAGCCTACTTGTGACACTAATAAACAAACTTTAAACTTCAAAAAATATAATCCCAGGCTAGGGAAGGAGAAAAATTCCCAATCCAGTGATCCCTATTGGAAAGTATCAAACAAGTGTTGTGCAAAGCGTTAATATTTTCAGAAAGTTCAAAATGTGACCACAATTTGAGTATCAAAATCCTAAAACAAAAATGTTTTAAACCTGAAACTAGATAAGTTTACTCACCTGATGAAGGAGCAGCGCTCTGAAAGCTCGTGATACCAAATAAATCTATTGGACTTTAACCTGGTGTTGTGAGACTTCTTACTGTAGATAAGTTTAGTAATAGTGCTGAATCAGTTTGGAGAATTTCTCTTGGCCGATTATCTACTTTTCTCTCCTAAAAAAAAAACCTTTGCTGGGTTGCAGATCTGTAATGGCAGCAGCCCTCTGATCTCTCACCCAAAGGGAGGGTGCAAAATGAAGAACGGTCAGCAGTCAAGAGTAGCATTGTTCTATCCAGTTCATACCCCAACATCTATGCTCAAACCTTTCACTCAGGACAATAAGCAGGAATGCAGTCCAGTGCTTCCCTTCCCAGCCTAGGGGAAGTTGACATAAAACATGGTTCAACATTATAGACTAGGAATCTAATCCTGAACCTTCTGTCTGTATGCCCTGTTTCAGAGGGTACCTTCACCCAGTAGGCCCTAGATCACAGGAAGGGCTTTACTGTTAAACTAGCCTACGATGGAACTTCTGTAGATCAAGTGAGAAAAACCAAAGACAGTTTCACAATCTGGAACATCATTCTGCGATCGCCGGCATGGACACCAGCATCAGGCACTCCCAGGCCTGACGTGCCACAGTCGAACAGTTGGGCAACACTTGCTAAACGCACACATGGAGAAATTGGTCATTTGGCGAGATACCAGAGGGCAGCAAACCATCATGAAACTATATACAAGCAAGCATCAGCATGACTAAAAAAAAGATCATCTCAAATCCAAGACAGCTCAATGGCGGGGTATAAATGGATTTTGAGGTATGGTGTGAGCTAGTTATATACAAAGAATCTTCCAGTTTTAGTGTCTCATTTGCCCTATTAAATCACCCAAAAAGAAGCAATAGTTACCTCAGTGGAAACAAATTACATGGTTTCTGATCACTACCCAACAGTTCAGTTTTTTTGTTCATTGGATGTGCCAGTGCTGGCAAGGCTGAATTTATCACCCACCCCTAATTTCTGAAGGGATTAATTTTTTGAACTGTGGCAGTTCCACAATAGTGTTAGGTAAGGAATGCAAGCCCTGCCAATGCCTTGCACGCGAGAATGAAAACAAGCGAAACAGCTGCAACACTCCTCCAAAGTCAAATAGATCCATGGCAAACACCTTCGGGACTGTATGCAGCCAACTACATGGGTGAAATCAATGGAAACATACTGCACCATTAGTTAGCACTGTGAGGAAAAAATACAAATAGTACAGCCATTCAAATAGCACATTTATATCAATGGATGGTACTGTGTTTAAATTTGTAGGGTTTTGAATTTGTAATAAATATAATTTAGCTTGAGTGGGCATGATTTAGAACCAAGTTAATACTGGTTACAAAACAGTCCACAAAAATCCATGAGTTAAAATCGTTCTCCACTGCAATTGAGCTCAACACAGATGTACAGTGAACAAGACTGTGTCAAGGTTCATAACAGCACCAAGGCTCCAAAACATTTCCATCAAGTGGACCATTTCTTTCAGAACCGCATAGATTTAGACATGTACGGGCAAGCTCGAGGAAGACTGCAAAACAAAAGCTTTGACTCTCAATTCATCACAAAGTTACTTATAATGTTAAATCTTTATTCCTGGGTGGTAAAGTACTGGAAACTTTACCGTATTTGTGCCATAATTCAACTGTGATTTAAAGAGAGGTCATTTTTGTATTGCGTTGATACCAGCACAGTACACTTATTTTCTTCTCATTCCTTTGAATCATTGAATCCCTACAGTGCAAAAGGAGGCCACCTTACCTAGGGCCACCCCTCCATTTCTGGAACCCTGTGCATTGACCATGGCGAATCCACCTAACCTGCATGGTAATAATACATAGCACATTAGGAGCAGAAAGATATCATAGATTTCCTTTCAGTTTTACAAAGCAAATGTGATTCATCTTTTAAAGTTAATTTATTGGTCACAAGGAAGGCTGACATTAACACTGCAATTAAGTTACTGTGAAATTCCCCTAGTCGCCACACTCTGATGCCGGTTTGAGTCAACTCTCACCAACTTTTACAGATGCACCATAGAAAGCATTCTTTCTGGTTGTATCACAGTTTGGTATGGCTCCTGCTCTGCCCAAGACCACAAGAAACTACAAAAGGTCGTGAATGTAGCCCAATCCATCACGCAAACCAGCCTCCCATCCATTGACTCTGTCTACCCTTCCCACTGCCTCGGCAAAGGAGCCAGCATAATTAAGGACCCCTCGCACCCCGGACATTCTCTCTTCCACCTTCTTCCTTCGGGAAAAAGATACAAAAATCTGAGGTCATGTACCAAATGACTCAGGAACAGCTTCTTCCCTGCTGCTGTCAGGCATTTGAATGGACCTACCTTGCATTGAGTTGATCTTTCTCTACACCCTAGCTATGACTGTAATACTACATTTTGCACTTTTACCTTTCCTTCTCTATGAACGGTATGCTTTGTCTGTATAGCGCGCAAGAAACAATACTTTTCACTCTGTTAATACATGTGACAATAATAAATCAAATCAAATCAATGCACCTAACCAGCCCGCCTTTCAGATTGTGGGAGGAAACCGGAGCACCCGGAGGAACCCACGCAGACACGAGGGAGAACGTGCAAACTCCACACAGAGTGACTCAAGCCGGGAATCGAACCCGGGTCCCTGGCGCTGTGAGGCAGCAGTGCTAACCAATGTGCCACCGTGCCGCTCATTAACCAAATTAAATTCTGTTTTCATTAGACTGGAGTTCATATTTTTTCCTGGATCACATTTCACAATTCTGTGATTTTGCTCCACAGAATCAAAAAAACCCCAAAGAAAACAGGCAAAAAGGGGTTGCCAATCCACAAAAGCAGTCAGCTTTGATTATACGGGGAAACTGTTCATTGTGTGTAGTTTCAGAGTATTTAATTGCCATTTGGGGAAAATTGCATTCACCTCTCCCCATCCATCCCATAGAACTGAAGACAGCAGCCCCAGTGTCAAATGATTAGAATGTTGCCTATCCAAAACAAAGGGGTTTTATTTACAAATGGTTTGAACCGACTTTGTTATTCTGTTCAAAGCAGTGAACTCAAAAGCACCTGAATGGATCAGCAGTTTTAAACAGTGATGTACGCAGGACAGGAAGGTCCCAACATTGAGCCCAGATTGTTCCTCATTAACGTACCAAAACTGGGCGGCACGGTAGCACAGTGGTTGGCACTGCTGCTTCACAGCTCCAGGGACCTAGGTTCGATTCCCGGCTTGGGTCACTGTCTGTGTGGAGTTTGCACATTCTCCTCGTGTCTGCGTGGGTTTCCTCCGGGTGCTCCAGTTTCCTCCCACAGTCCAAAGATGTGCAGGTTAGGTTGATTGGCCATGCTAAAATTGCCCCTTAGTGTCCTGGGATGCGTAGATTAGAGGGATTAGCGGGTAAAATGTGTATGTAGGGATATGGGGGTAGGGCCTGGGTCGGTGCAGACTCGATGGGCCGAATGGCCTCTTTCTGTACTATAGGGTTTCTATGATTTAAAAACTTACCTGGCAGGACAAACCATGAATTTGAATTGGTTTTTGGAGCAAGCAAGGAGATGGATTATGAGCTTGTCCTGTCCACTCTGCACATTGGCTTTGTAACTCTGGGAAATCAGACCAGCTTGAGAGCTTCTTATCACCTTCAACAAAGACTAGCTAATTCAACAGATCAGGACCTGAACGCAGGACCCGACTGCCTGTCTTCCTAGGTTGGCACATTGGTAAACAGCTATAAATAAATCTTCACAACATTTTAGATACTTTGTCTGCTGAAAATTAAACATTTATTCAAATCTTATCATTTATCTGACTTGCTACGTTATGGTTAATCACTCCACAAAACCATTGTGGTTCTTCAGTAAAGTGTTGTTACAATCCCAGATGATTTTCTTTCACTCATTTCCAGGACATGGCATCATTGGTTAGGCCAGCATTCATTGCCCATCCCGAACTGTCCTCAAGGTAGTGGTGGTGGGTTTCCTTCTTAAACTGCTGCAGGCCATGTGGTGTTAGGAAAGGAGCTCCAGGATATTGACCTGCTGACAGTGAAGGAACGGCAATATATTTCCAAGTCAGGATAGTGAGTGACAACATCCAGACGATGCTGTTGCCACATCTGGTGGCCTGCTCTTTATAGATGGTAGCAGTCATGTGTTTGGAAGGTGCTGCAGTGCATCTTATAGATGGTACACACTGCTGCCTCTGTGTCACTAGTGGAGGGATCGAATCTTTGTGGACAAGGCAGGCTCATCCAGCTCAATCAGCAGTGGTGATATGGAGCCACTCTTGGTGATGGACATTCAAGTCCCCACCAGGAGTACATTCTGCACCCTTACCCCCCTCAGTGCTCCCTCTATGTTATTCAACATGGAAGAGTACTGATTCATCAATGGAGGGGGATATATTGGGTATTTGGCAAGAGATTCCCTTGACCATGTTTGACCTGATGCCATGAGACATCATGAGGTCCAGAACCCATGTTAAGGACTACCAGGGCAACTGCTTCCCATCTGCACGCCACTTCTATTGACTCTGTCCTGCCAGTGGAACAGGGCATACCAAGGGATGTTGCTACCTGGGACATAATTTGTAAAGTACGATTCCATGAGTATGATTATAATCAGACTGTTGCTTGACTAGTCCGAGAGACAGTTCTCCCAATTTTGGCACAAGCCCCCAGGAGTTAGGAGTACTTTGCAGGGTCGACAAGGTTGGGCTTGCCATTGTCTCAACCAATGCTGAGTGGCTCACCTAATTTAAATCTTTATTGACTTTTTAGTGGTTTGATATAACTGAGTGGCGTGCTAAGCCATTTCAGAGTCAACCACATTGTTGTGGACCTCGAGTCACATGAAAGCCAGACTAGGCCAGCTAAGGACTGCAGATTTCCTTCCCTAAAAGGCAGTGAACTAGATGGGTTACGACAATCGACAACAGTTTCATGATCATCATTAGACTTTTAATTCCATCTCCCATGGTGGAATTCAAATTCAGGTCAGGTCCCTAGAGCATTACTAGCCTAGTGACAATACCACTACGCCATCACCTCCACTGGAGCCACAGTAGCTATATAGCTGGTCTAGTTCAGTTTCTGGTTAACGGTAACCCCCAGGATGTTGATAGTGGGGGATTAAACAATGGTATAATGCCACTGAATGTCAATGAGGGATGGCAATATTCTCTTTTGCCGGAGGTGGTCATTGCTTGGCATTCTTGTGGTGCAAAGTTACTTGCCACTTGTCAACCCAAGCCTGGACGTTATCTTGCTTCATTTGGATATGGACTGATGTTAATTCAAGTCAAATCCAAGAGTGAAACCTAGTTTGATAGATCCTACCTTTAGAAAGAATGGAGGTAAGTTACTGAACAAATTCACAGGAGTCTGATTAATTTTTATCACAACAAATAAAACATTTAAGTAAAGTGAACTATGTTACATCGGGCAAAAAGGTTGGAAAAAATGTATTGCAAACGCAAGAAAGTTATTCAAATATTGACTATTCCTTAACCCCAGCAATATCTTTACAGACACATACAGATTCAGAAAGATAAAACAATTTACCATAGCTACCTTAAACTCTAATATTCAAGGTAAGCTTGCAGGGCATGTGAACTGCAGTCAGACAAACCACACCTCAAAAGCAAATAACAGACGTGACGAAAGCAAATTTTGTGGATTTCTCAACAACCCACACAGTCACTTGTCACACTGAAACTCTGTCTTTCTCACAAGGGTTTCCAATCTCAAATTTTGAAGAACTCACCTTTGGAATGCTCTTCAAACATCACTCCCAAATGGATGGCTTCAACAAGGACCCATTCCCAGGGTCACAACCTCACTTGAGATTCCTTTCCTCTAGATCTCCATGTACTCAAGCTTCAGTTTCCAAGCACTCTTTCAGATTTTCGGCCATGAAAAAGCATAACATCACTGCTTCTAAATGGTACCTTTGCTCTTGAGCACACTTTGCTTCAAGTCTGCTTCCCACATCCTTCATTTAACTCAGTGCCTTTCGCTTGGTTTGTGTCATTTACCTTGACTCAGTGGGATCGATCACTGATCCCGGTCGTTTTCCCTGCTTGGCACTTGTTTCTGTCCCAATCCTTGGTTTGGGACCTTCTCTCTGTCCCCCTGCCGGTGTCCTGCTTGGGACCCTTTCTTCTAATGGCATCCTGTTCCAGGTCACCTAACCTACTTTTCATGATATTTCATCATTTTCCCCTCCTGCACATTCTCATAGGCAGGTTCCCGGCCTAAAGACCGTGAAATCAACGAACTGTGCCTGTGCAGAAGTTCCGAGATCCGCCATGAACTGCAGTTCCCAAACTGTGACTGGAATTTTGACATGTATTTGAGTTATGTCACAATCCGAAAACCCTCGAACGAAACTGATTGGGAGAAGAAGTAAATAATGTACGAGTGGAAAAGGAATAAGCGTGGATAAACCCAAAACAGAGCTTCGATCAGGAAATATTCTGTGGGATATTAGTGTACAACTCTTTAGCATATTAATATGATATTTAGCCACCCACAGAACCTCGAGCGTGTATAATCAACGACTTCTATACTTTGATTCTGTTCAATTGTACTCTTCCCCCTCCAATTCATGCCAAAAATCTCACATGCAATACATTACTAAGTTGGCTATTCTCAATTGCTGGTTTTCCATTCGCCCAGAAACAAATGCTCTCTACACAATATCCCTAGAATGACACATGCACTCAGGTATCAAAAGAAATCTATGACAATGCTTTACACGTATTAAAAGGGAGTGCTGTTAACCAAGGATAAATATTTAATGTGTTTCTGAGTTCATACCATCAATATCAAGGGGACATTGAGCTATACAGTGCTTTGTATTAGGATGCATTAATGCTCACCATTCTATGAGCAAGTTGTGGGTTACAAAAATTGGCGTGATGTACAGTAGTTAGATATATTGCCATATAAACAAATAGCACACAAGGAACTAGTGCAAAACTAACTTCTTTCCTTCACCACTACCACATGTGCGCTTTCCTAAACAGTGAGCAGGAAAAAAAATCCCATTTGACCAGGTTCAACTGAGAAGTCCTCATTATCTGACGCCCAATCGATTTTCAGTCAGCGTCAGTATCTCAGGTTAATTAGGGGAGAAAAAGAAATTAAGTCTGCTGCTCGCTATCCAGTGAGGAGAAAGAACAGAAGAGATTTACTAGCATGGATCCAGGGATGAGGGTTAGTCAGTCACATAGCTGAGGTCAGACTTTTGCCTTTGACTGGGACTGGAGCAGGGAGAGAAAAAAAAATGCCTGGACATTCACTATGCTTAGATTCCAAAATTAAACTTGGAAGTCTTATCTCAAAATGTCACCGTCATTCATCTTATCGTAACAGGAATTTCATTGAGGAGGAGGAGGAGGATATTACATGATTAATGTTGCAGCACAAGTGGACAATTCATATGGAGTATCTACCTCAGATTTCATTCACATTTCAACTACAAAATCTGGTTCAAATGAATCAGGGCTAAAGAATAGCATCAGAAAAATTCCATGTTTGAACACTCCTTCCCTTCTACAGCAACACAGCGCATTATACAGTTTATGATACCAAAGACAGCTGGTACCGACATGACAGTAAATCAAGCTCTCCACACACTCTTTCCTCAGCATTTTTCAGAATTTGCACAAGATGCACAGTAAAACACTGATCTTCATTGACAATAAATTTAATGTTGGTTACTTGCATTCCAAAAAAATGTTTAAAGCAGGGTGGAGGAAGTTTTTGTCTTCATTTTATTTACATAGGTGCATAATGTCTTGAGACACAACAATGTTCCTATTAATTTCCATACATTCCTAACACACCAAGGTGGTGAACAAATGAGGCAACAACACCAAGGACAAAATATTCAAACGCACAAAATCGGAAAGCAGTATAAACCACTGAGTAAGAAATACAGGGCATTTAGGACTCTGTGAGGGCCTCGCAAGAGCCAAAAATGGCCCATAAGCAGTGGCTTAAAAAGTGGTCTGTCCAGGAATTTCATACATATTCTCAATAAGATTGCAGTTTTATGGGAACAGGCTCATTCAAGCCATTGCTAACATCAGTATTTTAGCCAGCGCAGCTGACCGACGAACAGGTCAAAGTATCTATTAACGGCAAGTTTAATTCATATTTGTAGTAATAGGAAACGGTGGGCTTTGCATGGATTAATATTTTCACAAAACTGCATTTGATCATGATTAGGACTAACCATTGGCAACAAACCAACAGGAACCAAACAGGCAGATGTCACACTAACTACTGGACACATACAGCATGAAAGAAAGCCCAACTTTGAACTCTGATAGACACCAAAATGCCATTTCTTCTTAGAATCTATTCATATTGCGCTGTCACTTACAACAGGGCAACACAAATGCACAAATGCCCTTTGACCATACATGCTGTCACTCTGCATAATTAAACATTACGGTTAATCTGCGGCTGGAGTCAGTAACAAAAGGAAATGCCCTGAGAAAGTTTAAATTCAGCTCCTCAATAGCTCAACCAGTTGATCTGATGAATAATGGGGCAATTCAGGCCCCAAGTGAGAGAGAGAGAGAGAGAAATGCCTCGTATGACTGCCAGTCTGTGCTCAGTTATTTCTAAGCTGAGGTAGAAGCAGGAAAGATGGGGAAATTACAGTTCTCTCTGGAGTTAGGATGGGAATATTAGGCAAGTTTCACTGTTGATCACCATTCGCCAACCCCTGCAAGAAGCGCAGGTACAATTGTCAGGCAAGGTTACAAATCCTTAGGCAAATATCTGGTGGAAACATATCTTGAAGATTTATCATGAATAATGGCCATCTGCACTTGGGGTTCTATGTTCAAGGACAATTCATGCTCTCAGAATTATGTCTCAAACAAACTCTCAAAATGATACAACTATATGATCAACACAAGTCAAAATAGCTACCACGTCAAATCAAAAAAGTATAAAGATGCTATGTGAAATGTGCAACAACTGCCATCTTTACCATAGATATACATCCAAGGCAGCTTGTAGAGGCATAAGGAAACAATATTCCAATAGATCATTATCTCAACTGCAAGCATTTTTGACATAACAGCACTGGAAATAGTCTATTGGGCTAGAACAAAAGGCAAAAATCACAAGTCATTCAATAGGAAGCTCTGGAATTTCCTTCCCAAATCTCTCCATTCCTTTAAGAAGGGAAGTTTTTGGTCACCTATCCTAGTATCGCAGGTGGTTCGGCGTCAATTTATTTTTGATAGTTCTCCTTGTGAAGCATCTTTGGGATGGTTGACTGTATTAAAAGGTGCTATGGAGACACAAGTTGATGGGCACAATGCATGGGTTGGAAAATTTAAAAAATTTTTTTTGGGAAGGATGGGCCAAAAGACCTCCTCTCATCTTTATTTAATCTCTATAAAGACATGTCAAAAATAAGGAATGATTTTTGGCTTGTAGCAATTCTGTAATTGTTGCACTACTGCAGAACTTTAATTTTAGATCCTACATTTAGTTTCTCTATTTGTTACTGCAATCAATGGCAAACACCCTTACCGAATTGGAATTAAAAGAATTTATTTTCTCGCTCGTGGGCAGTTCCATATCTTGTTGATTGCATGAGCAATCAACAACCCAGGAGACAAATGTATCTGTTTGCAGCTCACAAGTTCACTCATGGAGAAAAGAATCATCCCCTTAAGACAGTTGGCAAATGCACTGCTTGGTGCTCTTCAAGGACATTTAAAGCAGGAAGGTTCCAGTTTAATTCCTGGTGACTAAATTAGCTGATCCCCACCAGTGCATTCGGAAACTGCTCACTATTAGTTTTGCAGTACAATGCTGGAATTCTAAAAATATGCGTGCTTGCAAGCACATCGATATAATTGGATGGCTTTTTGAAGCAGTTCTGCAGACTGATTATACAAACCAAAGACTCAAGACTTAACCTACATGCAGACTTGAACTTCTATGCTTTACAAAGGTTGCTACATATTTCAGCCAATGAGACTAAATCTGAAGGGAAATCTGCCCTCTCAGTTGGTTTCCATTGCAAACCAAATGCAAGGATTAAAAAAAGATTGGTTCCAAGGATTTTAAGCCAGTCTTTGTTTAAGAAGTTTGTTCAATTTTTGTGAACGACCTGTCAACAACTTGCCCTTTACATGAATATTGGTGCACAAATTATGCATCGGAGAAGAGATTCAGCAAGTGGGAAATAGAGCTATTATTTCACTTACATAGGATTATAAAAGCAGGAGTAGGCATTTAGTCCCTTAAGCCTGTTCCATCATACAACAAAATCGTGGCTGATATGCGACTCAACTCCATATGCCCATCTTTGTCCCATGTCCCTTAATACCTTTGATAAACAAAATCATTCAATCTTAGGTTTGAAACTAAACAACTGACCTGGCAACAACTGCCATTTACAGAAATGCAAATTTGTATGTAGTAGTGTTTCACAACTTCACCCCTGAAAAGCCTGCTCTAATTTTTAGACTGTGCCCTTGAGTGCTAGATTCCATGGCAGCCAGAAAAGTGATCAGCATTCCCTTAAAAACTTGGAAACTTAGACCAAACTAGCCGTAACCTTTTAAATTCTAGGAAAAATGGCCCTAATTTCTGCTGCGATATTTAAATAAACTGAATCCACCATATGTTAACTAGACAGCTTAAAAGACTAAGAACTGCTACTAAGATCAAATTAACATTAAGTCATGAAATTCAGTCTAAAAGACACACATGCCTAGAATTATGGTGTATGCACCTCAAATATTTCTCCAATAATAGTGTAGCATGCTAATTTGCTTAGAAGTTATGAATTTAACATTAACAGTTGCAGCAATAAGTTGTATATTCAGGTTGGTAACGCTTTATTTCACTTTACAATCTTTGCTCAAGTCTGAATAAAGAGCCTCTGCATTATTGAAACGCCTCTGAGAGGCACTGAATACAGTAGGACACTGTACCAAATTACACAGTAACTGTATCTAACTTGGCATATGAATCATTTAAAATGGAGCTGGCCAGAGTTATTTTCATCCTGTTTTCACAGACTCCCTTCTCCCCCAAAAAGCTTTGCTGCAGGAATGTTTCCAGAGAATGCAGGTTATCCACTCAGTGGGAGGAATTTTTCCTTAAAACAAAAAGATGAACTACGCGCTTCTTTCATTTTTTTTTCTCCTGCTCTATTATATTGTTAGAAATTCATTACAAATATAATCCAGTCGCAATAAAATTAGAAATGTTTGTTTTCAAAAACAAAATTAAAAAGGCAGAAAAAAGATTAGGGGTTTTTTTTCCCAGTCCAAAAGGTGAAAATATTTAAAGACATTTGCAGATGAGACAAAAAGGTGAAAATATCTAAAGACATTTGCAGATGAGACAAAAAGGAGAAAATATCTAAAGACATTTGCAGATGAGACAAAAAGGAGAAAATATCTAAAGACATTTGCAAATGAGACAAAAAGGTGAAAATATCTAAAGACATTTGCAGATGAGACAAAAAGGAAGTGAAAATATTTAAAGACACTTGCAGATGAGACAAAAAGGTGAAAATATTTAAAGACATTTGTAGATGAGACAAAAAGCCTACAAAAGAAAAAACTTTGGAAAAGATTTAAGATAAAACTGAATAAAACTTGATGATGCCACAGATGTATCCTTGCTTTGATCCAGTCCCTGACAACCAGCCACAGCTGCAATACAACAGCTTGAGCGCAACCTAACCCAACACTGGCCGAGTCCCGCCCCCTGGTTGCTCCAGCGACGGCCCTCTCAGCTAATCAGGCCGCCCAGCGCCACATCAATCAAACCCTCGCGACCTTTCCCCCCATTTCCGGTTGTCAGGTTAGGTTGCAGGAGCGGCGGCAGCCATGGAGACGGCGCCATCCTTCCTTCGCCGACCGGGGGCGGTAAGCCTCTTTCGTTGACCTACTTACCCAGAATATCAGGTTTAAAAACACCAGGACGGTCTTGGACGACGTTATCCCGCACTGCCCCATCTCGAGCCGAGGCGAGTCTGCTCGGTCGGTTGCTGCTGTTGCTGCAGGCTTGCGGCCTATTACACCCTCAGTCAGCGAGAGCCGCGGACGAGTGAGTGAGTGGCGGACGACGGCAGCCGGTGCCCCCGCGAGCCAGCTGGCGTGCCCACGTGACTCGTTGCCGCACGTGACCCACGACGTCACCTGAACATTACGTCAGTCATTGGCGGCTGCGCGCATGCGCCCCGCCTCAGGGACCTGCTGCCTGGCACGTGACCCCCTTCCCATGTCAAAAAGTTGGCACCAACTTACCATCAACTTTTCTGCTGCATTGCTGGCTTTATTTTGCTCTCTTAACAGTTTCCCTTCCTCTCCTGATATGTTGACTTAAGAGTTCCCATCTGCTCATTGCATTGGAAAGGGTGCAGAGGAGATTTACCCAGGATGTTGCCTGGTACGGTGGGAAGGTCTTATGAGGAAAGGCTGAGGGACTTGAGGCTGTTTTCGTTAGAGAGAAGAAGGTTAAGAGGTGACTTAATAGAGGCATACAAGATGATCAGAGGGTGGATAGTGAGAGCCTTTTTCCTCGGATGGTGATAGCTAGCACGAGGGGACATAGCTTTAAATTGAGGGGTAATAGGTATAGGACAGATGTCAGAGGTAGGTTCTTCACTCAGAGAGTCGTAAGGGCATGGAATGCCCTGCCTGCAGCAGTAGTGGACTCGTCAACATTAAGGGCATTTAAATGGTCATTGGATAAACATATGGATGATATTGGAATAGTGTAGGTTAGATGGGCTTTAGATTGGTTTCACTGGTCGGTGCAACATCGAGGGCCGAAGGACCTGTACTGCACTGTAATGTTCTATGTTCTATCATTTTTATTTGATCAGGCAGTGTTTATTTCCACATATAATGAGCCAGACACACACACATATATAAGACGATAATTGTTTTTATTAGTATCATAAGTAGGTTTACATTAACACTGCAATGAAGTTTCTGTGAAAATCCCCTAGTCGCTACACTCCGGTGCCTGTTCGGGTACTCTGAGGGAGAATTTAGCACGGCCAATGCACCTAGCCAGCACATCTTTTGGACTGTGGGAGGAAACCGGAGCACCTGGAAGGAACCCACGCAGACACGGGGAGAACATTTGGACTCCGCACAGACAGTGACCCAAGCCAGGAATCGAATCCAGGTCACTGGCGCTGTGAGGCAGCAGTGCTAACCACTGAGCCACCATGCTGCCCACTATAGGAGCAGAATTAGGCCATTCGGCCGATCAAGTCTGCTCCGCCATTCAATTGTGGCTGATAAGTTTCTCAAGCCCATTCTCCCCCGCCTTTTCCCCGTAACCTTTGATCCCCTTACCAATTAAGAACCTACCTATCTTTGTCTTAAATATACTCAGACCTGACATCCACAGCTTCCTGTGGCAATAAATTTCACAGATTCACCACCTTCTGGCTGAATAAATTCCTCCTCATCTCGGTTTTAAAGGGTCATCCCTTTACGCTGAGGCTCTGTCCTCGGATCCTAGTCTTTCCAACTAATAGAAACATCTTTCCCGCGTCCACTCTATCCAGGCCTTTCAGTATTCTGCAAGTTTCAATGAGATTCTCCCTCATCATTCTGAACTATCTCTCCTAGCTCACTCCTATCCCTGACCTTCTATTTTGCTCCATCTACCCTACCCCCTCTTATACAGTTTAAAAAGGCAGCACAGTGGTTAGCACTGCTGCTTCACAGCTCCAGGGTCCTGGGTTCGATTCCCGGCTCGGGTCACTGTCTGTGTGGAGTTTGCACATTCTCCTCGTGTCTACGTGGGTTTCCTCCGGGTGCTCCGGTTTCCTCCCACAGTGCAAAGATGTGCGGGTTAGGTTGATTGGCCAGGTTAAAAATTGCCCCTTAGAGTCCTGGGATGTGTAGGTTAGAGGGATTAGCGGGTAAATGTGTGGGGGTAGGGCCTGGGTGGGATTGTGGTCGGTGCAGACTCGATGGGCCGAATGGCCTCCTTCTGCACTGTAGGGTTTCTATGATTTCTATGACTCTATGAGTTTCCTCTGGGTGCTCCGGTTTCCTCCCACAGTCCAAAGATGTGAAGGTTAGGTGGATTGGCCATGCTAAATTGTCCCTTAGTGTCCAAGATGTGTAAGTTGTAAATGTGTGGGTTATGGGGATAGGGTGGGAAAAAGGGCGGGAATAAGATACCCTGTCAGAGAGTCAGTTCAGACTCAATGGGCCAAGTGGCCTCTTCTGCACTGTAAGGATTCTATGATTCAGCGCCATTTCTCTCTCTCTTTAGGGCAGCACGGTGGCACAGTGGTTAGCACTGCTGCCTCACACCTGTGTTCAATTCCTGGCTTGGGTCACTATCTGTGCGGAGTCTGCTTGTTCTCCCCGTGTCTGTGTGGGTTTCCTCCAGAGGCTCCAGTTTCCTCCCACAGTCCGAAAGACGTGCTAGTTAGATGGATTGGCCATGCTAAATTCTCCCTCACTGTACCTGAACAGGTGCCGGAGTGTAGCGACTAGGGGATTTTCACAGTAATTCCATTGCAGTGTTAATGTAAGCCTACTTGTGAGACTATCAAATGAACTTAAACTTAGTTCTGAAGAAGAGTCGTGCAGACTCACTTTGTTAACTCTATTTCTCTCCCACAGATGCTTTCGGACTGAGTTTCTCCAGCATTTTCTGTTTTTATTTCAGATTTCCAGCATCCAGTATTTTGCTTTTTACATACATCTTAGAAACAGAACATAGAAAAACTACAGCACAAACAGGCCCTTCGGCCCCACAAGTTGTGCCGAACATATCCCTACCTTCTAGGCCTACCTATAACCCTCCATCCTATTAAGTCCCATGTACTCATCTAGGAGTCTCTTAAAAGACCCTATTGAGTTTGCCTCCACCACCACTGACGGCAGCCGATTCCACTCGCCCACCACCCTCTGTGTGAAAAACTTCCCCCTAACATTTCCCCTGTACCTACCCCCCAGCACCTTAAACCTGTGTCCTCTCGTAGCAGCCATTTCCACCCTGGGAAAAAGCCTCTGAGAGTCCACCCCTCTCAACATCTTATACACCTCTATTAGGTCTCCTCTCATCCTACGTCTCTCCAAGGAGAAAAGACCGAGCTCCCTCAGCCCATCCTCATAAGGCATGCCACTCAATCCAGGCAACATCCTTGTAAATCTCCTCTGCACCCTTTCAATCTTTTCCACATCCTTCTGCACAGCAGCTCTGAAAAGGAATCATACTGACTCGAAACATTGGCCCGGTTTCTGACTCCACAGATGTTGCCAGACCTGCTGAGATTTTCCAGCGCTTGCTTTTATTTCCGATCTCCTGCGCCCACAGTATATTGCTTTTAATTTTCATGATTAAATGTACTTCTGGAGGTTTCATTAACATGACTTGCCCCCACGCTGTAGCCATTAGTCAGTCTTGTGATGTAAAGTTTATTTATTAGTCACAAGTAAGGCTTACATTAACACTGCAATGAAGTTACTGCGAAATTCCCCTAGTCGCCACACTCCGGCGTCTGCTCGGGTCAATGCACCCTAACCAGCACGTCTTTCAGAATGTGGGAAGAAACCGGAGCACCCGGAGGAAACCCATGCAGACACGGGGAGAACGTGCAGACTCCACACAGGCAGTCATCCGTTCTGGAAATTGAACCCGGATCCCTGGCGCTGTGAGGCAGCAGTGCTAACCGCTGTGCCACCCTGCCTTCTTGTACCATTGGAAAGCAAACGAACTCATCACCCTATTGAACACTGCTTGACTGTCAACCAAAGAGCCTTTATTTTCCCGTTTTCAATATTTTTATATCTGAGATTATGGGGATAGTGCCTGGGTGGGATTGTGGTCAGTGCAGACTCGATGGGCCGAATGGCCTCCATCTGCACTGTAGGATATATTTGGTAAAGAGAAATACTCAAAGAAAATGGCAAAAAAGTACAATATCCTCAGGATTACACACAGCAGCGTCCTGGAGCCTCCAGCCCAACCCAGGAGAGTTGGCAACCCTAATTTTTTGCTGAGTTCCTGTCCTGTGTTGCCTGGCCAGGGTTTAAAGTCAAATTCCATTTGTAATCAGCCTCGGACCATCAGTGTGATTGAATGGTGCAGGTCCTCAGCTATGTCAGTTTGGTTTCGACTTCCAGACTCATGCTCAACAAATTGCCTATGTTCTAATTTTAAAGATGAGTTTAGATTAATGTAATGCAGTTGACCCTCAGATAATCAGTATTTCTGAGACCAAAAGAATATACTGATTGCTTTCTTGCTTTCTGTAATAAGCAGAGGATCAATTCTGCAAATGAGGCTTGTGCGTATGCACGATTTACAGGACAATAATTAAACTTACTCATGGCAGCTAGCCTCAATAAGTAGCAATCCCACCTCTAGATCAGAGGTTGAAGTTTCAAATCCCACTACAGATCTGAACACACATATATTGGCTAAACACCAAGGGAGTTTATGCTTTCATGAGATGTGGGCGTCAATTACAAGATGTGGAGATGCCGGCGTTGGACTGGGGTGAACACAGTAAGAGTTTTAACAACACCAGGTTAAAGTCCAACAGGTTTATTTGGTAGCAAATACCATAAGCTTTCGGAGCGCTGCTCCTTCGTCAATGACAAGGCCAGGGTTTGTTGCCCATTCCTAATTGCCCTTAAACTGAGTGTCTCGCTCGACCATTTCAAAGGGCAGTTAAGAGTCAACTACATTGCTGTGGGTCTGGAGTCATATGTAGACCAGACCAGGTAAGGATGCAGATTTCCTTCCCTAAAGGACGTTAGTGAAGCAGATGGGGCTTTTAGAACAATCCATAATAGTTTCATGATCACCATTACTGAGGCCAGCTTTCAATTCCACATTTTATTAATTGAAGTTAAACTCCAGCAGCTGCCGTGGTGGGATTTGAGCTCAGGTTACCAGAGTATTATAGAATCCCTACAATGCAGAAGGAGGCCATTCGGCCATCGAGCCAGCACCGACATCAATCCCACCCTAGCTCTATCCCTGTAACCTCACGTATTTACCCTGCTGGTCCCCCTGACACTAAGAGGCAATTTATCATGGCCAATCAACCTAACCCACACATCTTTGGACTGTGGGAGGAAACTGGAACATAGAATGCTACAGTGCAGATGGAGGCCATTCGGCCCATCGAGTCTGCACCGACCACAATCCCACCCAGGCACTATCCCCATAATCCCATGCATTTACCCTAGCTAGTCCCCCTGACACTACGGAGCAATTTAGCATGGCCAATCCACCTAACCCGCATATCTTTGGAGTGTGGGAGGAAACCGGAGCACCCGGAGGAAGCCCATACAGACACAGGGAGAACGTGCAGACTCCACACAGACAGTGACCCAAGCTGGGAATTGAACCCGGGTCCCTGGTGCTGTGAGGCAGCAGTGCTAACCACTGTGCCACCGTGCCGCCTGGAGAAGCACCTGAAGGAAACCCACGTGGGGAGACGGGGGGAATAACTTGACCTCTAGATAATAAATCCAGTGATATCACCACTACACCATCATTTCCCTTCACATGTTTAAAAATCAAATGTTCTATCCGACAGGATCTTAAACTGAAGCCGCATCTGCCTGCTCCACTGGGAGACGGAATAGGAAGTTTGTCCAGCATTCTGACCCACTTGCTCCTTCAACCAGCATTCATTCATTTGATATGTGTGGGATCTTGCTGAGCATGACTTCGTTGGCGCGTTCTACAGAACAACAGTTCAACAGAGCTGCACTTCAAAAGTAATTGCTTTCAGAGTGTCCAATAACAAGTTTGCAATAACATACTAAAGAAATACAAGCTCTTTCTTTTAAACCAGTGCCAAGGAGCCAACAGTTGCATCAGGTAGGTTCTATTCCTTTGACCATTGGGAATTGTTGTTGCCAGGATTGGTGGGACTGATAGCAGGGAAGAAAAGATAGAGGGGCAGAGTGTCACACTGAGTTTGGGTTGCCTGTTTCTTCTACTGCTTCCTGGAATCGCATCATCTCACAGAAAAAGTATGTCAAATTGAAGCTCAAGGGAATCATAGAAATCATAGAAACCCTACAGTGCAGAAGGAGGCCATTCGGCCCATCGAGTCTGCACCGACCACAATCCCACCCAGGCCCTACCCCCACATTATGAAATCATTATGAAAAACCATTGTCACTAGGCTTGTTGGTACTAATGGAAAATGGGAGATAAGACCATGTATTTTGATGTTGAGGGAGGTCTTGTGATGTAGTGGGTGGCACCACTGAGCTAGAAGCTCCAGATTCAGGTCCCGCCTCAGCATTTGATGGCCATGGGAAGTATGTTCATAACGTGGCCAAACAGGTTGATTCCCAGCGTGGAAATTCTTCCGATATGCCTATGACAAGCGGTAAGCGCAGGGGAGTCTCCTGGTCAGCCATAGTGCGGAAGCAATGGCAAACCACTGCAAACATAACCATGGAGCCACGCAGAAGTCCATGGTTGCCAATACCCTTCCAGGGCAGGGAGCCTGAAGAAAGAAAGAGAGAGAGATTTTGATGTTGAGAAAGTATTTAAGTGCATTTAAGTATTTAAGTCCAAAGATGTGCGGGTTAGGTTGATTAGCCATGATAAATTGCTCCTTTAGTGTCAGGGAGATTG
Organism: Mustelus asterias; assembly: GCF_964213995.1. Taxonomy (NCBI): domain Eukaryota; kingdom Metazoa; phylum Chordata; class Chondrichthyes; order Carcharhiniformes; family Triakidae; genus Mustelus; species Mustelus asterias. The sequence goes on along the minus strand of NC_135829.1, from coordinate 6,149,119 downwards.
GAGGGTAAATGTGTGGGGTTACGGGGATAGGACCTGGATGGGATTGATGGACCGAATGGACTCCTTCTGCACTGTAGATTCTATGATTCTGTGCACCAAACCATGCGGCCCTGAAAGCCCTCAGGTTCAATTCCTGGTACATAACAGAATTACTTTCTCTAGCTATGCAGCTAAAATTGGCCTCAGTATTCCAGTCAAAAAATTATCAGTAAGGATTCTACTGACCAACTTCCCTTTCGGAAAGTTCACCTTGGGCGCAAAGAGGACAGGATTGGCTGTGATGCTCTCCATAGTTGACTAGCCTCCAGACACTTGGGCCGAAATTTTACCAGCCCGGCCGCCACGGGAATCGGAGTGGGCGAGGGGCGGAGCACAGGATGGCCCGTTGACCCTGGGTGGGATTTTATGGTTTCCAAACGAGCGAGGCTGTGAAATCCCCCCCGCCCCTTGCTGTCTCAACTTGCACACAAGAAATGGACTCATGAACAATATGTCAGAGGATGAGGCGCCCCCTGTGGGACAGGACCATACCGAGCAGGAGAGGGGAGAATATGTCTATGAGGATGGAGATATTGTACTCTTGTATTCCACGGCCAGAATTATACCGGCATGCCCACCCGAGGGCTCGTAAGTTCGTGCCCGGGGCCAATGCAGAATGCCGTTCTGCGAGCCTCACCCGCCCCGGAATCGGTAAAATCACGGCCTACGTCACTATGAAACCTCGGATCCCATATGCTTTTAGAATAGCTTTATCCACTTGACCTGCCACCTTTAATGATCCAATTCTTCAGACCACAACACAGGCGATCGCACATTTATTTTGCTGGAACAAGTGACGGATTCATATCATAGTGGGTCTATAATGTATTTGAACTCCCAGTCTGTATGTGCTGACAGTAAATATATCATATTCCCTGCAATTATATTTGAATGTCTTTCTTATTTGGCTATATGCTTTGGACCAGGTTGTTTCGAGGTACAATAAAATTCTAATTACAGAAACAATTACTCAAAACAATATTGCCTATGTGTCTGTCTAGCTGGAACATATGCACAGCACACAATTTCTGTAAGAGTCACACTAACTTCCTGTTAAACTTTGCCCACTGCATTTTATTGATAACATCCTCGTAGTTATAAAACAGCCTACCCTCTTGACTCATGTGCAGTGCCGCAAGGGATCAGTTCCTCTATAAATGTTTGTCAGGTTACATTTCCCTTGTCATACTTTGAGCACCTGCACGTTTGGCAAATATCTGATCGCGACGATTTGGAAATTGAGGGACACAGAGAAACAATCAAAAATGTAGGACACAGGTAGAGAAACCGCCAGTTCGAAACTATTCAGGATGTATGAAGCCATATGTAAACAAACGAGCAGTCACGAGATTGGACCCCAAAGGAACTTTTCAGCTGTCATCTGGGCCTCCCAACTAAACTTAATGGCTAACAAGGCAAATAATAAAATTAGGACATTAAACAAAAGACAAGATCTACATCTACGTTGGGGCGGCACGGTAGCACAGTGGTTAGCACTGCTGCTTCACAGCTCCAGGGACCTGGGTTCGATTCCCGTCTTGGGTCACTGTCTGTGTGGAGTCTGCACATTCTCCTCGTGTCTGCGTGGGTTTCCTCCGGGTGCTCCGGTTTCCTCCCACAGTCCAAAGATGTGCGGGTTAGGTTGATTGGCCACGCTAAAATTGCCACTTAGTGCCCTGAGATGTGTAAGTTAGAGGGATTAGCGGGTAAATATGTAGGGATATGGGGGTAGGGCCTGGGTGGGATTGTGGTCGGTGCAGACTCGATGGGCCGAATGGCCTCCTTCTGCACTGTAGGGTTTCTATGATTCTATGAAGGAAATCAGTCAACTGTGCTAGTCAGCTGTGGCTAGGGTTGTAGCACTCTCATCTCTGAGTCTGAAGGTTGTGGCTTCAAGCACATGAGCCGAGGCTGAAGGAGTGCTGCATTTGGAGGAAACGTGAGGTCCCAGCTGAGGTTTCTGAAGATTTTTAGCTGAGGCTGCACTAAGTAATCAGGAGCAAACATTTCCAAAGATTAGATGGGTACTTGGGGGAAATAAACTTGCAGGGCTACAGGGATAGCGCAGACACAAAGTAAGAAGTCTTCTTACTGTGCCTACCCCTATTGTGCCTATGCATACCAGAACAAAGAGATCTAGGGGTACATGTTCATAGCTGCTTGAAAATGGAGTCACAGGTGGACAGAGTGGTGAAGAAGGCATTCGGCATGCTTGGTTTCATCGGTCAGAACATTGAATACAGGAGTTGGAATGTCTTATTGAAGTTGTACAAGACATTGGTAAGGCCACACTCGGAATACTGTGTGCAATTCTGGTCACCCTATTATAGAAAAGATATTATTAAACTAGAAAGAGTGCAGAAAGGATTTACTAGGATGCTACCAGGACTTGAGGGATTGAGTTATAAAGAGAGGCTGGATAGACTGGGACTTTTTTCTCTGGAGCGTAGGAGGCTGAGGGGTGATCTTATAGAGGTCTATAAAATAATGAGGGGCATAGATCAGATAGATAGTCATTATCTTTTCCCAAAGGGAGAGGAGTCTAAAACTAGAGGGCATAGGTTTAAGGTAAGAGGGGAAAGATACAAAAGTGTCCAGAGGGGCAATTTTTTCACACACACGGTGATGGAAATAGCTTTTCTCTATCTACCCCATCGAAACCTGTCTCAGTCCTGTTGCAGTCGATGGGTCTCACCCTCACTGTTTATCACACTTCCAAAGTTTGATATCATTGCCATTTGACTGTGTAATCCAATCTCCAAGTCAGTCATTTTATGTGTTTTATAGTGAAAGTATTTTCATAGCTCTTTCAACTGGTACAGGCACAATAGGTCAAATGGCTTCTTGTGCTGTGTGTTCTAGGGCGAGGCGATGGCCTAATCCAGAAAGTCAGTTAACGTTCTGGGGGACCCTGGTTCGAATCCCGTCACGGCAGATGGTGAAATTCGAATTCAATAAAAAATATCTGGAATTAAGAATCTACTGATGACCGTGAAACCATTGTCGATTGTTGTAAAAAACCCATTCGGTTCACTCATGTCCCTTTAGGGAAGGAAATCTGCCATCCTTACCCGGTCTGGCCTACATGTGGCTCCAGAGTCACAGTAATATGGTTGACTCTCAACTGCTCTTGGTAACTAGGGATGGGCAATAAATGCTGGCCAGCCAGCGACGCCCATGTCCCACAAATGAATAAAAAGAATGATTCCATGACATATCCTTCAATTTTGTCCAAATTTTCATGTGCTACACTGTAAATTCTACACCCAACAGTATCGGTTTGTTGATATTACGACATATCAAGACTAGCTTAGGGCTTTAAAAAAAGGGGCGGCATGGACAAGTTGGGCTGAAGGGCCTGTTTCCTTTTTGGAAACTTCTATGACTCTATGTCCAATTGCATTCAGATGGGCGGCACGGTGGCACAGTGGTTCGCACTGCTGCCTTACAGTGCTAGGGACCTGGGTTCAATTCCTGGCTTGGGTCACTGTCTGTGTGGAGTTTGCACATTCTCCCCGTGTCTGCGTGGGTTTCCTCTGGGTGCTCCGGTTTCCTCCCGCACTCCAAAGATGTGCGGGTTAGGTGGATTGATCATACTAAATTGCCCCTTAGTATCAGGGGGACTAGCTAGGGTAAATTCATAGGGTTATGGGGAAAGGTCGGTGCAGACTCAATGGGCTGAATGGCTTCCTTCTGCACTGTCGGATTCTATGATTCTACTTGGTATTTACTCGAGCATATAAGAAGAGACACTGAAACTGTGTGTGGTTGGGTTGGGAGGTATATGCTTGTAATGTTAAACTCCGTGAATAAATATAAGACTGAGTAAACATTGGCTCCTGCATCGCCCTTCACCAGCTGGACTTGTAACATTTCACTGTGACACAAAACAGGCTTAGAGACAAGAGCTAAAACAAATCAAATCAGGACTCTGAAATTTACAGGTGCATTTCAAACTGAAAACTTCCCTTAACTGTCTTCAAAGTTGTATTTCTTTACAGGAATTAGACTTTGACCATTTAAAGAGCAGACCAAGTAAAAAGTTTAAGTTTATTTATTAGTGTCACAAGTAGGCTTACATTAACATTGCGATGAAGTTACTGTGAAAATCCCCTAGTCGCCACACTCCGGCGCCTGTTCGGGTACACTGAGGGAGAATAATGTGCCAATGCGCCTAACTTACATGTCTTTCGGGCTGTGGGAGGAAACCGGAGCACCCGGAGGAAACTCACGCAGACACGGGGAGAACGTGCAGACTCTACATAGACAGTGACCCGAGGCCTGAATTGAACCCAGATCCCTGGCGCCGTGAGGCAGCAATGCAAATTATTATGCCTCCGTGCTAGAAGATTAAGGTATTATACGGTATGTGGTCTATTCCTCTGTTATTAGAAACTAACATGTTATCCAATTTACTGTAAGCAATCTCTGCTAGGTTTATACCCGGCTGTATTTTTTTGCTTCATTATCAGCGCACTCTGCTGGTCATGTTTTTGAACTACACTTTGTTAATCGGTGTACAAAACTATGGGAAAGATTATAGCAAACTTAGAGCAGAAGTGTAAAGTTTATGCAATGTTTTTTATGCAGTTATTAATCCATTTAAATCCATTTAAGGTTGTGACTGTAGCCCAATCCGTCACGCAAACCAGCCTCCCATCCATTGACTCTGTCTACACTTCCCACTGCCTCGGAAAAGCAGCCAGCATAATCAAGGACCCCACGCACCCCGGACATTCTCTCTTCCACCTTCTTCCGTCTGGAAAAAGATACAAAAGTCTGAGGTCACGTATCAACCGACTCAAGAACAACTCCTTCTCTGCTGCTGTCAGACTTTACCTACCTTGCATTAAGTTGATCTTTCTCTACGCCCTAGCTATGACTGTAACACTACATTCTGCACTCTCTCCTTTCCTTCTCTATGAACGGTATACTCTATCTGTATTGCACGCAAGAAATAACATTTTTCACTGTATGCTAATACATGTGACAATGATAAATCAAATCAAATAAATTTGGTTGACAGTGTGCTACCAGAAATTAAACCCCATTATCTTCTATTCTGTTGTGATGTAATTCATCAAATCATAGAACCCCTACAGTGCAGAAGGAGCCCATTCAGCCCACCAAGCCTGAACCGACAACAGCCTCACCCAGGCCTATCCCCTTAACCCCACCTATTTTCCCTGCTAATCCCCCTGATACTAAAGGGCAATTTAGCATGGCCAGTCACCCAGTCTGAAAGACGTGCTGGTTAGGTGCATTGGCAGGAGCCAGAGTGTGGTGAATCGAGGAATTTCGCAGTAACTTCATTGCAGTGTTTAAAGTAAGCCTACTTGAGACTAATAAAATACACTTTATTTTAACCTGCACATCTTTGGAGTGTGGGAGGAAACCCATACAAACATGGGGAGAATGTGCAAATGCCACGCAGACAGTGACCCGAGGCCAGAATTGAACCCCGGGTCCCTGGCGCTGTGAGACAGCAGTGCTAACCACTGTGCCATCCAACATTCTTCATTTTTTTTCTGCACTCTTCAAACCTGTCCTGATTCCAGTGTGCAGGGAATTCCAGCTGTTTCAAAACTGTCTCATCAAAAAGCAAAATGCGTGAATTTAAAAAAAAAACACCTACAAGAAAGCATTCTCATGGTTCCTAACATTGTGACCCGAGATGTGACAGCAGCGTGAGGAGGAAATGTGTGAAGCAGCTATCACCGACACAGGAAGGAGAAATCCACAAGGAAGAGGAGCCAAGGCTTTGATCACTGGCAGCCTGTCACAATGAGGCAGTGACTGCTTCCAAGAAAAGCCCTTTTATTCCCTTTTGTGGTCAAGAGAGTTGAAATCAGCAAGTTTCAGCCAAGTACGTACAGATCCCCATTGTTTATTCGGAGAGGAATGAGGTGGGGGCACAATAGGAATACAATTTTAACTTTGCCAACAGTACCCAAAAGGTTAATGGCCCAACCCTTAAAGGAACCAAGCTACCATGACGCACAAAAATGTGAATCTGTCAGCCTGAGGCACCTGATCCAGCAGGATAAATGTGGGATCCTGAATAGCGTACCAGTGGTGCCAGATAGGGTGTACGAAGGTCCATCTCCCAAAACAGAAATTACAACAAGTGAACAAGCTGTTGGACTGTTTATCCTCCATATCAGCAGCACCACATCTTAATACTCCATGACTGCCCTGTTCCCTTCAGAGGAACATAGGTTTTAGGAACAGGAGTAGGCCATTCAGCCCTTCGAGCCTCGTCTGCCATTCAATAAGATCGTGGCTGATTTGGTCGTGATCTCATCTCCACTTTGCCGTCTGTCCTCCATAACTCTTGACTATCAAAAACCTAACTTTGCCTTGAATAAGTTTAATGACCCAGCCTCCACTGCTTTCTGGGGAAGAGAATTCTACACTCTAATGACCCTCTGAGAGAGAAAGATTCTCCCCCTCTCTGCCTTAGATGCTAGATTTCTCATTCTTAAACGGTGCAGCATGGTTCCAATCTCTCCCACGTCCTCTTGGTATCCACCCTATCAAATCCCCTCAGGATATTATATATTCCAATCAGGTCACTTCTCATTCTTCTAACATCCAATGGATATAGGCTCAATCTTTTCAACCTTTCTTCATAAGGCATCCTAGGAATGAGTCAAATGAACCTTCTCTGGACTGCTTCTAACGCAATTATATTTATTTTCAAATAAGGAGACCAGAACTATACACACTACACCAGATGTGGTCTCACAAATCCCCTGTACAGCTCTCCTATTTTTATATTCCCTTGCAATAAAGGCCAACATTCCATTTTCCTTTCTAATCACTTGCTGTCTCTGCATACTAACCTTTTGTGATTCATATACCAGGACACCCAGATCCCTCTGAACCATCGAGTTCTGCAAATCCCTTTATTCCCCTTTCCTTCAACAGACCTAACTTATTCTTAAATGTTGATGTGGTCTCTACTCCTATCAGAGCTTTGAGCATATAATACAGGATAAGACCTCACCGCAATTTTCATTGTGCTAGACAGTAGGTTCTACACCCAACAGTATCAGTTTGTTGATATTACGACATATCAAGACTAGCTTAGGGCTTTAAAAAAAAGGGGCGGCATGGACAAGTTGGGCCGAAGGGTCTGTTTCCATGTTAGAAAGCTCTATGTCCAATTGCATTCAGATGGGTGGCACAGTGGTTAGCACTGCTGCCTCACAGTGCCAAGGACTCGGGTTCAATTCCAGCTTGGGTCACTGTCTGTGTGGAGTTTGCACATTCTCCCCGTGTCTGCACGGGTCTCCTCCGGGTGCTCCGGTTTCCTCCCCCACTCCAAAGGTGTGCAGGTTAGGTGGATTGGCCATGTTAAATTGCCCCTTAGCGTCAGGGGGACTAATTAGGGTAAATTCATGGGGTTGCGGGCGGCACGGTAGCACAGTGGTTAGCACTGCTGCTTCACAGCTCCAGGAACCTGGGTTCGATTCCCGGCTTGGGTCACTGTCTGTGTGGAGTTTGCACATTCTCCTCGTGTCTGCGTGAGTTTCCTCCAGGTGCTCCGGTTTCCTCCCACAGTCCAAAGGTGTGCGGGTTAGGTTGATTGGCCATGCTAAAATTGCAGTGTCCTGAGATGTCTAAGTTAGAGGGATTAGTGGGTAAATATGTAGGGATATGGGGGTAGGGCCTGGGTGGGATTGTGGTCGGTGCAGATTCGATGGGCCAAATGGCCTCTTTCTGCACTGTAGGGTATCTATCTATCTATGCAATGCTGGGGAAGTGCTACACTGTCGGAAGTGCTGCCTTTCGGATGAGACATTAAGTTGAGGCTCTTGTCAGTTGGACACAGAAGATTCCATGACACTATTTGAAGAATGGCAGTAAAGGACCTTGGCCAAAATTTATCACTTAACCCACATCACTAAGGAATACGGCATGGTGGCACAGTGATTAGCACTGCTACCTCACTGCGCCAGGGACCTGGGTTCAATTCTGGCCTTGGATGACTGTGTGAAGTTTGCATGTTCTCCCCTTGTCTGCGTGGGATTCCTCCGGATGTTCCGGTTTCCTCCCACACTCAAAAGAGTGCAGGTTAGGTGGATTGGCCATGCTAAATTTCCCCTTAGTGTCCCAAGATGTGCAGGTTAAGGGGATTAGCAGGGTAAATACTTGGAATTATGGGGATATGGGGGAGGGGAATAAGATGCTTTGTTGGAGAGTCAGTGTGAACTCAATGGCCAAATGGCCTCCTTCTGCTCTGTAGGGATTCTATGATGATATCTGGTCATTACCTTATTGCTGTTTGTGGCAGCTTACTGTGAACCAATCTGGCCTTTATTGCAAGGGAATATAAAAATAGGAGAGCTGTACAGGGGATTTAAAGTTTATTTATTAGTCACAAGTAAGGCTTACATTAACACTGCAATGAAGTTACTGTGAAATTCCCCTAGTTGCCACATTCCGACACCTGTTCGGGTCAATGTACCTAAACAGCACGTCTTTCAAACTCTGGGAGGAAACCGGAGCACCCGGAGGAAACCCACGCAGACACGGGGAGAATGTGCAAACTCCACACAGACGGTGACCCAAGCCAGGAATCGAACCCGGGTCCCTGGCCCTGTGAGGCAGCGGTGCTAACCACTTTGCTGTGAACTAATTGGCTGCAGCATTTCCTTCAATAGAACAGGCTATTGTACCAGAGGCCCTTGCCTACATCTGTCTGCACCAGAACCACACAAAGACAACAATGTAAGGTGAGAAAAGCAGAGGAAACTAAAATTGAAGTCGAGGATTACACCTGGTTGAGTTAACGTTTGATTTGATTTGATTTATTATTGTCACATGTATTCACATGCAGTGAAAAGTATTGTTTCTTGCACGCTTTACAGACAAAGCATACCATTCATAGAGAAGGAAACGAGAGATTGCACAATGTAGTGTTACAGACATAGCTAGGGGGTAGAGAAAGATCAACTTAGTGCGAGGTAAGTCCATTCAAAAGTCTGATAGCAGCAGGGAAGAAGTAGAAAGGGCTGAGAGCTTCAGGTTTTTAGGTGTCCAGATCACCAACAACCTGTCCTGGTCCCCCCATGCCGACACTATAGTTAAGAAAGCCACCAATGCCTCTACTTTCTCAGAAGATTAAGGAAATTTGTTCTTGAGTCGATTGGTACGTGACCTCAGACTTTTGTATCTTTTTCCTGACGGAAGAAGGTGGAAGAGAGAATGTCCGGGGTATATGGGGTCCTTAATTATGCTGGCTGCTTTGCCAAGGCAGCAGGAAGTGCAGATAGAGTCAATGGATGGAAGGCTGGTTTGTGTGATGGATTGGGCTACATTCACAACCTTTTGTAGTTTCTTGTGGTCTTGGGCAGAGCAGGAGCCATATCACGCTGTGATGCAACCGGAAAGAATGCTTTCTATGGTGCATCTGTAAAAGTTGGTGAGAGTCGTAGCGGACATGCCAAATTTCCTTAGTCTTCTGAGAAAGCAGAGGCATTGGTGGCTTTCTTAACTATAGTGTCAGCACGGGGGGACCAGGACAGGTTGTTGGAGATCTGGACACCTAAAAACCTGAAGCTCTCGACCCTTTCTACTTCATTCCCGTTGATGTAGACAGGGGCATGTTCTCCTTTACACTTCCTGAAGTCGATGACAATCTCCTTCGTTTTGTTGACATTGAGGGAGAGATTATTGTCGCCGCTCCAGTTCACCAGATTCTCTATCTCATTCCTGTACTCTGTCTCATCATTGTTTGAGATCCAACCCACTACGGTGGTGTCGTCAGCAAACTTCCCAATCCTAGGTGTTTTCACATGGCCCCCAAACTACCCCCAAACTTCCCTCCCGCCATTGGCTGTATGACACATCCATCCTTGTGGTGATATGTCTTGCTATGGCGATCTCAGAGTGGACTGACTTTGGATGAATCATGATTGTCAGAGAGTCTTCCTTCCATTCCAGGTGCATTTGGAACTAATAAACAGAAGTGTTTAAGGGAAAATTTTTAAATGCAGCTTTGCTTTTAAATGCCTGCATGACTTTTCTCCCAACATTGCTGGCAGCAGTGTTCTGGAGAGATTAATCTTTAATTCCAGAACAATCCAGGAGGGATAGCAACACGAGGTAGAGCTGTGATACAATCAACCCATGAAGCTCAAGGCAAATTGCTGCGGTACTTCCTTAGGTCCCCACAAGGGGCCCTCATAAGACCATGGGAGTCTCAATTCTAATGAAGACTGGACCACAATGGAAGAGATAGGGAGAACAGCAAAGTCGAACCAGAACATGATGTAACAGTAAAATAAATGTCCTTTGGCCCTGAAAGATGCTGTATTTTTTCATTCTTTATTTGCCAAAACAATTTTTATAATTCAGGATCAAACAGGGCAGAATCTGATGGATGGAACTGGGAAGAAGGGGAAATGATTTGGGGTGGCCTGTGGGGTGGGGGCATAGGAGGCATGGAATAGGGATGAGAATGCCGTTGGAAGAAGAAGGAGCAGCAGGGTGGCACAGTGGTTAGCACTGCTGCCTCACGGCGCCAGGGACCCAGGTTCGATTCCCGGCTTGGGTCACTGTCTGGAGTTTGCACATTCTCGCCGTGTCTGCGGGGGTTTCCTCCGGGTGCTCTGGTTTCCTCCCACAGTCCAAAGATGTGCGGGTGAGGTGCATTGGCCACGCTAAATTGCCCCTTAGTGTCAGGAGGGACTAGCTAGGGTAAATGCATGGGGTTAGGGCCTGGATGGGATTGTGGTTAGGGAAGACTCGATGGGCTGAATTGCCTCCTTCTGCATTGTAGGATTCTCTGCTAATGTTCTGGGGACCCGGGTTCGAATCCCGCCACGGCAGCTGGTGGAATTTGAACTCAATACAAAACATCTGGAATTAAGAGTCTACTGATGACCATGAAACTATTGTCGATTGTCGGAAAAACCCAATTGGTTCACTAATGTCCCTTTAGGGAAGGAAATCTGCCGTCCTTACCTGGTCTGGCCTACATGTGACTCCAGAGCCACAGCAATGTGGTTGATTCTCAACTGCTCTCGGGCAACTAGGGATGGGCAATAAATGCTGGCCAGCCAGTGACACCCATGTCCCACGAATGAATAAAAAAAAATTCTTTCACAAACTCACTGGTGTGGAATCTTTGTTGTGGCCCCAGTTCAACTCAATCTAGGAAGTGAATAATTTTTTTCCTTTATTTTCCCATGGGATATGAGGAGTATTAGTGAACCAGATATGTTTTTATGACAATTGATAATAATTGTCATGGCCGCCAGATTAGTTTTATATTCCAAATTTATGAATTGAATTTAAATTCCATGAGCTGCCTTGGTGGGATTTGAATCTGTGTCCCCAGAGGATTAACCTGGGCCTCTGGATTACTAGTGCAGTGATATGGCCATTATGCCACCATCTCCTCTAAACTACTCCACTTAACGACTGAGATTAAAGATCTGTGCGTCATTTATTAGCTGTGGTTCAGTGGTTCTCACTCTCGTCTCAGAAGATTGTGAGATCAAGCCCCACTTTATCAGGATGATGTTCCCAGGCTGAGGAGGTGTCATGTTAAATTGAGGTTCTGTCTGTCCTTTCAGGGTCCTATACCATTTTTTTTCACTGAGTGGGCAAGGATAAAATCTCCCTTTCATTTCCCACTGGCTATCGTTTGCCAGACCTTTTTTCCCAAAAACATATTTTATTCATAATATTTCGCGACACGGTGGCACAGTGATTAGCACTGCTGCCTCACAGCTCCAGGGACCTGGGTTCAATTCCGGCCTCGGGTCACTGTCTGTGTGGAGTTTGCACATTCTCCCAGTGTCTGCGTGGGTTTTCTCCTGTTTCCTCCCACACTCCAAAGATGTGTGGGTTAGGTGGAATGGCCATGCTAAATTGCCCCTTAGTGTCCAAAGATGTGTAGGTTAGGTGGAATGGCCATGCTAAATTGCCCCTTAGTGTCCAAAGATGTGTAGGTTAGGTGGAATGGCCATGCTAAATTGCCCCTTAGTGTCCAAAGATGTGTAGGTTAGGTGGAATGGCCATGTTAAATTGCCCCTTAGTGTCCAGAGATGTGCACGTTAGGTGGATTGGCCATGCTAAATTGCCCCTTAGTGTCCACAGATGTGTAGGTTAGGTGGAATGGCCATGCTAAATTGCCCCTTAGTGTCCACAGATGTGTAGGTTAGGTGGAATGGCCATGCTAAATTGCCCCTTAGTGTCCACAGATGTGTAGGTTAGGTGGAATGGCCATGCTAAATTGCCCCTTAGTGTCCACAGATGTGTAGGTTAGGTGGAATGGCCATGCTAAATTGCCCCTTAGTGTCCACAGATGTGTAGGTTAGGTGGAATGGCCATGCTAAATTGTCCCTAAGTGTCCAAAGATGTGCAGGTTAGGTGAAATGGCCACGTTAAATTGCCCCTTAGTGTCCAAAGATGTGCAGGTTAGGTGAAATGGCCATGCTAAATTGCCCCTTAGTGTCCAAAGATGTGCAGGTTAGGTGAAATGGCCATGTTAAATTGCCCCTTAGTGTCCAAAGATGTGCAGGTTAGATGAAATGGCCATGCTAAATTGTCCCTTAGTGTCCAAAGATGGGCAGGTTAGGTGGATTAGTCATGGGAAATGTGTGGGGTTACAGGGAGAGGTTGGGGATGAGGGCCAGGGTAAGAAAGTCTGTCAGAGAATCAGTGCAGACTTGATGGGCCAAATGGCCTCTTCTGCACTGTCGGGATTATATGATTCTAAAGACACATTACATAAATTTAACATTACTCAAAGTGCAAAACTTGCTTTCCACACAGCACTCGGTGGGACTCTGCAGTGCCTCACTACACTTATTAATTACAATATACGTTGCATGTCAGCCATGCAGACCACTAGGGAGTTTCCAGTGTTTTATGGCAGAAGTGCCTTTGACAGCGACCTCTCCCCTTTGTGGGGAGGGTGGGGGCGCAGGGGGATGCCCCGGGTTTTAGTGCGTCCCTCAGCGGGTAGCCCTGAACCTGGGAATGTGCCCGCCTGCAACACCTGGTCGCGGGCAGCTCTGTGCACTGGAGAAGCAGCAAGTTTCGGGCAGATCAGAGAGGGCCTTTCACTGTGATGGTGGTCCTCCAGCAGCAGCTGATGTCTATCTGAGAGTTTATCCCTGGCATAAGAGAGCTTTTCTTTTAAACGATCTGGTAGACAGCTTTGGCGCCTGTGCTCTGACTGAGGATGTTGCTGATCCTCTGAGCAAAAGTCTGAGGTCACGTACCAACCGACTCAAGAACAGCTTCTTCCCTGCTGCTGTCAGACTTATCTTGCATTAAGTTGATCTTTCCCTGCACCCTAGCTTTGACTGTAACACTACATTCTGCACTCTCTCCTTTCCTTCTCTATGAACGGTATGCTTTGTCTGTATAGCGCGCAAGAAACAATACTTTTCACTGTATGTTAATGCATGTGACAATAATAAATCAAATCATTTGACTGGATTGGAAATAGACAGACTTTCGCATAGTGGCATCCAACGGCATATTTCCATTCTCAAGCCATTTACAATTGAGCCTAACCTTGACTGACAGATTCAAGTGTCTGCATCTTCACTGTCAGCCTACTTTGGAGAAACCTGGCATTTTTATTCATTTAAAAAAAAGACGTAAAGTCTCTTTCTGAACTCATTCTGTTCTGCTCTGACTGAAACTTGCAAGGTTAGTGATGTAATTTATTGGGCAGCGTATAACCCTGTGAAATAGGATCCTGTCCAGAAAGAAGGAAGAGATTTAAAGAGTTAATTGAATTATTGCTGCCTGCCCCCACTGAAATCAACAGTCCCACGCTGCGTTCCGACATTTGACCTTTTCCCATAATAATCTCAAGCAAATTAAATAAATGAGCTCTTGCTTTCCCTGTCGCAGACTCCCAGCCGTAACTGTGCTACCCAATTCCCAAAGGGGTTTTCAGTGAACAATTCCGTTGGGCTCGGTGGGGCTGTGATTCAGCCCTCTCCACCACCCCCCACTCAACCTCGCCCCCTTCAACCCCCCCACCACCTCACTCACCCCCCCGGGCAAGAACAGGAGGATGTCCGGCGCACCAAAAAAAAACTGCTGGGAAACTTTCAAACTGCCAGGCATGTACCACTGAACTTCAGTCGACCTTTGAACCCCAGGCTTTGCGAGCGTTTTGAGTGTTTGGAATTCCTTCTCCGAATGGGAAAAGCAGGAGGCTGCTTGCGTTTTCTCCCAAGCCAACGAAACGCCAGCCAACATCAACAACTTGCACTCATATTCTGCATATCGGAGCAATACTGGTTGGTGAATGCTGGATCTTCTGGTTAACAATAGTGGTCGCCAGCGAGAACGGAGAATTCTGCACTCATCCAGATCTTCGTTCACTGCAGTGGGACCGGAGATTCCCAGCGAGGTTGGAGAATCCGGCCCACTGGTGAATACTGTATGGACGGCATGGTGGCACAGTGGGTTAGCACTGCTGCCTCACAGTGCCAGGGACCCCCAGGTTGGATCCCCGGCTTGGGTCACTGTCTGTGTGGAGTCTGCACGTTCTCCCCGTGTCTGCGTGGGTTTCCTCCGGGTGCTCCGGTTTCCTCCCACAGTCCGAAAGACGAGCTGCTTGGGTGCATTGGCCATGCTAATTCTCTCTCAGTGTACCCGAACAGGCACTGGCGACTAGGGGATTTTCATAGTAACTTCATTGCAGTGTTAATGTAAGCCTACTTGTGACACTAATAAATAAACTTTAAAACTGCAGATGATTATCACCACTAAATCCCTGAAGGTTATTAACTTATTTAATGTAGAGAGAGCTGGGTGGATGATTATCTTATTTATAATGCATCGCCAAAGTCTCTTGCTAACTCTTGTTAAAACATCATCTTCTACACAGACTTTGCCACACTAAAGGTAAATAGATGTTAATTGCTGTTTGAACAAGGTACTTAGTGATGGTTATATGACTGAAACATTCAGTAGTTTTGTACTTTGGCACAGGAGGCAACTGTAAATACTTTGGGTCCTGACTTACCCTAACGTATTGGAGTAGCTGACCCCTTTAAAGGGCATACATCGGGATGATTATGTGACCTGATCGCCCAATGGGGAACGAGGCCAGGGATCTGGGCGCAGAGTGCGGGCTTTTGCAGCCAGTGTAGGTCCTCGAGCTGGAAGTGTTAACATCATAAAGGTACTCTGTGTATTTATCTGCTTGCAAATAAACCGTTATAGTTCGTTACACTGACTGGTGTTTGAAATAACTCCTCAGAGGCCAGGGACCTTTCACCAGATTTCCTTTATTTACAAATTTATCTCCAATCCTAGGAATGCTTCAGGTACAAAGCCAGAATCCGGAGTGTCAGGACGTTACAGAACCCAGGCCATGGGGCAACAGTAAATTCAGCATGTCAGCTACGACTCTCACCAACTTTTACAGATGCACCATAGAAAGCATTCTTTCTGGTTGTATCACAGCTTGGTATGGCTCTTGCTCTGCCCAAGACCGCAAGAAACTACAAAGGGTCGTGAATGTAGCCCAATCCATCACGCAAACCAGCCTCCCATCCATTGACTCCATCTACACTTCCTGCTGCCTTGGAAAAGCAACCAGCATAATTAAGGACCCCACGCACCCCGAGACATTCTCTCTTCCGCCTTCTTCCTTCGGGAAAAAGATACAAAAGTCTGAGGTCATGCACCAACTGACTCAAGAAGCTTCTTCCCTGCTGCTGTCAGACTTTTGAATGGACCTACCTCGCATTAAGTTGATCTTTCTCTACACCCTGGCTATGACTGTAACACTACATTCTGCCCTCTCTCAATTCCTTCTCTATGAATGGTATGTTTTGTCTGTACAGCGCGCAAGAAACAATACTTTTCACTGTATGTTAATATATGTGACAATAATAAATCAAATCAAGTCAAAATTTAAATCTGTCCAAACATGCGCTTGTCAATTGGCTTCCGAATTCCATTGTGTGGAGGGAGGTCATGTGATTGGCATCATTATTTTAAACATATTTTATTACAACACCCGGCTCCTAACCATTTTGGTGTGCATTTTGGTGATAGTGACCACAATTCGGTTACGTTCACCTTAGTGATGGAAAGGGATAGGCATGAACCTCGGGCCAGTGGTTTTAGCTGGGGGAAGGGTAATTATGAGGCTATTAGGAGAGAATTAGGAAACATAGGTTGGACTAGGAGTTTACAGGGACTGGGAACGTCCGACATGTGGAGTTTTTTCAAGGAGCAGCTACTGCGAGTCTGTGATAGGTATGTCCCTGTCAGGCAAGGAGGAATTGGTAGGGCTAGGGAACCGTGGTGCACCAAAAAAGTTTCTTTGTTGGTTAAAAAGAAAAAGGAGGCTTATGTTCGGATGAGACGTGAGCACTCGGGTAGTGCACTAGAAAGCTTTAGATTGGCTAAGAGGGAGTTGAAGAGCGAGCTTAGAAGGGCTAAAAGGGGACATGAGAAGACTTTGGCGGATAGGGTTAAAGAGAATCCTAAGGCGTTCTATAGGTATGTCAAGAACAGAAGGTTGGTTAGGGCAAGTTTAGGGCCAGTTATAGATGGCAGAGGGAAGTTATGTGTGGAACCGGAGGAGATTGGTGAAGCATTGAACCAATATTTCTCTTCGGTGTTCACGCAAGGGGACATGAATATAGCTGAGGAGGACACTGGGTTGCAGGGGAGTAGAATAGACAGTATTACAGTTGATAAGGAGGATGTGCAGGATATTCTGGAGGGTCTGAAAATAGATAAATCCCCTGGTCCGGATGGGATTTATCCAAGGATTCTCTGGGAGGCAAGAGAAGTGATTGCAGAGCCTCTGGCTCTGATCTTCAGGTCGTCGTTGGCCTCTGGTATAGTACCAGAAGATTGGAGGTTAGCGAATGTTGTCCCATTGTTTAAGAAGGGGAACAGAGACTTCCCCGGGAATTATAGACCGGTGAGTCTCACTTCTGTTGTCGGCAAGATGTTGGAAAAAATTATAAGGGATAGGATTTATAGTTATTTGGAGAGTAATGAATTGATAGGTGATAGTCAGCATGGTTTTGTGGCAGGTAGGTCGTGCCTTACTAACCTTATTGAGTTTTTTGAGAAAGTGACCAAGGAGGTGGATGGGGGCAAGGCAGTGGACGTGGTATATATGGATTTTAGTAAGGCGTTTGATAAGGTTCACCATGGTAGGCTTCTGCAGAAAATGCAGATGTATGGGATTGGGGGTGATCTAGGAAATTGGATCAGGAATTGGCTAGCGGATAGGAAACAGAGGGTGGTGGTTGATAGTAAATATTCATCATGGAGTGCGGTTACAAGTGGTGTACCTCAGGGATCTGTTTTGGGGCCACTGCTGTTTGTAATATTTATTAATGATCTGGATGAGGGTATAGTTGGGTGGATTAGCAAATTTGCTGATGACACCAAAGTCGGTGGTGTGGTAGACAGTGAGGAAGGGTGTCGTAGTTTGCAGGAAGACTTAGACAGGTTGCAAAGTTGGGCCGAGAGGTGGCGGATGGAGTTTAATGCGGAGAAGTGTGAGGTAATTCACTTTGGTAGGAATAACAGATGTGTTGAGTATAGGGCTAACGGGAGGACTTTGAATAGTGTGGAGGAGCAGAGGGATCTAGGTGTATGTGTGCATAGATCCCTGAAAGTTGGGAATCAAGTAGATAAGGTTGTTAAGAAGGCATATGGTGTCTTGGCGTTTATTGGTAGGGGGATTGAATTTAGGAGTCGTAGCGTTATGTTGCAACTGTACACAACTCTGGTGCGGCCGCACTTGGAGTACTGTGTGCAGTTCTGGTCCCCACATTACAGGAAGGATGTGGAGGCTTTGGAGAGGGTGCAGAGGAGGTTTACCAGGATGTTGCCTGGTATGGAGGGGAGATCCTATGAGGAGAGGCTGAGGGATTTGGGATTGTTTTCGCTGGAAAGGCGGCGGCTAAGAGGGGATCTTATTGAAACATATAAGATGATTAGAGGTTTAGATAGGGTGGATAGTGATAGCCTTTTTCCTCTGATGGAGAAATCCAGCACGAGGGGGCATGGCTTTAAATTGAGGGGGGGTAGTTATAGAACCGATGTCAGGGGTAGGTTCTTTACCCAGAGGGTGGTGAGGGATTGGAATGCCCTGCCAGCATCAGTTGTAAATGCGCCTAGTTTGGGGGCGTTTAAGAGATCCGTAGATAGGTTCATGGACGAAAAGAAATTGGTTTAGGTTGGAGGGTCACAGTTTTTTTTTTAACTGGTCGGTGCAACATCGTGGGCCGAAGGGCCTGTTCTGCGCTGTAATGTTCTATGTTCTATGTTCTATGTTCTAACCAGAAGTCTCAAAGAAAGCTGCCGATGGAACAGTAACATTCTTTCCCCACGCTTCCAAGTTCAAGACCCTATCGGTATTACAGTTTGAAATCCAGCATATAGATAGAGAATTTCCACTGAAAGGAATATCAGGTGCACTGTCATCAACTTTTGGAAAGATGGATTATATTTGAGAAAAAAAGAGTATGTCTCCAGAAATTGCAATTCACATAAGACCATAAGACATAGGAGCAGAATTAGGCCACTCGGCCCATCGAGTCTGCTCCGCCATTCAATCATGGCTGATATTTTTCTCATCCCCATTCTCCTGCCTTTTCCCCATAACCCCTGATCCCCTTATTAATCAAGAACCTATCTATCTCTGTCTTAAAGACACTCAATGACCTGGCCTCCACAGCCTTCTGCGACAAAGCGTTCCACAGATTCACCACTCTCTAGCTGAAGAAATTCCTCCTCATCTCTGTTTTAAAGGATTGTCCCTTTAGCCTGAGGTTGTGCCCTCTGGTTCTAGTTTTTCCTACTAATGGAAACATCCTTCCCAAATCCACTCTATCCAGGCCTCGCAGTATCCTGTAAGTTTCAATAAGATCCCCCCTCATCCTTCTAAACTCCAACAGACCCAGAGTTCTCAACTGTTCCAAGTTGGACTTCAAGTCCACTGACTCTTCAAAACAACTGTGGAAAAATTCTGCTTCAGCCATAGACGCCAGTAAAGGACTCATAAACAATGAACTCTATTTTTTTTTAACTTCTTAGCATTGAATTTTAGTCTAGTTGAAAAGATACTTCCTATTTGCAACTTGTTATTTTTGCATGTTTGTTTGTGTTTGTGAAAGTTGGTATGTGGGTTTACCTTATATCTTTACCTGGGTGGGATTCTCACTCAATAAATTCAACCACCTTTTGTCTAAACTCAAGAAAGCTTGTCACGTTTAATATACAGTGAAAAGTATTGTTTCTTGCGTGCTACACAGACAAAGCATACCGTTCATAGAGAAGGAAACAAGAGAGTGCAGAATGTAGTGTTACAGTCATAGCTAGAGTGTAGAGAAAGATCAACTTAACGCAAGGTAGATTCACTCAGAAGTCTGATAGCAGCAGAGAAGAAGCTGTTCTTGAGTCGGTTGGTACGTGACCTTCGACTTTTGTATCTTTTTCCCAAGAGAGGAAGGTGGAAGGGAGAATATCTGGGGTGATTGGGGTCCTTAATTATGCCGGCTGCTTTGCCGAGGCAGCGGGAATTGCAGACAGAGTCAATGGATGGGAGGTTGGTTTGCATGATGGATTGGGCTACATTCACGACCTTTTGTAGTTCCTTGTGGACTTGCGCTAAGCAGGAGCCATACTAACCTATGATACAACCAGAAAGAAGGCTTTCTATGGTGCATCTATAAAAGTTGGTGAGAGTGATTGGCATCATTATTTTGAATGTATTTTATTACAACACCCACCTGCTAAGCAGAAGTCTCAAAGAAAGCTGCCGATGGAACAATAAAATTCTTTCCCCACTCTTCCAAGTTCAAGACCCTATCGGTATTACAGTTTGAAATCCAGCACAGAGATAGAGAATATCTATTGAAAGGATAAGTGGTTGTAACATTATACAGAGGTGCGAAGGGCATTATGTTGGTGCACCAGCTTTCCCTCCTTCTCTCTTGAAGGGTAATTCTACGGAGAAAGTCATTTCACCTGGGTCGATCCTTGCATATGAAGCTCAGTCAGGCTGATATATGGCCAGCATCTCCTGCAATTGCTTGATGGAATCTGTTGCTTAGATGTTCATTGTTTCATTTCAGAACAACAAGAACAGCAACCTGCATTGATACAGCACCTATCATGCAGCGAACCATCACAGAAACGTGATCCAACAAAAATCTAACTACAGCCCCCATAAGGGAATATCAGAACAGGCAACCAAAAATGTGATTTGTCATAAAACTAGGTTTCGAGGAGCTTCTCACAGGAGGAAAGTGGAGAGAGAGAGAGAGAGAGGTTTATGGGGGGAATTCCAGACCTTGAGAACTAGATGATGGAGGCTCAATTGTCAGTGATGAAAGCCAGGGATTCATAAGAGGCCAGAGTTGGTAGAACTCTCTGAGGGTTGGCAGGAGAGGAGGGGTGATTACACAGAGAGAGACACCATAAAGGGATTTGAACACAAGAATGCAAATTGAAAGCCTAAGGTGTTACACCTTCACCTGATGAAGGAGCAGCGCTCTGAAAGCTTGTGATTCCAAATAAACCTTTAACCTGGTGTTGTGAGACTTCTTCAAGGTGTCACAGGCTGGGATTCGATGCAGGTCAATGAGCTCCCATGAGTGCAGCAAAGGTTTGGACAATCTGAATCTCACAGCTAAAGGGGACATTTCTTGGTTAGTCAGCCCAGCACTTGAACGCCAACCACCTCAGCAGTGGAGTACAGACAACGAAGACATACCTCCTCTGCCTCATACCTCCTCAGGATTGAGTGGCATCATCTTGTGGTCTGGGAAAGAGCAAACATACCGCCTGAGATGTTCCTTGGATCTGGACGTTGTCTATTGAAACTGGGCCTCATCAATGACTTCATACAACGATACGGAATGGTGGAGCTTGTAAGGTGGCAGAAACTGCCTGAATTTCAAGCATGTGTTGCCTGGCAAGACGAGAAGAGTCACGAACGATCAGGAAAAGCAAGGTGGGCAAGATGTCAACATTCACTGCCGAAAGAAAAGATAAACTTGGGACATTCGTTGAAACTCCAGCAATCTTGTTTTAAAACAAAACAAAAAGAAGGACTTGCAGTTACTTTAGTACTATTCACAATTTAAGGACATCCCTAAACACGATGTGGAGATGCCGGCATTGGATTGGGGTGGGCACAGTAAGTAGTCTCACAACACCAGGTTAAAGTCCAACAGGTTTATTTGGAATCACAAGCTTTCGGAGCGCTGCTCCTTCATCAGGTGAGTGCAGCAGCGCTCCGAAAGCTCATGATTCCAAATAAATTTGTTGGACTTTAACCTGGTGTTGTGAGATCCCTAAACACAGCCAATGAAATACCGTCACTGTTGTAATGTAGGAAACACAGCAGTCAATTTATGCACAGCAAGCTCCCACAGATAAAAATGTGATAATTATTTTTTTCAGTGATGTAGATTGTTAAAGATAAATATTGGCCAGGACACCAGAGATAACTCATCTGCTCCTCTTTAGAACAGATCTTTTACCAGGCCCCTCCCCCCGCAACTCCGTCCCCCTTTGGTGAGGCCACAGCTGGAGTGCTGAGCGCAGTTCTGGTCGCCACATTATCAGAAGGATGTGATTGCATTAGAGGGGGTGCAGAGGAGATTCACCAGGATGCTGCCTGGGATGGAACATTTAAATTATGAAGAGAGGTTGGGTAGGCTTGGGTTGGTTTCGTTAGAGCAGAGAGAACTGAGGGGCTTGATCGAGGTGTTCAAGATTATGAGGGGCGTGGACAGAGTGGTTAAGGAGCAGCTGTTTCCCTTAGTTGAAGGGTCAGCCACAGGGAGCATGGGTTCAAGGTGAGGCATGATGTGGAGATGCCGGCGTTGGACTGGGGTGAACACAGTAAGAGTTTTAACAACACCAGGTTAAAGTCCAACAGGTTTATTTGGTAGCAAATACCATTAGCTTTCGGAGCACTGCTCCTTCGTCAGATGGAGTGGAAATGTGCTCTCAAACAGGGCACAGAGACACAAAATCAAGTTACAGAATACTGATTAGAATGCGAATCCCTACAACCAACCAGATCTTAAAGATACAGACAATGTGGGTGGAGGGAGCATTAAGCACAGGCATTAAGCGGGCTGTCCTGGAGACAATACACATCTCTTTAACCTGTGCTTAATGCTCCTTCCACCCACATTGTCTGTATCTTTAAGATCTGGTTGGTTGTAGGGATTCGCATTCTAATCAGTATTCTGTAACTTGATTTTGTGTCTCTGTGCCCTGTTTGAGAGCACATTTCCACTCCATCTGACGAAGGAGCAGCGCTCTGAAAGCTATTGGTATTTGCTACCAAATAAACCTGTTGGACTTTAACCTGGTGTTGTTAAAACTCTTACTGTGTTCAAGGTGAGGGGCAGGAGGTTTAGGGGGAATGTGACGAAAAACATTTTTACCCAAGCGGTGGTGACGGTCTGGATTGCGCTGCCTTGGGGAGGTGGCAGAGGTGGAATGCCTCACATCCTTTAAAAGTACCTGGATGAGCACTTGGCACATCATAACCTTCAAGGCTACGGACCAAGTGCTGGTAAATGGGATCAGGCGGGAGGTCAGGTGTTTCTCACGTGTCGGTGCAGACTCGATGGGCTGAAGGGCCCCATCTGCACTGTATGATTCAAAGGTGTGTATCAATTGGGGAGGAACCTCAGCTGAAGTGATGGGATTATACTAAGGGCTTGATTTTCCTTGTCATTGGTCTTTCCCTTCTGTACCATCCACTCCCTCCACAACTAGTGCACCATGGCTGTCAGTGTGTACTATCCAACAAACCAAGGTTCTTTCAACACCACCCCTCAAATCCATAACCTCCACCACTTAGAAGGATTGCTGCATTGGAAGATCACCAACTCCAAACCATGTACCAGTCTGACTTGGATATATTATGTATCACTGTTTCTTCATCATCATTGGGTCAGAATCTTGGTAACTCCCTTATTTGACAGCATTGTGGGGTGTGCTGACACCACACGGAGTGCAGCCATTCAAGGTGACAGCTCACCATCACCTCTTCGTCTTGCAAGCGATAGCCACATCCCAGACATTGAATTTTATTATAACAGTGCGCCTAAATTCCCCGACCTCGCCCGTGGCTGAGATTCTCCAATCCCGCTGCAGTGCTTGGAGTTTTGGCTGAGCGCCAAATTCTCCATTCTCTTGGCAGCGTTGGTGGGGCGTGAAAGGCCCGAGAATTCCAGCCTACAATGTCTATGAAAATGAGGTTCAGGATGCATTGCCCAGACTAAAAGTTGCATACGGTCAAATGCCACACTTGACAATCTGAGCGTGTTATTTTCCATTCTTCACCCTCCATCACTCAGGCTCTGTGTCAGCGTTGGTTGCTCATAACATTAAGAGTTTGCAATTTTTTGAAACCCTAAAGGGACTTAATATAGCAAAATCTAATGTTTTATTCAGCTGTGCATTTTCTAATAGGATTACTGTGGGATGTTCAGATGCAGGTTCAGGGGACAGATAGTCGATAAAAACATATATTAACCGTCAAGTACTTCAGACAGTTCAAAGGCCACTACTAGATGTAGTGAAGAACATGTACTTACCAGGATGAGAAAGGAACGCTTCCCCATGTCTGACACCCATTGACAATATCAACACTAAAAGCCCATCGATTGTAAAGCTGGATGCAAAGTTAACCCCAGACTTACCCTGTCGCAAAACAAGGGCAGCATGGTGGCACAGTGGTTAGCACTGCTGACTCACCGCGCCAGGGACCCGGGTTCAATTCCAGCTTCAGGTGACTGTCTGTGTAGAGCTTGCACGTTCTCCCTTTGTCTGCGTGGGTTTCCTCCCACACTCCAAAGATGTCCAAGTTGTTCCTTAGCATGGCTTAGGGGGATTAGCAGAGTAAATACATGGGGTTACGATAGGGCTTGGGGGATGCTCTGTCAGAGAGATGGAGCAGACTCGATGGGCCAAATGGCCTCCTTCTGCACTGTAGGGATTCTATGGTTCTATGTGCCTCTTTCAGCTCCAAATCCATCACAGCGTTTCTATTGCACTTTTAAACCCTGTCCTGGAGTCTCTTTGAGTGAATTTAACAACTTAGTGCCAAACGAGGGACAGATTTGTATTAACAAATTTGTATTCTCGGCTCATTCCCACCAAGAATTTGCTAAGTCTGCCCACTTTACTTTGTGTACCAGTGCCCTGGGCTTTGTTTGTACTCAGGTCCCAGAGGATTAGACCCCACCTCAGCTAAATATTCCAGAACAAAAGCTTGTATTTATATAGCTGCATCAACTTAGAATCATAAAATCCCTGCAGTGCAGAAGGAGGCCACTCAGCCCATCATGTCTACACCGACTCTCCAACAGCGTACATTACCCAGGCCCACCTCATGCCCTATCCCTTAACCCCACACATTTACTTTGCTAATCCATCTAACAGACACATCTTTGGACACTAAGGGGCAATTTAGCATGGCCAATCCACCTAACCTACACATCTATGGACATTAAGGGACAATTTGGCATGGCCAATCTACCTACCTGCACATCTTTGGGCACTAAGGGGCAATTTAGCATGGCCAATCCACTAACCTGCATATCTTTGGACATTAAGGGCAATTTAGCATGGCTAATCCACCTAACCAGCACATTCTTTTTGGAGTGTGGGAGGAAACTGGAGCACCCAGTGGAAGCCCACGCAGACATGGGGATAATGTGCAAAATCCACACAGGCTCCCAAGGCAGGAATTGAACTTGGGTCCCTGGCTCTGTGAGGCGGCAGTGCTAACCACTGTGCCACCGTGCCGCCCTTAGTGAAAAATGGCTCAATTACGGCACCTCATGGAGCACAAACAATCAGAACTTGAAAAACCAGGCCACAGAAAGGACAGGTGACCAAAGGCTTGGATAAAGGAAGAGAGAGAGAGAGAGCTGGCAAGGCACAGTAGGTTCGGGAGGGAATTCCAGAACTCCTCAGCTGAAACAGGGTCACCAGCGATGCCTTGTATAATGGTCATTCATAAACAGCTTATGTAACAATCCCTGAACCAGGGCAGTGCTCAATAAACTAGTTATTAATATGAATTACGAAACAGACTACGGGCAGAATATTCCAGTCCCATCATGGTGGGGGAAGGGCTGGAAAATGTGGCTGGCCATTCAAATGTCCATGGAGTCTAGCGGGACAGGAAAATCCTGTCAGCGGAAGGGGCCGTGAGATTCCACCCAATTCATAAGGCTCATTTCCATAGAATACCCACAGTGCAGAAGGAGACCATTCGGCCCATCGAGTCTGACTGGGCATCTTACCCAGGTCCTATCCCCGTAACCTCACAGATTTATCCTGCCCCAACCTACAAATCTTGGGGGGCAATTTAGAATGGCCAATCCACCTAACTTGCACATCTTTGGGGTTTGGGAGGAAACCGGAGGAGACCCACGCAGACACGGGGAGAACGTGAAAACACACAGCCGAGGCTGGAATCGAACCCCGGATCCCTGGCCCTTTGAGCCAGCAGTGCTAACCACTGTGCCACCGTGCCGCCTAAAGGTTCAGTATAAGATCTTTGCTCGGAATCATAGCGGGAGCATAGATTTATTGATCATTTTGAGAGAGAAAGTAATTTTCTGCCTTCATCACATAAATAAAAGGTGTTTTTTAGGAGCTCCCTCGATATCTCAGGTGACTCGTTCATGTCAGTCTGACCCGGACAGATTGGAAATGTTAGCTGACCTCAGCCCAACCTGCACTGGCCTCAGTACGCCGGGTGTAAGAAGGGTTAAAATGAGCCATGTTCCCCTTTCTTGATCATTCTGCAATCATTTGCCAACACAGAGTAGCAGGCACGTTGCAGAGACTAATCCGCTATTCCCTCGAGTGTAGGAGATTAAGGGGATCTTTAAAATGATTGAAGTACTTGACAAAGGACATGGAGAGAAACTATTTTTCCTGTTGGGGAGCCCAGGACTAAAGGGTGTATTCTTAAAACTTGGAGCTAGTTCATTCGTGGAAGCATTTCTTTTCACACAAATTCTTTGTCCCCTCCGCAAAGATGCTGCTGAGGCTGGGGGGTGAACTCGAGAACCTTAAAACTGAGGTTGAGGGTCTTTAGTTTGGCAAGGGTATTTTTAAGGGACATACCCTCACAGATAGACAGAAGTGGCGGCAGCAAATCATTCAAAATCTGATTGAATGGTGGAGAATAAGCCTCCAGGGAGCTGGATGGCCTCAAAGAACAAAGAAGAGTACAGTACAGGAAACAGGCCCTTCGGCCCTCCAAGCCTGTGCCGCTCATTGGTCCAACTAGACCATTCGTTTGTATCCCTCCTCCTGTTCCTGCACGCACGGGCTGTTGGTGTTGTGGGTGGCGGGGGCGGGGGGGTTGGAATCAGTCAGCATTGTGATGCCTCCCCTAGTCAAACAGCCCAATGACGGAACCGTGCCTTCAAGGCAGTGTCAGGACTTCCAAGAGGAGAGAGGGAAAAAACGCTGAGGGGGGAAGCAGAGAGAGAGAGAGAGCGCGCGAAAAGCTGTAAAAAGATATTAGTTTCTGAAATGACTGACAGGACTGATTAGCTAAAGAGATGAATGTCAGTGTTAATGGACACCAAGCGAAAATGAAATGAAATTGAAGAACGGATCAATAGTAAATGTGAGGCAATTTTACACTGGTGGGTTTACTCTGAACTTGTGCACGGTGAAACATTTAGAACAGCTTGTTATCAGACTTTGGTTCGGTAAAGTCTCACTTGAAATCAGAGCCTGTGTTTGTTGCTGAGAGTCTGACAGGCTCTGGCTGACGGATACATCAGGGATCTTCTGTCAGCTGCCTCACTCTTATTTTTTTCAATCTTAATTGTACCCCCACTGCACCCTGATCTGTGCGGAATTTCAATCCATTCGACTTTCTTCTGTCTGAAAGCAATCACAAGCATTTCCTGAGACAAATACATGGACAAAATTAATTTCACCACCATTTCAGAAGTAAAGTTTATTTATTAGTGTCACAAGTAAGGCTTACATTAACACTGCAGTGAAGTTACTGTGAAATTCCCCTTGTCGCCACACTCCGGGGCCTGTTCGGGTCAATGCACCCTAACCCGCGCGTCTTTCGGACTGTGGGAGGAAACCAGAGCACCCGGAGGAAACCCACGCAGACACGGGGAGAACGTGCAAACTCCGCACAGACAGTGACTCAAGCTGGGAATCAAACCCGGGTCTCTGGCACTGAGAGGCACCATTTGATTTGATTTGATTTATTATTGTCACGTATTAACATACAGTGAAAAGTATTGTTTCTTGCGCGCTATACAGACAAAGCATACCGTTCATAGAGAAGGAAACGAGAGAGTGCAGAATGTAGTGTTACAGTCATAGCCAGGGTGTAGAGAAAGATCAACTTAATGCGAGGTAGGTCCATTCAAAAGTCTGATGGCAGCAGGGAAGAAGCTGTTCTTGAGTCGGTTGGTACGTGACCTCAGACTTTTGTATCTTTTTCCCGACGGAAGAAGGTGGAAGAGAGAATGTTCGAGGTGCGTGGGGTCCTTAATTATGCTGGCTGCTTTCCTGAGGCTGCAGGAAGTGTAGACAGTGTCAATGGATGGGAGGCTGGTTTGCGTGATGAATTGGGCTACATTCACGACCTTTTGCAGTTCCTTGCGGTCTTGGGCAGAGCAGGAGCCATACCAAGCTGTGATACAACGAGAAAGGATGCTTTCTATGGTGTATCTGTAAAAGTTGGTGAGAGTCGTAGCTGACATGTCAAATTTCCTTAGTCTTCTGAAAAAGTGGAAGCGTTGGTGGGCTTTCTTAACTATAGTGTCGGCATGGGGGGACCAGGACAGGTTGTTGGTGATCTGGACACCTAAAAACTTGAAGCTCTCGACCCTTTCTACTTCGTCCCCGTTGATGTAAATTGGGGCATGTTTTCCTTACGCTTCCTGAAGTCGATGACAATCTCCTTTATTTTGTTGACATTGAGAGATTATTGTTGCCACACCAGTTCACCAGATTCTCTATCTCATTCCTGTACTCTTTCCCATCATTGTTTGAGATCCAACCCACTACAGTGGTGTCGTTAGCAAACTTGAAAATCAAATTGGAGGGGAATTTGGCCACACAGTTATAGGTGTCTAAGGAGTATAGTAGGGGGCTGAGAACACAGTCTTGTGGGGCACCAGTGTTGAGGATGATCATGGAGGAGGTGTTGTTGCCTATCCTTATTGATTGTGGTATCTGAGTTGGGAAGTTCAGGATCCAGTCGCAGAGAGAGGTACTGAGTACCAGGCCACAGAGTTTGGAGATAAGTTTTGTGGGAATAATAGTGTTGAAGGCTGAGCTATAGTCAATAAATAGGAGTCTGACATAGATGTCCTTGTTATCTAGGTGTTCCAGGGAGTGCAGGCCAGGGAGATGGTGTCTGCTGTGGACCTGTGCTACCGTGCCACCCCGAGAGGTGTGAGGGGTGGCTTGGGGGAGGGAGGGGAACCACTCAAGAAGCCTGCCACTTGATTTTTAATTTGGAATTGAGGAGGAGAATGAATCGTGATGTTTTGGTCTCTCGCACTGATTGTGGTGTCTGAGGCATCTTCTGGGTGAGAGGTTAAATCCAGGCCCAGTCTGCCAAGTGGATGTTGAAGATGCCACGACCAGTACTTTTTGAAGAAGAGTTTTCCCCTGACGGACTGGCCAATACCGATCCTGCAATCAACACCAGACAGATGGTCTGGTCATTTTATTCTGTTGCCATTCGTGGGATCTTGCTGTGCGGAGTTTTGCTGCAGCGTTTGTTACATCACGGCAGCAACCACACACTTCAAAAGTATTTCGTTGGCCGAACTTTTACGGCCCAACAGTGCAGAAAGAGGCCATTCAGCCCATCGAGCCTGCACCAACAACAATCCCACCCAGGTCCTATCCCCATAACCCCTTGTATTTACCCTGCTAATCCCTCTGACACTAAGGGGCAATTTACCGTGGCCAATCAACCTGACCTACACATCTTTGGACACTAAGGGGCAATTTAGCATGGCCAATCCACCTAACCTGCACATCTTTGGACATTAAGGGGCAAATTATCATGGCCAATCCCCCTAACTTGCACATTTTTGGACACTAAGGGGCATTTTAGCATGGCCAATCCACCTAACCTGCACATCTTTGGACACTAAGGGGCATTTTAGCATGGCCAATCCCCCTAACCTGCACATCTTTGGACTGTGGGAGGAAATCGGAGCACCCGGAGGAAACCCACGCAGACAGAGGGAGAGCGTGCAGACTCCACATGGACAGTGACCCGAGGCCGGAACTGAACTTGGCTCCCTGGCTCTGTGAGGCAGCAGTGCTAACCACTGTGCCACCGTGCTGGCGGGATCTTGGGATCTTCCAGTCCCACTGATGGTGACACCCTGCCGATCCCCCATAGACATTGGCAGGGTGGGAAAATCCCGCTGCCACTCAGTGGTGTCAGAAGCTATGCCGGGGGGTTGGGGTGGGGGGGGGGGGGGGGGGGGGGGGGGGAGGGTGGGGGGGGCGGCGGCACAGAAAATCCCACCCAAATTGTCTTTTTTCTTCTTCTAGTTCTGGACTCCCTCACTACAGGAAATAATTTTTCTCTCTCTCTAAGTCATTGAATCCTTTAATCATCTTAAAGACCCCAGTTATATATCATCTTTCTATTTTTCTCCCACTCTTTAGTGGAGGAGGATGCATCATAGTACGTGCCTGCCCCTGTTGTATCTCCCTCCTCCTCCCCCCACACCCCACCTCCCCCCGGCCCAGCCCACCCCCCCCCCCCCCCCCCCACCCCCCCCTCCCCCCACCAGCCCCTCAAATTCTCCAGTCGCGGTGAAACAAGCTGCTGTTTATTAAGATTTTCAGCTGTGACTCTCTGGCCTACCCCCTCCAGGCCTCCACTATCGCCCTCAGTCAGTCTGTTTCAGCTTTCGGGCGCAGAAACTTGCCAAGACTAGGGTTACACAGCCACTGCTTTCTCTTCATCTCCCGTCAAAAGTAACAATCAGATCTGTATCAAAACCAGACTTAAACAGAGCCAGACATTGCTGAAATGCACAGCATGTCACTCAGCATCTGATAGCATACCATGAGACCAGATACCACCCACGTCAACATTAGCCTTCTCTTTTCACATCTTGTGCACATTTGTCACATTTTCTTCTGGCTCCCTTCAACTTTGGACACATTTTCACTGCTTGCTTTCTGTCACACAGTCAGCCCGGCCCTTTGAAGCTCAGACCATTTCGCCCCTCGATCCCTCTGCCACCACTGGGGTGGCACGGCGGCACAGTGCTCAGCACTGCTGTCTCACAGCACTAAGGACCTGGGTTCGATTCCCGGCTTGGGTCACTGTCTGTGTAGAGTTTGCACGTTCTCCCCGTGTCTGCGTGGGTTTCCTCCGGGAGCTCCGATTTCCTCCCACAGCCCAAAGACGTGCTGGTTGGGTGCATTGGCCGTGCTAAATTCTCCCTCAGTGTAACCCGAACAGGCGCCGGAGTGTGGCGACTGGGGGATTTTCACCGTAACTTCATTGCAGTGTTAATGTAAGTCTACTTGTGACTAATAAATAAACTTTACTGCGCATCGCCTCACCAAACTGCACTCCAGCTCTGCAACCTCAGCGCTGTGGCGTGCCTGTGAAACGTGAGCAGAAGTGGAAAGGTCCCAACGTGCATGCCAGCTGACTATTCACCTGCAGGAGGCCTCACAGTCGAACCCTGTCCTCTTCACAGCCAATGTTCGTACCGCTGTGTTTTTTGAGAATAGCACGCAAGGTGGTGGTTAGGGGGTTCCCTCCCCACTCCGGGTCCCTGGTGCTGCGAGGCAGCGGTCCTAACCACTGTGCCACCGTGCCGCCCAGAGGAGCTAAGCACTGCTCCGGAATCAAAACTGGGAGCTTCCTGAATGTCACAACTCCGTTGCTCACTGCCCCAAATCACTGAGCCACTTGGGGCAGCATTATTGAGTCTCCCACACCTTTCCTATCCCCCAAAAATTACCTAAAGCATATTCATATGATAGGAAAAGCAGGAAAAAGAAAAAGGATGCTGACTAGATGTGAAACAAAATCCCATTAGCTCCCACTTGCAAAATCCCTGTTCAACAAAGCGGCTGTTTAATTCTTTAAGAATTTACTGAGACAGGAATTCAGTCCCAGGGCCACTCCACAATTGCCTAAGAGTCGAATATTAAGTTTCAATAAAATGTACTCTGTAAACAATAACAGACAATAAGGAGCAATGTTTTATCCATCTGTGCATAACTTCATTCAGTAAACTGATAGCTTTCTCAAGTGTTATAAGTTAACTTTACAGCTAATTGTGAATCAGTACGGTGGCACAGTGGTTAGCACTGCTGGCTCACAGTGCCAGGGACCCGGGTTCGATTCCCAGCTTGGGTCAGTGTCTGTGCAAAATCTGCACGCTCTCCCCATGTTTGCGTGGGTCTCCTCCGGGTGCTCTGGTTTCCTCCCACAGTCTGAAAGACGTGCTGGTTAGGGTGCATTGGCTGTGCTAAATTCTCCCTCAGTGTACCCGAACAGGCGTCACAGTGTGGCGACTAGGGGATTTTCACAGTAACTTCATTGCAGTGTTAATGTAAGCCTACTTGTGACACTAATGAAATAAACTTTAAACAATCAACCTAACCTGCACATCTCTGGAGTGTGGGTGGAAATCAGAGCACTCTGAGGAAACCCACGCAGACACAGGAAGAATGTGCAGGCTCCACATAGACAGTGACCCAAGGACGGAATTGAACCCGGGTCCCTGGCGCTGTGAGGCAGCAGCAGTGCTAACTACTGTGCCGCCGCCGTGCTGCCCATGATGGGGAGAATTGCGTAGTGAATATCACTGCTGTTCATGGGACTCTCAGCCTGTTGAAGTGAATGGATGGAGACCCTGGGCTGGTAAAACCAGAGGGGGGGAAATCCCAGCCCGTAAGTGTTTGTTTGAAAGTGGCTCATGTCATACTCATATTGGGAGACCCCAACAGGGGGTGTTGTCAGAGAGCATTAATTCACACAAACGGTGGTGGAAGTCAGGAACCCTCTCTTCAAAAGGCTGCTCAGACTGTTGGGAGACATGGCAGTGGGTGTCAGTCGGAAATTTCTGTGCTGTGATTGGCGGGCTTTTGTTAGGGTTATGGAACCAATGTGGGTAAATAGATTTGAGGTGCAGATCAGCCATGATCTAACTTTGAGGCAGCACATTAGTTAGCACTGCTGGCTCACAGCGTTAGGAACCTGGGTTCAATTCTGGCCAAGGTGACTGTGTGGAGTTTGCACGTTCTTCACGTGTCTAAGAACTTAAGAACTAGGAGCAGGAGTAGGCCATCTGGCCCCTCCAGCCTGTTCCACCATTGAATAAGATCATGGCTTATCTTTTCGTGGACTCAGCTCCACTTACCCGCCCACTCACCATAACCCTTAATTCCTTTACTGTTCAAAAATCTATCTATCTTCACCTTAAAAACATTCAATGAGGTAGCCTTAACTGCTTCACTGGGCAGGGAATTCCACAGATACACAACCCTCTGGGTGAAGAAGTTCCTCCTCAACTCAGTCCTAAATCTGTTCCCCCTTATTTTGAGGCTATGCCTCTGTGTCTGCGTGGGTTTCCTCCAAGTGCTCTGGTTTCCTCCAACAGTCCAAAGGTACACATGGGTTGGCCATGCTAAATTGCCCCTAGTGTACCAACATGCGTAGGTTAGGGGGAATCAGTAGGGTAAACATGTGCGGTTTCGGGGATTGGGCCTGGGTAAGATGCACTGTTGGTGCAGACTCGATGGGCTGAATGGCCTCTCTCTGCACCATAGGGATTCTATAATAACTGAAAGGGACTGAATGGCCAACACCCATTATTGTGTTTCTATTCTGTCTGTGGGCTGGGCAGCTAAATCGCTCCTAAACCACTGCAAATATCCCGGCATCCGGGAGACAGAGACCATCCTCAACCTCGAGGGAGACATGGTAATCCTTTCCCCTTCCCTTATCGTGGCTCGGATAGGGAACCAATTGTGTGTCCATCGACACAGCTTATCAGAATTACAGTTTCATCTTGAAGCGCTGAAACACGACCATTTAAAAGTGAAATGCAAAATCAAAGTTTCTTCAAAATTCCCTCCAGCAAACATGTAGTCAAAACATCCCCTTTTGCAAATAACCTCATAAACCACAGCCCAATTATGAAAATATGCAACCTAATCTGTTCCCAATTGCTATCCTGCAACCATTTTCATGTTTTGCTGGGGACTGAGTACATGTGGATATCAGGTGTGGGCAGGATTGGACTCAGCTATGGGAAGCATCACCCTTCTCCCCAGTCACATAGTCCATTGCTACTTGTATAGGTTCAAATATTAAGGATGTCCACTCGAGTGATGCAGAAGAAAGTGGAGGCTCACTCCAGCGTCCAAATGGAGATTTTTCAAGATAAATTATCCAAAGACTGGTGAGAATGTGGAAGTCATGATGTGGAGATGCCGGCGTTGGACTGGGGTAAACACAGTAAGAGTTTTAACAACACCAGGTTAAAGTCCAACAGGTTTATTTGGTAGCAAATACCATTAGCTTTCGGAGCGCTGCTCCTTTCCACTCCATCTGACGAAGGAGCAGCGCTCCGAAAGCTAATGGTATTTGCTACCAAATAAACCTGTTGGACTTTAACCTGGTGTTGTTAAGACTCTGACTGAGAATGTGGAAGTCAGGGAGTGGTCGAAGTCGAGAGTACAGATACATGGTAGAGCTAGATAAACAAATGAGAGAGAAAGGAAAAGAGGTTTAAGTTTAGTTTAAAGTTTATTTATTAGTGTCACAACTAGGCTTAGATTAACACTGCATTGGAGTTACTGTGGAAGTCCCCTAGTGGCCACACTCCTGGGCCCGTTTGGGTACACTGAGGGAGAATTTAGCATGGTCAATCCACCTAACCAGCACGTCTTTCGGACTGTGGGAGGAAACCGGAGCACTCAGAGGAAACCCACGCAGATACGGGGAGAACGTGCAGACTCCACACAGACAGTGACCCAAGGCCAGAATCGAACCCAGGTCCCTGGCGCTGTGAGGCAGCAGTGCTAACCACTGCGCCACCGTGCCGCTCTGTCCACTCGGTGCAGAAGAAAGTGGTGGCTCACTCCAGCATCCAAAAGGATTTCAAGAGAAATTATCCAGGGACTGGTGAGAATGTGGAAGTCAGGGAATGGTTGAAATCAAGAGTACAGATACATTTAAGGGAGAGCTGGATAAGCAAATGAGGGAGGAGGGAATAGAGGGTTACACTGATAGTCTTCATAGAAACATAGAAAATAGGAGTAGGAGCATTTGGCCTCTCGAGTCTGCTGTTCCATTCACTATGATCATGGCTGATCCTCTATCTCAACGCCACACTCCCCAGGAGATGGCTCAAGTGGAGCATAAAGGCTAGTATGGACTGCTTGGACTGAATGGCCTGTTTCTATCCCGTATATCCCAAGCAATCCCATGTAAAAAAAACCCATAAAACCATCAACCCTCTCATTTCCGATAAACCAGGCATTTTCGCTGCACTATCCAACACTGGCGGCCTCACAGCACCAGGGACCCAGGTTCAATTCCCGGCTTGGGTTACTGTCTCTGCGGAGTCTGCACGTTCTCCCCGTGTCTGCATGGGTTTCCTCCGGGTGCTCCGGTTTCCTCCCACAGCCCCAAAGATGTGCTGATTAGGTGCATTGGCCATGCTAAATTCTCCCTCAGTGTACCCAAACAGGCGCCGGAGTGTGGCGACTAGGGGATTTTCACAGTAACTTCATTGCAGTGTTAATGTAAGCCTACTTGTGACATTAATAAAAAAACTTGAAACTCCTCTGGGAGAGTTGTACAATGATAATGAGCTCTGAGAACGCTGAAGGAGAATTTAATATTCTCCCACTCCCCACATCCTACCAAAACACAATTGAACAATAACTCAATGAGGGGCATGGACAGAGTGGATAGTCAGAAGCTTTTTCCCAGGGTGGAAGAGTCAATTACCAGATTTAAGGTGCGAGAGGCAAGCTTTAAAGGAGATGTACGAGGCAAGTTTTTTACACAGAGGGTGGTGGATGCCTGGAACTCGCTGCCGGGGGAGGTAGTGGAAGCAGATACGATAGTGACTTTTAAGGGGCGTCTTGACAAATACATGAATAGGATGGGAATAGAGGGTTACAGTCCCCAGAAGGGTAGGGGGTTTTAGTTCAGTCGGGCAGCATGGTCAGTGCAGGCTTGGAGGGACCAAAGGGCCTGTTCCTGTGCTGCAATTTTCTTTGTTCTTAACACCAATCGACATTACAACCAAGCAGGATTCATTGCATTCCGCAGATTATGGAAACATTCCATACATTCCGACACTCTGTGAACTCCATGCAACTTCCTGGAATCTATGCCCCTCCCTCTAATTGTGCTTCCCATTATTAGAGGCTGTTTCTCAAAAATACTGAAGCATTGGGGTGTGGCAGTGCAGAGGAGGAGGGCGGTCCAGAGATCATGAGTTCACATTCTACCATTGCTAATGTGCTTGGATTCAAGAAATCTGTGGGCAAGAAAATATATGAGCATGAAAGCGGCTGAATTGTTGTAAGGTTCATGTGGCCCAATATTATCCTTCAATATAGAGTACCTGCTACTGCTGCCAAATCTGGCCCAAACACAACTCCAGTTTACACCACGTAATTGATTCTTGATCGACTTGACTCAGTAATTAGGCAGGTAGCTGGGGAGGCAATGGACTAGTGATATTATCGCTAGACTATTAATCACTTTTAAAGTTTATTTATTAGTGTCATAAGTAGGCTTACATTAACACTGCAATGAAGTTACTGTGAAAATCCCCTAGTCGCCACACTCTGGTGCCTGTTTGGGTACACTGAGGGAGAATTTAGCACGGCCAATGCACCTAACCAGCACGTCTTTCGGACTGTGAGAGGAAACCGGAGCACCCGGAGGAAACCCACGCAGACACGGGGAGAACGTGCAAATTCCGCACAGTCAGTGACCCAAGCCGGGAAACGAACCCGGGTCCCTGGCGTTGTGAGGCAGCAGAGCTAACCACTGTGCCACCATGCCGCCCCAATCAGCTAATGTTCTGGGGACCCGGGTTTGAATCCCGCCACGACAGATAGTGGAATTTGAATTCAATAAAAAATATCTAGAATGAAGAATCTACCATTAAACCATTATCGATTGTTGGAAAAACCCATCTGGTTCACTAATGTCCTTTAGGGAAGGAAATCTGCCGTCCTTACCTAGTCTGGCCTACATGTGACTCCAGAGCCACAGCAATGTGGTTGACTCTCAACTGCCCTCTGAACAAGTGCGACTAGGGATGGGCAATAAATGCTGGCCAGCCAGCGACGCCCATGTCCCACGAATGAATAAAAGAATAGTTGACATCCTTCCTGTTTCTTCAGATCAGAAGCCTGACTACATAGACGGGATTTTCCGGTGGCACTCGTTCCAAGATTGGAAGATCTTTAAATGGTCTGTCAAATGTTCTGTCCTGCCCACAACGATTCACATGGTGGGAGGACCAGAAGGTTTACTCCGACTTGAGCACGTAATCTAAGCCATGATTCTTCCCGAAGAAACAGCAAAGCAGGGATGGTTTCTCAGTGCTTTGGCCAACATTTACCCCTCAATCAACACCACCAAAGACGGAACAATATCAATTACCTCCAAATGAGCTTGAATCAACAGAAGCTCCAGTGTGACTTAAGACCATCCTTGGCAAAAAAACGGAGCTCAGAACATAAAGTGCAGTCTCTGGCAGGCGAAATCAATGCTCCAATCCTGAAAAATGTGGCTTTGTGTTCAGTGTTTGGCTACGTCTTAGATTAAAATAGCAAGTAAAGGAACATGAGGGGCAGACAGAGAGATTCCGACAGAGAGAAAGACAGATAGAGTCAGAGTGTAGTAAAGCACAGGAGGAGGCCATTTAACCCATCAAATCTGTGCTGGTTCTCTCAAAGAGAATCCAGTTTTACCCCGTTCTTTCCTCATATCCCTGCATTTTTTCCTCAACTTTCTGTGTTTACCCAATTCCTTTCTGAAAACTTCATTGAATCCGTACTCACCACCCAACTGGGCAGTACATTCCAAACCTTAACCACTTGTTGCCTAAAATATGGTTTCCCTCATGTGCCCTCACTGTTCCTTTAGCAAGCGCCTTGAGTCTGTGATATCTGGTTATTGACCATTCAACCACTGGGAATGTTTAAAGACCTCCATTAAATCTCCTTGTACAAAGAACAAAGAAAATTGCAGCACAGGACAGGCCCTTCGGCCCTCCAAGCCTGTACCGACCATGCTGCTCGACTGAACCAAAACCCCCTACCCTTCCTGGGACCATATCCCTCCACTCCCATCCTGTTCATGTATTTGTCAAGACGCCCCTTAAAACTCACTATTGTATCTGCTTCCACTACCTCCCCCAGCAGCGAGTTCCAGGCACCCACCACCCTCTGTGTAAAAAACTTGCCTCGTACATCTCCTTTAAACCTATGCCCCTCAGTAATTGACTCTTCCAGCCTGGGAAAAAGCTTCTGACTATCCACTCTGTCCGTGCCCATCATAATCTTGTAGACTTGTATCAGGTCGCCCCTCAACCTCCGTCGTTCCAGTGAGAACAAACCAAGTTTCTCCAACCTCTCCTCATAGCTAATGCCCTCCATACCAATGCTCTCCAAAGCCTCCACATCCTTCTGGTAGTGTGGCGACCAGAATTGGACACTATATTCCAAATGCGGCCTAACTAAGGTTCTATAAAGCTG
The DNA here is from genome assembly GCF_964213995.1 of Mustelus asterias. Lineage (NCBI taxonomy): Eukaryota > Metazoa > Chordata > Chondrichthyes > Carcharhiniformes > Triakidae > Mustelus > Mustelus asterias. The sequence continues at coordinate 6,111,280 of NC_135829.1, read as the reverse complement.
CAACATGTAATGATGCACTTTCAGGGACTTCATTAGCTGAACAAAAAGAGACTTGTTTACAGTGATCTTCAAGAGTAGCAGCATGTTTGCAGCCAATTCTAAAATATCTCTGTCCTAGGAGAGCTCTTCCTCCGGGGGGTGATTCCCCATTCTGAGTCCCGATTGGTCACTTGGTCCAAGTGACCCTCACATGCTGCCCTTAAAGGGACAATCACTAGACGCCTCTTCACTTCCTCTGGTCTGAGGAAAACAGACCCCGGGTTCTCCAGCGGGGCCGATGCAGAGATGGATGGTGACAGGCAGGGAAAGGCACAGAGAGAAACACAGGGAGAATAGACTGAGAGAAAAAAACAAAGGGCGCGACCTTACCGCACATCCATGCCACGCTCCTGCTGCAGTGAAGATGAAGAATTTGGCGACAAGCCAAATCTCCGTTCACTGCAGCGAGATGGGAAAATCCCGCCGGCATGAACAGTCGGAAAATTCCAGCCAAAGAGTCAATGAGACTAAGAACAGGCAGAAACAGAGAATCAGAAAGACAGATGGAAGGGAAGGACATTGTTGGTCATGTAGAAACATAGAAAATAGGAGCAGGAGGAGGCAATTTGGCCCTTCAAGCCTGCTCCGCCATTCATTATGATCATGGCTGATCATCCAACTCGGAGGCAGTTCAGAGGAGGTTCACTAGATTGATTCCCGAGATGAGGGGTTTGACGTATGAAGGGAGATTGAACAGTTTAGGCCGATACTCTCTGGAATTTTGAAGAATGAGGGGAGATCAAATTGAGGTACACAAGATGATAAAAGGTATGGATAAAGTAGACGTGGAGCGGATGCTTCCTCTTGTGGGGCACTCTAGGATGAGAGGTCATAGTCTTAGGATAAGGGGTCGCAAATCTAAAACAGAGTTGTGGAGAAACTACTTCTCCCAAAGGGTCGTGAATCTGTGGAATTCGCTGCCCCAAAGTGCGGTGGATGCTGGGACAGTGAGTAAATTTAAGGAGGAGTTAGACAGATTTTTAATTGGGAATGGGGTTGAAGGTTTATGGGGAGAAGGCAGGAAAATGGGGATGAGGAGCATATCAGCCAGGATCGAATGGCGGAGTGGAATCGATGGGCCGAATGGCCTAATTCTGCTCCTATATCTTATGAAAGTCTGATCTCACCTTCCCCTGTGTGGGTTAGTGGGAGATGGGGGAATTGAGAATTACTAAGTCCTGCACGTAGATGTAAATTTTTAATTGTACGTTTCGTGTTTTCCTGAACATTATTTCATTATAAATTCATGTGTCCTCAGTCACAAAGGAATATAAATGTGTCACCTTTAATTATATTCCCTTTCCAGTAGTTTAGTGACTCCAATTACAGCAAAACAATTTTACATAGGCAGATGAATGTGGACATAGGAAAGTATAACAGTAAAATGTGACAATGCACAGATTTAAGGATTTTAGTGTATTAGTGATTAGAGGTGGTAGTGGAAGCTGGCTTGGGAAGTACAAATACTGCATGGTTGAGTGCTGTATAGGTACTTTTTGAAGGGACTTTTTCCTCACGAACTTTCTTTCCTTGCTCCCTTGTTGAAGATTGCTTAGGTACAGTTCTATAGGTAGTAGACGCCTTCAATACGCTGAGTCTGACACTGAGTGTTGGCATCAACCGGATCATAGCTGGTGTTTTCCAACCAAGCTTGATTCTGACCAGTTCTGACGAAGGGTCATCTAGACCCGAAACATCAGCTCTATTCTCTCCCCACAGATGCTGTCAGACCTGCTGAGATTTTCCAGTATTTTCTGCTTTTGTTTCAGATTCCAGCATCCGCAGTATTTTGCTTTGATTCCGACCTTACCTGGCATCCAACTCCAGTATGAATCACTGGACAGTACAGTGACACAGTGGTTAGCACAGCTGCCTCACAGCACCAGGGACATGGGTTTGATTCCTGGCTTGTGTCACTGTCTGTGGGGAGTCTGCGCGTTCTCCCTGTGTCTGCGTGGGTTTCCTCCGGGTGCTCCGGTTTCCTCCCACACTCCAAAGATGTACAGGTTAGGTTGATTGGCCGTGCTAATTGACCCTTTGGCCGGAAGTTTACCGGCATGCCCGCCCCCAATCCGGGGACGGGCGAGGTTCGGAGAACAGCATTCTCCGTTGGCCTTGGGTGGGATCATATGAAGCTCGGGCGGACGTGCTGGTAAAATTCCGCCCTTTGTGTCAGGGGGATTAGCAGGGTCAATATATGAGGTTATGGGGATAGGGCCTGGGTGGGATTGTGGTCGGTGCAGACTCAATGGGCCGAATGGCCTCCTTCTGCATTGCAGGGATTCTATGATTCTATTTTTTTTTAAGGTAACTCTCGGCATTCCGTGAAGGGAACAATCTACCTCCGTGCAAAAATATTTTCCTAATTTTACTTCAGCGTTTCAAAATTACACTGAAAATCGGCGGTTGTGGTGCAAAGCTGTGAGGAGAAAGGCCTGTGGCGTTGAAAGGATTAAAGCAAAAAACGTGGTTATCTCATCCAACTCCCAATTGGGTCACCCTGATTTTCTAACAGCAGCTTTCCCTTATTCCAACACAGCAGCCGCAAGGCAACAGACTCTCAACAGAATGCATGACGCCCACGTAGGTTGTTGCTGCCTGTTAATCACGCAGTAATTACAGGTTACATAAGCCACAGATTGGAACCGAGCCTATAGATTTTATTAGCACCTAATGCAGCCTGGTAAGGTCACCAGCAGTTCTAACGCACTTCAGAAAACTCGACCTGTGACTCATAAGTTACGGTGAGAAAATGAGGCCAATTAGTGAAACTTCGGGGCCTGATTACAGAATCTGGGACCAGTCACACAGTTCAATCAAACAGCCAGCCGGTGAATATCTTCGGATCTCTCGTGACTGCTCGAGAAAGGAATGGTTTAAAGAAGCAGTCTTAAAATCCCGGCGAGGGCCAAAGTGGGAAACAAGAGCGAAAGCAAAATTTCTTCTTAAATAAGGCAAAAATAGACAAGAGCAACTGAACCAATTATTTTTTTTGATACTGAAGGATTAATTAAGGTGTAGAACTACATTAGAGTCGGAAAGAATGGGGAAGAAATTAAGACGATTCAAGACACGAAGGCTGGGTAACATCCAAAATTGAGCTGGCAAAGCCTCTTACTTGTACAAGGACTCTGGATTGAGGGAATGTTGAGGTTCTGGGGAATGAAGGGACTGGGTTTTTCTGGCTAGGCCACGCTCTTGCTGGCCAGCTCAATTCCGGGTTGGGAAATCACCGCCGGCAGTCCCTTCCAATTCGGGAAGGCGGCTAGGTTCCAGCGGCAGGAGGTTTGCTCAGCGTGGCCTTCACCGTGGTGGATTTTAGGCCGCCATGGAGGCACCTTGAGTAGGAGGTCAGCCCCAGCCCAGCCACCAGGCTGCCCAGCTTGTAGTTGGGCTGCTGGATGTTTTGTGCCGCTCCCTCATGCCATAAGAAGAATCCCAGCGGGGCGGCAGGCGGCAGAGTGGCCATTAATCGGCCTGCCATCACACCACTGGGGGAGCTGTAAAAGCCAGCCCGCGATTTGTCATCACTGGGCCGGAATCCTCCGACCTCGCCAGCGACTGGGATTCTCCAGTCCCGCTGCTGTGAATGGAGATTTGGCTGGGCGCCAAATTCTCCATGCTCGCTGGCAGTGGTAGCAGAGTGTGCGAGACCGGAGAAGTCTGGCTGTTATGTGCAAGAGCTGCAATAGTTCTCCCTGAGGAATCCTACCCATTCTTCTATCTAAGCCACCATGATACAATCTCCAGTCTAAATCTGTGGCATCAGATTCAATCGCCACCTCTTAGTACATGGTAACAGCTGTTGTGTGGGGGAGGAAAGAACAAATCAAAACTCTCGTTGACAAAGAATAAGTTCTCCAAAATCCAATTAAATTCTATCATATTTTTTCATTCCAATAATCCATCTCACGAGTCAACTATTTCAAATATCTTCGTCTCTTCATCACAGTAATATTGATGAAGAGTCAAGACAAGAAGATTTGGATTGGAACTCTATCAACCGAGGCAATGGGAAGCAACTTGACAAGGTATTGATGACACGGGTGATGCAATTCAATGCATTTGGGCCTGAAATTTTCGTGCATTTAGCGGTCCCAGAAGCAGGTGCCAAACGCACTCCCAATCACGGTCGGCCCAGGAGTGTGATTTCAGGCTGACTATCCAATTAACGGCCAGCGTGTATGAAACACGCTCTGCGAAAGATTGAGCGCTGTCCGGGAAGACAGGAAGATAGTGCGCGTTGAGAGAAGCAAGGTTACGGGCTGGCGCTTCCAATGGACTGCTCAGGGAGCAGCTAACACAGAAAAAAATGATGCCCCGAGTGGCGGCACGATCATACACAGACCTCAGCCCTCAGACACTTTGCTCATTTTATTTGAACCCTGACCTTTCATCCCCCCAACCGTATCGATGCTGCAGCTTTAGCATAAAGGCTGCTTGGCCAATCAGCCCATCCGCCAACTGTAAAGGCAAACGGGCATCATAAAATTCAACTTGTCAATTGGTGTTTAATTAATTTAAATTGGCTTCTTGATTGTCGGGGGGTGCACTCCCGAGTCCCGCATTTGCCCACCTGAAATATCACACGAGTGTACGATGGCACTGGGACACATGCCTGACATCTTCTCACGCAATTTCACACACTCAGGCATGCTCCCAAACTTCGCAGGTAAAATTCTGGCCTTGATGAATTGTTGAACATGGAAATGTAGAATAGAAGGCCATTTAGCCCCTTGAGTCTGTTCTACCATTCGAGATGTGGAGATGCTGACGAAGGAACAGCCAGTTCCGAAAGCTAGTGGCGTTTGCTACAAATAAACCTGTTGGACTTTAACCTGGTGTTGTGAGACTTCTTACTACTATTCGAGAACATGGCTAACTCCATCTACTTACCTTTGACTTGCATCCGGAAAAAGCAATTTCATCAGAAGTTGAGTGATTTTGATTTGATTTGATTTATTGTCACATGTATTAACACACAGTGAAAAGTATTGTTTCTTGCGCGCTATACAGACAAAGCATACCGCTCATAGAGAAGGAAACGAGAGAGTGCAGAATGTAGTGTTACAGTCATAGCTAGGGTGTAGAGAAAGATCAACTTAATGCGAGGTAGGTCCATTCAAAAGTCTGACAGCAGCAGGGAAGAAGCTGTTCTTGAGTCGGTTGGTACATGACTTCAGACTTTTGCATCTTTTTCCCGACGGAAGAAGGTGGAAGAGAGAATGTCCGGGGTGCGTGGGGTCCTTGATTATGCTGGCTGCTTTGCCGAGGCCGCGGGAAGTGTAGACAGAGTCAATGGATGGGAGGTTGGTTTGATCTGAGAATTATTGGCCAGAATTCTCCGACCTTGCCTAGGGCTAGGTTTCTCCAGTCCCGCTGCAGCGAATGGAGATTTGGCCAAGCGCCAAATTCTCTGGTCTCAGTGGCAGCAATGGCGGGGCGAACAATGCCAGGGAACTCCGACCATTGAGCGCAAAAGTCTTGATTATGTTTACAGTATCTGTTTATTTCTTGAGAAGAGATCAAACTTAATCTTGGAATCAACTCTAAGTAGCCAATACTCTTGCTGCGATCAGAAAAGGCAGAGGTTTGATCTCTATTCAGGGATGCGTTAGTTGATGAGCTGCGGGAAGTGGGGTGCTTTATGAGAACAATCTTGATACCCTATATCTCGGAGCAACAACAATTATATTTACTTGGCACCTTTAATGTAATAAAACACCCCAAGCTGCTGCGCAGGAGCATTATAAATCAATAGGATGGTACAGTGGCACAGTGGTTGGCACTGCTGCCTCACTGCGCCAGGGACCCGGGTTCAATTCCTGCCTCAAGTAGCTGGGTGTGTATTGTTTGCATGTTCTCCCTCTGTCTGCATGAGTTTCCTCCGGGTGCTCCGGTTTCCTCCCACAGTCCAAAGGCGAGCAGGTTAGGTTGGCTGGCCATACACTGAGTGTCAGGGGAATTATTAGCAGGGTAAATCCATGGGCGGCACGGTAGCACAGTGGTTAGCACTGCTGCTTCACAGCTCCAGGGTCCTGGGTTCGATTCCCGGCTCGGGTCACTGTCTGTGTGGAGTTTGCACATTCTCCTCGTGTCTGCTTGGGTTTCCTCCGGGTGCTCCGGTTTCCTCCCACAGTCCAAAGATGTGCGGGTTAGGTTGATTGGCCAGGTTAAAAATTGCCCCTGAGAGTCCTGAGATGCGTAGGTTAGAGGGATTAGTGGGTAAATATGTGGGGGTAGGGCCTGGGTGGGATTGTGGTCGGTGCAGACTCGATGGGCCAAATGGCCTCCTTCTGCACTGTAGGGTTTCTATGATTACAGGGATAGGGCCTGGGTGGGACTGTTGTCGGTCCATGTTCAATGGGCCAAATGGCCTCTTTCTGCACTGTAGGGTTTCTATGACTACAGGGATAGGGCCTGGGTGGGACTGTTGTCGGTCCATGTTCAATGGGCCAAATGGCCTCTTTCTGCACTGTAGGGATTCTATGAAAGCATGACATCAAGAAACACAAGGAGATTTTGGGTTAAATGACAAAAAGCTTGGTCAAAGAGGTAGGTTTAAAGTAGTATCTCGTGAGGTAGAGAGTTGGGAGATGTGTAGAGAGGGAATTGCAGAGCTTAGGGCCCAGACAGCTGAAAGTACGGCTGCTATTGATGCAGCATTTAAATCGGGAATGTACGAGAGAACAAAATTAGAGGAGCACAGATCTCTCGGAGATTCCGCGGGGCTGAAGCGGGTGAGAAGTAGGGAGGGGTGAAGAAGAGATTTGGAAATATGTGCATTTTAAAATCAAGATTTTGCTTAACCAGGAGCCAGTGTAGATCAACAAGTGGGGGGAGGTGAGGGGGGAGGTGGTGGTTGATAGAGGAACAGGCCTTGCTGCACGTTAAGTGACAGGCAGTAGAGTTTCGGATTACCTCAAGTTTATGGGGGGGGTGGAACGTCGGAGACCAGAGAACAAAGTGCAATACGGCACAGGAACAGGCCTTCGGCCCACCAAGCCTGCTCCGATACGTAGCTTCTATCCCTCTGTTCACGTCCCTTTCATGTGTCTATCAAGATACGCCTTGACCGTTGACTAATGTGCCTGCTTCCACCACCTCCACTGGCAGCGCGTTCTGGGCACCCGCCACCCTCTGTGTGAAAAACCTTCCCCACACATCTCCCTTAAACTTTCCCCCTCTCACCTTGAATCTGTGCCCTCTTGTAGTTGACCTTTCCACCCTGGGTAAAAGCTAGGGGTGGGGCTGGCGGGAAATATTAGTTTTCGGACTAATTTGATTCCTGCTGGATGTGCCCATGAGGTGGAGTGAGGTGAGGATGGGACTAAGTTTTGTCTGTCGACCAAACCTGTTGATGTTCACTGCCAATGGCTGAAGGATAAACAAAGGCCGCTCGGATGGGGAACCAGATGCTGGCTGGTATTTTACGACCTCGTTCGGACGAGACTCGTAAAATCCCGCCCGAGGCCAACGGAGAATTGCGTTCTGCGGGTCTCGCCCCCGCCCCGATTCCGGAGCGAGTGTGCCGGTAAACACAACGCAATCCGGGAGATAGAGGGAGGGAGGAAGATTGCCGAGGAGGAAATGGAAACTCCGCCTCCAAACTCCCAGCCTGTTGCTGCCCTGTCCCACGCGGACCGTGCTGGACCCCCGGCCGCCGGAGGAAGCAACCAGTGTAGATCTCCTGACTGCCTGCAGTAACCACGACAACAGCTTGCACCCCTGACACAAATAGCCCGAAGAAACTGTGGCATACAATTAAAAGCTTATTAAGACTACTGTAATTAATCCGTCTGCTTTGAAAGGATGTGTTTTGTATCAAATATAAGAACAGCTGCTTCCCCTTGCAGTTCGAAAATACTGATATAAATTCAGTCCAGGTCCCATGTTACTGGAAGTAGATAGCAGCTGTGTTAATGAGAGATCTGCAGGTGATGACAGCACTGCGTTGGTGCAGGCTTGGCGGAATGAGTCACTAGTCATATGCTCTGTACTGGAATGAAGAGAAGGGCTTTCAGTCAAGCCGCACTTTAAAGCAACATTTCTGAGCACTGCGATCATGAGGGGGGGAGGAAAACACAATTAGGCTCAGGTTCTCCCCATCCCCAAAGGGAGGGAGCTGGGACGGAAGAAGAAAAAGACCACCGAGGAACTCAAAGAGGACCCCCCTCCCGCCGCTCCTGTTTCTGCCCCAGCTCTGCCATTTTCCTGAGGTAGCGGGTCTCGCAACAGTCCCAATCCTATCAACGAAATACCTAACAGCATTGCAGGGAGGCTAGTGGGGAGAGGCGGCCTAGTGGTATTATCACTAGACTATTCATCCAGAAACTCAGCTAATGTTCTAGGGGCCCGGGTTCGAATCCCACCACGGCAGATGGTGGTATTTGAATTCTCAAAAAACAAGATCTGGAATTAAGAATCTACTGATGACCACTGTAACGACTTTAATCAGGCCATTGACGTGGGCCTGTTAGAATATGAACTCCCGGATTAAGGGCCAAATTGATGGGCCAATCATGGAGCCTCTTGCTTTGTACTTAACCAGGCGTGTCAGTTCCTCTGGGACTCCGAGTGCAGACTGCAAACTGAAAGCACTCTGTATGCTGGTGTCAGACTTGTAAGGAAAGGGATTTTGGTGAAGAGACCACAAAACCATTGTCGATTGTTGGAAAAGCCCATCTGGTTCACTAATGTCCTTTAGGGAAGGAAATCTGCCGTCCTTACCTGGTCTGGCCTACATGTGTCTCCAGAGCCACAGCAATGTGGTTGACTCTCAATTGCCCTCTGAAATGTCCGAGGGAACCACTCAGTTCAAGGGCAATTCGGGCTATAAATGCCAGCCCAGCCAGCAGCATCCACACCAGGTTCACAGCGGTTCAAGAAGGCGGCTAGCCGCCACCTTCTCAAGGAAAGTTAGGGATGGGCAATAAATGAACCATAAACACTACAGTGCAGAAGCAGGCCATTCGGCCCACTGAGCCTGCACCCTCAACAATCCCACAAACACCCTATCCCCATAACCCCACATATTTACCCTGTTAATCCCCCTGACACTAACGGCAACTTATCATGGCCAATCCACCTAACCCGCACATCTTAAGAGTTTTAAAAAATGATGCAGCCTGGAAGGTTATGCTACACTAAAGGTGCTATATGAATGCAAGTTGTCGGATATTGTGTCAGAGAATTTGACGTTGTTTAATTGGCCTTGGTCACCTGGTGTTTCTCTGAAAGCATCGCCGAGGGCTGGAGGCAGGAGTTGGGAGTTGCGTTCGATTCCAGATTCCAGAACCTTCCTTGCTGTGAAAGGAAGCAGCTGCTATTTTAACGGGGTTGGAGTGTTAATTGCCTGAGGGACAGACGTGGAGTCCAGTGAGCTGGCAGGGGCGTGGGAACAGAGGTGCATCAGTCAAAAGGCGGCCCAGGCTGTGACTTGCTGCAACAGATTTGTACATTAATGTTTGGAGGCAAAATTTGGCAAAGTTAAAATTTCCCACATTTGGAAGTGAAGTGGGAGGCCTAGAACCTGGGGCAGGGTAGCCCGATGATGCCATGTTAGAACCAGTGAACTTTTATACAATGGGGTAAGGCACTGTTCCTCCTGCCCCCCCTGAACCATTGTCACCAACTCAACCTCTTCTGGGCCACTTCGAACTTCACCTTACAGCCAACCTTATCCCTGATTCATTGAGCTGGTCTGGTTCCTAATGGCTACTGATTTCCGGCCACCATGTTAAAAACTTTCAGGGACAGGCACAGAATAAGCCCACCATTTTTTTATTCATTTGTGGGACATGGGCGTCGCTGGCTGGCCAGCATTTGTTGCCCATCCCTAGTTGGATATTTCTGACAATCGACAATGGTTTCATGGTTATCAGTGGACATTTGATTCCAGATATTTGTTGAATTCAAATTCCACGGTATTATTCGAACCCAGGTTCCCAGGGCGTTACCCTGGGTCTGGTTGTATCACAGCTTGGTATGGCTCCTGTTCTGGCCAAGACTGCAAGAAACTACAAAGAGTCGTGAATGTAGCCCAATCCATCATCCAGCCTCCCATCCATTGCCACTGTCTACACTTCCCGCTGCCTCGGAAAAGCATAATCAAGGACCCCACGCACCCCAGACATTCTCTCTTCCACCTTCTTCCATCGAGAAAAAGATTCAAAAGTCAGGTCACGTACCAATCAACTCAAAAACAGCTTCTTCCCTGCTGCCATCAGACTTTTGAATGGACCTACCTTGCATTAAGTTGATCTTTCTCTACACCCTAGCTATGACTGTAACACTACATTCTGCACCGTCTCCTTTCCTTCTCCCCTATGTACTCTATGAACAGTATGCCTTGTCTGTAAAGCGTGCAAGAAACAATACTTTTCACTGTATGTTAATACATGTGACAATAATAAATCAAATCAAATCAAAACCTCTGGATTACTAGTCCAGTGACAATATCACTAACTCCCCTGAATATAGGAGTTTTATCAAACAAAATCTGACACTGAGCGACGTAAGGAGATGGGAGAGCTGAGTTTTACGGAGCGTCCTAAAGGAGGAAAGTGAGGTAGTGAGGTGGAACGGTTTAGGGAGGGCCTCACCAAGCTGAAGGCACAGCTGACAATGGCAGAACCATTGCAATCAGGAAGTTCTCGAATTAAAACCAGAAGGAGCGCTGAGATCCCAGAGGGCAGAAGGGTTGGAGGGGATGAGAGATAGGGAGGGGCAAGGCGGTGAAGAGATTTGAAAACAAGGATGAGAATTTTAAAATCGAGGTGTTGGTTGACCTGGAGTTAAAGTAGTCACAGTAAGAAGTCTCACAACACCAGGTTAAAGTCCAACAGGTTTATTTGGCAGCAAATACCATAAGCTTTCGGAGCACTGCTCCTTCTGAAGGAGCAGTGCTCCGAAAGCTTATGGTATTTGCTACCAAATAAACCTGTTGGACTTTAACCTGGTGTTGTGAGACTTCTTACTGTGTTCACCCCAGTCCAACGCCGGCATCTCCACATCGTTAAAGTAGTCAGCAGGCACAGGAGCAATGAATGAAAGGAACTTGTGGTGCATTCGAATATAGGCGGCACATTGGTGCAGTGGTTAGTACTGCTGCCCCTCAGAACCAGGGACCCGGGTTGATTCTGGACTTCGGGTGACTGTTTGTGTGGAGTTTGCATCTTCTCCCCGTGTCTACCTGGGTTTCCTCCGGGTGCTCCGGCTTCCTCCCACACTCCAAAGATGCGCAGGTTAGGTGGATTGGCCTTGCTAAACTTCCTCTTAGTATCAGGGAGACCAGCAGGGTACATGCATGGGGTTACGAGGATAGGGCCTGGGTTGGTGCAGGCTTGATGGGCTGAATGGCCTCTTTCTGCGCTGTAGGGATTCTACTGTGCCACCTGCCACGGAATCGGAGCAAGCGAGGGGCGGACAATGGAAATGTCCCTTGACCTCGGGCGGGATTTTACGGTTTCGGGAAGTGCGAGGCTGGGCGGCAGAAATTTAGTTGAACGTCAGTTTGTTGGGGGGTAGAAAGCGAGATTCAGCCAGGAGTGTTTGGAATTGAGACATCTGAGCAAAGGTAGGTGTGAAGGTTTCTGCAACAGGTGAGCCAAGGCAGGTAAGGATGACTGGTCTTAAAGGAAGAGAGAGAAGTGGAAACTTTAGTGAGAAGATTTCAGAGCACAGGGATTCGATAACTGATAAACTGAAAGCTGTAAATGGCACAGCAAAGAAAATCAGAGATAAGCAAGAGAACGGAATTGAAGGAGTGCCAAAATGAAAGCCGGAGTCAATGCCAAGCATCAACGCTCTTAATGAAGTGTGCATTTAAGTGGAACTGCTGTAGCTTCCTCTGCCTATCCAATCCTATTTCCTTCCATCTTCCTAAGAAACTGATGGGAATGTAGGAACAGGAATAGGCCATTCGGCCCCTCTCCCACCATTTAGTGAGATAGTGGCCAATCTGTATTCCAACTCTATCCGCCCACCTTAGCTACAAATCCTTTAATATGCTTAGACAGCAAAAGAATCGACACATCTTAGATTTAAGTATCTTAATCGAGCTAGCACCTACAGGCTTTGTGGGAGAGAGTGCTATACTTCCGTCACCCTTTCTGGGAAGAATTGCTTCCCTCGGTGACCTGAGCTAAGGTTATATCTCCATGTCCCAGACACTTCCACCAGTGGGAAAGGTCTCTCTCCATCAACCCCATTGATCCCTTTCAAAATCCCATGAACCAAACAGAGGCTAATCACCCATTAACTTTCTATGTTCCAATCTAGGGAATGTAAGTCTAGTTTATGTCGTATCTTTCCACAGTTTAAACCTTGATGTCCGGGAACTGTTTGGCCGACCAGTGTGAAATTCCTTCCAAGGTCAACATGTCCTTTCTCAGGTGTGCTTCCCAGGACTGTACGTGATATTTCAGATATGGTCTAACTGAGGCTTTTACATAAGAATTGGGAGCAGGAGTAGGGAATTCAGCCCCCTCGAGCCTGCTCTGCCATTCAATATGATCATGGCTGATCTCATCTCCACCTTCCTGCACGCTCCCCACAACCCTCCATCCCTGTACTGATTAAAAACCTATCTATCTCCTCAAGTTTGTTCAGTGTTCCGGCGTCCATTGCACTCTGGGATAGAGAATTCCACAGATTCACCACCCTTTGAGTGAAGTAATTCCTCCTCATTTTTCTTTCAATCTGCCAGCCCTTAGCCTAAAACGATGGCCTCTTGTTCTGTAACCCTTCTGTAACTCTGTGGAAAAGCCTCCTCCCTTCCTACCTTCTCATAGAATCCCTACAGTGCAGAAGGAGGCCATTTGGCCCATCGAGTCTGCACCGAAAACAATCCCACCCAGGCCCTATCCCTGCTAATCCCCCTGACACTAAGGGACAATTTAGCATGGCCAATCCACCTAACCCGCACATCTTTGGAGTGTGGGAGGAAACCAGAGCACCCGAAGGAAACCCACGCAGACCCGGGTAGAACGTGCAAACTCCACGCAGGCAGTGACCCAAGGCCGGAATTGAACCCAGGTCCCTGGTGCTGTGAGGCAGCAGTGCTAACCACTGTGCCACCGTGCCACCCAGATGAACCTTCTGATGAACAAGTTATTATAAAATGCAAATAATGAAGTGCAAGGGAGGCCCACCACCACTTTCCAACATATAGCTAATGGATAAATGTAACATGCCTTCGAATACTAAGTCAGTTAGACTAGAAGATCCTAAATTGGATCACTAGTTCATACAGAGTTCCTACACGTATTCACGCAAAAGGCCCCATTCCTTTGCAGGCAGTTCCTGAACATCAAGATTTAAACTGTGGAAAGAGATGACATAAACTAGACTTGAATTCCCTAGGTTGGAACATAGAAAGTTAATGGCTGATTCGCCTATTTGGTTTGTGGGATTTTGAAAGGAATCAATAGGGTTGGTGGAGAGAGACCTTTCCCACTGGGAGAAGTGTCTGGGGCACGGAGATATAACCTTAGATCAGGTCACTAAGGGAAGCAATTCTTCCCAGAAAGGGTGCCTTTATCAACTAAACCAAAGCTTGGGAGACAGCTATTACCTGGTTCATTCCCCATCAGAGTTCACCTGCCTTAGCAGTTTATTATTCCCTGGTGCATTCTCCGTGGCAATGTCTCTACCAATCAGAGTCCATCTGCCAACCAATCAGCCCTCTCTTTTACTTACAGTATCAATTTTTCTTTTTTTTACAACTGGTATTATTGTGAATTCTGTTCTGATGAGTGCAAGCCAAAAAGCTTTAACAGCATGTCTATTTGCAGCGATAATTAGGTCATTATTTAAGATGCTCCAACTGACCTCGACATCCGTAAGCTAGACTTAGGAAAAAACAAACACGGACTCCCACTCCCGATTGCTATTTAATAGCCCTTTATGAAAATGCAGATGTGGTTGTCAGATGGGGACAAGGACCATTCTTCTGATGCTTTCTGTGAAAATACAGTCTGCCAATGCTCACAGTTTAGGCCTATGCAGAAAGGCACAACAGTTAAATACCATATGTGTTCCTGAGCATTCAGACTGGAGCAGCAAGGCGACAAACTGGCTGAGAAGAGCATAACTAAACTTAAACAAGGTCAAAATCCATAAAACTTTTTCTACTACTGTAACTATCTGAACGGGAGAGACAGTTGGGTAGTGGTAACATCACTGGACTGCTAATCCAGAGGCCAAGGCTAATGTTCTGGGGACATTTGAGTGGCACGGTGGCACAGTGGTTAGCACTGCTGCCTCACAGCGTCAGAGACCCGGGTTTGATTCTGGCCATGGGGGAATGTCTGTGTGGAGTTTGCACGTTTTCCCCATGTCTGCATGGGTTTCCTCCGGGTGCGCCAGTTTCCTCCCACACTCGAAAGATGTGCAGGTTAGGTGGATTGGCCATGCTGAATTGCCCCTTAGTGTCCAAAGATGTGTAGGTTAGGTGGATTGGCCATGCTAAATTGCCCCTTAGTGTCCAAAGATGTGCAGGTTAGGTGGATTGGCCATGCTAAATTTCCCCTTAATGTCCAAAGATGTGTCAGTTAGGGGGATTAACGGGGTAAATATTTGGGGTTATGGGGATAGGGCCTGGGTGGGATTATTGTCAGAGAGCTGGTGCTAAATGGGCTAAATGGCCTCCTTCTGCACTGTAGGGATTTTATAAATCTATGGGTTCAAATCCCGCCATGCCAATTCCCCCAATTCAATTAATAAATCTGGAATTGAAAAGTTAGCTCCATGAAATGGGGACCATGAAATCGTTGTCAACTGTTGTAAAAACCCATCTGGTTCACTAATGTCCATTAGGGAAGGAAATCTGCCGTCCTTACCCGGTCTGGCCTACATGTGACCCCAGAGCCACAATAAAGTGGCTGACTCTTAACTGCCTTCTGAAATGGCCGAGCAAAACACTCAGTTCAAGGGCAATTAAGGATGGACAACAAATGCTGACTTTGCCCACATCCCATGAAAGAATTAAGTTAAAATAACGCTCAGTGGATTGGTTAATAACGATACAACATTCATTTCCATTCAAACAAATTTTCAAAGCAATTTGCTGTAAATGAAGCATCGATTCTGCCGACAGCAGAAAAGGGAAAGAGTGTATCCTGTAATTAGAACTTCCTGACACTTTCAAGAGCTTGGACGTTGGGACATGCAGTTGGATTGAAGCCAGTAGGAGGCCAAAATCTTATTAAAAGTTAAAAGACATTTGATTCCCGTCACATGTAATCCTTCTCTAACCTTCTGGCATCAGCCCTGTTCCAGAAAGACAGTCTGGCTTTTGTGTTGTGTTATTGGATCATGAGGGCAAGAACACAAGGAGTTGGCTTTCACTCTGAAAGTCCTGAGTTCACCTCCAAGACTTGCCAGATATTCAGACTTGTTCGTGTCAGATGAGCTTTGTCAGATTGTGAAGAACTTACCGTGGTGCATTCTATTTGGAGAATAAATCCTTGTTTGAACTCCACCGACTGCAGTGCTGTACTTTCTCAAATCTTTCGTAACTGTCAATCATCCAAAAACAGGGAAGGCTCATTCAGGGTTAAAACCATGGCTCAGATATGCGATCTTATACACCCCCTCCGCCATTGGCATACCATGTTGGCAGTGACCAGAGGACATTATTGTGGCAACTCTGTCAGGCTCCTTCAACAGTCCCTCCCAGACCCCCGGCCCCCAGAGGGACAAGGGCAGCAGGCTCCAGGAGAACCACCCCGTTGAAATCCCCTCTGTGATGACTTCAGCCAAGTTAATGAGGTTGGCTTGCTCGAGTATGAACTACCTGATGAGTCTTAACCACATTATGATTTAATGTTTTAAGTTTCCTTTGCACTTTATTTTTTGTTCGGACTGTTCCCCCTCCTTTTGGGGAGCTGCCCCTTTTAATTTGTCCCAAAGTTAATGTGAGTTAGTTTATTTGGTTGGCATTGAAAAGAGCTACCTGATGAGTCCTAATTGATGGTTAAATCAGGGAGCCTCATGCTCCCTATTTAAAGCAGGTGTGTCAGATACCCAGCCTGCATTCAGCAGGGAGCAACTGGACAGCTGGCTGTGTACAGATGCATGGTGTAAATAAAGTAACTTGGTGATGGGACTTTCGCCCCCGTGGAGTTATTACACCCCCAAGTCCCACACCATCCTGATTTGGGCACCGTCACTGAGTCAATGTCCTGGATCCTCCCCCCACCCTCCCCCACCGCCCCCCCATCACCATGGGAGTACTTCCACCACGGGAACAGTTCAAGGACATTGTTGCTGAGCTCAGCACCGCTCTCTCAAGGGCAATTAGGGATGGGTAATAAATGCGGTCCTTGATGGAGACGCCCACATCTCATGAATTGTATTTATAAAAGATTTCCTTTCCCTCTGGCAATCTGCCTGAAGTATACCCTTGATCTCAGAGAACATTATCATGACTTTGATAATCAATCAGTACCTCTTATGGTTGTCTAGGAGACTGCAATGTCTTGCTGCGTTGCTTTTTTTTCAATCTGCATGTCTGATACTCGTAGACAGCTGCGTCCAACAGATGAAAAGTCTCGTGGCCGTGGGTGTGCAGTTTTTGCAGTGCTTGCCCAGTGTAGGCCACGAGGAGGAATTTCCAACAATCTCTGCACTCTTTGCCATTAAATTGTATGCATGCCAGTTGGTGAAGTTAAAACAAAGACAAACGCCATTATATAAAAGCAAATTACTGAGATGATGGAATCTGAAATCAAAAGAGAAAATGCTGGAAAATCTCAGCAGCAGTAAAACGCCATTCTTTGCTGGAAAAATACTCTTGACTTAATTCAGTCAACGCTACTCCAACTAACCCCCCTCAACTCCACCCCCACCCCCCCCTGTTTATAACTGTACAAATACCCCCTCACCTGTTTAACAATGTAATTGACATTAACCCATCACAATGGCATTAACAAGACATTGACAAATCACTCTCTTCCTGGAGTGAATAAAAGAAGGCAGTGGAGAAAGAGGATTCGCACTCACATATCGTTCACAATCTCATGATTTCCTGAAGTGCTTTAAGGCCATTTGAAGAACAGTCACTGTTCTAGTTTGGGGTCGTTGCTGGAATGTAACCGGTGACAACTTTGTATTGGATGTAATGTGACCAATGGTAACAAGCTGTAAGGGTCAGCTGAACCAGTAAACCATGGGACCAATTACAGAATGATGTGATGGTCAGCTGACCAGCTATAAATAAGAACCTGTTTGGAATTGCGTTGAGCTGAGAGTGGCCCAGGGCGAGGCCCAAGGTTTGAAGTAATGATGTTTCTTTATTAAACGCTTTGATTTATAAGTTGGCGTAAGTTTTGTTCTATTTTTATTGTCCGCATTTGAAGAGTTACTTCTGATGACACATCATGGCAGCCAATTTGCGCTCAGTAAGCTCCCACAGACAGTGAAGAGATAATAACATCGTCGGTGATGATGGAGGTTGAGGGGTAAATGTTGGCGAAGATGTTGGGAGGAACTCCGCTGTTCTTTAAAATCATGGTCATGGGATTTGTTACGTCCATCTGAGAGGGGAGATTGCTTTAACATCTCATCCAAAAGACCATAAGACATAGGAGCAGAATCAGGCCATTCGGCCCACTGAGTCTGCCCCGCCATTCAATCATGGTTGATAAGTTTCTCAACCCCATTCTCCCATTTTTTCCCCCATAATCTTTGATCCCCTTACCAGTCAAGAACCTATCTATTTCTGTCTTAAATACACTGAATGACCTGGCCTCCATAGCCTTCACAGAATCCCTACAGTGCAGAAGGAGGCCATTCAGCCTATGGAGCCCACACTGATATCTATCCAACCCAGGCTTTATCCCCTTAACCCCATATATTACCCTGCTAATCCCCCGGACACTAAGGGACAATTTAGCATGGCCAATCAACCTGACCCTTCTGTGACAATGAATAAAAGACGGCATCTCTGACAGTGTAGCACTCCCTCTCTCTCTCTCAGTACTGCACTGGAATGGGAGCTGAGATTTTGTGCTTTATACTTTTGGATTGTAATTTAAACCCACAACATTCTGACTCAAAGGCGAGAGGGCAATTCAACTGACACAATACTTAGGAGAGGATCTGATAAAGGTAGAGCGGAGTTAGGAAATGATTCCTCAGCCCGTAAAGGACATACACTGAGAATTGAAAATATTGAGAAAATATCCCATCCTATGGCACACATGGAAAATTAGAGAGCTTCCGAGAGAAAAAAGTTCAGCATCAGTAATGGTTTCCTGAATGGCTTAGTAAAGAAAAGCATTTGTGGTTCTGGTACAAAACTGTATGGAGCAGAAGATCATTCCCTTTGATCACTGATCTGTTACTGATTTACTGCCAGAGCAGCAGTCGAGGGCTGCTATAATCAACATTAGTGATGCTGGGGAATAACATTGACGACCCCTGATTGCTGTTTGGTCACCTCTGCTCACGTATGTACATTGAATGGCCATGGCTGTGATGCCTGTCATAGTAGCATAGCCTGCCGACACTCAAAACTTGAAGAGGAGTTGGAGGGGGGACGGGACTCTTAATATTCTTTAACTTTATAATTGCAGCGAAAATTGTGAATGAAAAGCATTTGCCTTTCCAGAACTTCTTAAAAGTTTAAGGTTAAAGTTTATTTATTAGTCACAAGTAAGGCTTACATTAACATCACAATGAAGTTACTGTGAAATTCCCCTAGTTCGGGTCAATGCACCCTAACCAGCACGTCTCAGACTGTGGGAGGAAACCCACGCAGACACGGGGGAAAACGTGCAAAGTCCACGCAGACAGTGACCCAAGCTGGGAATCGAACCCAGGTCCCTGGAGCTATGAGGTAGCAGTGCTAACCACTGTGCCGCCCCAAAGAGCTGATTTAACCTAAGGGTCACCACACCTCAGGCGAATGGCAAGTTGAGAAGGCAGGGCCTTCATGAATAACATCAGCCAGTACAAGAATTGAACCCACGCTGTTGGCGCCGCTCTGCATTACAAACCAGCCATCCAGCCAACTGAGCTAACCCACTCAGTGTTCAAAGTAAACAAAAAACTGCATTTTATTAAAGTCAAGTAAAGTTTATTTATTAGTCACAAGTAAGGCTTACATTATCACTGCAATGAAGTTACTGTGAAATTCCCCTAGTCGCTACACTCCGGTGCCTGTTCAGGTCAATGCACCTAACCAACACGTCTTTCAGACTACAGGAGGAAGCCGGAGCATCCGGAGGAAACCCACGCAGATACGGGGAGAACATGCAGACTCCGCACAGACAGTGACCCAAGCCGGGAATCGAACCCGGGTCCCTGGCGCTGTGAGGCTGCACTGCTAACCACTGTGCCACCGTGCCACCCATATTTTTAATGCCCCTATGATTTAATTTTTCCGCATTCACTTGCTGCTTTGCCCTGGAGATTATTCTTTAATTCTGAGCACTCCAGGACAACCTGGGGAGTTGGCAGTCCTATGACTGAGATTGTCATCAGGAGTTTCCTCCTGGCAGTGTAAGGGTTAAATGATATTTCCAACGCCTTCTCGTCTTTTTGTAATGTTTCAGAGATTTAAACTGAATTGCTTTACTGTCTCTGTATTAGCCAAGAAAGACAACAGTTGTAAGACTTCAAAAAGCACACTTGAACATATTAAGTATTCATGAACTTATCACCCCGTACATTCAAATTCACAGATCTTTGTCGAAGAAAATTTTATATAATTCTTGAGGTAAAGATTTAATAAAGCATCTTGCTGTTCATCACTTTTAGTTACAGTCATAGAGGTCTGCAGCACAGGAAAAGGCCCTTCGGCCCATCACGTCTCTTTCAGTCAAAAAAGAACACCTAACTATTCTACGCCCATTTTCCAGCACTTAAACCATAGCCTTGTATGCCTTGGCATCACAAGTGTATGGTGGCACAACGGTTAACACTGCTGCCTCACAGCGCCAGGGACCCGGGTTTGATTCTCGGCTTGGGTCACTGTCTGTGCGGAGTTTGCACGTTCTCCCCGTGTCTGCGTGGGTTTCCTCCGGGTGCTCTGGTTTCCTCTCACAGTCCAAAGATGTGTAGGTTAGGTGGATTGGCCATGCTAAATTGTCCCTTAGTGTCCAAAGATGTGCAGGCTAGGTGGATTGGCCATGCTAAATTGTCCCTTAGTGTCCAAAGATGTGCAGGTTAGGTGGATTGGCCATGCTAAATTGTCCCTTAGTGTCCAAAGATGTGCAGGTTAGGTGGATTGGCCATGCTAAATTGTCCCTTAGTGTCCAAAGATGTGCAGGCTAGGTGGATTGGCCATGCTAAATTGTCCCTTCGTGTCCAAAGATGTGCAGGCTAGGTGGATTGGCTATGCTAAATTGTCTCTTAGTGTCCAAAGATGTGCAGATTAGGTGGATTGGCCATGCTAAATTGTCCCTTAGTGTCCAAAGATGTGCAGGTTAGGTGGATTGGTCATGCTAAATTGTCCCTTAGTGTCCAAAGATGTGCAGGCTAGGCGGATTGGCCATGCTAAATTGTCCCTTAGTGTCCAAAGATGTGCAGGTAAGGTGGATTGGCCATGCTAAATTGTCCCTTAGTGTCAAAAGATATGCAGGCTAGGCGGATTGGCCATGTTAAATTGTCCCTTAGTGTCCAAAGATATGCAGGTTGCTTGGATTAGTAAATACATGGGGTTACGGGGATAGGGCAGAGAAGAGGGCCTGGGTAAGATAGTCTTGTCAGAGATCAGTGCAGACTTGATAGGCTGAATAGCCTCCTTCTGCACTGTGTGAGTTTCTATGAGCTCTCCCCCGCCTCTTCCAGCTGTGTGGCTCCAACTGGAAAATCCCTCGGATGCCTCACTGTGCTATTTAAAGAGTTTCCTTGCTGTTTTATTGATGATGAATTTCTCATTTGCATTCAAGGAATGCTCCGCCGAAACCCTGCGTGTTTTTTAATTGAGTAAAGCGTGAGCTGCGGTGCAAGGGAACAGATTGTAACTTTCCCACATTTAAAGCTTAGAGGAAGAAAAGGCCGATATCAAGCTGCTGAGGTTTATCTACAGAGCGAGGCAATTGGGAATTCGATGGTGATGATTGTTTATTTTGCAGTGGAATGTTACTTTCCCATTTCCGGATCAGTTAATCTGTCTTCTGGGTCTAATTGAATAGGCAGAGTTTGCTGTGTATTTTCACAGCGCTCAGGAAATTGTTCTCTAAGGAAACATTCTTATGAAAATGTGGCTATCAGCTAACGACAGTCATTAAACACAGAGAACAAGCAGAGGGCTCTCGTTTGATGGACCTCCTCATGATGGCTCCCGCTCAAGTTATCGTGAATGACGGGTTTTACCATCTCAAGAGGATCGATGGCGTCGTCCTCCAAAGTTTCCTCAAGCTCTCAGGCTCACCAGCAATAGGGTGGACATAGGAGAGAGTTAATGCTTGAGGTCCATCTGCCTTTTACCTCTGCGCATTGTGGGGACGTACCCCACTCCCCCGTCCCGTGCAAACGTAAAATAGGGCGCGATGAGATTGGGTGACGATGCAGTGTCACCACGCCAGTCTCTGCAATTAGGGAGGGTTAGCGGGCATGGAAATTGGAACCCCGCCCAGCTTTTGGAAATGACTAATTCACAAGATATTGGGCTCCTTCATGATCTAATCGTCTGTGATTTTTCATTGCTCACTGCATTTCTTGGGCACCAGGCTTGGGAATTGTTCACAGCAGCAATGACCAGATAGCACAAGGCCGGGAGAAAGAAAGACCACCAAGACCCTGGCTAAATGTAGCAGCAGATTCTGCTGCTGAGGGGGCAACATGGTTTTTTAAAACTCATGTTTGAGCTTTTTGTCTCTGCCGTTTCCTCTCTCTGTCTCTGCAATCTCCCCTCACTGTCTCTGCAATCTCCTCTCTCTCCATCTCTGCAATCTCCTCTCGCTGTCTCCTCTCTCTGTCTCTGCAATCTCCTCCCTCTCTGTCTCTGCAATCTCCTCCCTCTCTGTCTCTGCAATCTCCTCTCACTGTCTCTGCAATCTCCCCTCACTCTGTCTCTGCAATCTCCTCTCTCTCTGTCTCTGCAATCTCCCCTCTCACTGTCTCTGCAATCTCCTCACTGTCTCTGCAATCTCCTCTCACTGTCTCTGCAATCTCCTCCCTCTCTGTCTCTGCAATCTCCTCCCTCTCTGTCTCTGCAATCTCCTCTCACTGTCTCTGCAATCTCCCCTCACTCTGTCTCTGCAATCTCCTCTCTCTCTGTCTCTGCAATCTCCCCTCTCACTGTCTCTGCAATCTCCCCTCACTCTGTCTCTGCAATCTCCTCTCTCTGTCTCTGCAATCTCCCCTCACTCTGTCTCTGCAATCTCCTCTCACTGTCTCTGCAATCTCCTCTCACTGTCTCTGCAATCTCCTCTCTCTGTCTCTGCAATCTCCTCCCTCTCTGTCTCTGCAATCTCCTCTCTCTCTGTCTCTGCAATCTCCCCTCACTGTCTCTGCAATCTCCTCTCACTGTCTCTGCAATCTGCTCTCACTGTCTCTGCAATCTCCCCTCACTGTCTCTGCAATCTCCTCTCACTGTCTCTGCAATCTGCTCTCACTGTCTCTGCAATCTCCCCTCACTCTGTCTCTGCAATCTCCCCTCACTCTGTCTCTGCCATCTCCCCTCACTCTGTCTCTGCAATCTCCCCTCACTCTGTCTCTGCCATCCCCCCTCACTCTGTCCCTGCCATTTCCCCTCACTCTGTCCCTGCAATCTCCTCTCACTCTGTCCCTGCAATCTCCTCTTACTCTGTCTCTGTAATCTTCGTAAGAGTTTTAACAACACCAGGTTAAAGTCCAACAGGTTTTATTTGGTAGCAAATGCCATTAGCTTTCGGAGCGCTGCTCCTTTGTCAGATGGAGTGGATATCTGCTCTCAAACAGCTCTGAAACTCTCAAACCTGTTTGAGAGCAGATTTCCACTCCATCTGACAAAGGAGCAGCGCTCCGAAAGCTAATGGCATTTGCTACAAAATAAACCTGTTGGACTTTAACCTGGTGTTGTTAAACTTCTTACTGTGTTTACCCCAGTCCAACGCCGGCATCTCCACATCTGTAATCTTCTCCAGCTTTATATTTCTTCCCACACCCTTCATTCTCTTCCCTCTGGCCTTTTGTCCACATCCCTCTCTTTTACCTTAGAGTCAGAAGCTCTAACAAACTCCCTCTAATTCATTCCCTAAACGTCCTTCTTCTCGCCCCTCACTCGCCACACCCTCCCCCAGCACATTTTCTCTGTATCTCTACATCTTTACAAACCATCTCAAAACCTGTTTTTCAATCAAATTCTGAGATTCCCCCATTTAACTTTCCCCTCTATTGCTCAAAGCTCTTTCCCCATTTCTTTTTTCTCTATATTAACTGTAGCCATTCTCTTGACCAGAGTCATCTTGCCTTTTCTAAATTTAAACAGAGGCTCTGGGGGTTAATTGTCCCCGTTGGATTCTGCATGACAATGCCGCAACCAGAGTCCACTTTATTTTATTTATATATTATTAGTGTCACAAGTAGGCTTACATTAACACTGCAATGAAGCTACTGTGAAAATACCCTCGTCACCTCACTCCGGCGCCTGTTCAGGTACACTGAGGGAGAATTTAGCACGGCCAATGCACCCTAACCAGCACATCTTTCGGAACTGTGGGAGGAAACCGGAGCACCCGGAGGAAACCCACACAGACACGGGGAGAACGTGCAAACTTCACACAGACAGTGACCCAAACTGGGAATCGAACACAGGTCCCTGGCGCTGTGAAAAATAAAGTTTATTTATTTATTAGTCACAAGTAAGGCTTACATTAACACTGCAGTGAAGTTACCGTGAAATTCCCCGAGTCGCCACAGTCCGGCGCCTGTTCGGGTCAATGCACCTAACCAGCACATCTTTCAGAATGTGGGAGGAAACCGGAGCACCCGGAGGAAACCCACGCAGACACGGGGAGAATGTGCAAACTCCACACAGACAGTGACCCAAGCCGGGAATCGAACCCAGGTCTCTGGCGCTGCGAGGCAGCAGTGCTAACCACTATGCCACCGTGCTGCCCCAAAAAGAAACATCTTGGGTTGGTACGGGATTGTGCAACTAGAGCAACACATCAGTGCCCTTTCCTCATGCAGAAAAATTGTTGCTCCCTCTGAAATTTGGTATTCATGTGTCTGTCCTGTTGAGTGCAAGATAAAAAGCTTTGATGGCCTCTGACTTTTTTTAAGCTATACTCATGTTGTAAAATACTATGGGCGGGATTTTCCGGCCTTGCTCAGACGTGACCGGAGATTTCCGTTGTTGGACCCTCGCCCGCTCCAAATCTGTGGCGGGCAAGGTAGTAGGGTCTATTTGTTGACAAGGACACAGATAAGGCAACTGACAAACTGCCCAATACACATTCAGCTGAATTCCTCACCTACTGAAACATCGGAGGTGGGGAGTGGGGAACCGGGGTGGGGGTTTGGAGAGGTTGCCGCTACAATGGGCTGATTGGTTACCACGTTGCTTTACATCCCACCAAAGGTGGGCCCTCCTTTTCCCGGACTCTCGCATTCTTTCCTTGGTGTGTGTGGTGCGTGTGTTGGATTCAAATACTACAGTCGCATAATCACCTCCATGATTCTTGGACATGAAATAGGAAACAAAGATGTGGAGAAAAGTGTCAGAAAAGCACAAAGACAAAGCAAATGATTCTCTCAAAGAAAAGTCCTATCACGTCGATTTGGAACATTGTGTCATGTAGCTTAGCAACCCGCAAGGACTACTGGCATTTTAGCAACCCACAGGGACTATCAGCATTGTTATGTAGAACTTTCATTTAGACTTTCTCATTCTCTCCCTTCTTGATATTCTTTGCGTTGGCATTAATATTTCCAATGGAAGTGCTTGTGTTAAAATGAGATGGAGAAGCAGATAGAGCACGTACAGTGTTGTTCCCTTTATTTACCTCTTCTAACTCCTCTACACAGCGTTGCTGACTAATGGGCATGGTAGCAGGGTGGTTACATTACTGGATTAAGCAATGCAGAGACCTTGATGATTGTTCTGGAGATCTGAGTTCTAATCCCACCATAGCAGCTAAGGAGTCAAAATTTGTTTGATTAAATAAATCTAGAATAAAAGTTCAGTAATGATGACTATAACACCAGTTATCACTAAAATCCATCTTGTTAATTAGTCGGAACATTGGTTAGCGCTGCTGCCTCACAGCGCCAGGGACCCGGGTTCGATTCCCAGCTTGGGTCACTGTCTGTGTGGAGTCTGCACGTTCTCCTCATGTCTGCGTGGGTTTCCTCCGGGTGCTCCGGTTTCCTCCCACAGTTCCGAAAGATGTGCTGGTTAGGGTGCATTGGCCGTGCTAAATTCTCCCTCAGTGTACCTGAACAGGCGCCGGAGTGAGGTGACGAGGGTATTTTCACAGTTCCGAAAGACGTGCTGGTTAGGGTGCATCGGCCATGCTAAATTCTCCCTCAGTGTACCCGAACAGGCGCCGGAGTGTGGCGACTCGGGGATTTTCACAGTAACTTCGTTGCAGTGTTAATGTAAGCCGACTTGTGACACGAATAAATAAACTTAGAGCTTTTGGAAAGGTCAACTACAAGAAAGCACAGGTTTAAGGTGAGAGGGGGGTAAGTTTAGGGGAGATGTGCGGGGGAAGTTTTTCACACAGAGGATGGTGGGTGCCTGGAACATACTGCCAGTGGAGGTGGTGGAAGCAGGCACATTAGCAACGGTCAAAGTGCATCTTGATAGACACATGAACGGCCGGCGAACAGAGGGACAGAAGCCACATATCGGCATAGGCTTGATGGGCCGAAGGGCCTGTTCCTGTGCTCTTCCTGTTCTTTGTATATTGCGCAATCTTTCGAGAGCACTGAAGCAAAGATTATGTCCTTTATGCAGTGCCTTGGATAGTAATTTGTGTGGACTTATTAAGGAGCGATTTACATTAGCCGGCTATTAAAATACAAAATTCTACCCCCCGCCAAAACCCCTCCACAACCCCATCTCTTGAAAGTGCTGATTCTTCCTTCATCATGGAAAAACATCCCAAATAGTTTCACAAAAGAGGAAAGTCATTTTTTTTTATTCATTCACAGGATGTGGGCATTACTCGCTAGGCGAATATTTGGTGGGCCGACCTCCCCAAAACAATTGCAGTGCGTGTGGTGAAGGCTGTGGCGGCTTTGATCCAGTTTAACGACTTTTTCAGAGGGCAACTAAGGGTCAACCTTTTATTTAGTTGTTCATGAGATGTAGGTATCGCTGGCCAGACCAGCACTTGTTGCCCATCCCCAGTTGCCTTGAGAAGGTGCTGGTGAGGCGCAGATTTGAACTGCTGTGGTCCATGTGGTGTAGGAACACTCACGGGGGGATCCTCGTTACTGAGGGTCCAGAGTAACACCATCGGCGAAGTCCCAGTTTAGGGCCCATGCTGAAGGTATGGTCAGCGATAGGCGCTTGTGAGGTCAGAATTGCAGGAGCGTAGATGTCTCTGAGGATTGTAGGGCTTGAGGACGTTACAGAGATAGGGAGGGGTGGGGAAGAATTGGAGGGTTTTGAAAACAACTTGAAAATTAAGGCGTTGCTTAAATGGGAGCCAATGTAGGAAAAACGGGTGTGAGTTAGGTCATGGATGTTGAGTTTTGGATGACCTCAAGTCCAAGGAGGGAAGAATGTTAAGGTTGGTCAGGTGTATTGAATGAAGAGCTTGTTGTATGAGGAACGGTTGAGGACTCTGGGTCTGTACTGGTTGGAGTTTAGAAGGATGAGGGGGGGATCTTATTGAAACTTACAGGATACTGCGAGGCCTAGATAGAGTGGACGTGGAGAGGATGTTTCCACGAGTAGGCAAAATGAGAACCAGAGGACACAACCTCAGGCTAAAGAGATGAGGAGGAATTTCTTCAGCCTGAGAGTGATGAACCTGTGGAACTCTTTGCCACCGAAGGCTGTGGAGGTCAGGCCATTGAGTGTCTTTAAGTCAGAGATAGATAGGTTCTTGATTAATAAGGGGATCAGCGGTTATGGGGCAAAGGCAGGAGAATGGGGATGAGAAAAATATCAGCCATGATTGAATGGCGGAGCAGTCTCGATGGGCCGAGTGGCCTAATTCTGCTCTTATGGTCTTATGGTATTAATTATGTTCATATTTTCTAGTCTGAATTATCATAGAATCATAGAAACCCTACAGTGCAGAAAGAGGCCATTTGGCCCATCGAGTCTTCACCGACCACAACCCCACCCAGGCCCTACCCCCATATCCCTACATATTTACCCAACGAATCCCTCTAACCTACGCATCTCAGGACACTAAGGGGCAATTTTAGCATGGCAAATCAACCTAACCCGCACATCTTTGGACTGTGGGAGGAAACCGGAGCACTCGGAGGAAACCCACGCAGACACGGGGAGAACATGCAGACTCCACACAGACAGTGTCCCAAGCCGGGAATTGAAACCAGGTCCCTGGAGCTGTGAAGCAGCAGTGCTAACCACTGTGTTACCGTGCCGCCCCTTTATGTTTGCTTTAATTAGGTTGAGTAGAAGAATCCGTTTAAATCTCATCACTGTACTGTGTATTTGGGGAGGCTTCTGAATAGAAACATAGAAAATAGGTGGCATTCGGCCCTTGGAGCCTGCTCCACCAATCATTACGATCATCTAGCTCAATATCCTGATCCCACCTTCTCCCCACATCCTTTGATCCCCTTCACCCCAAGAACTATATCTAACTCCTTCTTGAAAACACACAGGGTGGAATGTTTCCGTTCCGCCCGCCATGGGAATCGTAGCAGACGGAACAGGACCATGCGAAGGTCACTTGACCTCGGGCGGGATTTTCCGGTCTTGGTGTGAGCGTGGCTGGAAAATCCCGCCCACAATGTTTTGGCCTCAATTACTTTCTGTGATAGCGAACTCCACATTCACCATCCTCTGGGTGAAGAAATTATTCCTCACCTCAGTCCTAAATGGTTTACCCCTCATCCTCAAACTCTGACCCCTGGTTCTGGACACCCCCGCCATCTGAAAAATCCTTCCTGCATCTACCCTGTCCAGTCCTGTTAGAATTTTATATGAGATTTCCCCTCATTCTTCTAAACTCCAGCGAATATAATCGTAACTGACTCAATCTCTCCTCATACGTCAGTCCTGCCATCCCAGGAATCAGTCTGGAAATGGTTGAGTGGGTGGACGCATTTGTCAGCTGTAGGAGCGAGCTTTTCAATCTGTTATGCTTGACCGCTGCAGTATGCTAATTTAGCTCATGGAGGTCGGGCCATTAGCTAGGGCGTTCCTCCAGTGTCCGTGAGTAAAGGGGAAGTGCGGGAAAGATCAGAGAGGATTTCAGCTCCTGACAGTTTACCCATCAACGGGTGAGGGACAGAGTCCGACTTGATTGCTATTCTGCCCTGTGGTGGAACGACACATCAATGATCTGGGCTCGGACAAGAAATGTGGCCACTCTGATGAGCTGCTGCTGCCCTGGGAATCGTGCCCCAACATTGGGCAGGAAGTGAACGGGGAAGGAATGAGCGCCGTTCGGCAATTTCTTCCTTAAGAATATTAAATAGAACATTGTGCATTGTGTATATTGGCAAGGTGCCGGTCCCACCTATAGACTGGCAGGGCCAGACGCAATTCCACGGCTGCCATTTCCTGTGACACACAATAGTGTCAAACCAGTTCTAAGGGCGGAGGGGAGAAGAGGAACTCTCCGACATGGCTAATTCCAGCCATGGAAAAGCAAGGGACTGTTAACTATTTGTATGCAGTTGTGTCTTTGGTTTTTATGTGCATTTTACTTGAATTTTCACAATGCTTTTCACTCATTTTCTTCACCTTTTCCTTCAATATTTTCAAATTTCTGACACATTTTCAGGGCTAATTTCCATAGAATTCCTCCAGTGCAGGAGGCCATTCAGCCCATCGAGTCTGCATCGCCTCTCCGAAAGAGCATCCCCCCCAGGCCCAGACTACCCTCTTAACCCCGTGCATTTACCATGGCCAATCCATCTAACCTACACATCTTGGGACACTAAGGAGCAATTTAGCATGCCCAATCCATCTATCCTACACATCTTTGGGCGGCACAGTGATTAGCACTGCTGCCTCACAGCGCTAGGGACCCAGGTTCAATTCCCGGCTTGGGTCACTGTCTGTGTGGAGTTTGCACATTCTCCCCGTGTCCGCGTGGGTTTCCTCCGGGTGCTCCGGTTTCTTCCCACAGTCCAAAGATGTGCTGGTTAGGTGGATTGGCCAGATTAAAATGCACCTTAGTGTCAGGGGGACTAGCTAGGGGTAAATGCATGGCGTTATGGGGATGGTGCCTGGGTGGGATTGTGGTCGGTGCAGCCTCGATGTGCCGAATGGCCTCCTTCTGCACTGTAGGGATTCTATGATTCTAGCTTTAGAGTGTGGGAGGAAACCGGAGCTCCCGGAGGGAACCCCGCAGACACAGGGAGAACGTGCAAACTCCACACATTCACCCAAGCCGGGAATCGAACCCGGGTCCCTGGCGCTGTGAGGCAGCAGTGATAACCACTGTGCCGCCGTGCCGCAATGAAACAATATTCATTTTATCCTGTGTTTACATTCATTTGACTATATGTGAAAAATCTTTACATTTATATAGCGCCCTTTCCAACCGCTGGACATCTTTTCTAGCCAATCAGGTTTTTTTGAATTGTAGTCACTGTTGTAATGTAGGAAAAGCAGCAGCGAATTTGTGCACAACAAGATCCCGCAAACAGCCATGTGATAATGACCAGATTTTTTTTTACTGATGTTGGTTGAAGGATAATTATTGACCAGGATACTGAGGCAAGCTACCACACACTTCCTCCTTGTTCAAAGAGTGGCGATGGTATCATAGAATCATACAGTGCAGAAGGAGGCCATTTGGCCCATCGAGTCTGCACCCACCACAATCCCACCCCAGCCCTATTCCCATAACCCCATGCATTTACCCTAGCTAGTTCCCCCTGACACTAAGGGGCAATTTAGCACGGCCAATCCACCTAATTTGCACATCTTTGGAGTTTGGGAGGAAACCGGAGCACCCGGAGGAAACCCACGCAGACACGGGGAGAATGTGCAAACTCCACACAGACAGTGACCCGAGCAGGAATCGAACCCGGGTCCCTGGTGCTGTGAGACAGCCATGCTAACCACTGTGCCCCCTATCACAGGGAGCGGTGGAAGCGAACACTATCGATGTACCTAAGAATTTCATGTTAAATGCGCTATGTAAGTGTCAATTTATGATTGTAGTAGTCCTTTTGTCAAATGAAATTTGCCACATAAACAGAAGATCCCAAGTTGAGTTTGTGGGCTATGCTTATTAATTATGGGATGGATTAGCAGTTAGATGTTAAATCAACCGATAAGCCTCTTGATTTCAAGAGGGGATCCCACTCAAGAGGGGATCCCATTCTTCTGCCTGATTGGTGAGTCTATGCTTTTCAATGTGGCCTAAGTTCAGCATTTGGCTTTGATGTGATGACCACCACAGTCACTGCTGCCTATTCAATGGACTGAAAGCATTCAGGATGGCCACTTAGCAGTGTATTAGATGACGCCTGAACCAGGACCCAGTAACGGGCAGAGATGACTGGTGTGAGGGGGAGAAAAAGTTTACTATTTCAATCCAAATATGCAACTAGAGAGTCGAGAGGAGGGGACATAAGGGACGGTGGTATTATCGCTAGACTATTAATCCAGAAACTCAGCTAATGTTCTGGGGGACCCGGGTTTGAATCCCGCCACGGCAGATGGTGGAATTTGAATTCAATAAAAAAAAAACTGGAATTAAGAATCTACTGATGACCATGAAACCATTGTCGGAAAAACCCATCTGGTTCCCTTTAGGGAAGGAAATCTGCCATCCTTACCTGGTCTGGCCTACATGTGATTCCAGAGCCACAGCAATGTGGTTGACTTTCAACTGCCCTCGGGCATCTAGGGATGGGCAATAAATGCTGGCCAGCCGGCGATGCCCATGTCCCATGAATAAAAAAAAATTAAATTCAATTAGTAACAAAGTTCTGTAAAGTCTCAGGAATAGTGACCATAAAGCTAGCATCAATTGTCAGAAAAACCCATCTGGCTCAGTAATGTCCTTTAGCGAAGGAAATAAGACCATAAGACATAGGAGCAGAATTAGGCCACTCGGCCCATTCAATCATGGCTGATATTTTTCTCATCCCCGTTCTCCTGCCTTTTCCTCATAACCCCTGATCCCTTTATTAATCAAGAACCTATCTATCTCTGCCTTAAAGACACTCAATGACCTGGCCTCCACAGCCTTCTGCAAAGAGTTCCACAGATTCACCACTTTCTGGCTGAAGAAATTCCTCATCTTTGTTTTAAAGGATCGTCCCTTTAACCTGAGGTTGTGCCCTCTGGTTCTAGTTTTTCCTACTAATGGAAACATCCTCTCCACGTCCACTCTAGCCAGACTCGCAGTATCCTGTAAGTTTCAATAAGATCCCCCCTCATCCTTCTAAACTCCAACGAGTACAGACCCAGAGTCCTCAACCGTTCCTCATATGACAAGCTCTTCATTCCAGGGATCATTCTTGTGAATGTCCTCTGAACCCTTTCCAAGGCCAGCACATCCTTCCTTAGATATGGGGTCCAAAACTGCTCACAATACTCCAAATGGGGTTTGACCAGAGCCTTATATACAGCCATCTGCCATCCTTACCCGGTCTGACCAACATGCGACTCCAGACCCATAGCAATGATTCTGAAATGGTCATAGAGGTTTCACAGGACAGAAAGAGGCCCCACAGTTGTATTCGGCATTCGGCCTCTGATATTCGGGTAAGCGTTCTCCAAGGCGGCCTTCACGACACACGACGTCGCAGAGCAGAAACTGATAGCCAAGTTCCGCACACACGAGGACGGCCTCAACCGGGATATTGGGTTCATGTCACACTATTTGTAACGCCCACAGCTTGCCTGGACCTGCAGAGTTTCACTGGCTGTCTTGTCTGGAGACAATACACATCTTTTTAGCCTGTCTTGATGCTCTCTCCACTCACATTGTTTATATCTTAAAGACTTGATTAGCTGTAAGTATTCGCATTCCAACCATTATTCATGTAAATTGAGGTTGTGTCTTTATAAGCTCTGTTTGTGAACAGAATTCCCACTCACCTGAAGAAGGGGCTTGGAGCTCCGAAAGCTTGTGTGGCTTTTGCTACCAAATAAACCTGTTGGACTTTAACCTGGTGTTGTTAAACTCCTTACTGTGTTTACCCCAGTCCAACGCCGGCATCTCCACATCAAGTTTTATCCCACCAGGGGGAGTGGGGAGAACTTTCATTTTCCTTTTTATTCAGTCTTGAAGTTCCTCGGCCTTTCGGTAGACATTTGACGCTGAATAAATTGATTGAGATCGCTTTAATGTGGAAGCAATGTGTGGACGGAGGGAAACTGCTGTGACCCAGGGATCACACTGTCATCCTGATTCGATTGTCTCCGTATTTTGAAAAGGAAAACATTAATGTGGGTGTGTGACAGGAAGGTTTCTTCAAGTCTCTGGTTGGCGTAGCAGGGAAAGGCACTGCCTCCTGCAGCACTGACTGATACAAGCCAATTACCGAGAGTGGAAGCAGCTTCCACCCTGCAGTGCGGAATCAGGTCCCCGTCTGATTCCAGAGTGTGAAATACTTATCCAAGGAAAGATTGGAGGCATTTCAGAGGAGATTCACTAGGTAGACCCCGGGTGTGGAGGGATTTTCTTATGAGGAGAGGTTGAGTGGGTTGGGCCTGTACTCATTGGAGTTTCAGAAGAATGAGGTGACCTTATTGAGATAGATTGGATTCTCAGGGGGCTTGACAGGGTAGATGCTGAGAGGTTGTTTCTTCTGGGTGGCACAGTGGGTTAGCACTGCTGCCTCACAGCGCCAGGGACCTGGGTTCAATTCCCGGCTTGGGTCACTGTCTGTGCACATTCTCCCCGTGTCTGCGTGGGTTTCCTCCAGTGCTCCAATTTCCTCCCACAGTCCAAAGATGTGCGGGTTAGGTGCTAAATTGATCCTTAGTGTTGGGGGATTAGGAGTTTAAATACATGGGGTTACGAGGATAGGGCCTGGGTGGGATTGTTGTCGGTGCAGACTCAAAGGGCCGAATGGCCTCCTTCTGAACTGTAGGGATTCTATGATTCTTGTGGGGGAGTCTGGGACCAGAGGGCATAATCTCAGAGTAAGGGGGTCACCCAATTAAGACAGATGAGGAGGAATTTCTTCTCTCAGGGGAGTGAATCTGTGGAATTCTTTACCGCAGAGAGCTGTAGGGTTGTTAAGTATGTTCAAGGCTGAGATTAGTAAGGGAATCGAGGGTTATGGGGATAAAGTGGAAGATTGGAGTTGAGGATTATCACATCAGATCATTGAATGGCGGAGCAGACTCGATGGGCCGAATGGCTTACTTCTGCTCCTATGTCTTATGGTCTTGGTATGAATCCAGTGGACGTTGAAGCCCCGTTTAACAAATGCTCAATGTCTCTTGCACCTTTATGGCAGGTGTCTCCTAGATACTTTGAGAGAGCAAATGTTCCCAACCCCTCCTCCGCAATATCTCAGTAGTCACACAGTGTTCTTTCTGTGTGAAATGTGATATAACGGAGGCCTTTCTGGCTGCGTTCTGAAGCTATAGAGGTCTCAATCTGGCAAGGTCGGCTCTTCTTCATAATAATGCCATTCAGGGAATATTTCACATTCACCTGACGGGGCTGATGGGTCCTCGATTTAACCTCCCACCTGAGGAAGGTCACCTCAAACAGTGCAGCTGTCCCCCAATACTGCACTGGGTATGTAAGCCTTGATTACGCACTCAGTTCTGGAGTACAATTCAAATCCCCAATTTTCTAACGAAGAGGCAAGAGTGCTACCCGCTGAGCCATCTATAGGGTGGCACAGTGGTTAGCACTGCTACCTCACAGTGCCAGGGACCCGGGTTCGATTCCAGCCTCGAGTGACTGTCTGTGTGGAGTTTGCACGTTCTCCTCGTGTCTGCTTTGGTTTCCTCCCACACTCCAAAGGTGTGCAGGTTAGGTGGATCGGCCGTGCTAAATTGCCTCTTTTTGTCAGGGGGATTAGGAGGGTAAATACGTGGGGTTACAGGGATAGGGCCCGAGTGATGTTGTTGTCGGTGCCGGCTCGATGGGCTGAATGGCCTGCTTCTCTACTGTAAGAATTCTAAGTTCTAAGTACTAGAAAGAGTGCAGAAAAGATTTACTAGGATGCTACCGGGACGCGATGGTTTGAGTCAGAAGGAGAGGCTGAATAGACTGGGAGTTTTTTCCCTGGAGCCTAGGAGGCTGAGGGATGATCTTTTAGAGGTCTATAAAATAATGAGGGGCTCAGATCAGCTAGATAGTCAATATCTTTTCCCAACAGTAGGGGAGTCTAAAACTAGAGGGCATAGGTTTAAGGTGAGAGGGGAGAGAGACACAAGGGTCCAGAGGGGCAGTTTATTCACACAGAGGGTGGTGAGTGTCTGGAACGAGCTGCCAGAAGTAGTAGTAGAGGCGGGTACAATTTTGTCTTTTAAAAAGCATTTAGATGGTTACGTGGGTAAGATGGGTATAGAGGGATATGGGCCAAACGCGGGAAATTGGGATTAGCTTAGTGGTGGAAAAAATAGGACGGCATGGACAAGTTGGGCCGAAGGGCCTATTTGCATGCTGTAAACCTCTAAGACTCTATGACTCTACATTGAGACCATAGCTAACAGCAACAGCAATAAGAGAGAGGAGACCATTACCATTATGTTTGAAAATGACCCAGGACTCAGTGTCAGTCCAACCGCCTGTATATTGCTGTCAAAGCTTCAGGAATCTTCCCTCACACAACCGTTTAGTCTCTGGTTTCACGTCATTAATAGATCCGTGTTGAAGAAATCTTGTTGAATGTGATTCAAAATAAACATGTTAATTATTCAGTTAAAAAAAGCTTTAATAAAAGCTTTAATAAAGATGTTACTGAGAACTGCAATGACCATGTGTTCATCTCACTGATCTTATAATGTTAAGAGATCATTGCAGTCCAATTAGATCACATTATAAATATCTGCAAGGCATCATTATTGGCTTTAAAATTCTCTGTATATTCCTATCTCTTTGCGATTGCAATCTATTTAACCCAGAGGGAGGTATTAAGATTTCTTTTTAAAATAGACTGCTACTATTTCTGGAGGAAATGCTTTGAAGTAAAGTGAAAGTTTTTCCAATTCAAGTGACATCCATTCCAGATTTCAGTTCTTGCTCAGTGCTGACATTTAGGTGGCCTTAGGGGGCTAATGTTTGTACTCGTGGGGGTTTAGAGGAGTGAAAATCCGTTCAGGGTTCCCGTTTCTCTGTATTCACAGAGACTGGCTGAAAGACAGGATTGGCTTTAGCTGTGATTTGCTCCAAGGCTGCTGGAACACCCGTTGCGTAGGGTTACCCAGGTCCTGAGAGCTAAGGGCTGCATTCCCAGCAAGAGGGATCATTAACAAAGAGTACCTACTCGGGAGCTAGTTTTAAAGTTTATTTATCAGTGTCACAAGTAGTCTTCCATTAACACTGCAATGAAGTTACTGTGAAAATCCCCTGGTTGCCACGCTCCGGCGCCTGTTCGGGTACACTGAGGGAGAATTTAGCACGGCCAATGCACCCTAACCAGCACGTCTTTCGGACTGTGGGAGGAAACCGGAGCACCTGGAGGAAACCCACGCAGACATGGGGAGAACGTGCAAACTCCACACAGACAGTGACCCAAGCCGGGAATCGAACCTGAGTCCCTGGCACTGTGAGGCAGCAGTGCTAACCACTGTGCCACCGCTAAGAGACAGTCTTTCAAATCCCATGTTCTAAATAGAGTAGATTGGCTTTCTTGACTGGAAGATGCTAAACCAGATTGGAGTGCAGTGGTTTTCAAACGACCCACTTTTACAAAGTGGCCACCACTGGCGACCACAGACCCGGCAAGCTGCAGTGCCGTTGCCACAGTCTCAATCTAAACGGGATTTACTGTACATTTAAAAATACACCTTCTTACCTTTTCCTTTCAGAGCGACACAGTGGTTAGCGCTGCTGCCTCACAGCGCCAGGGACCCAGGTTTGATTCCCGGCTTGGGTCACTGTCTGTGTGGAGTCTTCACGTTCTCCCCGTGTCTGCGTGGGTTTCCTCCGGGTGCTCCTGTTGCCTCCCACAGTCGGAAAGACGTGCTGGTTAGGGTGCATTGGCCGTGCTAAATTCTCCCTCAGTGTACCCGAACAGGCGCCGGAGTGTGGCGACTAGGGGATTTTCAAAGTAACTTCATTGCAGTGTTAATGTAAGTCTACTTTGATTTGATTTTGATTTATTATTGTCACATGTATTAGCATACAGTGAAAAGTATTGTTTCTTGCGCGCTATACAGACAAAGCATACCGTTCAGAGAGCAGGAAACAAGAGAATGCAGAATGTAGTGTTACAGTCATAGCTAGGGTGTAGAGAAAGATCAACTTAATGCAAGGTAAGTGACACTTTTGACAATAAATAAACTTTAAAGTGCACATAACTTGAATTGTATCAGGCAATACTAAGTTTTCCCTCCATGCTGGCTCTTTCATCGTCTGGGTTGAGAGAATCTCATTGTCATACCATCTTCTACAAAATGCATGCCATAAACAGAACATCCAGTTTGATCTTTCTCTGCACCCTAGCTATGTTTGAACATTGCTGAGCCAATTGTGTGTTACCCTGATATGCCCCCATCCTTTGATATATCCTTTTGTTACTTGTATGGCGAGAGGCACTGGATACAATGAATATTCCAAACCAACTTTTATTTTCCATCTCTTCCCACATGTTTGAAGTTGATTTTGCTGCACTGTACCAACCTTTGTTGCATTATTTGTAAAAAATTAAAAATCTTTAATAAAAATATATTTTTAAAAATACCTCTGTCTCTAAAGTGTTGTGAAGGGTGCTATAAAAATGCAAGCATGTATTTCTCCCAAAACTTTGCATTTATTTTACAATGGAATGCAGCAAGGCATACTGCTTATCCTGTTTCTGTGGTATTGAGGGAGTATTCTGCTGTACAAAGCCAGAGTTATGGCAAAACATTGTGGAATTATCATTCTTCGGGCCAGCAGACGTTATTCAGTGTTTACATAATTCTCGCTGAAAGGTATTTGCCCATATTTACTTAGTCACAACTCGTCATGTACTTTCTGGACGAGGATTAAACATAAGGCAAGGCCACCTCGATGCTGCCTCAACAAAAACCAAAGAAATAGGAGCCATTTGGCCCTTGTTCCTGTTCTGTCATTCAGTAAGATCATCGCTGACATGATTGCGGATTTAATTACACTTTCATGCCAGTCCCCCATAACCCTCGACTCCTTTGTAGATCAATAATGTGTCACAACCCCCAAATACAAAGACTGGTGAACGTAGCCCAAACCATCACGCAAACCAGCCTCCCGTCCATCGACTCCGTCTACACTTCCCACTGCCTCGGGAAAGCAGCCAGCATCATCAAGGACCCCACGCACCCCGGACATTCTCTCTTCCACCTTCTTCCATCAGGAAAAAGATACAAAAGTCTGAGGTCACGTACCAACCGGCTCAAGAACAGCTTCTTCCCTGCTGCTGTCAGACTTTTGAATGGACCTACCTTATGTTAAACTGATCTTTCTCTGCACCCTAGCTATGACTGTAACTCTACACTCTGCACCCTCTCCTTTCCTTCTCTATGAATGGTATGCTTTGTCTGTGTAATGTGCAAGTAACAATACCTTTCACTGTATCCCAATATATGTGACAATAATAAATCAAATCAAAATGTCAAAAAACTTCAGAAGACTACTCCCCCACTGCGACAACAGCGACATTCCCGTTTTTAGGCCATCTATTTTCGTGGCCTATGGAGAATATTCAGCTCAGGTTGAGTTGGCTGTCAGAAGAATGAGGAGAGATCTTATAGAAACATAAAAGATTATGAAGGGAATATATATGATAGAAGCAGGGAGGATGTTTCCATTGGCAGGTGAAACTAGAACTAGGGGGCATAGCCTCAAAATAAGGGGGAGCAAATTTAGGACTGAGTTGAGGAGGAACTTCTTCACCCAAAGGGTTGTGAATCTGTGGAATTCCCTGCCCAGTGAAGCAGTTGAGGCTACCTCATTGAATGTTTTTAAGGCAAGGATAGATAAATTTTTGAACAGTAAAGGAATTAAGGGTTATGGTGAGTGGGCGGGTGTGTAGCTGAGTCCACGAAAAGATCAGCCATGATCTTATTGATTGGCAGAGCAGGCTCGAGGGGCCAGATGGCCTACTCCTGCTCCTAGTTCTTATGTTCTTATTCTGTGCTGTGACTCACAGCTCTGTGGGAACAGATCTGAGACCACCCACCTTTAGCACACAAGTCATGATGGTGCTCAGAGAGGGGAAGTTTTCAGCTTTTTGGGCCTGGCGGGTTTCCAACTTCATTGCCAGATTTGAAATATCAATATTCTAATGCACTCTGATATCTATTCCTCTAAAGAGATTTTCACCTAGATGCTGAGTGCAGATCCCACCGCCCAATCACTGTCAAACAGAGGCCTTGGGCTAGAGGTGAGCTGAGAGATTGACACTAACATGGGTTCTGAAATGTAAGCAGTTCGATTGATGCTTTCCTTAGTCATGTGACCATGCCATGAAGCTGCCTCTGGAGGCAGACATCTTAAGATCAGTTCAGTAAACCATGGTGGCACAATGGTTAGCACTGCTGCCTCACAGCGCCAGGGACCCAGGTTTGATTCCCGGCTTGGGTCACTGTCTGTGAGGAGTTTGCACATTCTCCCTGTGTCTGCGTGGGTTTCCTCCGGGTGCTCCGATTTCCTCCACCGTCCGAAAGACGTGCTGGTTAGGGTGCATTGGCCATGCTAAATTCTCCCTCAGTGTACCCGAACAGGCGCCGGAGTGT
This sequence comes from Mustelus asterias, assembly GCF_964213995.1. Lineage (NCBI taxonomy): Eukaryota > Metazoa > Chordata > Chondrichthyes > Carcharhiniformes > Triakidae > Mustelus > Mustelus asterias. Next base: position 6,072,291 of record NC_135829.1, on the reverse strand, counting down.
GGCGACTAGGGGATTTTCACAGTAACTTCATTGCAGTGTTAATGTAAGCCTACTTGTGACTAATAAATACATTTTAAAAGCCTCTCACAGAAACACACTGAAGAAGTACAGCTGTTCCTATACATGCAACACGCTTTTTCCAAAACCTCTGCAGGGACAAACAACCCACCAGAAATGGGAGATTTCCAGCCCATTCATCATAAATCCATAAGAGCAGAATTAGGCCATTTGGCCCATCCAGTCTGCTCCACCAGTCGATCATGGCTGATAAGTTTCTCAACCCCATTCTCCCTGTAACCTTTGATCCCCTCACTAATGAAGAACTTATCTATCTCTTTCTTAAATTCACTCAATGACCCGGCCTCCACAGCCTTCTGTGGCAATGAATTGCATAGATTCACCACCCTCTGGCCGAAGAAATTCCTCCTCATCTCAGTTCTAAAGGGTCATTTCTTTGCGCTGAGCCTGTTCCCCCGGGTCCTATTCTATCCCACTAGTCTGGGTTTAAACCTAGCTCCCAAAGATAGTAAACCAAGATCAAGGCTTTATGTCTGGAGAGACAGAATGGAAAAATAGGGAAGTTATGTTTTGAGCCTCAGCAACATAGAGAAGATAGGAGCAGGAGGAGGCCATTTGGCCCTTCGGGCCTGTTCCACCATTCATCACGATCATGGCTGATCGTCCAACTCAATAGCCTAACCCTGCTTTCTCCCCATAACCTTTGATCCCATTTGCCCCAAGTGCTATATCCAGCCGCCTCTTGAATACATTCAATGTTTTGGCATCAACTACTTCCTGTGGTAATGAATTCCACAGACTCACCGCTCTTTGGGTGAAGAAATGTCTCCACGCCTCCGTCCTAAATGGTTTACCCCGAATCCTCAGACTGTGACCCCTGGTTCTGGACTCCCCCACTATCGGGAACATCCTCCCTGCATCTACCCTGTCTAGTCCTGTTAGAATTTTATAAGTCTCTATGAGATCCCCCCTCATTAGGCCACAATGTGTGTAGTCCTGGTCGTCATATTACAAAACAGACAACGAGGAACATGGGAAAGTGCAGGGGAGATTGACAAGGATTATGCCGGAAATGCATGGGTGTACACTGACAGACCACATCTCTTTATTGCAAAAAAACAAGGCTCAAGGAGTGACATGACCGAGTGGAGGGAACCGGAGACCTTCAGTGAGATAGTCACCAAGAAATCCAACAGGGAACTCAGAAAAAACTTCTTGACCGGAAGAGTGGTGAGGTTGTGGAAGTCATGACCACAGGAGAATAAAGGGAAAATACTGCGGATGCTGGAATCTGAAACAAAAACAGAAAAATGCTGGAAAATCTCAGCAGCTCTGACAGCATCTGTAGGGAGAGAGCAGAGCGAATTGGATCTACTCTGACAAAGAGTTTGATAAAGGGTCATCTAGACTTGAAACGTTGGCTCTATGGCAGAACCCTTAAGAGTGTTGATGGGCAGAGGGATCTGGGTGGACAGGTACACAGGTCACTGAAAGTGGCAACGCAGGTGGAGAAGGTAGTCAAGAAGGCATACCGCACGCTTGCCTTCATTGGCCGAGACACTGAGTTTAAAAATTGGCAAGTCATGTTGCAGCTTTATAAAATCTTAGTTAGGCTGCACTTGGAATGTAGTGTTCAATTCTGGTCGCCACACTACCAGAAGGATGTGGAGGCTTTGGAGAGGGTACAGAAAAGATTTACCAGGATGTTGCCTGGCATGGAGGGCATTAGCTATGAGGAAAGGTTGGAGAAACTTGGTTTGTTCTCACTGGAACAACGGAGGACCTGATAGAAGTCTACAAGATTATGAGAGGCATGGATAGAGTGGATAGTCAAAAGCTTTTTCCCAGGGTGGAAGAGTCAATTACTAGGGGGCACAGGTTTAAGGTGCGAGGGGCAAGGTTTAAAGGAGATGTACGAGGCAGATTTTTTACCCAGAGGGTGGTGGGTGTTGGGAACTTGCTGCCGGGGGAGGTAGTGGAAGTGGATACGATAGTGACTTTTAAGGGGTTGTCTTGACAAATACATGAAAAGGATGGGAATAAAGGGATATGGTCCCCGGAAGGGTACGGGGTTTTAGTTCAGTCGGGCAGCATTGTCGGTGCAGGCTTGGAGGGCTGAAGGGCCTGTTCCTGTGCTGTAATTTATAAATGGTAAATTTATAATGGTAAATTTAGTTGAGGAAAGATGGGAAGAGTGCCAGAGGATATTTTACGTCCACCAGAGAGGGCAGATAGGGACTCATCTGAACATCTCGGCCAAAAGCCAGCACTCCCAACCGTGCAGCACCTCCCTCAGTGCTGCACTGGAGGGTCAGCTTGGATTGCACACTCCGATCTCTGGAGTGTGGGATTAAAAGCATTCAAAGAAGCGAGAACCCGATCCACTGTGCCAAGATGACGGAGATTCCCGAGTTACATCAGCTTCTCATTGAAACACTGCACCACATAAAAGGCTTGTATTTACATAGCGCCTTTCACAATGTTCCAAAGTCATTCATGGTCAATGAAGTAGTTTTGAGGTGTTGTCACTGCTGCAATTTGGGAGAGCCCTCTCTTCCCCCTCCCTTAAATTTCCTCGCCAGAGGGAACTGCCCCCTGCTGGTGGGCAAAACCACATCAGCTTCCTGATCTTCAGCTCCTCACCCCAAGTGGCCTTTCCACGCGTCTTGCTTGGACAGTGAGGGGTCAGCAGGGTGTCTGAGAGAACAATCTGAGCCAACTCTGATGCTGTCTCAATCAACATCCACGGTGGCACAGTGGTTAGCACTGCTGCCGCACAGAGCCAGGCGCCCGGGTTCAATTCCAGCCTCAGGTGATTATCTATGCAGAGTTTGCACATTCTCCCCGTGTCTGCATGGGTTTCCTCCGGGTGCTCTGGTTTCCTCCCACACTCCAAAGATGTGCGGGTTAGGTGGATTGACCATGCTAAATTGCTCCTTAGTGTCAGGGGAATTAGCAGGCTAAATGCATGGGGTTACAGAGATAGAGCTTGGGTGGCATTGTTGTCAGTGCTGGCTCAATGGGCAGGTGGATTGGCTAAATTGCCCCTTTGTGTCCAAAGATGTGTAGGTTAGGTGGATTAGCAGGGTAAATTGCCCCTTAGTGTGTAGGTAGGTGGATTAGCAGGGTAAATTGCCCCTTAGTTTGTAGATAGGTGGATTAGCAGGGTAAATTGCCCCTTAGTTTGTAGGTAGGTGGATTAGCAGGGTAAATTGCCCCTTAGTGTATAGGTAGGTGGATTAGCAGGGTAAATTGCCCCTTAGTGTATAGGTAGGTGGATTAGCAGGGTAAATTGCCCCTTAGTGTATAGGTAGGTGGATTAGCAGGGTAAATTGCCCCTTAGTGTATAGGTAGGTGGATTAGCAGGGTAAATTGCCCCTTAGTGTGTAGGTAGGTGGATTAGCAGGGTAAATTGCCCCTTAGTTTGTAGATAGGTGGATTAGCAGGGTAAATTGCCCCTTAGTTTGTAGGTAGGTGGATTAGCAGGGTAAATTGCCCCTTAGTGTATAGGTAGGTGGATTAGCAGGGTAAATTGCCCCTTAGTGTATAGGTAGGTGGATTAGCAGGGTAAATTGCCCCTTAGTGTCCAAAGATGTGCAGGTTAGGTGGATTGGCCATGCTAAATAGCCTCTTAGTGTCCCAATTGCATTGCAGGGATTCTGTGAAGGTCCATGTTCCAACTGGAAAACCAGTGTCTGGGGATCACACATGCAGAATGACTGACCCCTTGGGGAAGCGAGACCACAACCAGCTGAGAGAAACATGTGTAAAAACCGACACAAAAGTCCATTTATCATTTCCGATGGCCTCACAAACCGTTTTGTATTCTGCTTGATCCTGGGGTCAGCCAGTGACTCAATGTGACTCACTCACACACACACACAATTATAAAAATAAAGTTTGCTGAACATGCAGGGTTATTTTTGCAGACGGATACAGACCCTGGCAAAACTATGCAGCTTGTACTCTTAAACATCCTCAAGTGCAGTTAGGAAATTTGTCAGACCTGTTACACGTGCGTCCTGAGAGATTTCCTGCAACTTGGCTTTCTTCACCCTCCGCCCCCTCTTTAAAAAAAACCCCCACACTATTATAATATCTTTTTCAGGTTTCCTTGCAACGGAAAACATGGTTTAAAATGTTTCAATTGCAGTCTGAGTACAGGAAACAACTGCAGCAGAGCAGGAACCAGGCACAGTCAAGTACTCACACTCGTTCCAAGCTGTGTCCCTGTCGAAATCCCGTCTGAAAACTTTCCCCTTTTCTACCGGTCAATCATTCATCCGCTGACTGAAACTGGCACACACCTTTCCACTCCCGTCTCCAACCCTCCTGTGATGAAGTCTCCTGCACTCTCTGGAGAGCAGCACCCTTTACACCGCCCCCCCCCCCCCCCCCAAATTCATTGGGGAATTAGAGAAAAATTTTATTTCCTTAATCTTCATTGAAGACTTTTATCTCTTAATTATAAAAATGCCGGGGATGGAGGAGAGGAGCAATGTGATTGGATAAAAAGAGGGCCAAAGGTGTCCAGGTGAACCTTTTAGGAATATGTGCACAGTGGTTAGCACCACTGCCTCACAGCGCCAGGGACTGGGTCCAATTCCAGCCTCGGGTCACTGTCTGTGTGGAGTTTGCACATTCTCTTCATGTCTGCGTGGGTTTCCTCCGGGTGCTCCAGTTGCCTCCCACTGTCTGGAAGGTGTGTAGGTTAAGTGGATTGGCTATGCTAAGTTACCCCTTAGTATCCAAAGATATGCAGGCTAGGTGGATTGACTATGGTAAACGCGCACAATTATGAGGATAGGGTGTGGGGGGAGAGGGGGCCTGGTTGGGATGTTTTTTCAGAGTTGGTGCAGATCCGATGGGCCGAATGGCCTCTTTCTGCACTGTCGGGATTTTATGATTCTATGTCTAAGCAGAGTTGGCAGTTCTACCTTTGACACAGAACCAACATAGAGGGGGAAAGATGTGCGGGGGGTACAGGGAAAAGGTGATGGGGACTGGAAGCAGAGGAGTTGCTCTGGTGCGTGTGTGATGGGCTGAATGGCCTTCTCCTGTGTTGTAACCATTCTATGAGATAACAAACTCCCTCCCCACCCCCTTCTCAAGACTAATAACGTCAAGCTATTTGACAAATCATGGAAGCCTTTAATTCCAGCTGCCAGGGCTAGAATAATGAAAGTGAAAGCTTTTTTCTAACCTGAACAACGTCTTCTCATTCCTACCTATTCTAATGTAAATGAGAGGCTGTTATAACAAAAGTTAAAACTCGGTCATCAAAGCTTTCAAAAAGTTGGAGAGAAGAAAAAACATTCCAGCGTTCCAGAAAGCGCATAAATCTTTCCCTTTGTCATTGGGATGACAAAGCTCCGAGGACCTTGGTACAGGAAAGCACCCAAAATTGTTAGGAGCAGAAGAGAAGTGAGATTAAATATTAATGTTTGGATAGTGATGATTTTGCATTCTATAGACCTGCAGAATATATTTAAAAACTCCATTGGGAGGACAAGAGAAAGAATGAGAAGGATGATTTGTCGAGTGTGGGTTTTACAATGATACACGGAAGAACATGCAAGTTGGCAAATTTGAGACTTTGGAGCAACAGCAACTTATATTTATGTAGCACCTTTAACATAATGAACGATCCCAAGGTGATTCACAGGATCATCAAAAAACAAAGAACAAATAACAATGCAGCACAGGAACAGGCCCTCCGGCCCACCAAGCCCGCGCCGACTCCTAATCCCTATTTAGACCCACTACTGATACAAGTCTACAAGATTGAGGGGCATGGACAGAGTGGATAGGCAGAAGCTATTTCCCAGGGTGGAAGAGTCAATTACTAAGGGGCTTAGGTTTAAGGTGCGAGCGACAAGGTTTAAAGGAGATGTACGAGGCAGGTTTTTTTTTACACAGAGGGTGGTGGGTGCCTGGAACTCGCTGCCGGGGGAGGTAGTGGAAGCAGATACGATAGTGACTTATAAAGGGGTGTCTGGACAAATACATGAATAGGATGGGAATAGAGGGATATTGTCCCCAGAAGGGTAGGGGGTTTTAGTTCAGACGGGCAGCATGGTCGGTGCAGGCTTGGAGGGTCGAAGAGCCTGTTCTTGTGCTGTAATTCTCTTTGTACTTATTGCCGATACGCGGTTACTGTCCCTCTGTTCGCCTCCCATTCATGTGTCTATCCAGATATACCTTAAACATTGCTAACGTGCCTGCTTCCATCACCTCTACAAGCAGTATGTTCCAGGCACCCACCACCCTCTGTGTGGAAAAACTTTCCCTGCACGTCACCCCTAAATTTTCCCCCTCTCACCTTGAATCTGTGCCCTCTTGTAATTGATCTTTCCACCCTGGGAAAAAGCCTCTGACAGTCCACCCTATCTATGCCTCTCATAATTTTGTAAACCTCCATCAGGTCTCCCCTCAGCCTCCATCTGTCCAGTGAAAACCATCCTAGTTTATTCAACCTCTCCTCATACCTAAAACCCTCCAGACCAGACAACATCCTGGTAAACCTTCTTTGCACCCTCTCCAAAGCATCCACATCCTTCTGGCAGTGTGGCGACCAGGACTGCCCGCAATACTCCAAATGTGGTCTAACTAAGGTTTTATACAGCTGTAACATAACTTGCCAACTTTTATACTCAATGCCCCAGCCAGTGGATACAAAGAATGCGACTGAGTCACACAAGGAAATATTGGGTCAGATGACTAAAATCTTGGTCAAGGATGCAGCTTTTAAGAAGACTCTTAAAGGAGGAAAGCGAGGGGGAGAGGTGTAGGGGAGAAACTCCAGAGGTTGAGGCCAATACAGCTAAAGGCATGACCACCAATGGTGGAAAGAATTGGGAATGTACCAGATGTTCATGTCAGAGGAATGCAGATATCAAGGGATTGTAGAGAGAAGCAAAGTTGGGAGAAACAATACCTCTCAGGGTTATAACAGAGGGAAGTGTTGCAGGAGAGAGAGAGGTTCAGGGAGATTGAGGAGGAGGAGGAGAGAGGGAGGATGAGAAGAGGAGGGGAGGGTCTGGCAGGCAACTGAAATATCAAATCATCATACGAGGCATTGAAAGATGAAGCATTGTAACTCCCAACCACTGCATTATCTTTCTACAACACATTGGGGAATTGAAGGTGAGACACCTTGTAGTCACTCCCCTATAAAAGCCATTATTAATTCAGCTTTATTTGGGGGAACTTTTAGGATTTGTTAGTAGATTCCAACTCCTTAATGTGTACTGATCACATCAATTAGAATGCCATCACTGCCGTCTACAGAGAAATCAGTTTCTTCCCACAAAGTTATTTTCCTGGAATGTGTCAGTTGTAAATTCTTGAATGTTGCTCTCATTTTGCATGAGACCATGCTGTGGAAAGTTATGACAATCCACCCCTGCCTGGAGGCATTCTCGCCACTGATTTAGAGAAGCCAGTTCAAAAATGAACGCTGCGTTATGATGCAAGTGGTAAGGACGCGACATTACGGTTACATGAACAAGTTACTGAAAGTCAGCTGGATATCCAGAAAGTCCCATGCTCAGGGTGCTAACATTAGCTAACCCTCAGCTGCAGTTTTAGAATCTGAAAAACTCCCAAAATGCCAGGACTGCTCTTTAAAAGGTATGCAGCAAGTCAGAGTTTGGAGGCAGCTTGAATAATGAAAAGCAGCTAAGCATTGCCAGTTTGATTGATACTCTGGCAATGGGCGGCCTTCAGTTGGGTTTAACTTTCGTGCAGGGTATTGAATTTCTCTGAGCTTCAGGAGTTCTGAATCCAAGTCTATAAATAATAGGGAGCTTCTTACCTATAATACCCAGTGTGACTTTATACCATCCAGACTAGATCGTTTGATTTTGATTTGATTTGTCATATCTATCAGTATACAGTGAAAAGTATTGTTTCTTGCGTGCTATACAGAGCATACCGTTCATAGAGAAGGAAAGGAGGGTGCAGAATGTAGTGTTACAGTCATAGCTAGGGTGTAGAGAAAGATCAACTTAATGCGAGGTAGGTCTATTCAAAAGTCTGATGGCAGCAGGGAAGAAGCTGTTCTTGAGTCGGTTGGTTCTGGGCACAGTGGTTAGCACCGCTGCCTCACAGCTCCAGGGACCCGGGTTCGATTCCTGGCTTGGGTCAGTGTGTGTGCGGAGTCTGCATATTCTCCTTGTGAATGCATGGGTTTTCTCCGGGTGCTCCGGTTTCCTCCCACAGTCTGAAAGACGTGCTGGTTAGGTGCATTGGCTATGGTAAATTCTAAATCCAGAGTGTGGCAACTCGGGGATTTTCACAGTAACTTCATTGCAGTGTTAATGTAAGCTGACTTATGATACTAATAAATAATAACTTTTTAAAAATGTGACTCGAATATCCAAAATCAATTCATTCGCCCCTACTGTGGCCTAGAACCCATATCTCCCTTACAGTACATCCCAATCTCTGTGCTGGGGTTTATTTCAGAATTCAAATTCAAATTTAATCATTGACCACAGTGAGATTCAAACCTGGAACCCCAGAGCATTACTCCAGGTTAGCGGTTTGCCAGTTCAGTGACTTATACCGCTAGGCCACAGGAGGCAACCTTCAATTCAAACTGTACAGTCTGCTGCGGTGGGATTCAAAGTAAGAGTTTTAACAACACCAGGTTAAAGTCCAACAGGTTTATTCGGTAGCAAATGCCATTAGCTTTCGGAGCCCTGCTCCTTCGTCAGATGGAGTGGATATCTGGAGTGGACTATGACAACTTTCCATAAAACGGAATGATGGAAAAGGCCATCTCACTCGGATGGAAATTTATTGACCCAAGTGTCACATTCTGTACTAAATTTACTGAAGGATCTGAAAATACAGTTTTCCAGTTCATTGCAGTCCTGCCTGGTGAAGCAGGGAGTTATCTGCTGAGGATTAATGCAGGCTTCAGGCACAGCTGGGAGGCAGCTCCCCGCTTCATGTTAAGTCGCTTCAGCTCAAATATGTTGGTTCCTGTACAACAGTGACTTACATTCACATTGCACCTTTAAAATATAACTTCACAAAGATGCTTCATGGGGGTGGGGGGAGGGGGGGGTGGCATTATAAAACAAGACCCACACAAGGAGATATTAGGTCAGATGGCCAAAAGCTTGGTTAAAGAGATTGGTTTCAAAAACGTGGCTTACAGGAGGAAAGCACAGGTGGCACAGTGGGTTAGTGCTGCTGCCTCACAGCGCCAGGGACTCAGGTTCGATTCCCAGCTTGGGTCACTGTCTGTGCGGAGTCTGCACGTTCTCCCCCCCGTCTGCGTGGATTTCCTCCGGGTGCTCCGGTTTCCTCCCACAGTCCATAAGACGCGCTGGTTAGGTGCACATTGGCTGTGCTAAATTCTCCCTCAGTGTACCCGAACAGGCGCTGGAGTGTGGCAACTCGGGGATTTTCACAATAACTTCATTGCAGTGCTAATTGTAAGCCTACTTATGACTAATAAATAAACTTTAAAAGCCTCTCACGGAAACACACTGAAGAAGTACAGCTGTTCCTATACATGCAACACGCTTTTTCCAAAACCTCTGCAGGGAAAAACCCACCAGAAATGGGAGATTTCCAGCCCATTAATCATAAATCCATAAGAGCAGAATTAGGCCATTCGGCCCATCCAGTCTGCTCCACCATTTGATCATGGCTGATAAGTTTCTCAATCCCATTCTCCCTGTAACCTTTGATCCCCTTACCAACTCAGAAACACTGTCTCTATCTCAAATACACTCAATGACCCAGCCTCCACAGCCTTCTGTGGCAATGAATTCCACAGATTCACCACTCTCTGGCTGAAGAAATTCCTCCTCATCTCAGTTCTAAAGGTTCATCTCAGTTCCCTTTACTCTGAGGCTGTGCCCTCGGATCCTATTCTATCCCACAAGTCTGGATTTAAACCTAGCTCCCAAAGATAGTATCATAGAATCCCTACAGTGGAGAAGGCGGCCATTTGGCCCATCGGGTCTGCACCGACCACAATCCCACTCAGGCCCTATCCCTATATATTTACTCTATCTAGTTCCCCCTGACACTAAGGGGCAATTTAGCATGGCCAATCCATCTAACCCTCACATCTTTGGAGTGTGGGAGGAAACTGGAGCACCCGGAGGAGACCCACACAGACAGGGGGAGAACATGCAAACTCCAGACAGTGACCCAAGTCGGGAATTGAACCCGGGTCCCTGGTGCTGTGAAGCAGCAGTGCTAACCACTGTGCCACCCAAGCGCAAGGCTTTGTGTCTGGAGGGACAGAATGGAAAAATAGGGAAGTTATGTATAGAGCCTTACCACAATGTGTGTAGTCCTGGTCTTCACATTACAAAACAGAGGAACAGGGGAGAGAGCAGGTGAGATTTACAAGGATTATATGTGGTTTCCTCCCACAGTCCAAAGATGCACGGGTTAGGTTGATGGCCCTAATTTGCCCCTAATTTCAGGGGGATTAGCAGAGTAAATATGTGGGGTTACAGGGAGAGGGCCTGGGTGGGGTTGTTGTCAGTGCAGGTTCGATGGGCCGAATGGCCTCCTTCTGTAGTGTAAGGATTCTACGATTGATTCTGAGAGAGGTGAGAGAGGAATGATTAAAATAGCGATACACACAAGGCCAGAACAAGAGAAGTGCAGAGACCTTGGAGGGATGTGGGGTTGGCGGTGATTACAGACGCTGGGAGAGGCAATGCCATGGAGGGATTTGAAACCAAGCATGAGAATATTCAAATCAAAGACTTTGATTAAGCAGCAGCCAACATAAGTCAGCATTAGGATCTTGTGGTGAGTGAGTTTCCAGAACTCCGATCGCTGAAGCAAAGAGGGAAATGCGGTTATGGCTACATCGTGACTTTGGAATGATTCAACAAGTTGTCTCCAACTCTCCACCCTGTTTATTCCAGTTGGCAGTGAGAAAGGATGGATTTAAATATTTCAGTCTCCCCACTGGGTCTATTCAGCCACTTTTAGGCTTGCTAGAAATATGGAACATGTCTGGCTAGCAAGAGTTATTGGCTTCAGCCAAAAATTGCTGGAGAGAATTTATCCATTGGCACTTGGCTATCAGAGTGGCCAAGGACTGCCCATCTCAGAGTGTTTTATCATAAGAACATAAGAACGAGGAGCAGGAGTAGGCCATCTGGCCCCTCGAACCTGCTCCGTCATTCAATAAGATCATGGCTGATATTTTCATGGACTCAGCTCCACTTACCCGCCCGCTCACTATCACCCTTAATTCCTTTACTGTTCAAAAATTTATCTATCCTTGCCTTAAAAACATTCAACGAGGGAACTTCAACTGGACTGGGAATTCCAGATTCACAATCCTTTGGGTGAAGAGGTTCTTCGTCAACTCAGCCCTAAATCTGTTCCCCCTTATTTTGAGGCCATGCCCTCTAGTTCTAGTTTCACCTGCCAGTGGAAACAACCTCCCTGCTTCCACCTTACCTATTCCCTTCGTAATCTTATATGTTTCTATAAGATCTCCCCTCATTCTTCTGAATTCCAATTGTCGGCACCTAGTCACATGAGCAAGAACATGGCAAATTCTATTTCAAGTGTAGATCAGATCATCTCAATCAGAGAAGCAGTTGAAACGCTGCAATTGGCCTAAGTACCTTGAAAACGAAGTGAAGAAATGAGTAGGCGTGAGGAGATTAGCCTGAACCGTCAATGGTGGCCGTTGCTGAGACTGCAACCAGCAGGATCAACAGTGTGGAGCAGGCCTTGAAATGAAGCTAAGTGGAGTAGGAATGGTCAGGCAGGCCCAGGCCTTTTTGGCAAGGGAAAAGGCAAAGGCAACTAAACTCACCTTCCTTCGGCTTCCTTCCTGATTCAACAGTCTCACCACTTCATCCACTTGTGTGCGATTCTTCACCCTATGCAAAGACAATAATCTCTCCCTCAATGTCAACAAAACGAAGGAGATTGTCATCGACTTCAGGAAGCGTAAAGGAGAACATGCCCCAGTCTACATCAACAGGGACAAAGCAGAAAGGGTCCAGAGCTTCATGTTTTCAGGCGTCCAGATCAGCAACGGCCTGTCCCGGTCCCCCCATGCCGACACTATAGTTAAGAAAGCCCACCGACGCCTCTACTTTCTCAGAAGATTAAGGACATTTGGCATGTCAGCTACGACTCTCATCAACTTTTACAGATGCACCATAGAAAGCATTCTTTCTGGTTGTATCACAGCTTGCTATGGCTCCTGCTCTGCCCAAGACCGCAAGGAACTACAAAAGGTCATGAATGTAGCCCAATCCATCGTGCAAACCAGCCTCCCATCCATTGACTCTGTCTACACTTCCCACTGCCTCGGAAAAGCAGCCAGCATAATCAAGGACCCCATGCACCCCAGACATTCTCCCTTTCGCCTTCTTCCGTTGGGAAAAAGATACAAAAGTCTGAGGTCACGTACCAACCGACTCAAGAACAGCTTCTTCCCTGCTGCTGTCAGACTTTTGAATGGACCTACCTCGCATTAAGTTGATCTTTCTCTACACCCTAGCTATGACTGTAACACTACATTCTGCACTCTCTCATTTCCTTCTCTATGAACGGTATGCTTTGTATAGCGCGCAAGAAACAATACTTTTCACTGTATCCCAATAAATGTGACAATAATAAATCAAATCAAAATCAAATCAGATAGCATTAGACTCTGGCAACCTTCCCATGTGTGTAGAAACAAGCCTGGGCTTATCTGTGATGCCCAGTTGAACAACCTGACAGCAATCACTGTTTAAGATTCACATGAGGGACCATGACTTGGGCAAGATGCCAGAGGGTAGCTGGTGAAGGTTGTCAACTCTCCAGGATTGGCCTGGAGTCTCCAGAAAGTGAAGATTATCTCCAGGAACCTGCCACGCATGCAACCCTGGTGAAAAATCTTGTGGATGTTAAGAAAGTTTGTTCATTTTTTTTGAATGTTTCTCTATCAGATACAAAAATGTTGACAATGGGGGAAAAAGGCTGTTTGGCCAACATTATCCAATTGGGTAATGAGTCAGTCTGCTTTCCAATTGGCGGAGGAAGGCCGTACGTCACAAGGATGGATGTGTTGATGGCAGCAGCATGGGGAAAGTCATGTGATGGAACCTCCAAGGCTTAATCGAAGTTGGCAACCTTACAGTTGGTTCCTTTGGACGATATCCCAGCAAGAACCAGTGCCTTTAGGAGGGGTGAGGAATAAACTGGAAACATACTAACAATGCTCACCTCCTGCACCCCACACAACTGCCACGTATTAACCAGACGGGGTGCCTATTCTGCTTTGGACAGAACTCAACCGTGACCGTTGGCCATGGATACAGCAAGACCCACGGTGAGATACATGAGTGAGCGAGCCCTTCACCGGAGGACCTAGCACCAATTCACTTTGAAACACCATTGACACAGTAATGACACTGTGCTGCCAATGTGCCTTTGTGCTTTCCTTCCATTCATTCACCTGTCAAATGGTCTCACATAGCAATTTACCAAGTGACAAAGCACCTTTAATTACTTTGTAAAGCTAATCTACTGCACGCACTCATTAATGTTTTGTAATGTAGATTTTCCACAAGCTAAAAATGGGTAATCTGAGGCAGTGATCAAATTTAAACAGCGGGAGAACAGATGAACATGAGCCAAGAGGGAGGTGCCAATGGACAAAAGATAAGGAGATCACAGAAGGACATTAACCAACGTAGATAAAGCGTTTAAAGTTCATTTATTAGTGTCACAAGTCGGCTTACATTGACGCTGCAATGAAGTTACTGTGAAAATCCCCTAGTCGCCACACTCCTGTTCCAGTACACTGAGGGAGAATTTAGCACGGCCGATGCACCCTAACCAGCACGTCTTTCAGACTGTGGGAGGAAACCGGAGCACCCGGAGGAAACCCACGCAGTCACGGGGAGAACGTTCAGACTCCGCACAGATAGTGGCCCAAGCCGGGAATCGAACCGAGGCCCCTGGTGCTTTGAGGCAGCAGTGCCTGCCACTGTGCCAGCGTGCCACCCCAGATGGCTGCCCCCTGCCTTTTCCTGAAAGTGCTCATTTTACAATGCTAGGGACCCAGGTTCAATTCCCGGCTTGGGTGACTGTGCGGAGTCTGCACGTTCTCCCCGGGTCTGCGTGGGTTTCCTCCGGGTGCTCCAGTTTCCTCCCACAGTCCAAAAGACGTGCTGGTTAGGTGCATTGGCTGTGCTAAATTCTCCCTCAGTGTATCCGAACAGGTGCCGAAGAGTGGCGACTCGGGGATTTTCACAGAAACTTCATTGCAGTGTTAATGGAAGCTTATTTGTGATAAATAAATAAGCTTTAAACTTAAACTTTATGCAGACCATCTTACAGGATACCTACAGGATACTGTAAGGCCTGGATAGAGTGGACATGGAGAGGATGTTTCCACTAGTAGGAAAAACTAGAACCAGAGGGCACAACCTCAGACTAAAGAGACGATCCTTTAAAACTGGGATGAGGAGGAATTTCTTCATCCCAGAGTGGTGAATCTGTGGAACTCTTTGCCGCAGAGGACTGTGGAGGCCAGGTCATTGAGTGTCTTTAAGACAGAGATAGATAGGTTCTTGATTAATAAGGGGATCAGGGGTTATGGAGAAAAGGCAGGAGAATGGGATGAAAAAAAATCAGTCATGATTGAATGGCGGAGCAGACTTGATGGGCCGAGTGGCCTAATTCTGCTCCTATGTCTTATGATCTTATCCCACCCCCATCCAAAAAAAAGAGCTGGTCTTCATTTGAGAGTCCAGACAGAGCATTAATGGGCTATTTGACTGAAATGCTACATGGTCAAGCCAGCTCCTGTTATCATCGTATCCCCCCAAATATCACTGGACAACAGTCAGAAGTAGGAACCCTGGCTACTCAATAAACCCAGAGCAAATGAGACAGAAAGGATAGGAAGATAAGGAAACAGATTTGTATTTAGATTGCATTAAAGTGCTTTACAGCCAATTAAGTGATTTTGAAGTGTCGTCACTGTTGTAATAAAAAAGTTACAACTCCTTTACTGAGGCCAACTGTAGAACCTTTAGCAACAGCTGGCTCAGCACGGATTGTCAGCGCAGTCGCTGTGCGCTTCACTGGGCAGGAGTCTGAACCCATGTCAGACACGGAGTTAGAGACAACATTTGGGGAAAAGGCTCTGAATACAGAATCTAACCAGCTGTGAATATCAAAAACAGTCACAAATACGCCAGGCATGAAGGAGTGCTGAAGGCCCGAATCCAAAGGAGAATAAATCCTGCTCAGATCGTCCAATCAAGGTAAGTGATGCAGTTGGCTCTTTCACTTTAGGGGTTGCTGCCAGTCTGTGGTTGCAGCCTTATTGATGGATGGTGACGGGCAGGCGGCGCCACGGGAGACGGGCAGGCGGCGCCACGTGCCATGTCTCACAAACATGGATGTCTTGTTACACATTTTGTTGCTGTTCAGTGGACAGGTGATAACATAAGAAATAGGAGATGGGGCAAACTCTACTCCTGTCGGGTCTACTCCACCATTCAGTATGATCATGGCCGACTTTAACTCCACTGCCCTTCCCCCAAATCCTTTGATAAATCTATCCATCCCAGTCTTCCGGCTGGACACCTGAATGACTGTTCTCCCCAAACGCTAAATGATGGTCAGCTGTTTGACTCGGTTTAGAGCCATATCGGATGCAATCCCTTTCCAAATTCCAGAGGGATGGATTGGTTTGTTGACTAGTGGTCAGAGTGAGAGATCTGGGTATTGTAGTTGAGATTTTCCAGCACCTTCTGGTTTGAATTCAGTTTTGAATATACTCCACAGCTCAGCATCCACAGTCCAAGATTCACAACCCTCGAGTAAAGAGATTTCTCTTCATCCCAGTCCTAAATGGCTCACTTTATGCTGAAACTCGTTCTAGAAATTTCAGCCAGGAAAAATAATAAGTTGCTAATTGATACAGACTCCCAGTAGTAACATTGGACTGTTGACCTGCCCGACAT
Organism: Mustelus asterias; assembly: GCF_964213995.1. NCBI lineage: Eukaryota > Metazoa > Chordata > Chondrichthyes > Carcharhiniformes > Triakidae > Mustelus > Mustelus asterias. The sequence continues at coordinate 6,056,293 of NC_135829.1, read as the reverse complement.
TAGTTGATCTCAGAGCAGTAACGAAGTGTTACCATTTTTGGGATAAGCACCATAGAAAGCATTCTTTCTGGTTGTATCCCAGCTTGGTATGGCTCCTGCTCTGACCAAGACCGCAAGAAACTACAATGGAATGAAGCCCAGTCCATTATTCAAACCAGTCTCCCATCCATCGACTCTGTCTACACTTCCCGCTGCCTCGGAAAAGCAGCCAGCATAATCAAGGACCCCACACACCCCGGACATTCTCTCTTCCACCTTCTTCCATCGGGAAAAAGATACAAAAGTCTGAGGTCACGTACCAACCGACTCAAGAACAGCTTCTTCCCTGCGGCCATCAGACTTGAATAGACTTACCCTGCATTAAGTTGATCTTTCTCTACACCCTAGCTATGACTGTAACACTACATTCTGCACCTTTTCCTTTCCTTCCCTGTGAACGGTATGCTTCGTCTGTATAGCGCACAAGAAACAATACTTTTCACTGTATCCCAATACGTGACAATAATAAATCAAATCAAATTTTCCCTGCTGCCATCAGATTTTTGAATGGACTTACCTTGCACTAAGTTGATCTTTCTCTACACCCTAGCTATGACTGTAACACTGCATTCTGCACTCTCTCCTTTCCTTTTCTATGAACGGTATGCTTTGTCTGTACAGTGCGTAAGAAACAATGCTTTTTATTGTACACTAATACATGTGGTAATAATAATACAAATAAAATGTCGAGGAGGTGGGAATGCTCAGATCTCTCACTCTGACCACTAGTCAACAAACCAATCTGTCCCTCTGGAATTTGGAAAGGGATAGCATCCGATATGGCTCTAAACCGAGTCAAACAGCTGACCATCATTTAGCGTTTGGGGAGAACAGTCATTCAGGTGTCCAGCCGGAAGACATTTGGCCTCGAAACTATCACAAGTCAATCCTTCAAGACTGGAGCAGAATCTGACTCAGACAAAGGGCCACAACAATCCTTGGGAACGGAAAGCTATATAAACAGATCAAAGCATTAAACCACCAACGCATGTCTGGTAAACCAAAAAACAACCAAAGCACATTTCCTGCAACCTGTGGCTTCACACAGCATTGTTTTGCTTCAGATATACACAGTCCAAAGATGTGCGGGTCAGGTTGATTGGCTATGCTAAATTTCCCGAGTGCCCCGGGATGCGTAGGTTAGTGGGATTAGCGGGGTAAATACATGGGGTTGTAGGAATAGGGCCCGGGTGGGATTGTGGTCGGTGCAGACTCGATGGGCCGATGGCCTCCTTCTGCACTGTCGGGATTCTATGATATATTTGGGTCGTCATAAAGGCGGTTACTATAGACCAATAGCTTTCACCTCCCTGGAGCACAAGAGGCACAGGTTCATTCTGAAATAAAAACAGAAGGTGCTGGAAAATCTCAGTAGGTCTGGCAGCAACTGTGGAGAGAGAGAGAGGAACAGCGTTAAACGTTTTGGGTTTGTGAGAGTCTTCTTCGGGACAGATCTGTTCTTTAAATACAGATGACAAAGCTAACATGGCAGACCCTGGGGAACATCAGGAATCTCATCTCCTGCTCAGTGTGGAATGCAAAGCTTCAGATAAATACCAATCGAGACCGCAAAGAGAAACAGATGGGTAAAGAGCAGCGACTTTTGACTGGCCAGCTAACTAATGAATGATTTTGCAACCTTCCTCACTCCTGGCAATGTCCTGCTTCTCCGAGAGAGTTCTCAAAGCAGTTGTTCCCCTCAGCTAACTGACGCACAGTGGGGGCAGATCCCGCATCCACTTTGAGATGCCTGTTTTCCAGCTGTTGTGCGGAACAGGAGCTGATGACATTTTTAAGCTGTGTTCTCAGTACCTTAACACATAACCTCGCAGCATCTAATGACCCGTTGTACCTATAATTAGCACCTGACATTTCCCCTGCAATGATATGCAGCGGTGCAGGAATTTCCACTCCCTGCCATGCCCCTCCCCAAAGCTGGATTGAATTCACCTGCACACAGCATTGGGAGTTTACAGTCTTTACCCCTTCAGAGTGCAACACAGAAGTTTGGGCAGGCTTTAAAATTAGGTGTGAATGCAACTTTTGTGTCCGACAAATTTTTTCCCCATCCACTTTATGCAGCCTCTGGGATTCTACACATAGCCTTAATGTTCCTTTCTGCTCACAGGCCCAACATAGAATTCCTACAGTGAAGTAGGAGGCCAATCAGCCCATCAAATCTGTACTGAATATACTCCACAACCCCACGTTTACCCTAGCTAGTCCCCCTGACACGAAGGTCAATTTGGCATGGCCAGTCATCCTAACCCGCACATGGACGGCACGGTAGCACAGTGGTTAGCACTGCTGCTTCACAGCTCCAGGGTTCCGGGTTCGATTCCCGGCTCGGGTCACTGTCTGTGTGGAGTTTGCACATTCTCCTCGTGTCTGCGTGGGTTTCCTCCGGGTGCTCCGGTTTCCTCCCACAGTCCAAAGATGTGCGGGTTAGGTTGATTGGCCAGGTTAAAAATTGCCCCTTAGAGTCCTGGGATGTGTAGGTTAGAGGGATTAGCGGGTAAATATGTGGGGGTAGGGCCTGGGTGGGATTGTGGTCGGTGCAGACTCGATGGGCCGAATGGTCTCCTTCTGCACTGTAGGGTTTCTATGATCTTTGGACCGAGGGAGGAAACCGGAGCACCCGGAGGAAACCCACGGAGACACGGAAAGTGTGTGCAGACTCCACAGTGACCCAAGGCCGGAATCGAACCCGGGTCCCTGGTGCTGTGAGGCAGCAGTGCTAACCACTGTGCCAACCCACATTTACATAGAACAGGAACAGAACAAGGCATCGGCTGCAGCTCTGAGGATAGCTCGCTTTGCCTCGAAGTCAGACGGTTGTAGGTTCGTGTCACACCCTTAGAAAGTTGAATGAAACAATCTAGGCTGACACTCCAGCACGGAGGGGGGGCTGTACTACCAGAGGCTCCACCCGAGATGTTAAACATAGCCCCTCCTCGTTGTCGTGAGTAGGTAAGAAATTCTATGGCACTAGTTTGAAGCCATGATGCGGTCACAGTTCTGATCTTCGGGTAAGCGTTCTCCAAGGCGGCCTTCCCGATACACAATGCAGAGTCGCTGAGCAGAGACTGATAGCCAAGTTCCGCTCACATGAGGATGGCCTCAACCGGGATCTTGGGTTCATGTCACACTATCTGTAACCCCCACCATTTGCCTGGGCTTGCAAAATCTCACTAACTGTCCCGGCTGGAGACAATACACATCTCCTTAACCTGTGCTTAACCCTCTCTCCACTCACATTGTCTGTACCTTTAAGACTTGATTACCTGTAAAGACTCGCATTCCAACCATTTTGTAAATTGAGTTTGTGTCTTTATATGCCCTGTTTATGAACAGAACTCCCATTTACCTGATGAAAGAGCAGCGCTCCGAAAGCTAGTGGCTTTTGCTACCAAATAAACCTGTTGGACTTTAACCTGGTGTTGAGAGACTTCTTGCTAATTTGAAGAGCAGGGGAGTTCAACCCTACGTCCCGACTGCTATCATAGAATCCCTACAGTGCAGGAGGCCATTCAGCCCATCGAGTCTGCACCGACCACAATCCCACCCAGGCCCTATCCCCACAACTCCATGCATTTACCCTAGCTAGTCCCCCTGACACTAAGGGGCAATTTAGCATGGCTAATCCACCTAACCCACACATCTTCAGAGGTTGGGTAGAAACCGGGGCACCCGGAGGAAACTCACGCAGACACAGGGAGAATGTGCAAACTCCAAACAGAAAGTGACCCAAGCCGGGAATTGAACCCGGGTCCCTGGCGCTGTGAGGCAGCAGTGCTAATCACTGTGCCACCCCATATAACCCTCAATAAAAGTTAGGTTGATTGGCCATGCTAAATTGACCCTAGTGTCAGGGGGGTTAGGAGGGTAAATATGTGGGGTTACGGGAATAGGGTCTGGGTGGGATGTGGTCAATGAACACCTGATGGGTCAAATGGCCTCCTTCTGCACTGTAAGAATTCTATGATTATCTGCTCATTATCATATTGTTGTTGGATCTTGCTGTGCACAATTTATGTTATTATAGTGATTACAGGCAGGGATTTCTGGCTCTTCCTGCCGGCAGGATCTTCTGGAGCAGCTGAACTCGACATCGCATCACCCCCTCCCTCCCCCCGCCTGCATGGCTGGTTCCCTGGCAGAATGGCTGGCAGGCAACACAAATGGCCATTGCCTTGAACAGGACTGGAAAATCCCTCTGGTAACCAATGTGAGCCAGCTCCACTGTGGCGAAAGCGGTCGGGCAAGGACTGGATAATTCTGGGTCCACATTTCAAAAGTACTTCATTGGTTGTGAAGCACCTTGGGACGTGAAAAGCACAAATAAATACATTCTTTCTTTCTTCCTTCATCTGGTTGGTCCAGTAAAACTCTTTTTAAGGTATCGATTCCACTCACTCGAATTCTGGAATAATGAGTCAGGATAAGAAGGCACCATTCCAAAACGGATATAGACATACCTGGAAAAGTTGGATTCAGATGCTGAAGACCTGTTAGCTCATTTGATCTCATCCTTCCAGGATATCAACCCCATCACCTTCCCACTAAAGCAACCAGCTGCTTTTGAAGGAGTCCAGCTGTTTATAAAGAAATACTTCCTGCCATCTGTCCTCAGCTTGTCTTCCACAACCAAAATCTGGGTCTTTTTTTCCTCCTGCTGTCTTAGCAAATTTCAAAGTACTTTTTGCCGAGTTTACTTACTCTATCCATTAAAGGAAGGTTAAAGTTAAAGTTTATTTATCAGTCACAAGTAGGCTCACATTCACACTGCAATGAAGTTACCGTGAAAATCCCCTAGTCGCCACACTCCGGCGCCTGTTCAGGTACACTGAGGGAGAATTTAGCATGGCCAATTCACCTAACCTACACATCTTTGGACTGAATACTGAAAGGCCCGGATGGAGTGGACGGGGGAAGATGTTTCCATTCGTGAGAAACTAGGATCCGAGGGCACAGCCTCAGAGTAAAGGGACGACCCTTTAGAATCAAGATGGAGGAGGAAATTAGTGGCATAGTATAGCCAAGACTCAGTAGAATGCGAGCGCATCAGAAAGATTAATGTTCAGAAGAAAGGGTTGAACAATGGCTTTGATCCCCTCTTCCTCTGCCCCATTAAGGAAGAGCTGACGAGAGGTTTGCAACATGAAGAAGTTTTTTCCAACTAATTGTTCCAAGCCTTGCACTTTTTTTGAATTTCCCAGGAGCTTGGGGAAGTCGATAGTTCCCTGTTGCTTTCTCCATAGCAACGCCGCAGTCAGAGACGACTTGCCAATGAATTAGCACCCTTTCCTCCTCTAGAACCATTTGAAATTTGGTATTCTTGCATTTGTCCTGATGAGGGCAAGACGAAAAGCTTTGGCAATGTGCCCATGTCTTCAGCAATATTCTAACTGGCAACTGTTAACTTAACATAATATCAGGATTGTCACTCGACCAGTGGCTCCCACCTGGTGTGCTGTAAAGAACTTCTAAATGTGTCGCAAAAAACGATTCAAAATTCATGTAATTAAATTAAAACTAATCTTCATCCTCAGCTCTGTGGTCGGCTTCCACAAAACTGACGAATCTCGGGCCTCCCGCGCAATTTAAAAGTTTTTTTGTATTAGTGTCACAAGTAGACTTACATCGACATTGCAGTGAAGTTGCTGTGAAAATCCCCGAGTCGCCACACTCGGGTGCCTGTTCGGGTACACCGAGGGAGAATTTAGCATGGCCAATGCGCCTGGCCAGCACGTCTTTTGGACTGTGGGAGGAGGCTGGAGCACCCGGAGGAAACCCACGCAGACACGGGGAGAAAGTGCAGACTCTGCACAGACAGTGACGCCTGGGAAAGAGTCGCACTTGCATGGTTTAGATTTTTTACATCGTCTTCATGCGTGTGGGCCTGACCAAAGTGCATGTGCAAAAAATAAAAACTCAAAGGGTGCAAAAGCCCTGGGAGAAGTGAGAGAGACAGAGAGATGCAAGAAAAATGGCATATGCTGTTCTGAAAATTAGAATATTGAAGTCATGCCAATAACTTGTATCTGTAGTTATTATTATTAATTAGGATAAACCTTTAAGGACTGAGGCGAGGAGAAATTTCTTCACCCAGAGGGTGGTGAATGTGTGGAATTCACTCCCACAGATAGTAGCTGAGGTCAAAGCACTATGTGATTTCAAGAAGAAATATAGCTCTTGGGGCTAACGGGGTATGGGAGGGAAAGCAGGATCAGGATATCGAATTTGCTGATCAGCCATGATCATAATGAATGGCGGAGCAGGCTCGAAGTGCCGAATGGCCTCCTCCTGCTTCTAGTTTCTATGTTTATCACAAGTGCCTTTGGAGGCAGAGATTATAATGCCATTTGAAAGGGGCCTCCATATGAAAAGGACAACTGTAAAATGGAGCAAGGGAACAACAAGAAAATGGAATTAGTAATTGTGACCTCCAGCTAATCGTCTAGCATGAATATAATGGTCTCTTTTGGGCTGTCATTTATATAATATTGATCTCATTGAAGTTAGAGGGAAATATCTCGAATTGCAGGACTATCGGTTGCATAGAATTTTCTTTAACAAAATGAACCTACTGCATACAACAGATAGCAGAAGGTCATGCTGCATAGTATTTACAAAAGGATCATCATTTTCTTACAAAGTGCCTAAGCAATGTCAAATGTAATACTGGATACTGAACTGACATCTGCAAGGGGATTGGACAGGAGTATGGAGCACCAAAGAAATAAAAGGATTTTGAGCGACACGGTGGCGCAACTGCTGCCTCACAGCGCCAGAGACCCGGGTTCAATTTCGACCTCTGGTGACTGTGCAGAGTCTGCATGTTCTCCCTGTGTCTGCGTGGGTTTCCACCGGGTGCTCCAGTTTCCTCCTACACTTCAAAGATGTGCTGGTTAGGTGGATTGGCCATGCTAAATTGCCCCTTAGTGTCCAAAGATGTGTAGGTTAGGCGAATTGGCCATGCTAAATTGCCCCTTAGTGTCCAAAGATGTGTAGGTTAGGTGGATTGGCCATGCTAAATTGCTCCTTAGTGTCAGGGGGATTAGCAGGGTAAATACGTGGGGTTACAGGGATAGGGCCTGGGTGGGATTGTTGTTAGTGCGGGTTCGATGGGCCGAATGGCCTCCTTTTGCACTGTCGGGATTCTATGAAATGCAAAATTGCAGCTCATGCACTGGAAAGCAGGTCCGAAACTCTGACTGAAGGGATTTTACCTCAACAATTTATGGTTGTACATCACTGCCTTTAATGGGGATAAAGGCAGTTTATCCCCAGGCCTTTCCATAGTTACATGCATAAGATGGGTATAGAGGGATATGGGCCAAATGCGGGCACTTAGGATTAGTTTAGGGGTTTTAACAAAAAAGCACGGCATGGACAAGTTGGGCCAAAGGGTCTGTTTCCATGCTGTAAACCTCTATTACTCTATGAAAGGTAACACTGAGTGGAGACAGGATAAAATAAAGCAATGGGAAAGGAATCTCATTTAATTGTTGAAAGAATAGCTTTTTAAAGCTTGGAGAGTTAAATGAGGCAAAGTGGCTTAGGACAAGCGTGCTGGAATTTAACGGCACAATGACTGAACAAAGCGGAAAGACAGAATCGAGGATTGGCTTCAACGCGTTAGAATCTCGGACATTTTCTCTTCCACCTTCTCCCATCGGGAAAAAGATACAAAAGTCTGAGGTCACGTACCAACCAACTCAAGAACAGCTTCTCCCCTGCTGCCATTAGACTTTTGAATGGACCTACCTTGCATTAAGTTGATCTCTCTCTACACCCTAGCTATGTCTGTAGCACTACATTCTGTACTCTCTCCTTTCCTTCTCTATGAATGGTATGCTTTATCTGTACAGCACGCAAGAGACAATACTTATCACTGTATCCCAATACACGTGACAATAATAAAACCAAATCAAAAAAAGATTCAGGTCACCATTTTGACTTCAGAATTTCAGCAGGACAGTGGTAATAATCATTACACATTGAAGCAATAGGCACAGTACAGCTGCAGACTAGATCCCCGTGGAAAAAGACTAGGGAAAAAAAATGCAGCACAGAAATAAACTCAGATAAAGAAAACCATCTGAAGAAACAAAAAAATAGTTTCAGTGCAGTGATAAAAATAGCCACTTGTATTTAAACCCCATTTATAATGAAAAGGGAGATTTGTGAACCAGACTGGAGCTGCTTTCACATGGTAGTCATAGGATGCTATTGATTTGGACTGAGTGACTAACAGTGCAGAAATGCTCGGACCCTGTTGTGAATGTTGTTCTTGTGCAAACTAATTGTTGTTCCTTTTTGGACACTGAGCACTCTGGTTGTCCAGGAGAAGCCACTGAAGGCAAAAAATGTGTTTCAGACACATCAATAAGGCTCTGTACTAAGCAATTTGGCAGCGGGGCGTACAGATGGGGGCCTCGCGACAGCTTCCTCATGAACATTTCCAGTTTCCTTATCATCAGAATTGCAGCAAAAAGATTAAGAGAGGCTCAATCAATGGCTTGGTACCACCATGAACTGAACAACCAGAAAGGCCAGATTAACAAGCTATGGAAATATACAGAGGCTGCAGTTAGATTTAACCCTCAATTCTACCACTGCGGATGAAATGGATGATTTGCAGTCTTCCTGATTTCAGTTTTCCCTCGGGATTCCTCTCTTACTCTCTGTAAGGGATGGATTTTTCCCGATGGTATGATTTCGTGGGCATCATCTGAGGACAAGCGCCCATTCTTCCTGTTTGAGCCTAGACAACAAAGGGTGGCAGGCTATTCAACTGTTGAGTATTGGTCACAGCCGAGGCTGCTCCTGTCTACACATGCCTCCTCCCCAGCCGGCAGCATTGCATGCTAATCAACATACGAACACGGGCTGATTCTCCCCTGGTCCTCGTGCATAGAATCCCTGTAGTGCAGGAGGAGGCCATTCAGTCCATCGAGTCTGCACCGATAACAATCCCACCCAGGCCCTATCCCCGCAACCCCACATATTTACCCTGCTAATCCCCCTGACACTAAGGGACAATTTACCATGGCCAATCCGCCTAACCTGCACATTTTTGGACTGTGGGAGGAAACCGGAGCACACGGAGGAAACCCACGCAGACATGGGGAGAACGTGCAAACTCCACACAGACAGTGACCCAAGGCCGGAATTAAACTCGGGTCCCTGGCGCTGTGAGGCAGCAGTGCTAACCACTGTGCCACCGTGTCGCCCAGAGTGGACTTACCTTGCATTAAGTTGACCTTTCTCCACATCCTAGCACTGACTGTAACACTACATTCTGCACTCTCTCCTTTCCTTCTCTATGTCTGTATAGCTTTGTCTGTATAGCGCGCAACAAACAATAATTTTCACTGTATGTTAATACACGTGACAATAATAAATCAAATCAAATTAGAAGTAAAACTGAATGGACCATAATCGAAATCTGGGACTTTTCTGATCTGTGCCACAACAAGCGGTGCACGTATCAACCAAGCTAGCAGAGTTAAACTCTTCTTAAAAGTTATTTAATTAAAATTTTTCATGGAAGAAGCAAGCAATTGCTTGAAAACAAATTTTAAACAAAATGTGGGTTCTCCTCTCTGCCACTTGGCCGAAACTCCTCAGAAAAATCCTTGAAGTTGATCATAAATGATTCCATTTGTTATTTTTCACCAAGATAGATTTGTCTATCATCAACTCTCTCCAGCAGGGAGGATTACAAGAATTCCTTTCAAAAACAAAAATCAAAAAGAATTTGTTGTGACCATATCTTGTCCTTGGAGTGGTTTTTAAAACACACGCATATACCAGTGATCAACATCCATAAATATTTAATAACTTTCATTTTTAAACTGCGGTTACACTGTAACTCCTTCAAAATGCAATCTCCGTCTGCATAAATTGCTCTATCAGCTAACAGCCTGAAAGAACATCTGTACCACTGCGGAACATTCTGGACTATTCTCTTTATTACCACCCTGCCTACTGGCAGTGGTTTCGATCGGACTGCGTTTCCGAACAGCCTTCAGGAGACAGTTTATCCAAACAGTGAGAGGTCACAGTGTTTCTGCAAGTGGGAAATTTTGTGGCTTGACCCTTGAAAGTTTATAGTCTTTTAAAGATTGCAAAATAATCTGTATTCAAACAAAAACCTAAAATCCGGTCTTCAGAGGATTTAGACGGTCCGTGAATAAGGAAAGATGGGAGTTTTGGGAAAAACAGCAAAAATTATGAAGGAAATTATTTGAGACTGACAAACGCATCCTTCTCATCTAGTGCAGCACTGTATTCACGAATGTGTACGCAATAGAGGATGATCAGAGTTTTGGAAGAGGAGAGTTAAGTTTCTGCACATATTTGTGTTTAAGGGGTGAAATATTAGGTAGAGAACACTGCAAATTTTCAGGCATTCACTCCGCCAATAAAACCCGACAGAAAATCTTACATTGTTCGAAGTGTCCCCTCTCCCTTTCCTAAACAATGACTTCCACAGGTAGTGGCAACCATACAAAATATGATCCTTCGTGTGAAAGCATACACAATGAACATCAGTGGGCTATGAGATTGAGAGACTAGGTTCAACCCTGCTGTCAAGCGGCAGAACTACTTTCAGAATGTGTTGCTGGACGGGTGATGAGGGAATGGGAGAACAAGCTCATTTTCCCCGAAGGCCAGTTGGAGGACCTCTAAATGTAGCCCAAGTATAAGCTTTCAGAGGTTAGCTGGACACCTTGAGGGGCATAGATCAGCTAGATAGTCAATATCTTTTCCCAAAGGTAGGGGAGTCTAAAACTAGAGGGTATAGGTTTAAGGTGAGAGGGGAGAGACACAAAATAGACTGGGACTTTTTCCTCTGGAGCGTAGGAGGCTTAGGGGTGATCTTATAGAGGTCTATAAAATAATGAAGAGCACAGATCAGCTAGAGAGTCAATATCTTTTCCCAAAGGTCGGGGAGTCTAAAACTAGAGGGCATAGATTTAAGGTGAGAGGGGAGAGATACAAAAGAGTCCAGAGGGGCAATTTTTTCACATAGAGGGTAGTGAGTGACTGGAACGAACTGCCAGAGGCGGGTACAATTCTGTCTTTTAAAAAGCATTTAGACAATTACATGGCTAAGATGGGTATAGAGGGATATGGGCCAAATGCAGGCAATTGGGACTAGTTTAGGGGTTTAAAAAAAAAGGCCGGCATGGACAAGTTGGGCCGAAGGGCCTGTTTCCATGCTGTAAACCTCTCTGACTCTATGACCTTTGGACCTGCACTCAGGTGAGTCAGTGTTTTACTCCTTTGTGTCAAGGAGGAGGCCTTATGAATGCAATTCTACATCGTCATGTAGGAGATCACCGGATAGCACCAAGGAACAGGTCACACTCTCCACAGTTCACGACTCCGGGGGTAAAAGTTGCACCTGAGGTGTATCTTCCAAAATACTCAAGCAGTTACTGGTACGCAATCAGTTAATCAGTCACATACACCGGTTAAACACTGGTTAAACGCCAGAGAGGTTGGTACAATTCTGAAACAATAAGCACAACCTGAGATTCAGCGTAACCCACCCGACCCACTGGCGCTGCGTAAACCAGACCCACCTCGGAAACAGGATCCACTTTGGCTCGGGTTCAAACACCTGAAGTCGTCCCGCTGCTGTTATTTCAGCCTTTCCCTACAGCAAACCCAGATCAGACAGTTCAGCCAATGCAATATAATTCAATGCTTCTCATCCTGAAACTCAAGAGGGTTGAAAATGAACCAGCCTCACTTGAAATGACAGACTAGTCTCGGAGAGTATTCTCTGGGGTTATGTCGTAGTCTCAACAATGATGTGTCTAAAGCACGACAAAACAAACGTGTTCCCTGCTTCATTTAACTGAAGTTCATGATTCAGATACAATTTGCACCAATTCAAGATACTCTCAGTTTTCTCATCTCATCTGAAGGTGTTGCTGAGGTAAGGTTTCATAAACACCCTTTTCTCAAGCCCATGATCTCATTTTTCATACATGAGCTTTGGCAAACTCTGCTACGCTGCTCGACTGAGTTAGGTTCAATCCTCGCTGCCCATGTACTTTCCGGCAAGTATCATTATCTATCTCGCTGAGGGAGCCATCAAAGTTGATGTTTTCCCTCAGCAAACCTGTGCTTTCAAGCAGGAATGACTGGATAGCAATCAGGAGTGGGAGCTCTGGACAATTTTCCCCATCACTCACTTCAGGAGAGCAGAGGTTAATTGCAGCACCACTGCTTAGTTGAGATCAGAGAAGCCAGCACCGAACAGGAACTGAATCTGGGACTTCCCTATTCTGTCTGACTCAGTTCTCTCTGCTCGCCAATTCAATGTCCGGGGCAATTTGCTTCAAACGTTTTAGGCTCGGCAATAGTCAGTATTTGTGAAAAAAACATCAATTAAAATCATTAGAAACCAGCTTCTACGTACATGTTGTCACTTTCAGGGCAGAAGACGGAAAACAAAGAGTCCAAAAGAGTCAATTAAAAAAAAGTAATGAAGAGATGAATTTGATGATTAAGCACCCAAGGCCTCCACAATGCCACAAGTGAAGGCTTCACACAAATAATAACAGGAACATTTGGCTTGAGTCACCCAGTAAAGGGAGTAGAAGACATCATGCTTCCAGCTAACATGAGGCAGCACAACAGTCCCCTGTAGGACGGTAGACTTATCAGCCCATTGGAAACGGGAGGGAGACCTGCAGTTAGCGACAAATCTTCTCCAGGACAGGCTGAGCCCCAAGGCCTCAGAGAGTAGCTGCCGTTTCATTCCCTTTGCAAGTCTAAGTGGCACCTTCCATTTCAGACTGCTGCAGCTATGTGAACAGATGCTGATGCTTTCATAGTCAATCATCATTTCAACTGGATATAGGGGCAGGAGAAAGGGGGGGGGGGGGTGGAAAGAGAGAGAAAAAGAACAAATTAAATTCTAAAAAATTGTTTCATTAAGATTTATAACTTGACAAAGCTTTCATAATCTAACCCTATTGGAAGATTGAATATTAGAAACTTTCTGGTTAGTTTAAAAAAAAGATCGCACCGGAGCGAGACGTCCTGTGAGCTGTCCCTCTAATTCCAGCATTTACTCTAATTCTATGCTCTTCAACACTATCTTCTGCACCCTCTCCTTTCCTTCTCCCCTTTGTACTCTATGAACGGTCTTAAGGTTTATTTATTGTCACAAGCAGGTTTACATTAACACTGCAATGAAGTTACTGTGAAAATCCCTTAGTTGCCACACTCCGGCGCCTGTTCGGGTACACTGAGGGAGAATTTAGCACGGCCAATGCACCCTAACCAGCACGTCTTTCGGACTGTGGGAGGAAACCGGAGCACCCGGAGGAAACCCACGCAGACACGGGGAGAACGTGCAGACTCCACACAGACAGTGACCCGAGGCCAGGAAATCGAACCCGGGTCGATGCCGGGGGGGGTGGCACGGTAGCACTGCTGCTTCACAGCTCCAGGGACCTGGGTTCGATTCCCGGCTTGGGTCACTGTCTGTGTGGAGTTTGCACGTTCTCCTCGTGTCTGCGTGGGTTTCCTCCGGGTGCTCCGGTTTCCTCCCACAGTCCAAAGATGTGCGGGTTAGGTTGATTGGCCATGCTAAAATTGCCCCTTAGTGTCCTCAGATGTGTAGGTTAGAGGGATTAGCGGGTAAATATGTCGGGATATGGGGGTAGGGCCTGGGTGGAATTGTGGTCGGTGCAGACTCGATGGGCCGAATGGCCTCCTTCTGCACTGTAGGGTTTCTATGGGTCCTTGGCGCTGTGAGACAGCAGTGCCAACTGCTGTGCCATCCCTATGTTTTTGACTGTACAGCGCGGAAGAAACAATACTTTTCACTGTATCCCAATATATGTGACAATAATAAATCAAATATCCAACATTTTTCCCCCTACACATCTGGTTTCAGCCCCAATCTGACAACATTTTGAAAACATACAGATGTTAAATTTTAAAACAATGTTCCATTGTTGTGCTTGGAGTCTATTAACAATAATTCCCCCACCACCAAACACTACCACCCAACCCCCCAGGATGGAATCAATTTCTTGCAGAGGGTAAGTTCCATAGGTGTCAGCCTTCATGCTGCACCTCACCCAAGGACCTAGTGCATTTGTTTGAAGTTCTCATGGTTTCAAGTTACGTATTTGATAGAAAGAGAAACATGTGCGGACACCAGACACGTTCGGGTCGCCTTACAAAAGGAACCTGCAATCCTGCATTTTGATGCTCGTTTCTGCAGTTCTGGAGCTCGATTCCGCCAGGCTTATTTTCAGTGCATTCGTGGGATGTGGGTGTCGCTGCCAAGACCAGTGTTTATTACCCATTCCTAATTGCTTGTGACAAGGTGGCTGGTGAATGACTGCAGTTCGTGTGTAGGTACACCTATCGTGCTGTTAGGGAGGGAGTTCCTGAATTGCGACCATTATGACATGGCACAAACCACAGGCTGTCACTCATTTTACACGATCCGATCAAACAAGTGGAATTCACTGCGTTGTGTGTTTTGCTTATTTTTTTGCACGGCGGCACAGTGGTTAGTGCTGCTGCCTCACAGCGTGAGGGACCCAGGTTTGATTCCCAGCTTGGGTCATTGTCTGTGTGGAGTTTGCACGTTCTCCCCGTGTCGGCGTGGGCTTCCTCCAGGTGCTCCGGTTTCCTCCCACAGTCCAAAAGACATGCTGGTTAGCTGCATTGGCCATGCTAAATTCTCCCTCAGTGTACCCGAATAGGCGCCGGAGTGTGGTGACTAGGGGTTTTCACAGTAACTTCATTGCAGTGTTAATGTAAGCCTTACTTGTGGCACTAATAAATAAACTTTATTTATTTCATTCTGGTACAACACTACGTATACAAAATGCTGCTAGTGGTTCCGATGTGAAACATTGTTTTCATTAGCAATAACATTTCTTTCTGAGGGAAATGCAATAAAAATAGATGTGCATGCAGGAAACCTTCCTTAATCAAACCTCCCAGCATCTCTGTAACGCTATAATTTTCAGGGCTTGGAAAGGAGTCCCAGGATTCAAACATTTAGCCTTCTGAGAGATACAGTCAAGTGTTGCACTCTGAGTTATTCAACGGCCATCATATTAGGGGTGGAGGTTGAAACAGGAAATATTAAGGAGATTGTTATAAATGGGGCGACATAGTGGTTAGCACTGCTGCCTCAAAGTACCAGGGACCCGGGTTCGATTCCCGGCTTGGGTTGCTGTGTGGAGTCTGCACATTCTCCCCGTGTCTGCGTGGGTTTCCTCCGGGTGTTCCGGTTTCCTCCCGCAGTCCGAAAGACATGCTGGTTGGGTGGATTGGCCATGCTAAATTCTCCCTCTGTACCCGAACCGGCGCCAGAGTGTGGCGACTAGGGGATTTTCACAATAACTTCATTACAGTGTTAATGTAAGCCTACTTGTGGTTGGAGAAAGGAATGTGGGAGTGGAAGGGTTTATCTGCCCATTGATGCACCATAATCATGCTAATCATCGTGATAATCATCTTTCGGAGCTTTCATGTTGTATCTGTAAGATAATTGTGATCCCATGTTGCACCACACTGCCCCAGAGCCCATACTCACTGTACAAATAGTACACTGCAAACAATTGTGTGGATAGTTTTGAATATCAAAGTAGAATCACAGAATCCCGACAGTGGAGGAGACCGCCATTCGGCCCATCGAGTCTGCTTTCTGAGAGAATATTTTACCTCGGCTCTCTCCCTGTAACCCCCTCGCTAATCCCCCTAACCTACACATCTTGAGACATGAAGGGGCAATTTAGCACGGCCAATCCACTTAGCCTGCATATCTTTGGAGTGTGGGAGGAAACCGGAGCACCCGGGAGGAAACCCGTGCAGACACGGGGAGAATGTGCAAACTCCACACAGACAATCACCCAAGGCTGGAATCGACCTTAGATCCCTGGTGCTGTGAGGCAGCAGTATTAACCACCGTGCCGTCCCAATTAGGCCCAAATTTAAGTGCCAAACACAGATTTCCCAATCGCCTCCAACACTCTCTCAAATCAGTCTGAAGGGTCAATACAAAAATTGTTCTTTGATGCCTAATATTGTGTCCTCACCTGTCAAGTCGGCTTACTAAGTCACGCACTGTGGCAATGAGATTCTCATTATTTTGTGGGTTGGATAGAATAATACCGTGTAATTTCCTCATGTAGGAATCAATGGTTTCCAGCGTAGGTGTCTCTCCAGAACCTGCAAAAACAAAGGGGAAACTTCCACTTATACTAGGATTACAGCAGTATCAGAAACAGGTAGGGTTGCTCTTTTGTCAATTGTCTCTGCATTCCTTCCCTGAAAGAATCAGAACCTGCTGGGATATCCTCCGTGGCTTCCCCAAGATGTTCATTCACTAACGAGAAGTACCTGCAGAATATTCAACTATCCGAGTTCGGCCTAACCAGCTTAACATCCTGCTCCCTGCTGGTGTTCACACATTCCCAGCAGAAAAATTATTCTGCATGGACACCTGATGGGAATAGAATCTGGTTTTAATGTGAAGCACTTTAAGCTTCATAGCTGGAGAAATGCCCTGTTGACATTTAAGGTATCCAATTATATTTGCACCTTTAAGAGGGGCGGCACGGTGGCACAGTGGTTAGCACTGCTGCCTCACAGCGCCAGGGACCCAGGCTCAATTCCAGCCCTGACTCATTGGCTGTGTGGAGTCTGCACATTCTCCCCGTGTCTGCGTGGGTTTCCTCCGGGTGCTCTGGTTTCCTCCCACTTTCCGAAAGATGTGCGGGTTAGGTTGATTGGCCATGCCAACTTGCCCCTTATTGTCAGGGGGGATTAGGAGGGTAAATACATGGGATTACGGGGATAGGACCTGGGTGGGATTGTTCTCGGTGCTGGCTCGATGGGCCGAATGGCCTCCTTTTGTGCTGTAGGTTCTATGCAAGGAGAGAATTGGAAAATAAAAATACCCTGTTAAGTCATGCTAGGATATGGGTTCAGGAAAAAGATAGCAATTTGAAAAATAAGCTTGTAGATCTCTACATTAGTCAGTAATAAATAACAAACAAGCAAACATATGACATTGAACCGTTGAAGGCTATAATTATTACAAAAACCACTCCTAATATAGTGGTTGGAGGTGCACAGAGTATCTTACCAGTTTATTCCTTTTATTCTCCTCCCCTTTAGTCTGGTTAAAGCTGGAGACTCTGCTGTCAAGGAATCATGACGGGAATCTGGGGTACCCTCTAGGAAAACACACGCATCCCTTCTCCTTCACCATTTGTGTCCTGAGAAGCAAGTTTCTGTCGGAGCCACTTGCTGCCACCTTGTTAACATCAACGACACAACGTCTAGTCTACTGTGGCAGCAATCCACGAGCAGTAAATATACTCGGTTCAATTTTAACTTTGAACATGCAGCTCCCACGAGATCAGGTTAGTCACCTTCTGAAATCTTGGCACCATTACAGACACTCGATATAGAACAGCCCATTCCCAGGGCAATCCTAAACTCCAATTATTCCTATGACTTTCAAAGTACAAAGGATAACCTAAATCAGACCTTGCTTTCAGTGTAACTCTAGCAAAGCTGCCTTGGACTCAATATTTTGGACTCGTAACATTTTTTCAATGGATATTCCCAATTTATCAAAAGGGGCATAGGTTTAAGGTGCGAAGGGCAAGGTTTAAAGGAGATGTACGAGGCAAGTTTTTTTTTTTACACAGAGGGTGGTAGATGCATGGAACTCGCTGCCGGGGGAGGTAGTGGAAGCAGAAAGAAAGAACAAAGAAAATTACAGCACAGGAACAGGCCCTTCGGCCCTCCAAGCCTGCATCGACCATGCTGCCCGACTGAACTAAAACCCCCTACTCTTCTGGGGACCTTATCTCTCTATTCCCATCCTATTCATGTAATTGTCAAGACGCCCCTTAAAAGTCACTATCGTATCTGCTTCCACTACCTCCCCCGGCAACGAGTTCCAGGCACCTACCACCCTCTGTAAAAAATCTGCCTTGCCCCTCACATCTTAAACCTGTGCCCCCTCGTAATTGACTCTTCCACCCTGGGAAAAAGCTCCTGACTATCCACTCTGTCCATGCCTCTCATGATCTTGTAGACTTATATCAGGTCGCCCCTCAATCTCCATTGTTCCAGTGAGAACAAACCAAGTTTCTCCAACCTCTCCTCATAGCTAATGCCCTCCATACCAGGCAACATCCTGGTAAATCTTTTCTGTACCCCTCCAAAGCTTCCACATCCTTCTGGTAGTGTGGCGACCAGAACTGAACACTATATTCCACTATACTTTTGATGCTTTGACAAAGGGTCATCTGGACTCGAAACGTCAGCTCTTTTCTCTCCTTACAGATGCTGCCAGACCGGCTGAGATTTGCCAGCATTTTCTCTTTCGGTTTCCTCAGTAACTTGCTTTTCTCCTTTTTTTACTCTGAAGGTGTTTATTCCTATTGGGTTGCTTCCTTTAACAGTGACAGCTGTTTGATATTGTGCCTAAGTGACGATACCACTTGTCTGTCCATTGTTATCTTTGTCTGAAACAGATGCACTTTCCATCAAGAATCTTTGCTTAGCAATCAGCAGAAACAATTTGTCTGATTTTCTTACCCCTCACTCATATAGGGACATAAAGACCCAGCCGTAGTGCCACAATATCTATCTTGGCGTCAGACTGGAGGTTGAATTTGGGAGACTTCCTCACTTTGCATGCCTCAGTTCCACAACTAAACCGGCAGAATAAGTCTCACTTTGCCAAAACTATACCGTGGTCTCCAATGATTCAAACCATCTTCATTCTTTGAGCAGAAAATCCTCAGCTTGCTGCTGGGGTTGGACGACCAATGGATCAGTCTGGGGAATCTACATAAATGCACTGGCCTCGCCCCTACACAGGACACACATTGCTCAAGCTTGTTCCCTTTGCCTCTCTTATGAGCAACCCTTATCGTGACAATTGCAATCGGTACATCAAGTGGCATGAAGAATGCTTGCTACATTTAAGTTAAAGTTTATGAGTCACAAGTAAGGCTTACATTAACACTGTAATGAAGTTACTGAAATTCCCTCAGTCGCCACACTCCAGCGCCTGTTCAGGTCAATGCACCCTAACCAGCACGTCTTTCGGACTGTGGGAGGAAACCGGAGCACCCGGAGGAAATTTCATAGGATAGGAATCATAGAATCCCTACAGTGCAGGAGGAGGCCATTCGGCCCATCGAGTCTGCACCGACAACAATCCCACCCAGGCCCCAGCCCCATAACCCCACATACTTACTCCGCCAATCCCTCTAACCTACGCATCCCGGGACACTAAGGGGAAATTTAGCACGGCCAGTGCACCTAATCCGCACATCTTTGGAGTGTGGGAGAAAACTGGAGCACCCGGAGGAAACCCACGCAGGCACAGGGGAGAACGTGCAAACTCCGCACAGACGGTGACCCAAAGCCGGGAATCGAACCTTGGAGCTGTGAGACAGCAGTGCTAACCACTGTGCCACCATGCCTCCCCATTTATTTATAGATTTATTTTCTATTTTTGAAAAAGCTGGACTTGGAAATGTTTTCACCCTTCAAAGGTAAAAGTCTATTGTTCTAACTGGAATACCTGGCAATGGGACAGTGGCAAAACTTGATGTCAGTGCTTGCCGCAGGGTGTCCAAGTGCTGCTGAAGGACAACGTTCCTGTTTCGTTCCTGCATCACATCAATCTCTAGCTTCTCGACCGCTGTCTTCATGCTCTCCACATGTTTCTGTAAGGCTGCGTTTCTTTCTTCATATTCTATATTGGACTTCCTCAGCTGCCGGAGTTCCCTTTCTCGAGCTGCACGTCAAGAGAAGCAAAATGATTACATTTTGTACTAGGGATTTAAACTACAACACATAAGAAAGCAAGCAATGAAGACAAGCAGATCACCCATGTGTTAAAACAGCAGTTATCCCCTGTAAAGGGAGGCGATGCCGAGTTGTATTATCATTAGACTATTAATCCAGAAACTCAGGAAATGTTCTGGGGATCCGGGTTCGAATCTCGCTATGGATGACAGAATTTGAATTCAATAAAAAACATCTGGAAATAAGATGACCATAAGACATAGGAGCAGAATTAGGCCGCTTGACCCATCGAGTCTGCTCCACCATTCAATCATGGCTGATATTTTTCTCATCCCCATTCTCCTGTCTTTTCCCCATAACCCCTGATCCCCTTATTCATCAAGAACCTATCTATCTCTGTCTTAAAGACACTCAATGACCTGGCCTCCACAGCCTTCTGCGGCAAAGAGTTCCACAGATTCACTACTCTCTGGCTGAAGAAATTCCTCCTCATCATGAAACCGTTGTCGATGGTTGGAAAAACCCATCTGGTTCACTAACGTCCTTTAGAGGGGCAAATCTGTTGTCCTTACCTGGTCTGGCCTACATGTAACTGTAGAACCACAGCAAGTGTCCTCAAATGGTCTAGCAAGCCACTCAGTTCAAGGGCAACTAGGGGTGGGCAATAAATGCAGGCAAAGCCAGCGACGCCCTCACATGTCTCACAAATGAATAAAGATGAATTTAAATAGCCCGGGTGGTGTGGAAGAGCAGAGGAACTTTGGGATAGGGGCACAGAACAAAAAAAAGCTAATTTAATTCTAAACCCAATCTCAAAAAATATGGAATATAAAAGCCAAGGTATAATGATGGACCCATATCGAACTTTAGGACTTCAGATGGAGCACTTTGGCAGTATTGGGAAGGATATTGAAATTTAGTGGGGCTGGGGGGGTACAATTCAAATCAACTCAGATGCTGTCCAGCAAGAGGAAATACAGATGCAAGGAGAAACTTGCAAGGAGAAATCCTGTCATTTCTCATTAGAATGAGGCAATATAATAAAAATGTTTAAAATTATGAACGATGGGACAGGATAGATAGATGTAAACTGCAGCTGAGGGGTCAAGACAAAGGCGATGCATCCAAGATTAAATGTGATATATTTCGAACAGATGTAGAAACATCTGTGCACATTGAGTAGAGGCTGTGGAATTCACTGCGAGTGTTAATGGTTGGAGCATACACTCAACGTTCAAGATTAGATTGGATAGGTTGGTGAATGAAAAAGAATTAAAGGGGTACTGTAGCAGGGTGGGTAAATGTGATTGGAACTATCCATTGAATCCCTACAATTAGACAGAGAGCATTGACCCATTTGGGCGGCACGGTAGCACAGTGGTTAGCACTGCTGCTTCACAGCTCCAGGGACCTGGGTTCGATTCCCGGCTTGGGTCACTGTCTGTGTGGAGTTTGCACATTCTCCTCGTGTCTGCGTGGGTTTCCTCCGGGTGCTCCGGTTTCCTCCCACAGTCCAAAGATGTGCGGGTTAGGTTGATTGGCCATGCTAAAATTGCCCCTTAGTCTCCTGAGATGCGTAGGTTAGAGGGATTAGTGGGTAAAATATGTAGGGATATGGGGGTAGGGCCTGAGTGGGATTGTGGTCGGTACAGACCCGATGGGCCGAATGGCCTCTTTCTGTACTGTAGGGTTTCTATGATTTCTATGATCCAGTCTACACCGAATCCCCGAACCAGCATCTTGACCCAGGCCCAGTCCCTGTGCCATCCCCGTAACACTGCACATTTAGCACGGCCAATCCACATAACCCACACATCTTTGGAGTGTGGGAGGAAACTGGACATCCGGAGGAAACCCACGCAGACACGGGGAGAACGTGCAGACTCCACACATACAGTGAACCAAGGCCGGAATTGAACCCGGGTCCCTGGCACTGTGAGGCGGCAGTGCTAACCGCTGTGCCACTTGGCTGCTCACCAGCACAGATAAATCAGGTCAAATGAGCAGTTTCAATATTTCAACTTCAATTTATTCCAGTGTGGAGCTTCGATATTATTTTCCCTATAATTAAATGCCCTGCACTTTAATATTAATGCTGGCTCTTCCTACCTTTGCTGTGGTCTAAAAATTCCTCAGAGAAAATCGGAATGTCCAACACGGATCGATCCTTCAGCTCGCCCTGCTTTTGTAAAATAAAATACAGAATCATCATCCATGTTTTATAAATCCAGGAAAATCCACCGCTCTCCCTCCTTTGTACCTATGTATATAACAGCATCAGACAGAAACCAAATCAAACAATATCCCACAAAAACACATTGGAACACATTCCACAGGTACTCTTGTAAAGATATTTACTACATTTTGAGACAAATTATTTTCTCTTCCCCCTCACCTCTCACTCTCCTACAATGTATTGGAATAGAAAGTTTGGCTGATCTTCCTGCAGGCTCTGCCTGTGTTACTCAGTAGAAGGCTTCCAGGAAGTATGCAAGAGTGGCCAGCATACTGCTCAGGAAGTCATTGATATCCCATTTGCCAGCCTCCTGCGGCACAAGTCAGCAATGCTGTGCCATTAACTCCAAGAAGCTGCATCGTCACTCATGATGGCCTTTTGGGGGTTGTTTCTCTTTCACTGCACCTCTCGGTGAAGCGTCATAGATTCATAGGAACCCTCCAGCGCAGAAGGAGGCCATTCAGCTCATCGAGTCTGCACCAACAACAATCCCACCCAGGCCCGATTACCATAACCCCACACATTTACCTGCTAATCCCTCTAACCTACACATCCCGGGACACTAAGGGGCAATTTAGCGTGGCCAATCCACCTAACCCACACATCTTTGGACTGTGGGAGGAAACCGGAGCACCCGGAGGAAACCCACGCAGACACAGGGAAAACGTGCAAACTCCACACAGACAGTGACCCAAGCCGGGAATTGAACCTGGGTCCCTGGCACTGTGAGCCAGCAGTGCTAACCACTGTGCCACCCAACTGCGTCCCATTTACAAAACCAAAGGAACATTAACAAAACATGAACACTGCTTTACAGCAAAGGCAAATCAAAAACTATTTAAAGGCAAAGGTAAGGAAGATACAGATTTCTGAAGAAAGAGAATTGTGCGTTTTTACAGAATTGTCACAGCGCAGACGGAGGCCATTCGGCCCATCGTGTCGGCGCTGGCTCTCCAAATGAGGAATTCACCTCATGCCATTCCCCCATCTTCTCTCCATCCCCTGCACATTCTTCCTTTTCAGATAACAGTTTAATTTCCTCTCGAATGCCTCAATTGAATCTGCCTCCACCACACTCTCAGGCAGTGCATTCCAGACCTTCACTCTTGTGGTGTGAAAGTTCTCTCTCATGCCACTTCTGCTTCTTTTGCTCATCACTTCTCAGAAGACTAAGGAAAGTTGGCGTGTCCACTACGACTTTCACCAACTTTTACAAATGCACCATGGAAAGCATCCTTTCTGGTTGTATCACAGCTTGGTATGGCTCCTGCTCTGACCAAGACCACAAGAAACTACAGAGTCGTGAATGTAGCCCAATCCATCATCCAGCCTTCCATCCATTGACTCCGCTTCCCGCTGCCTCGGGAAAGCAGCCAGCATAATTAAGGACCCCACGCACACTGGACATTCTCTCTTCTACCTTCTCCCGTGGGGAAAGAGATACAAAAAGTCTGAGGTCACGTACCAACCGACTCAAGAACAGCTTCTTCCCTGCCGCCATCAGACTTTTGAATGGACTTATCTTGCATTAAGTTGATCTTTCTCTACACCCTAGCTATGACTGTAACACCATATTCTGCACCCTCTCCTTTCCTTCTCTATGAACGGTATGCTTTGTCTTGCATAGCGCGCAAGAAACAATACTTTTCACTGTATGTTAATACATATGACAATAATAAATCAAATCAAACTTTAAACCTGTGCCCTCTTATTCTCCATCCTTTCACGAGTGGGGACAGTTTCTCCCTATCTACTCTGGCCAGGTCCCTCGTGATTTTGAATACCTCGATTAAATTTTCTTCCAACCTTCCCTTCTTCAATGAAAATTATTGAAGGGGTGAATGGCCTACTCCTTCTTCGAGTTTCTATGTAAAACAGACCCAACATGTTAATGCATATGTGATCTCTCGCACTTTCAAACACTCCCTTCTCTTCAAAATAACTTTCTAACAATACACTGTCTCCAGTATTTTAGTTAAAAGCAGCATAAATGGCAGATGTCAGCAAATTGTCAGCATAACTAGACGGTGTGTTCTAATAACAACTTCTATCATTAGAAATCAACTTGGGAGAAAGGTTGGGCTTATTAATCTGTTCCCAGGCTTGCTGCCGCTGATATCAAAACCGTACCCTGATATTGTACATGATGTTGCTCCTTATCGTCCACAATAGCAGTAGTCTTGGAGGTATGATGTGGAGATGCTGGCGTTGGACTGGGGTGGGCACGGTAAGAAGTCTCACAACACCAGGTTAAAGTCCAACAGGTTTATTTGGTGTCACGAGGTTTTGGAGCGCTGCTCCTTCACCCACTCACCTGATGAAGGAGCAGCGCTCCGAAAGCTCGTGATTCCAGATAAAACCTGTTGGGATTTTAACCTGGCGTTGTGAGACTTCTTACTGATATTGTTCATATTCCCAAAGGCTGCCTCGGTTAAGGTTAACACCAGCACCAGCACACATCCCCCCCCATCTGAAAGCAGGTTATTGGTGTTCCCATTATTCTGACAAAGCTATCAGGCAGCAGTGACTTTGAAAAGAGGCAGCTGGAGGGAAAAGAATTGTCACTGGAGGCAACAAGCCTCGCCAAACAATCCCTTTTCGCTCACTCCCCGAATTGTTTGTGCCAATTCTCTTCTCTCCTGCAGGAACTGACTCAGGCTGCAGGAGTCCACTATTTGATCAATTGGCCATTGTGAGTAAGCTGGGCACAGCAGGCAAACCTTATTCAGGCCATACCCGACATTCACGCCCCAGTCACAGTCGTTCAACAGTGATCAGAAATGCGATTCCTGGCTGATTACAGTCATAGAATAAAATCATAGAATCCCTACAATACAGAAGGCCATTCAGCCCATCGAGTCTACACCAACTACAATCCCACCCAGGCCCTATTCACGTAACCCCACAGATTTACCCTGCTAATCCCCCTGACATTAGGGTCAATTTAGCATGGCCAATCAACCTAACCCACACATCTTTGGACTGTGGGAGGAGACCAGAGCACTCAGAGGAAACTCACACAGACACGGGGAGAATGTGCAAACTCCACACAGACAGTGACCCGAGGCTGGAATTGAACCCGGGTCCCTAGTACTGTGAGGCAGCAGTGCTAACCACTGTGCCGCCCCAATTAGAGTCATAAAGCAATACAGCACAGAAACAGGCCCTTTGGCCCAACTGGTCTACGCGACCATGGTGCCCTCACAGCTAGTTTGTGTTTGGCAATAGAATTAAAATTTAATGGTGGGATTTGAATCTGGATCCCCAGAGCATTACCCTGCGTCTCTGGATTACTAGTCCAGTGACAATACCATTTCTGGGTTTCCTCCGGGTGCTCCGATTTCCTCCCACACTCCAAAGATGCGCGGGTTAGGTTGATTGGCCATGCTAAATTGCCCCTTAGTGTTAGTGACACCTTTTAGAGTAAATACGTAGGGTGACGAGGATAGGACCTGGGTGGGATTTGTTGTCGGTGCAGGCTCGATGGGCCGAATGGCCTCCTTCTGCACTGTAGATTCTATACACCACCACTTCTCCCTTGGTTATTGCTTATTAACCATTCTTCCTGAGGGAATTGTAGCATATCTGCTTCTGCCCTCCCGGAGATCAGCTAACTAAGCATCAATAAGGATGGAATCGAGGACTCTGATGGTCTGTTTGGCTCAACTACTCAGTGGATGTAAGCTTACTAAGCCGCAGGGGAGCTACTCGACACAGAGTCTTGACTAAATTCCAACTGGTTTCAGAGTTGATTGTCAGAAGCAATGTTGGTCTTGTAGGAACCCTTACATTTTATTAAACTAAATACCATCTACTTAATTAGCGGGTAAAATATGTGGGGGTCGGGCCTGGGTGGGATTGTGGTCGGTGCAGACTCGATGGGCCAAATGGCCTCCTTCTGCACTGTAGGGATTCTATGATTCTATGAACAGATCACCCTTTTTCAGGTAAAGTGAGTGGCTCTGAAAAGAGCCTTTGGGTTATCAGATTAAAGAATGGCCGCTTCACTTGCTCTTGGACAAGGCCGCAGAAGTTTTTTTAAAAAGGGCGGCACGGTAGCACAGTGGTTAGCACTGCTGCTTCACAGCTCCAGGGTCCCGGGTTCGATTCCCAGCTCGGGTCACTGTCTGTGTGGAGTTTGCACATTCTCCTCGTGTCTGCGTGGGTTTCCTCCGGGTGCTCCGGTTTCCTCCCACAGTCCAAAGATGTGCAGGTGAGGTTGATTGGCCAGGTTAAAAATTGCCCCTTAGTCCTGAGATGCGTAGGTTAGAGGGATTAGCGGGTAAAATATGTGGGGGTCGGGCCTGGGTGGGATTGTGGTCGGTGCAGACTCGATGGGCCGAATGGCCTCCTTCTGCACTGTAGGGTTTCTATGATTCTATGATAATCTGTCGTTGTTGAGAGGTACGTTTACATTATGTAACATGAAAATAGTTGACAAAATGGTCAGTGATCAACGATAATGCCTGCACAAATGACCTGTCATTGAATCTGTTCAGGGCTCTGGGTGATTGCACGGAATACACAATCTTACTGTTTACTGATAAAGCTCGCCCTGGCCCAAGTGCAAAACACAAGAAAATAAAGTCTAATCTGTGAGGGGAAATGACTGGAACCATGTCATTCCACTTTGTTAACTGGAAAAACATTCTGCTGTTTATTTCTGCAACATCCATTCTGGCAAACAACAGCATTTGATGAACTTCAGTCCAGAACATCATTTCAAGATGTCACCATAAT
This sequence comes from Mustelus asterias, assembly GCF_964213995.1. Lineage (NCBI taxonomy): Eukaryota > Metazoa > Chordata > Chondrichthyes > Carcharhiniformes > Triakidae > Mustelus > Mustelus asterias. The sequence goes on along the minus strand of NC_135829.1, from coordinate 6,029,433 downwards.
GAACAAAAAACAATTCCTGTTTTGTAGTTCGTGGAAAAAGCATATCCCCCTGTGGAGACACTTCATTTCCAAGTTAGTGAGCTAGCTAACCTTTCAGTCCATAGTGCTTTCCATCCTCCATCCTAGGAAATGCAGAGCCTACGTCTGATCCGTGGTGCAAATATTTCCTTCCAAATCGAGGATTATTCATTGGAATAAATTTCTCAGTTACGCCACTGGTTGAAATTAATTCCTTTAAAATTTGGCTACACTTCTTCTCATTTTGATCTCCCACGTTGCCCATTCTTCATTCACCAGCTGCGATGGTGGCTTAGAGCGTTGCAGCATCTTCTGCAGCATGCACCTAACATTTCACCAAACGCTACTGCATGTCAAGCTTCAGTGGAAGAATCCTTCAATTCATTGACTGTTCCTCAGGGTATTACCAGTCTACAGGTGGCACAGTGGGTTGGCACTGCTGCCTCACAGCGCCAGGGACCCGGGTTCGATTCCCGGCTTGGGTCACCGTCTGTGCGGAGTCTGCACGTTCTCCCTGTGTCTGCGTGGGTTTCCTCCGGGTGCTCCGGTTTCCTCCCACTATCCAAAGATGTGAGGGTTAGATGGATTGGCCGTGCTAATTTGACCCTTAGTGTCAGAGGGATTACCAGGGTAAATATGCGGGGTTACATGGATAGGGCCTGGGTGGGATTGTTGTCAGTGCAGACTTGATGGGCCAAACTGCCTCCTTCTGCGCTGTAGGGATTCTATGATTCTGTGTTTGAGTGTGCGCTGCTGGAAATTTCCTAAAGCTAAACTGATCCACAAATTATACTTAAACACATAAAATCCCACAGTTCAGATTTATTTCTCTGCTTATAGTGTGAAGACCTTTCCTTCACAATTTTTTAAAAAATAAGGCAACATTTAAACTGAAGGCAAAACAACATCCATCGATCCTGCCCTTGTTTGTTTTGGGGGAAAAGTAATTTTTTCAACTATTCTGCAAGGGCCAATACAAATGAATATTTCTTTCTTTATAATATTGCAAGCTTACATTTAAGTTTATTTATTAATATCACAAATGGGCTTACGTTAACACTGCAATGAAGTTACTGTGAAAATCCCCTAGTCGCCACACTCCGGGTCCTGTTCAGGTAACACTGAGGGAGAATTTAACATGGCCAGTGCAACTAACCAGCACATCTTTCGGACTATGGGAGGAACCGGAGCACCCGGAGCAAACCCACACAGACATGGGGAGAATGTGCAGACTCCGCACAGACAGTGACCCAAACCGGGAATCAAACCCGGGTCCCTAGCACTGAGAGGCAGCAGTGCGAACCACTTTGCTACCGTGCTGCCCCAAGAGTAACTGCGTTTGATTTTTGAAACTACTATTTATGTCACGCCAGTATCTCATTCATAAGCGATTCTTCAGGTGTGGATATGGTGAAATGAGCAGTGTTGATAGCACTCTGTGACTCATTCATGACTCAAGGAACCTGAATTTTTTTTTTCCCATGCTCAGGGTTCAAAAGGAAGTTAAAAGATTATAATCTAGAATTAGTACCATTGATTAAACATGAGCAGGAAGAGGGGGGATGTACAAGAAACTAGAATCAGAGGATTGCAGAGTTCTCAGAGAATTGTAAGGTTGGGGGAGGTGATAAATAGAGGGAGGGACAAAACACGAGGGTGAAACTTTTTAATTCAAAATGCTAGCGGACCTCCCGTCAGCAAGCAGAGCTGTGATAAGTGAGCAGGACTTGCTGAAAGTTAGGTTGTGGGCAGCAGTGATTTTGCTGAGCGCAAGTCTATGGAGGGTGGGAGATGGGTCTGGGCCAGGAAAGCATTGGAATCATCGAGGTGTGGGTGTGTGGGGGCAACCAACATAAAGGTGCAGGTTCAGCAACAGATGGGATGAGGTAGGAATGGAAATGTAGTTATTAAGACTCTCTATCCAGATCATAACTACACCATCAGGAGCCAGGCATTTCCCACCAAGAAATAAAATCTACAGAGATCCTATATGCTTAACCAATGAAGGCACTGCCCAGTGCAGCCCTCAACATAGATGGCCGGGACTGAGTCTCATTTTTTAGCTCGAGAAATGTGATGCAGCCTGCAACAGGATCCTTCAACATCCTGGACTCAGCAAATCAATTGGGTTTCCTGCATCTGATTAGCATCAAATGATCCAAATTGGGAAAACACAGTGTTCATAGAATCATAGAATCCCTACAGTGCAGAAGGAGGCTATTCGGCCCATCGGGTCTGCACCGACCACAATCCCACCCAGGCCCTATCCCCGAAGCTCCACATATTTACCCTGCTAATCTCCCTGACATCCCCCGAACACCAAGGGGCAGTTTAACATGGCCAATCAACCTAACCCACACATCTTTGGACTGTGGGAGGAAACTGGAGCACCCGGAGGAAACCCACGCAGGCATGGGGAGGACGTGCAAATTCCACACAGACAGTGACCCAAGTCGGGAATTGAACCCGGGTCCCTGGCACAGTGCTAACCACTGTGCCACCATGCCGCCCTGTCAATTGGATGTCACATAAAAGTAAAAGGAGGACATCTTTGTCAATTCCCCTCCATCCACTCTTAGTTTAAATCTTGTCCTATTTTCTTTGTTTCAGCTCTGACCAAGGGTCACCCAGACTCGAAACATTGGCTCAATTCTCTCTCCACAGATACTGTCAGATCTGCTGAGATTTTCCACCATTTATTGTTTTTGTTTCAGATTCCAGCATCCGCACTACTTTGCTTTTATAAAAGTAGGGGTGTTTCTGGCTATAATGCCTCCACAATTGCATTAACCCGCTTGCACTTATCCCCTGAACACGTGAGTGAGGAATGGTCAATTGGGGTTGCTATTGGAAGCTATTGGGTTTGCCTGGGGAACTGCAGTCCTGTGCCTTCAGTAACAGAAGACAAAAATATTGGTGGTGTGGTAAATTGAAACCCCCCTCCCCACTCCACATTCTGCTTAGAGGAGAGAAGATTAACAAGAAATTTGATCGAGGTGTCCAAAATCATGAGGGGGTGTGGACAGACTCGAGAAGGAGAAACTGTTCCCGTCAGCTGAAGGACTGAGAACTAGAGGATGCTGATGTAAGGTGATTGGCCAAAAGAAGAAACCATGGCGTGAAGGACAAGTGTGTGTGGTTCGGGATCTGGAACGTGCTGCCTTAAGAGTGCGCTGGAGGCAGATTCAATGGAGAACTGGACAATTATCTGAAGAGCAAAGATGTGCAGGGCTGGGAAAAGGCAGAGCTGTGAGACAAGGTGAGATGCTCTTGCAGAGAACCAGCAAGCTGGATGGCTTCCTTCAGTGCTCTAACCATTCTCTAATTCTATTTCATTCAACAACAGTAAAGGCAAATCCATTCCATTTGCCAGGTGTATTTTTTTAATATATTCATAATTTCTTAACTCTTGTGCTGATACAAGTAATAAATTAGCAGTCCTACCTCTGTAACAGGAATGTTATTAGCTCGGGATCCTTCATCTAAAAGGACAGGGGAGATATAAAAAAAAGATAATATGCCATTTGTGTGAGTACACAGAGGAATCAACCCATTGACAATATCAGACCTTAATCTCAGTTTGGTAACTGGCTTAAGTCAGAGGACAAGACGAATATATTTTCTTTTGGTTAGTTTTATCCTTCTCTCCTGAACACAGATAATGTTGGTTCTCCCGACCTGATCTTTATATTTTGGGATGCAGCCAACTGAGGGAGGGTTGTGTCTGAAGCTGTCATTACTCGTTTGGTGTGGAATTGTCTTCGAGCTGTACAGAAGTCTGGGGCATAAGGAAACGCAACAAAGGGAGGAGCGGGGTGGGTGATAACTGAATTTCAGGTTATTACAGGATCCCGCAATAAAACCGCTGACGACATTTCAGTGAGCAACAAGCCTCCCGACTTTTACCTTGGCTAAGCCCTTTTGTGTGCCGTTTGTCTTCTGCTTTCTGGCTGAACCGTTTGTAAGCCTCAGTCTGTTGGTACTGCTCCAGCTCCTTCATGTAACGCTCTTTGTCTCTCTCTGCCTCGTCTAAATAGTGCTGGATAGACAGAACAGACTGATTATGAACACAAAGGGTTACAGGGATGCTTTTGGAATTTACAGTGTTGGTGCAGAGAACACTGATCATATATTCACCGAGGCAGCAAGTACACAGAGCAACCACAGACATTGAGTATTCACATAGGCACAAGGTGATTAAAAAGATAAGCGCACACACTGCACTCACAGCAATGTCTGCTTGGTTCATGCATGATTTTTATAAGAGTGCGATTACAGTGAAGAATCATGATGAACCAAATCAATTCCCCAGTCACTTTCATTACTGTAGACATCTTTATTGTTAAATGCAAGTGGACAGGCCACCTTGAGGGTACAATGTGCCCTTGTACCAACAGATAATCTGCTGCAGATCGATGATTCCCAAAAGGAGGTCTTTATTTAATTCCAACCACTGCAAAGGACAAGCTAACCCCTGTCTCGCTCTCAAAACTCCATCATCTAATTGAGGCTTTCCAATATATCTCATCTCCTTCGCCTTGTTGCTGTCCCCCGATAGGGGCCTGGGCTCTTTACTCAGGGTCTTCACATTTCTGTTTTGGGTGGGAGGAAGTTTTTTTTTACGACATAAATCTTAAGACTAGTTTCCAATGAGAGTTTACCAGGTAGACCTGGAGACTTTTGGCACAGCATATATTTCCACCAAAGGATTGCATCTTATAGAGTCATAGAAGTTTACAGCATGGAAACAGGCCCTTTGGCCCAACTTGTCCATGCCACCCAGTTTTTACCACTAAGCTAGTCCCAATTGCCTGTGTTTGGCCCATATCCCTCTATAACCATCTTACCCATGTAACTGTCTAGATGCTTTCTAAAAGACAAAATTGTACCCACCTCTACAGCTCATTCCAGACACTCACCACCCTGAGTGTGTGAACAAAATTGCCCCCTTACATGGAAGAACATGCTGATCCGATAATCAAGGAGCTGCTCTCTTTACAGCCATTTGAGCGCACTCTGCAACTCAATTAAAGCCTCTCCTCCTTTGAAAGAAGCCATAGGGACCAAGATATGGAGGAACATCAAGAGTACGCTAATGGAGTTCACTACCTTTCATGGCGGGAACCCCATTACATCATTGGCGGGGACAATCTCAAAGGGAAATTCCACAGGCTGTTTTGGGACTTCTGTTGGATTCCCCATCCCCTTCAGCTTTCCTGCGTGCTGAAAACGGGAGTGGTTGGGAGCAGAAAATCCACCCCTCCCCCCCCCCCCTCCCCATCCCCATTAATTCAGTCTTCAGGCCACTCAGCCCATGCCTTCATGCAAGCTCTGCAGATCATGTCACGTTAAAGCTCTGCGGCCACAAACAAACATTACAAGATTGTATCCGTGCTTAGAGGAGGCCCGCAGTTGTGACAAATCAGGTGGCATCCACCGTTAGCTACAAGTGTTGTCCAATTCAGTACCTGCTTGTCATCCGCCGGCAGTTTACTCCATTCATTTCCTAACATCCTGGTGATTTCGGAGAAGGGAACATCCGGCCGCTGTGCCCGAAGCTGCTCTCGACGCTCGTTGAGGAATCTCACATAGCCAGTCAGTGGAGCTTTTGGCGCATTGCTGTCCTTGGTTGCTTTTTTCCTTTTCCTTCCTTTGGGCCAGCCCCCTTTCTTGGCAGTTTTCTGCTTAACAATACAAAGACAGCCTGCTTTACAATGTCAAAGAGACTGAATGCCGGCAGAAGGCACCTTACGAGAGGTCCCCATTGTAGTAAAAGTTCCCAACATTGTACACCGCACTGCAAGCTGCAGCTCAACACTCGCGCCCCGTGCAAACCAACCCGTGTGCATCTCGGATTAGATTTGTCCTTCACCAACTGAATCACCTCTATTTTTCCATTCGCTTAAGCAGCTTGCCATTCCATTCAAAACAGCAGCTCGACTTATTTCAAGTCAAATCTACTGTGACCGCAGAAAGATTAGAGAAGCTGGAATGAATCAAGCCAACAGCATATTCAAAAATGCTTATCTATTTATTGGAGACAGCGTTTCGATCTTTGCAGTCACAAAGCTCCATTTCCCAGCACACTTTCTGAGCAAACTTTTGAGTAGATGAAACATTTTAATATGTTAAAGACACCGTCAAGACCAAGTCATAGAACGAAGGTGGTCTCTCAAATTCAATTCCCGGTCTGTGCTGAGTGACCTGATCTTAGCCTAGTCGCTACAGGTGACCGGGGCAGTCGAGGGGAAACACAGTAAGAAGTCTCACAACACCAGGTTAAAGTCCAACAGGTTTATTTGGTAGCAAAAGCCACTCGCTTTCGGAGCGCTGCTCCTTCGTCAGGTAAGTGGGAGTTCTGTTCACAAACAGGGCATATAAAGACACAAACTTAATTTTACAAAATAATGGTTGGAATAATGGTTTGTAAATTGAGTTTGTGTCTTTATATGCCCTGTTTGTGAACAGAACTCCCACTCACCTGATGAAGGGGCGGCGCTCCGAAAGCTAGTGGCTTTTGCTACCAAATAAACCTGTTGGACTTTAACCTGGTGTGAGACTTCTTACTGTGTTTACCCCAGTCCAACACCGGCATCTCCACATCAGTCTAGGGGAGACAGGAGGCAGGGGAACTAGAGCTCCCTTTTCCTAATTGCTACGTACCAACCATTCTCCAATTGCCGAGTGGGAAGGATATTCAGCTCAGCTGTGGCATTGCCCACGGTTCAATTTACACTGCCGTAGGGAAAACGGCAATTGGGTAACGCACTGGAAGGCAGCAGTGGTATTTGAAAGAATAGAAATAATTGCAATATTTAATAAAAGCAAAATTACTGCGGATGCTGGAATCTGAAACCAAAAGAGAAAATGCTGGAAAATCTCAGCAGGTCTGGCAGCATCTGTAAGGAGAGAAAAGAGCTGAAGTTTCGAGTCCAGAAGACCCTTTGTCAAAGCTAAAAGGCACAGAAAGTGGGAGGTATCAATATTTAATGTTTTACTAGATAGTGAGTGCATTACAATTGTTACGTGCAGTTTTTTGGCATATAAACTACGGCCACGATGTAATTTTTCAGGCATTTTACGACACGCCCCACACAGGGAGGGGGATTGTCTCCGACTGAAAGTCCAAAATTGTGACTGATTCACTTTCTGCACCTGCCTCTGAAAGAATATTTGAAATGTTCCCAGTTTCGCTCTAACCACAGAGTTGGCAAACACGTTGCACATAATAACGTTGGGAGGCAGCAAATATACTACCTCGTCTCCAGACATAAAAGGGAGATAACCAGGGTGAGAATCATGAGGTCACCAGTGTGACTTTAAACACAAAGGAGGGCACTGTACTGAACAACAAAAGGCTTACAGTGCACAATGTTCATCACTGCTCTATGCCGCTGAATTGGCTGCATTCGGCACACAATGAAATACTGTGGGTCTTTTCCAGTGTGAATTTTGCATTCATCAATGTAAAGGACATTGAAAGTGGGGAACAGAACTGGATCCATTTCAGGCACGAAGTGTCAACATTGAGCACTCAGGTCAGCTAAGGCACAGCAAAATGTGGAGATATGTACCAGTCTGATGGTACCAATGTGTCTCTCACACACACACACACCGCCCCCCCCCCCCCCCCCCCCTCCACCTCCGCAAACAGCTTTTGGCCTCTCCGACAAAAAATTATCTAGTGGCAACCTTGCGAGAGTTTTGCGCCATTAGCGTGACTGGGGCTCTTGTAATTTATAGAATCCCTCCAGCGCAGTTGGAGGCCATTCGGCCCATCGAGCCTGGACCGAGAACACTCCCTGAAATCAGTTAATTCAACACAAACTTAGGAATCAAATGGACTCCCGTGGCTTTACGCGCTTCATTAGCAAATGGGGGAGGTGATGGCCTAGTGGTATTATCGCTGGACTATTAATCCAGAAACTCAGCTAATGTTCTGGGGACCCGGGTTCGAATCCCGCCACGGCAGATGGTGGAATTTGAATTCAATAAAATATATTTGGAATTAAGAATCCACTGATGACCATGAAGCCATTGCTGATTGTTGGAAAAACCCATCTGGTTCACTAATGTCCTTTAGGGAAGGAATTCTGCCATTGATCCCATAATTCCATGCATTTACCAGAGCTAATCCCCCTGATACTAAGGGGCAATTTAGCATGGCCAATCCACCTTAGCCACACATCTTAGGACTGTGGGAAGAAACCAGAGCACCCAGAGGAAACCCATGCAGACACGAGGAGAATGTGCAAACTCCACACAGACAGCGACCCAAGCCGGGAATCGAACCTGGGTCCCTGGCGCTGTGAGGCAGCAGTGCTAACCACTGTGCCGCCCATAACTCTAATAGCCGAGAGACAGAGGCTTTCATCCCACCAGTCTGAGTTGGATTTCAACAGAGACCCCAATGTCCAGCTCTCAGTGTTCAGTCCCAGTCCCCAGGCAACTCACTGGGGTCACAGGGTCAAGGAGTTCTCCCACTTGGCTGAGCTGCTGGCAATGGACTTACTTAGAGAGGGATAAGATCTGAAGGTAAATCCATCAGTAGCACTGATGGATTTACCGAAAACTGGGAATATTTCAAATACCATTTCAGAAACGGATGCAAAAGCGAATCAATCACAATTCTGGACATTCAGTGGGAGACAACCCCCCCTTCCCTGTGGGAAGTGTATAATAAAACGTCTGAAGAATTATATTTTGATCATGGTTTGTGTTTCACCATTAAAGTTAGCTAGTCCATCTTGTTTTGGGAAATGGTACAGGAATACAAGTGATCAGGAGATAAACTAGCTCACCCATGACAGGGTAAATACGCCACACGATAGTGAGCCAATTTATTTGTGGGATATGGGTGTCGCTGGCTGGCCAGCATTTATTGAGAATGGTGGCGTTCTCCAAGGCGGCCTTCACGACAACGCAGAGTCGCTGAGCAGAGACTGATAGCCAAGTTCCCCACACGAGGACGGCCTCAACCGGGATCTTGGGTTCATGTCACACTATCTGTAACCCCCACCACTTGCCTGGGCTTGCAAAATCTCACTAACTGTCCCGGCTGGAGACAATACACATCTCTTTAACCTGTGCTTAAGCCTCTCTCCACTCACATTGTCTGTACCTTTAAAGACCTGATTACCTGTAAAGACTCGCATTCCAACCACTATTTTGTGAATTAAGTTTGTGTCTTTATATGCTCTATTTGTGAACAGAATTCCCACTCACCTGACGAAGGAGCAGCGCTCCGAACGCTAGTGGCTTTTGCTACCAAATAAACCTGTTGGACTTTAACCTGGTGTTGTGAGACTTCTTACAACATTTATTGCCCATCCCTAGTTGCCCTTGTCCGAGGGCAGTTGAGAGTCAACCACATTGCTGTGGTTCTGGAGTCACATGTCGGCCAGACCAGGTAAGGACGGCAGGTTTCCTTCCCTAAAGGGACATTAGTGAACCAGATGAGTTTTTCCAACAATCGACAATGGTTTCATGGTCATCAGTAGATTCTTAATTCCAAATGTATTTTATTGAATTCAAATTACACCATCTGCCGTGGCGGGATTCGAACCCGGGTCCCCAGAACATTAGCTGAGTTTCTGGATTAATAGTCTAGCGATAATACCACTAGGCCATCAACTCCCCCATTTGCTAATGAAGCGCATAAAGCCATGGAAGTCCATTTGATTCCTAAGTTTGTGTTGAATTAACTGATTTCAGCCAGAGCAATAATGAGGATGTTCCTCGCAGGCGTAGTGTACCCAGGTTAATTGAAGGAAGACAAACAGCCTGCCAGGATTCCTGTACCCAATCGCTGTACCGTCACTCCTGCTGGGGACTGCCCACATGTGGGTGCCCGGTCATCACTGAAACAAACAACTTGGGTGAGGACAACTGACATGTTAGAACCATAATATAAACATGAGACAGAATTCTGGGGAGGAAATTGGAGGGGGAAGAAAATAAAATTTACAAATCTGGGCCTTCAGATCCATAAGATCATAAGATATAGGAGCAGAATTAGGCCACTCAGCCCATCGAGTCTACTCTGCCACTCAATCATGGCTGATATTTTTCTCATCTCCATTCTCCTGCCTTTTCCCCATAACCCTGATCCCCTTATTAATCAAGAACCTATCTATCTCTGTCTTAAAGACACTCAATGACCCGGTCTCCACAGCCTTCTGCGGCAAAGAGTTCCACAGATTCACCACCCTCTGGCTGAAGAAATTCCTCCTCATCTCTGTTTTAAAGGATCATCCCTTTAGCCTGAGGTTGTGCCCTCTGGTTCTAGTTTTTCCTACTCGTGGAAACATCTTCTCCACGTCCACTCTATCCAGGCCTCGCAGTATCCTGCAAGTTTCAATAAGATCCCCCCTCATCCTTCTAAACTCCAACGAGTACAGACCCAGAGTCCTCAACCGTTCCTCATACGACAAGGTCTTCACTCCAGGGATCATTCCCGTGAACCTCCTCTGGACCATCTCCAAGGCCAGCACATCCTTCCTTAGATATGGGACCCAAAACTGCTCACAATACTCCAAATGGGGTCTGACCAGAGCCTTATAAAGCCTCAGAAGGTCACTAGACCTTTCTGCCTCACTTTCTTCCTGTAAGACACTCCTTAAGATCTACTTATTTTGAGTAACCCTTTGGGCCATCTGACCCAATATCTCTATGTGGTTCAGTATCACATTTTGTTTTAGAATGACTCCTGTGGGGCACTTTAGGATGTTTTGTGTTGAATGTACCATATAAATTGATCCGATTAATAACCCATCCTTGCTAAATTAATCCAGACTTGTCCAACAGCGACCCACAAAGCCCCTCTATGTGACCTTCGGGAGCCAGCTGCCAAAACGCCAGTCACACAGGCAAGTGTGGAAGATTCTGGAAGGAGTTGCTCCTCCAATCACAGGCTATTCCTCTCCTGTATTTGCTGTTTATAGGCTCACTAGTGAGCCTATCAGCTGCACACATGGGAGAGGAACAGTTGTTATTGGAGGAGCAGTGAACACCAACGGTGGTGAGTTTGCTGGGGAGAAAACGGTGTTCTTTCAGGCAAGGTGGGGAAGCATGAGGGAGAGAGAGCGTGTGTGGGTGGGAGTGAGTGAGTGAATGAGTGGGGTCGAGGATTGAAAGAGAGAAAGTGAGTTATGGGAGAGACGGTGCATGCATGTGTGTGGGGGCATGAGAGAGAGGATGTGTGTGGAAGTGTGTGTGTGAGGGGAGGGGGAGGAGTGTGACAGGGAGAGCGAGAGCGTGCGGGGACGGCGTGGGGGCGTGTGCGTGTGATCACCACACACCAACAAATACTCACACCCACACACAGGGGACAAGGGCGAGTGAGTAAACACGCTGAGACTGGGAGCGAGCCTGACACACACGGGCGAATTTTCCCCATTCCGCTCACCACGGGAATCGTGGCGGGCAAGGGACGGACCATGCAAAGGTCCATTGACCTCGGTGGGGGGGGGGGGGGTCCAGTTTTGGGGTGAGCGCGGCCAGAAAATCCCGCCCAAATGCAAAGGTTGGAGAAGGCTGAGCTGTTAGGACTCTGTGATCTGCTTTAACCTGTCTCCTTTCTTAATCCAGTCTGAAAGACGTGCTGGTTAGGGTGCATTGGCCGTGCTAAATTCTCCCTCAGTGTCCCCGAACAGGAGTGTGGCGACTAGGGGATTTTCACAATAACTTCATTGCAGTGTTAATGCAAGCCTACTTGTGACACTAATAAATAAACTTAAGCTTTCTTGTTACTTTTATTTCCATTCCATGTTCACCTTTTTCAATTATCTTAAATGGTACAAAAGACTTAGTTTGAACTCACCCAAATTAACTGCCAGAGAAATGTGCATTTTCTACAAGGGAGTAACAAATAGGGTTACTTGTGCCGGAGGAAACAATGCTTTTACTGTGCGGCTTAGCAACCCAGGGATGAACGCAGATGGTTTCCACACTCACCTCCTCCTCACTTCTTTGCTCATTGCTGTCTGCAGCCTGAGGGGACTCATTCTGCAGTAACTGCACCTGCGACAGATCCTCCACAAACTCGGGATTGTTCAGAGACTGAGACACCCCTGAACTGTACGAGCCTTCTGGGCCTGAAAAACTGCATTAAAAAAGGAAGAGGTTTTAAGGCTTGCTCTGCAAAGGAGGTCAAGGGTACCCCCGTGCACTGATGTCACAAGGTCTGTTTAACGTATTCGCACAAAAAAATGCTGCAGTTAAAACAAAACTATGCTCCAGTCAAACTCATGCAATACTCTCTGTTTCCCATCTCAAACCGTTCCCACCAGTGAGAGGTCTGTAACCACCATGACATCACCCTGGTATTATGTACCTCAAATGCTTTCTCCAGACATAATCCACAACTCCGGAAGGACAAAATCTGCTGGGTGCTCTTTGCAATCCACAATGATATTGTACAAACTGTTCACACACCCACCAGTATCCTTTACTGAACAAAAAAACACACACCCCCACCCCCAGAAAACAACAACAGTTAGGCTGTGAAAATTTCAGAAACTCAATGACCCTTCACTGAAATCTAATGACCACACTTACTGTACTTGTGCACAAAACATACACAAGCCTGTCTTTCACTGGGCTCTGTGCAGCTCAGTGACAATCATGTAGCAAAGCCTCCCATCCATTGACTCCATCTACACTTTCCGCTGCATCACAGCTTGGTATGGCTCCTGCTCTGTCCAAGACCGCAAGGAATTACAAAGGGTTGTGAACGACGCCCAGTCCATTACACAAACCAGCCTCCCATTTGTCTGCACTTCCTCGGAAAAGCAGCCAGCATTATCAAGGACCCCACGCACCCCGGACATACTCTCTTCCACCTTAAAGTTAATTTATTAGTCGCAAGTAAGGCTTACATTAACACTGCAATGAAGTTACTGTGAAATTCCCCTTATTCCGTCGGGAAAAGATACAAAAGTCTGAAAATAAGTACCAAACCAACCAACTCAACAACAGCTTCTTCCCTGCTGCCGTCAGACTTTTGAATGGACCTATCTTTCATTGAGTTGATCTTTCTCTACATCCTAACTATGACTGTAACACTACATTCTGCACTCTCTCCTTTCCTTCTCTATGAACGGTATGCTTTGTCTGTATAGCGCGCAAGAAACAGTACTTTTCACTGTATACTAATGCATGAGACAATAATAAATCAAATCTCTATGAACAGTATGCTTTATCTGTATAGCGTGCAAGAAACAATGCTTTTCACTGTATCCCAATACATGTGACAATAATAAATGAAATCACCTCTCTATGAACAGTATGCTTTGTACAGGCGCACAAGAATCAATGCTTTTCACTGTATACCAATACATGTGACAATGACAAACCAAATCAAATATCAAAGCATTATGGTTCCACGGTACTTCATTCGCGCTTGGATATATCAACTGCTTCTGCACAAGTAGAAATTGATATGTTTCTGGAACACATTTCAGGCAGGTGACTTCCAGGTGGCACAGAGCAGTGGAGAATCAACAGAAACTGCCACAAGTTCAGTATAATATTCTCTTAATTCAGGGTTATAGCACAAAGGTGAAGCACATCGGTGGTTACAAGTCAGTCATTGATAGTGATGATGATCAGGGAAATTCAAACTGATGATCTGCATGTGTCACACATCAAAGAATATACATTGCATTCCAATTTTTTCTAGTGTATTCATACTGTAACACTACAATCCAGTGACTGTTTCATTCTCAAGTATTTCTCAACAACTTTCCACATTTGGACATGCTACCTTAAAGTAGGAATTATGGTTCAATGAGCAAAGGGTATTAATCTGTACAATCCATCTCTTACAATACAGCTGATGTTTAAAAATGCTGGTTTGTTTGTCTGGATGAATTGTTCTCACTGGGTTTCGACTGGGCGGCACGGTGGCGCAGTGGTTAGCACTGCTGCCTCACAGCGCCAGGGTCCGGGTTCAATTCTGGCCTCAGGTAACTGTCTATGGGGAGTTGCCACGTTCTCCGTGTGTCTGCGTGGGTTTCCCCTGGGTGCTCTGGTATCCTCCTGCACCCCAAGATGTGCAGGTTAGGTGGGAAATGTGGGGTTTACGGGGATAGGGTGGGGGAAGAGGACCCAGGGAAGATATTCCGTCCATAAGATATTGGAGCAGACTTAGACCATTCGGCCCATCGAGTCTGCTCCGCCATTCAATCGTGGCTGATATTTTTCTCATCCCCATTCTCTTGCCTTTTCCCCATAACCCCTGATCCCCTTATTAATCAAGAACCTATCTATCTCTGTCTTAAAGACACTCAATGACCTGGCTTCCACAGCCTTCTGCGGCAAAGAGTTCCACAGATTCATCACTCTCTGGCTGAAGAAATTCCTCCTCATCTCTATTTTAAAGGATTGTCCCTTTAGCCTGAGGTTGTGCCTTCTGGTTCTAATTTTTCCTACTAGTGGAAACATCCTCTCCACATCCACCCTATCCAGGCCTCGCAGTATCCTGTAAGTTTCAATAAGATACCCCCTCATCGTTCTAAAGTCCAACGAGTACAGACCCAGAGTTCTCAACTGTTCCTCATACAACAAGCTCTTCATTCCAGGGATCATTCTTGTGAACCTCCTCTGGGCCCTTTCTAAGGCCAGCACATCCTTCCTTAGATACAGGACCCAAAACTGCTCACCATACTCCAAATGGGGTCTGACCAGAGCCTTATACAGCGTCAGAAGTACATCTCTGTCAGAGAGTCAGTGCAGACCCAATGGGCTGAATGGCCTCCTTCTGCACTGTTGGGATTCTATGATTCTATGAAAGAAGAGTCCTTGGTCTAGACTGAGTTAATCAGAAGCTGACGCCTCTTCAACATCTTCAATGATCAAAACACGTAGCTTATCACACTTGTTAGAATCACAAATGCAGAATAAAAAGAGTAAGACACCAAACTTTTGGCAAAAACATTAACATATGGAAAATGTCATGGAATAAGGCTGCTTTTGTAGAAATAGGTTAATTTAAAAACTGAGAACATGTGGCATCTTTCCAAGTCAGCAGCTTGTACAGCAATTACTGACTAGTTATATAACAGGCCTGACATTACAATCCATATTCCCCTGGGATATGGAAGATTTGTTAAAATCTACTGTTTCAGCTTTCTTATCCTACCTCTGAATGCAAGCTACTGTGCACATGGTGAACAGAGACAGGATCAACCTGCTGTGATGTGCCCACCTTTGAATGGCCCACCAATACAGCTTGTCTGGGCTATCTCATGAAGAACGGTGAGCTGGGTGAGGTCTTGATGGTGAATGGTAGCTCTGAAGTCATACTTAGTGCTTTAAGGATGGATGTCTGGGTGAAGGGAGGGGAGGGGAGGGGAGGGGAGGGGAGGGGCGGGGAGGGGCGGGGAGGGGCGGGGAGGGGCGGGGAGGGGCGGGGAGGGGCGGGGAGGGGCGGGGAGGGGCGGGGAGGGGCGGGGAGGGGCGGGGAGGGGCGGGGAGGGGCGGGGAGGGGCGGGGAGGGGCGGGGAGGGGCGGGGAGGGGCGGGGAGGGCATGCAAGTGTGTCGGGACAGAGAAAAGCTTTCTGTACAATCCGATCAGGCCATTCAATTTTTTCCCCTGCCCCCAAACACATCTTTTCAAAATAAATTCCAGTCAATTTTATTCCTCCTTGTTCCAAAGGCATCTCAACTTCTTTCTGAGTTCAGTTCCATTGACAACAGGAACTGACTGACACTTAAGTAACTATTATTGCTCTTGGGGCTTGTTCGTGGCCGCCAGGAGGTTATGGAGGAGCAGCCTTCCTCAAGGTGAACCTCTGAGTTGAGGGGTTTTTATTTTGTCTTCTGTTATACCCATAGGGCTGGTCTATTGCAGCCAACAGCTAACTCAAAAGACTTGGAGCTAAGTTGTGCGAACCGCCCACATTTCATTCGCTTGCCAACACGGGCAGCATGGTGGCACAGTGGTTAGCACTGCTGCCTCACAGCTCCAAGGACCCGGGTTCAATTCCAGCCTTGGGTGACTGTCTGTGGGGAGTTTGCACGTTCTCCCCGTGTCTGCGTGGGGTTTCCTCCCACACTCCAAAGATGTGCAAGTTACGTGCATTGGCCATGCTAAATTGCCCCTTAGTGTACCCGAACAGACTACTGGGGGATTTTCACAATAACTTCATTGCAGTGTGAATGTAAGCCTACTTGTGACTAATAAATGAACTTTACTTTTAAAAAAAACGCAGATGCACAATGTGCTTGCAGATGTGCGGGTTAAGTTGATTAGCCATGCTAAAATTGCCCCTTAGTGTCCTGGGATGCGTAGATTAGAGGGATTAGCGGGTAAAATATGTAGGGATATGGGGGTAGGGCCTGGGTGGAATTGTGGTCGGTGCAGACTCGATGGGCCGAATGGCCTCTTTCTGTACCGTAGGGTTTCTATGATTTCTGTGACAAGTTAATAGGTGTTGCTAACATCCTTTGGAGTAATAATGCAGCAACAATCGCTATGTACAGGAGAACAAGCGAGAGAGAAAAAGACAGTGCTTACCCAATCACCTTCCAGTCTCTGGTATTTTCTCATGTGTAAATGAATTAAGTACAGTACAATATTATGTGCCTTTTGGCAAGAACGCAACTAACATACCCTGCATCGACTGTCAGATCTGCACTCTCCTTTGATACATCATCATCAGCAAAAATGGGGGGTAGTGCTGTGTTCGACATGAGTCCATCCATCATTCTAAGAAGAAAAGATTACGTTTTAGTTTATTCTGTTAAAAACGGCACGCCCATTCACGACTGCACTGGTTTGACTTAATTTCTGAAAATTAATAATTTTATAAATCGTTTCAATAATTCACGATTCGGTCGCGTTAAAAGAAAATATTGCTTCAAACGTCAAACCGTCAGGTTGGAGTTTTTGCCCCATTCCTAGGGCAGCTGCCTTCAAGGATCAATGAAAGGTTTTAATCTGTGTTTCAGCACTTCTGTCAATCCAACAGACCTTGTTCTTCAGTGGTGTTCAGTTAAAATCAAAGACAGGATGCTGTATGCATAAAATGCGACAACTGTGCCAATATCATCCGACTCAGTCTGCACATTTGTACATTACTGACACTTGTGGATCAAACATTTTGACTGGTTAGGGATTTGTAACTAATAACATGACCTTCAGTGAGTATCGGTATTACGATTGACAGATACCCTTTATACATGGTGGGCCTCAAAAGGGTGTTTCATCCGTTGTTTGTCCACTCTATTCTAAAACTCGTTGATACTCATGTTTATTTCTGAAATCCAGTAGTATCGCAAAAGACCCTCTTTGATTTGCATAATCTTACAGATGGCATGGGACAGTGATCGGGGAAATCACGAGTCTGAAGCCTTAAACTGTCGGATATTCTGGGAAGAGGAGTTTTTTAAAAAACCAAGATAGGAACAGCAGGAAAGCGACACCTTACAAAAGCATCTCACCATGCGGCAGAAACATGGATCAGAAGAAACAATGTCGGATGCAGACAGTTAATGGAGCTTTAACATACTGAAACACTGAACTAACATACTGAACTATGATCAAATTAAACATAGACAGGTGAATTCAGAGTAGGAGTAGGCCCCTCAAGCCTGTCCCGCCAATCAATAAGATCATGGCTGATCCAATTGCTGCCTGAACTTCAAATTCCTGTCTACCGCCGATTATCATTCATGTGCTTCCTTATCAAGAATCTGCCCCTGCCTTAAAGATAATCAAAAATTCTGCTTTTACTGCCTCATGACACTCGAGAACAAAATTCTCATCTGTCTCTTAAATAGGCAACCGTTTACTTTTAAAGTTAACCCCCCCCCCTCCCCTAGTGTGGATATATTACATCCTGCCAATCAGAAAATGTCCCATTTATGCCAACTCTCTGTTTCTTGTTATCTAGCCAATCTTCTATCCATGCCAATATATTACCCTCTACACCACGAGTTTTCATTTTCCACAATAACATTTGATGTGACACCTTATCATGTACCTTCTGGAAATCCAAGTATAGTACATTCACCCTTTGTAGTTTCTTGTGGTCTTGGACAGAGCAGGAGCCATACCAAGCTGTGATACAAGAATGAATGAATGCGTTCTATGGTGCATCAATAAGAGTTGGTGAGAGTCTGAGCCAAATTTCCTTGGCCTCCTGAGAAAGTAGAGGCGTTGGTGGGCTTACTTAACTATAGCGTCAGCATGGAGGTGTTGTTGCCTATCCTTACTGATTGTGGTCTGTGGGTTGGGAAGTCTAGGATCCAGTCACAGAGGGAGGAGCCAAGCCCCAGAGTTTGGAGATGAGTTTTGTAGGAATCATGGTGTTGAAGGCTGAGCTGTAGTCAATAAATAGGAGTCTAACATAAGTGTCTTTGTTATCTAGGTGTTCCAGGGTTGAGTGCAGGGCCAGGGAGATGGTATCTGCTATGGACCTGTTGTGGTGGTGGGCGAAATGTAGTGGATCCAGGCAATCTGGGGGGGGGGTCGGAATTGCTTTGTACCATGACTAACCTTTCAAAGTGCTTCATAATGATGGATATCTGAGCCACTGGATCTCTTTCACAATAACGTGTCATGGGATCTGAGTGCACCATTCTGCACTCACTACCTGGAATCCATTTGCTCTCAGACGACTTCAGTTTTTTGGAAGAAATCAGAGCCGTTGTAGAAATGCTAATTTTGCTACAAGACTTGAGTATTCAGTCGTTGCGAGTCGCGACAGCCCAGTTGCTTTCGCTCCTCCAAACTTATTTTCAGCTCGTCATTGTGAGACCCACTAAACAGATTATGTCACGATGTTACAAGTGTGAAGGAAACAGAAGCTTGGCAACTGGAGGGCCCAAGATCATATTCGCACTGCAGTGGGGGAGCTACTGCTGAGGCCTTCATTTTTGAATCCCCAGTGCAATACGGAGTCAGATCACTGGTCAATACTTTTCATTGTATATTAATACATGTGACAATAATAAATCAAGTCAGACTGTAGATATAAAATCACAGCAAAGCAAACACAAGTACCAGTTCAAACATTAAAGTTTAAAGTTTTAAAGTTTATTTATTAGTGTCACAAGTAGGCTTACATTAACACTGCAATGAAGTTACTG
The DNA here is from genome assembly GCF_964213995.1 of Mustelus asterias. Lineage (NCBI taxonomy): Eukaryota > Metazoa > Chordata > Chondrichthyes > Carcharhiniformes > Triakidae > Mustelus > Mustelus asterias. The sequence goes on along the minus strand of NC_135829.1, from coordinate 6,010,319 downwards.
TGAAAATCCTCTAGTCGCCTGTTCAGGTACACTGAGGGAGAATTTACCACGGCCAATGTACCTAACTAGCACGTCTTTCAGACTGTGGGAGGAAATCGGAGCACCCGGAGGAAACCCACGCAGACACGGGGAGAATATACGAACTCTACACAGTGACCCAAGCTGGGAATCAAACCCAGGTCCCCGGCACTGTGAGGCAGCAGTGCTAACCACTGTGTCACCGTGCTGCCTTTAGATAATTATGCAGGAAGCTAACAATTTCACTCTTATTGGAGGTAAAGAAAATATTCCAAATGCAATATACACATTTTAAGCATGCTAAATTAGATGTTTATAATTCCTCTGTAACTATCAGTGCACTGAAGAGGTCTCCAAGAGATCCTGTGGCACGATGGGTAAGGTCACTACCTTTGAGCCAGAAGTTCCAGGTTAAAGTCCCACTTTGGGACTTGATGGCCAAGGAACACGGCCAAACAGATTGATTATCAACCTGCAAATCCTTCCAACGTGTCTTTCAGGCGGTAAGAACAGGAAAGACTCCTTATCAGCTATGCTTGATGTGGGGTGGTGTCCCTCAAGCTATAGCCTCTGGCAACAAGCTCGACGCCTGCTTCAGGAAAGACTAGATACAAAAACAGACATTCGCATGTGTACTTTGTCTGCCTCACGTGAACTCAGACACGGAAAACACTAAATCTAAGTCTCTAAGAGGAGGTCTCCATTGATGCTTTCTGTAATATGTCAGCAGGGTGTTAATGATTGGGTAAGCCAGTGGTTGGGACAACTGAAAAATCAGTCTTGCTTTTCAACACTAAACTTCTATGACTTCTACAAACAATTGGTGCCCTGTGAAAGTAATTTGAAGTTTATGAGCAGTGTGCTGCTTGGTTTGATCAGACTGTGGGAAGCAGTTATACACTGCAGCCTAACAGCACGAAGGACCAGGGTTCGGTTCCAACCTCGGGTCGCTGTCTCTGTGGAGTTTGTACATTCTCCCCATGTCTGCTTGGGTTTCCTCCCACACTCCAGGGATGAGAGAGTTGGGTTGATCGGCCACACTGGATTGCTCCTTGGTATCGGGGGGCATTAGCTGAGTAAATGGGCATAGGGCCTGGGTGGGATTGTTGTCGGTGCGAGCTCGATGGGCCAAATGGCCTCCTTCTGCACTTTTGAGATTCCATGACTCCCTATTGACAAACCTAATTTTTTTGTCAATTAGGAACATCATCAATTTGTCACGGTGGTGCAGTGGTTAGCACTGCTGCCTCACAGCGCCAGAGACCCAGGTTCGATTCCCGGCTTGGGTCACTGTCCGTGTGGAGTTTGCACGTTCTCCCCGTGTCTGCGTGGGTTTCCTCCTACGGTCCAAAGATGTACTGGTTAGGTAAATTGGCCGTGCTAAATTCTCCCTCAGTGTACCCGAACAGGTGCCAGAGTGTGGCAACTAGGGGATTTTCACATTGCAATGTGAATGTAAGCCTACTTGTGACTAATAAATAAACTTTAACTTTTTAATTCACAACACATCACGAGATTGGGAGAAAAAAACTACGTTAAAATATATATATAAATTTAACACTCCGCACACAGCACCAAACATCCTGAAAAAGGCTAAGGATGAGAGTGAAGAATTACGCTGCGGAAGTGCACTGCTTTCTGGGATGGATGGACTGACATCCATCCCAAGGGTTCAGTATGAGAATGTTTGCTGGGATAATGACCATATCAGCAACATCTTGACCCAGCTGCTGCCTCTACCTATATCCACTTTTGCAGTTAAAACCTCAACAGCAACAGTGCCAGACAATGCCTGATGGTGGGAGAGGAATCTCTGCGATGTTGAGACTGTTCCTTCATCTATGTTCTATGTGCCAAGCAGTTGGCAATATTTCTCCATGCCAGAAGTAGGAAAACTGAATTTCCAAGCTTTTTCAGCCACAGAGCCCTTCTGATTTGGCAAGAAGGAACCCCTGAGAAACATTCATAAGAATAAGAACATTTTACCAGGATGTTACCTGGTATGGAGGGCATTAGCTATGAGGAAAGGTTGGAGAAACTTGGTTTGTTCTCACTGGAACGATGGAGGTTGAGGGGCGACCTGATAGAAGTCTACAAGATTATGAGGGGCACGGACAGGGTGGATCGTCAGAAACTTTTTCCTCAGGGTGGAAGGGTCAATTATTAGGGGGCAGAGGTTTAAGGTGCGAGGGACAAAGGAGGAGATGTACTAGGCAGGTTTTTTTTTTTTTAAACAGAGGGTGGTGGGTGCCTGGAACTCGCTGCCGGGGGAGGTAGTGGAAGCAGTTACGATAGTGACTTTTAAGGGGCGTCTGGACAAATACATGAATAGGATGAGTATAGAGGGATATGGTGCCCAGAACAGTAGGGGGTTTTAGTTCAGATGGGCAGCATGGTCAGTGCAAGCTTGGAGGGCCGAAGGTCCTGTTCCTGTGCTGTAATTTTTGTTGTTCTATAAGAACTAGGAGCAGCAGTAGGCAATTCAGCCCCTCGAGGCTGTTCCGCCATCCAATACAATCAAAGCTGCTTTCATCTTGGCCTCAACTCCAGCTTCCTGCCCATTCCCCACCACCCTTCAACCTATTACTAATTAATTAAAAATCTGTACATCTCCTCAAATTTATTCAATGTCCTGACGACCACCGCAATCTGGGATAAATCCTTAGTCTGTTCAAGAGGAAAGCCACAAAGTAATGATTGTTTTTGCGTAATAGATTCAAACACACAAAAACCTAAATTATGGAAGTCTTCTCTACTTCTATTCGTACATTTTCTATAATTAAAAGGTTATCTTATTAACAAATGTACTCAGGTCTTACCTTTGTCACTTTTAATGGCGGGTGGGGGAAGCGTCTTTCTGCTCCTTTGACTCAAATGGGAAGTGTGTTGCTGGAACGCTAGATTCTCATATTGGACACACACATACTCTCACCGCTCTCACATCTCACACACACTCATCTCTCACTCAGCTCTCTCCGAGGTCTGACTGCCCTGCTCCTGGCCCAGGGCCCGACCAGTTTGGGAACCTCTGAGTCGTACCATTAAAGTCATGATGCGGAGATGCCAGCGTTGGACTGGGGTAAACAGTCAGAAGTCTCACAACACCAGGTTAAAGTCCAACAGGTTTATTTGGTAGCAAACGCCACTAGCTTTCGGAGCGCTGCTCCTTCGTCAGGTGAGTGGGAGTTCTGTTCACAAACAGGGCATATAAAGACACAAACTCAATTTACAAAATAATGGGAGCGGTACATACTCTTGCAACTCAGCCAACGTTGTCTACCTGATACGCTGCAGGAAAGGATGTCCCGAGGCATGATACATTGGGGAGACCATGCAGAGGCTACGACAATGGATGAATGAACACCGCTCGACAATCACCAGGCAAGAGTGTTCTCTTCCTATTGGGGAACACTTCAGCAGTCACGGGCATTCGGCCTCTGATCTTCGAGTAAGCGTTCTCCAAGGCGGCCTTCACGACACCCGACAACGCAGAGTCGCTGAGCAGAGGCTGATCGCCAAGTTCCGCACACATGAGGATGGCCTCAACCGTGATCTTGGGTTCATCTCGCACTATCTGTAACCCCCACGACTTGCCTGGGCTTGCAAAATCTCACTAACTGTCCCGGCTGGAGACAATACACATCTCCTTAACCTGTGCTTAACCCTCTCTCCACTCACATTGTCTGTACCTTTAAGACTTGATTACCTGTAAAGACTCGCATTCCAACCATTATTTTGTAAATTGAGTTTGTGTCTTTATATGCCCTGTTTGTGAACAGAACTCCCACTTACCTGACAAAGGAGCAGCGCTCCGAAAGCTAGTGGCACTTGCTACCAAATAAACCTGTTGGACTTTAACCTGGTGTTGAGAGACTTCTTACTGTGTCGTACCATTAAAAACAGCTTTTCTGCCTGCCACCACCAACGTGTGTGCCATCTACAAGATGCACTGCAGCAACTCACCAAGGGTCCTTCTGGGCGAGCTGCAGGTACTGAACCAGTACTTACAAACTGCTCTCCAGTCAGGGGAGCGAGGAGGAGGAGTCTCAGTACTCTCCCAATGAGTTAAAATGGATATTGCGGAGTTTCTGGGGAGCGAGGCTGAGGGAGTGGAACTGGAGAAATGGCAGAAGATGGGATGATTTTTGCAGGGTAAGGAGCAGCTTTCACACACAAAGACCACGAGTTTAAAAAAATTACAGTTGCAGTCTCAGTGAGCACCTCTCAGCTTTTTCGACAAAGATGCTCAGCGCATGTCCCTGACGTCACCTGAAAATGGTGCGACTGATTTGGATGCCATAATGAGGTATTCATCTGAGACCTGGGTCCTCTGGCTGTCCACACTGGCTGCAAATGGTGGCAGTAGCAACAGCATTAGAAAGGGAACGGTCAGTTTTTGAAGAGTTCTACGACCCAATCTCTGCCCAACTGAGGCCATGAAAACAGCCCCAGTGAAGACCTTAAGCAGTAAAGGCCAGGGTTGCCTCACACTTCTTCCCGACTTCACGCTGATTTCAGTCTTGGTGGTGGCTCCGATTTTACAATTATACTTCAACTGCTGAGCTGGGAGGTGAAATTCTCACTTCTGGTTACTTTCCAATGCCAGAGCTCTGTCAGGACGCCTCTGGAATTGACAGGCTTTGTGGAGCCGAATTCCTTTCTAACTTTCATGATTTAAAAGAAACATAAGACCAAAAAAAAGATTACTCACATTCCTCCACTGGTAAGTGCTTCATGTGAGTGGTACAGATTAGGAAGACCCTAGATTCAATCCTGATCAGTGCTGGATGAACAGAACTGAATTAGAACTCCAGGAAGAAGGGTTGTCACTACTGGGGGTGGCACAGTGGTTAGCACTGCTGCCTCACAGCACCAGGGACCTGGGTTCGATTCCCGACTTGGGTCACTGTCTGTGAGGAGTTTCTCCCCACGTCTATGTGGGTTTCCTTCGGGTGCTCCGGTTTCCTCCCACAGTCTTAAAGACGTGCTGGTTAGGTGCATTAGCCATGCTAAATTCTCCCTCAGTGTACTCGAACAGGTGCCAGAATGTGGCGACTAGGGGATTTTCACAGTAACTTCATTGCAGGGTTAATGTCAGCCTACTTGTGACAATAAATAAACTTTTACTTTCAAGTCGTCTCAGTGTCCCTCAACTTGAAGGGAAAATAACCAAGAAATGTGGCTAGGTTCAGATCGCTACCCTATGAACCTTGCTTGTTCATGTACACCTTTGGATGTCAGGTGAAAGCAAGTTTATTATCCAAGTCTGATACCCATCACGGTTTAATAACCTGCCAATACTCACTGTCTAGGGCTAATAAAAAGATGAATGGCCATTTGAGGAAACACTGCAAGGTTACCAACACCTGTGGAATTTACCTTGGTGTGAGTCACAGCCTTCAGAGGACATGGGGCAGAAACAGAGTGAAAACTGCAGGCAAAAAGGGATCCGTTACAGGCTATAATGAACACATGAGCCACTCAAACTTCACTCTTCCTTAGTTTATCAGAAATCTCAACTTGGAGCCGATAGCATCTTCCACCCACTTCCCATTTTCTTCTAATTACAGCATTTCCTGTGGCTATCAATTAACAACAGGCCACAACGTTTCTCACCAATTTCAACTGCTCAGTGCACCCACCAAAACTCACTCCTTCCCCTTCATGTGCCAGTCCACAGACTGGTATAAGAGTAGGACATTTGGAGAGTGACACACGAAGCGGCTGTGTTGGGTGTGGAAGAAGCTACTGAAAACAATTAAGACTCCAATTCAATACTTGGATAGCACTGCTGCTTAAAGGGTAACCTTTTCTGTCGTACTCCCAGAAGTGTACCGGAAAGGAACACAGTTGAACCGTACCATAATACAGCTGACCTTTAGATAATGCAAGCCTTAATGTCTTTATCAACAAACGAAGACTGGTGCTGTACTTTGTCACTTAGATCGTATCAGCTACTTACAAAGTGAATCAGGAAGTTTACTGCAGGAACACAAGAAATATATCATGATGTGCATTTCACAGTCACACAATCCTGATAACCAGTATCAGGCACAACTTATTGGAACTTCTAATCTATTTGTTAGATCCCATTGGCGGATTGCATGTAACCATGGTAGCACATTGAAGAGGCAATCTGAACAACTAATTTTGTTGCATCTGCATGGGTGTAGGGATGAAATGATCTGACTGTAGCGATTTCACTGAACACACTTGTGTTATTTTCTGCCAGCTAAATGGGTTGGTAATACAACACATTAGAACACTGCCTCTTCAGTTATGTGGCCTGGGTTCAAATTCATTCCAGACTAAAGGCTTTCTCTGCAGCTCCTGTGAAAAAGGGCACGGTCTCATTGAGAGCTCCCTAATGGAGGATAACCAATACTGCATTACTACCTATAACTATTTAGTTTTTAGATTACAAGTCTCCTTATTGAAGGAGGTATCTGCTTGCATTAGAGACAGTTCAGTGAAGGTTCACTCAGCTAATTCTTGGGATGAACAGGTTGCCTTATGAGGAAAGGTCGAGCTGGTTAGGCTGGGGCGGCACAGTGGTTAGCACTGCTGCCTCACAGCGCCAGGAGCCAGAGTTCGATTCCTGGCTTGGGTCACTGTCTGTGTGGAGTTTGCACGTTCTCCCTGTGTCTGCGTGGGTTTCCTCCGAGTGCTCCCATTTCCTCCCACAGTCCGAAAGACGTGCTGGTTAGGTGCATTGGCCGTGCTAAATTCTTCCTCAGTGTTACCCGAACAGGCGCCGGAGTGTGGCGACTAGGGGATTTTCACAGTAACTTCACTGCAGTGTTAATGTAAGCCTACTTGTGACTTTGATTTTATTATTGTCACATGTATCAGCCGACAGTGAAAAGTATTGTTTCTTGCATGCTATACAGACAAACCTTACCGTACATAGAGAAGGAAAGGAGAGGGTGCAGAATGTAGCGTTAGTCATAGCGAGAGTCTTGAGGATCTAGACACTAATAAAAAAACAATCACTGTATTCATTGAAGTTTGGAGGGTTGAAAGATAACCTTATTGAAACATACAAGCTTCTGGGGGGCTTGACAAGGTAGATGCTGACATGATGCTTCCCCTCTTGGGGGAAATCTAGAACTAGGGGGCACAGTTTCAGAATAAGGGTTGTCCATTCAAGGTGGAGACGAGGAGGAATTTCTTCTCTCAGTGGATCGTGAATCTTTGGAATTCTCTACCCCAGAGAACAGTGGAGACCGGATTTTGAACTATAGGGGAGCCAAGGGGTAACAGGCAGGGAAATGGAGCTGCAGCCAAGACCAGGTTTTATTGAATAGCAGGCTCGAGGGGCCAATTAGTCTACTCCTGCTCCTATTTCTTATGTTCCACGACTTGGTATGAATGGGAACGCTGTCGTTCAGAGCAGTGCTGCAAATGGGATAATCACATTAAAGAGGTTGGGGGTGCAATACATGATTGGAACAGAGCTCTATGCTGTCTTTAATGCTCAGTACATGATCCAATTATATTTAATAGAAATGAAGAGGTGGGAGGAAGAAAAAGGGAAAGAATGTTTGTTTCCCCGAGGCTGATATTTGCAGAAATGTTGTCCTCTTCTGGGCCTCCAGAAATAATAAACTGAGATCCAAAAGCAAAGCCCAGGGGAATGCCGCACTGCTGGGGTTTGGAACAGTGAGGAGGTCAAAGTATTCAAACTTTGTAAATAGATGATTTGGTTTCAGTAACTGGGAAAGAGTACATCAAACTATGCATTAAATGGGACATCTTTGTTGCACTGAATCACTGATACTATCAGACATGGAAGGCGAGAGGTTTTGTCTTTGGTGCTACTCCGTATATTTCATCCATGGATTAAATGGTTTGAAGAGCAGGAAGAATTTTTTTTTTCCATTTCCCATGCTGAACTCTCTATTCAGTTCCCATACAGAATCAACATCTGGCTGACCTGCATCACTAAAGCAAACAGCCAGCCCCAGACCAACGAGGAAATGCTGGAAAAGGTTTATAGCAGGATAAAGTTAAATAAAAAGACTGAAGTTATACAAACAGCATTCAGCGCAGCTAAATAAACTGTGAGCCAGTTTCGACATTTAAACCATTCCTGTTCTGAGGAAAGGGGAGCTAACATGCTTCTTACATACAAAACACGCTCCCTCGTTCATGAAAAATACAAATGTTGGTATCTTTTGGTTTAAGGTTGTTTTTAAAGTTTATTTATTAGTCACTGCAACGACACAACCGGGGTGGCACAGTGGCTAGCACTGCTGCCTCACAGCGCCAGGGACCCGGGTTTGGTTCCCGGCTTGGGTCACTGTCTTTGTGGAGTCTGCACGTTCTCAGTGTCTGCGTGGGTTAAAGTTTATTTATTTATTAGTCACAAGGCTTACATTAACACTGCAATGGAGTTACTGTGAAAATCCCCGAGTCACCACATTCCGGCACCTGTTCGGGTCAATGCACCCTAACCAGCGCATCTTTCAGACTGTGGGAAGAAACCGGAGCACCCGGAGGAAATGGTACGCGGCATGACAAGGAGGCGGCACAATAGCACAGTGGTTAGCATTGCTGCTTTAGAGCGCCAGGGACCCAGGTTCGATTCCCGGCTTGGGTCACTGTCTGTGTGGAGTTTGCACGTTCTTCCCGCGTCTGCGTGGGTTTCCTCCGGGTGCCCCGGTTTCTTCCCACAGTCTGAAAGACGTGCTGGTTAGGGTGCTTGACCCGAACAGGCGCTGGAATGTGGCGACTAGGGGAATTTCACCGTAACTTCATTGCAGTGTTAAAGTAAGCCTTACTTGTGACACTAATAAATAAATAAACTTTAACCCACGCAGACACGGGGAGAATGTGCAGACTTCACACAGACAGTGACCCAAGCCGGGAACCGAACCCGGGTCGCTGGCGCTGTGAGGCAGCAGTGCCAACCCCTGTGCCACTGTGTCGTCCCGGTTGTGTCCAGCAGCAGGATAATTCTAGACTTTTTTTTAAACACTGTCACATATAAGTAAGAGAAGATGGTTTTGGTCGCATTGTATTTCATTTTTTGAATGTTAATATTCAAACATCTTTTTTATAAAGTCAGCTTTTGTGATATTCTCAGAATGGCTGGCTGGCAACTTATTCTCCCAATATGCTGAATGAAATAAAAGCAAAATACTGCAGATGCTAGAATCTGAAACAAAAACAGAAAATGCTGGAGAATCTCAGCAGGTCTGACAGCATCTGTGGAGAGAGAATAGAGCCAACGTTTCAAGTCTGGATGATCCTTCATCGGAGTGACAATGGGTCATCCAGACTTGAAACGTCAGCTCTCTTCTCTCTCCACAGATGCTGTCAGACCTGTTGAGATTTTCCAGCATTTTCTGTTTGTGTTGATGCTGAATGAGATGACATTTATAAAACAAACCATCTCAGCCAAACAAGAGCAGAATTAACGTCACTGCCCTGAGGGGAGGTGGGACTGAGGTAAGTTGCCGCACCTGATTGCAAAGCAGATGCCAGGGCGAAGCCACGTCAGGTCCCTCTGCGATGGGATTGTCTTAACACATGGTGAACCTATGAAAGTAGATCTTAGCACGAGTCACTGTCCTCAGGCGAGAGGGAGAAAAAAGGGATTTTTAAAAAAATACAGTGGAGAAAAGTGAAGCGACCGCATTTCATTTGGGAATTATCCACACTGTTACGGACCTTATTGTGTGCTGCCAGAGCACAAACTATCAGAGAAACTGGAACTTGAATGATTGTAACGCTGGATTCATAAATGCCAGCTCAATTAAATTAGGTTAAAGGAGAATCTCTCCAAAGGAACGGTGAAATATTTCTCAGTGGTAGAAGCTGAGAGCCAGCAAATCACAAGAATATCTTGGCATGAGATTGAGCTAAATATCCATATTTAGTAAAGGAGTCTAATGCTGACTCTATCAGTTCAGTATGTCTGTCTTAAACTATTGTTTATCTGGCACCACTCTTAATTCTTTCCATCCCTATTTTCAGTGGAATGTGTTCTTTCAGACTTGATTTATTAGCAAATACTGAATGGCCTGGTTTCATAACTATGTCATTAAAAAAAAACTGGAGGCAGGAAGTGTAAATCGTTATCCTAATATCAAGTCTATACACATGACTTGTACATGTTAAGTGGTTGTCAGCAGGAAATTGATATTGTCGAAATGATGGGTAATTCCAACTTACCGGCCAAATCCCAGCATCCAATTTTGTTGGTTGCTTATCAGAGAACATGGAAAGGTAGCTCAGCTTGTTACAAACCACACAAAGTGCAAAGGAATGTAAAATTGCAACTGCAAAGACAAACAACCTTTGGAATTCTCAAATTGTTTGCACTGCCCACTACTGAAGACTTTCGCATTTCCACAAGGTACAGATACTGGGCTAGCTGAGGTCTCAGTTACCCAAACTTGCTGGGATCATTTTGCGCGCGCAGTGCAAGAGACAGCAGTAGACGCAGTTCAGGTTCTAAGAGGAAAACTAAACTAAAAGAATACCTGGAGGGCTCATTGAACTGGTATTTATTTACCATACTGTAAGATGGCAGTGATACCTTTCAGCCTTTCTTGGGTAGAAGCCAATATTCAACATCAAAAGAGATACAGGGATACACTAAAGAACAAACAAATTTGAGAAGCCAACTTCTTCAGGATGTCACAAAAAGCAATTCTGTAGTTTAGCAACATGCCATAAGAAAAGCGTACATGAATAGACATTAGAGGAGAGAGTGGCACATTGGTAATGTTACTGGATCAGTAATCCCACCATGGCAGCCAATGGAATTTAAATTCAGCTAATAATTTAAAAAGAAATCAGGAATTGATGAAACTATCATTGATTGCTGTAAAAACGCATCTGGTTCATTAATGTCCTTCGGGGAAGGAAATCTGCTGTCCTTACCCTGACCTACACCTGGCCAGACCCACAGAATGGGGTGCTTAAAAAGGTTCACTGAAATGGCCCAGCAAGTCATGCAGTTCAAAGGCAATGGGGATGGCAAACAAATGCTGGCCTGGCCAGTGACGCCCACATCCAATGAAAGAATTTTTAAAAATATCTGAATCAATTCAGATCACTGGGGTCACGGGGTGGCACGATGGTACATTGGTTAGCACTGCTGCCTCAGAGCTCCAGGGACCTGGGTCCAATTCCAGCCTTGGGTCACTGTGTCTGTGTGGAGTTTGCACGTTCTCCCCGTGTCTGCATGGGTTTCCTCCGGGTGCTCCGGTTTCCTCCCACACTCCAAAGATGTGCAGGTCAGGTTGATTGGCCAGGCTAAATTGTCCCTGAGTGTCAGGGGGATTAGCAGGGTAATATGTGGGGTTATGGGGATAGTGCCTGAGTGGGATTGTTGTCAATGCAGGCTTGATGGGCTGAATGGCTTCCTTCTGCACTGTAGGGATTCTATGATCATTCTATGTTCTATTAATTGAGATGTTTCCCATTTTGACTAACTTTCTAAACTCATATCTGAAAAGTGAGGATGCTATTGCCCCGCCAAACATTATGACTATCTTCAAGAGGGAAGAAAACATGACAAGGCATGTTTGAGCTTTGATGTCAACTCAGAGGAATTGGGGTGGGGTCTACAATGAATCTCTACATCTCATAGATAATTTTTTTTAAAATCAGCCAGGATTCCTACTCTTGATTTACATCGGGGGAACTCTGTGCATATATTTGACAACAGGTTCGGATGTGACCCTCCCAGCAGTCAAATATCTGTCCCACGTTCATGGTGGTCAGGCCCGTAGATGAAAATTGGATAACTAAGCACTGGCCAGCAGCACCTTGCGCAGACAGCCAGAGAAAGAAAATTGCAAAATAAAAGTCAATTCAAGGCTGCAATCACAAATAAAAATCTGAAAGCAGTAAGCACATCTCATGATCCAAAGTTATTTGAACTTTATTTCATCCAAACTCCCTCCGATTAATCAATTATTCTTTTAGCCCATGATCTAAGAGTTTGCAACACAGAGACCAGTAGTTTGTAACCAGAATGTTACGTGCTAGATAACGGTGACTAAAAGGTTGAAATGCTTCAATAGCTCGCCCTGAAACTGGTCAAAAGCACATTTCATGGCAAGGGAATGTCACAAGGAGATGGAACAGGACGGAAGATTTTGCTGCACAAGTAGTTTTGATACAGCGACAGTAAAGAATAGCTGAGTTGTTGTCTCACGTCACGAGAATGCACCACACTGCTGCTTACTGCTGTTAAATATTTACCAAAGGACTTTTACTGGCACTGAACAGGTGCACTGTGGTGGGAATTCATAGAGTACTTCACACGCCTTAAGTTGAGAGGGAGCAGTGGGAAAGAGAGGAGGCAGATCAAAACAAGGATGGAATTTGGGAACCCTGGCTTCTGAGCTGGGGACACTAGAGTGACTCAAAGGTGGTCTAGTTGCAGACATGCTGGATGCGGGGACGTCATGTTGTTAGAACACCCCACAATACATCAAACCCAGACCATCTGCTCAATGCCTGTTGTGATTATCAACACCCACAATAATTAGATAGGTGACAGATCAACAGAAAATGAGGTACTTGATACACAACACTAATTAATTACATTATCGCCCCAAATTCTGAGCTGAAATTAATAATATTGATTTCAGTGTGACAGATCAACATGATACATGTGCTACTTGCATTTGAGGCTGGGGGTGCTAAGATTCTTACAGGTAGAGCTTGGGTAAGCCAATCAGTGTGTAAGAAATAGCACCCACAGCTTCCAAAGCAAAAATCAAGAGTTTAACACAATTCCGAACAGTTTACAGTTCAAATAATTGCCGTAGATAGGATAACATACAAGCTATAAAGGGGGCCTGAACCAGGGGATGCAACACTTGAATGATTTTTCACTCCCCAACACAACACGGCAGCAAGCAACAAACAGCAAGCTCCAGCATCCACAATCTGAACCAAAAATGTTGATGAACCACACAATTTCAATTGCTGAGATACTGGGATTGCTTTCCAGGTACGGGAGGGGTATAGACAGAATTTACATCTACTGAAACAGCCCATTCAGCCCTACTGGTCAGTGCTGTAATCATCATGTCTGGCAGCATCTGTGAACACAGTAAGAAGTTTAACAACACCAGATTAAAGTCCAACAGGTTTATTTGGTAGCAAAAGCCACACAAGCTTTCGGAGCCTTACTACGTTCTCCCCATGTCTGCGTGAGTTTCCTCTGGGTGCTCCGGTTTCCTCCCACAGTCCAAAGATGTGCAGGTTAGGTGGATTAGCCATGTTAAATTGCCCCTTAGTGTCAGGGGGACTAGCTAGGGTAAAAATGTATGGGGTGATGGGGATAGGGCCTGGGTGGGACTCTGGTCAGTGCAGACTCGATGGGCCGGATGGCCTCCTTCTGCACTGCAGGGATTCTATGAGTTTGCATACAGCACTGCGGTAAGTCGAGAACAGAGATGTCAGTGTGAGGACAAGGTAAAGAATTAAAATGGAAGCTCAACATCATGCTTGTGAACCGAACATTAATGTTCTGCAAAGCTGTCACCCAGTCTCTGGTTTCCCCAGTGTACAGGACACTGCAGTGTGCGCGGAGAATATAGTTTAGTATGCATTCACTCTCTCAAAATCATGACAGTTCCATGAGTACTGCTCCATGTTGTACCAGCCACTCTCATTGTCTCACTCAAGTGATCGGTCTTTCACGCTGAATGTCAGCAAGATAAGCAACTGTGAAGTTTCATCATAACCAGGCTAGAACTTCTCCACCTGATGGGACTTTCTGTCAATGTTCTACCAGAGTGTGGCAATCACCTCATTAAGAATTGCCAGTAAAACCTATAACATTGATTGTGTTATAAATAGAAACACTTTGGGGGTTGAGTTCCTTGTACTATAGAATAGAATCTCATAATCCTTACAGTACAGAAGGAGGCCATTCGGCCCATGGAGTCTACACTGACCACAATCCCACCCAGGCCCTATTCCGTAACTCCGCACATTTACCCTGCGAATCCCCCTGGCACTAGGGTCAATTTAGCATGGCCAATCCACCTAACCCGCACATCTTTGGACTGTGGGAGGAAACCGGAGCACCCGGAGGAAACCCACGCAGACACGGGGAGAACACACAGACAGTGACCCAAGGCTGGCATTGAACCTGGATGTCTGGTGCTGTGAGGCAGCAGTGCTAACCACTGCGCCGCCCTATTTTATTGTAAGCCTCTACGTCGGAACCTACAGCTCTGAAGTAGAGACTTACAATAAAATAGCTTGAACCTAAAGACCAGTGTAAAGTGATTCTTCCACCCCAACCATTTACTGTGAGTAACACTTTCTGATAGTGACCACATTGGCTAGCCAGAGGTACAGGAACAAATGGTTCTCCCGCAGACCTGGCTCAGAGATTCAGAAGCCAATTAAAGCTGCTTCCTAAGTGATGTCACCTAACCAATGCTGGTCAGTCAGCATCCCACGGATCTTTGCAGAGTGAACGATGAATGAGTCGGGGGGAGGGCAGAAACTTTTCAGTTTAAAATTGCCATATTTTAATAAATCCAAGATTGGATTCTTTTTTAGATTATCTACTGAGAAGTAGCAACAATTGTAGTGCACTGACAAGTTTATTCTAAATGGTTACTAAACATAAGTCCAAACATTCCAGAAATGTGCAGGTTAGGTGGATTGGCCATACTAAATTGCCCCTTAATGTCAGGGGGACTAGCTAGGGTAAATGCATGAGATTAGTGTCAGGGGGACTAGCTAGGGTAAATGCATGGGATTATGGGGAAAAGGCCTGGGTGGGATTGTGGTCGGTGCAGGAGGGCCGAATGGCCTCCTGCACTGAAGGAATCTATGATGATAAGTGATGAAAGTGACCACTATTCATGGGCTAGCTAAAATAATGAGTGCCCGTGGACTATTTGTCTGCAGGGGATGCCCAAGTCAAGTCAACCCTGCCCTTACTTAATACCCAAAAGTCCAGCACTTCAAGTAGACATCAGTGGAAAGTGATCAGAACCTTGGGTTAGATGCCAAAGAGAGACTGATGCTTATGGAGCCATACCCGACTGTGGTTCAGCAGCTTCGAGAGAGGAAGGAGATCGACAATTGTTTTTTTAGAAAGAGTAAACTGCGGTTTTTTTGCTTCTCTCTGGCAGACGAGTCTAATTACACTTTCAATTCACATTGAACACCATTCAAGAATAAGGCTGCCCATCAATCTCACAACACATTAGCAAAGAAGAAGAACAAGAACTATTTCTCCTTCAGGGATACCGATATCTTATGAAATATTAATTACTTACTGTACTATTAGTTTACAGAGCAATAGTATTTTTGAGAAACCTGCACTTGCATATGTTAAAGTGGATCACAGCCCAATGTGTGCATTCTAAAGACCGGGGTTTAATATTAGAGTGGTGATTTTTATCTCACCCACTCAGTGGGAATCTAATGGAGTTGAATTGGCTTCTCAAAGTCACCAGAAACTATATAATCAGGTACCGTATAGAATGAACCGATAGAATTATTCAAATTCTGGAGACCAGAAAACATTTAGCTGCAAATACAATTCATAAATTGTGTTTGATACACTCTTTAAAAAGTAATCAGAAATAAACAGGTCCCAGGGTGACTCGCTGACTCCTCCTTTCCATCCCCTTCTGGGCCAACTTGCTGGATTTCAGGCAGAAAAGGGAAGGATACAATTGACCTCTGTGCCACTTGTCTAGGGAAACGGAGGGAGGAGAGAAACACGTTTATGCTTATATAGTAGTTGCCTTTCGTGTCCCGACTCACTTGCTGTCAATGAATTACTTTTGAAGTGTAGTCACTGTTGTTTAGCCAGATGTCACACTCAAAATGCGTAAAGCAAGTAGTCATAAACAGCAAAGAGATAATGATCATGCTGTTCTGTTTTGGTGGTATTCTTTGAGAAATATTCTCTCGTACAGAACCATATCAATTTTTTTTTGGAAGTTCATATCGACAATATCAAAAGTAGAACCTCACACCCCATTTCCCACACCATTGGCCGCATCAAAAGTTCAAATAGATTTGTCAGGCATGACCCACCCTACACAAATTCATTCCGACTGTCTGATCAGCTCATACCAAGTGGCTATTCATACTGCCCCGATGACAGATTCTAGTAACATCCCCACAACTGATGTTAAACTGACGGTGGGAGGTTTTACGCCCACCTGACAAGGCAAAGAGGTCTTCAGTTTAAAGCCTGCTCTACAAGCATATCACCTTGCAAGGAGGCAGCAGTGTACCAATACTGCAGTGAAGCGCCAGCCTAGATTATGCACTGAGCGAGTGGGGCTTGAGCCCACAACTTTCTGGCTCAGAGACAACACTACCGAGCCGACACTGGCACAACTGCTCCTGATCCTTTTTATAATAGTGCAAAACTGCAGAGTGCGTGTGTGGGTGGATAAAAGGTGAAAACATGACAGTCTTCTTGGCTGCGTTACCCTCATGATTAAATAGCTTGCTGACATTTGCCTTCGAAGCTCTCACATGAAGAATGGATGAGGTACTGGATCACTGCTGGCAACCATTAAACAGCGAGCCCCTTCAGGAGATAAACAAGGAAAATTGATGGGCTTGCAGTCTTATTTTATGATTTATGGCAGCATAATATGTCAGGCACACTGTCCAAGAATCTGCTTTTGTAGCCACAATCAGCTGTCCATTATTCTCTAACAGTGGTAACCGTTTAGATTTTTGACTTCAGTGATCCAAGGATTTTTAGACTTCACTCTTAAAAGCAGACTCAAAATCTGCATCATTTAAAGTCTGGTAAAACTGTTCATCAGAAAATTGTGGCTGTGATGAAACTGTGTCGCCCAATAGTAATCAGCGGCTCGTAGGAATAAAGGGCAAAGCTGTACCTAAACACCCCTTACATTGTCATTGCTAACTGGGTATTTTACAATTACTTCACTCTATCAGACAATCACTTGGTGATAATAAATTTTGGGGAAAAGTGCAGAGAAGCTTTCAGATCTATCTCCAGAATGTTTTTGGTCACTTTGAGGGATTTTTTTTAGCTCTGATGAGTGGCTATATAGTTTCTTTCATCACAAGTCTTCATTTTCCTCCAGTTGTTTTATCATTAAATCTAATGCTGCAGATCTTCCTCTGATGTCATTGCTCTGGACATCTCAGCCTTTAATTTTAAGGTCCACCCAACACTCCCACCCAGTACTTCAGATGCCCCAAAAGCCCTGCCTTTAATATGCTGTTCTTTTCATAAAATCCCTACAGTGCTGAAGGAGGCCATTCAGCCCATCGAGTCTACGCCGACCACAATCCCATCCAGGCCCTTTCCTGCAGCCCCACATATCCAACCCTGCTAATCCCCCCCCAACACGAATCAATTTAACTCGGCCAATCAACCTAAGCCGTACAGCTTTGGAGTGTGGGAGGAAACCGGAGCACCCGGAGGAAACCCATGCAGACACGGGGAGAACATGCAAACTCCACACAGACAGTGACCCGAGGTCGGGACTGAACCTGGGTCCCTGGCGCTGTGAGGCAGCAGTGCTAACCACTGTGCCATGGTTTTACGTCAAGGTGTGGGCGAACAGAGTGCCACATATACTTCCGTTCTTGCACGTGGAAAGAAACACCAATTTCAGAGACAGGTACAGTTCATCGGGATCCTCACTTCATTCAGGCAGTTGGAGAGAACAGAATAGGCTGAAAATATCACAAAGGTCATGTCTAGAGGTGAATGCTGTGGTGTCAAAGGAGCTGATGAGCAAATAATTAATTTGAAAACTTTTGAAGTTTGTGATGATCAATTAGATAAGGGTGCCTCCTGAGGATGGCAGTCCGTGGTTTGTCCTCTCATCACAGTCACAGCAGCAATGTGGTATGGCAAAGTAGGTGACTCGAAGCTGACACAGCAGTAAAGGCACTGTTGATATTTCACCGTGCTGCTTTTTCACTCGTAAGCCAAGATAGGTATCTGTGGGCTAGCCGAACAGAAGGCAGCATCTTGTCCTTAGACAAGGTCCTGCAAATGTCGCTGGTTAGTGACCAAGAATGTGACCTTCTACGTAGATGTGCTGTGACCAATTGTCACACACCTACAGCGTTTGCAGCTGTGATCAGCTAATTCCGCACAGACAGGAGGTTAATCCGAGGATCTTCCCGATTTGCTTGGCTCAGCTCTTTACTGTTTTAACTAGCTGAGCCACTGGGGAACCCATACCGCCTAGCTTTGGAAAGGTACCCTGGTACACTTTTTACGTACATCTGGCCACTCAAGACTCAGTGAAAGGGGTACAAGGAGGTTCAAAGGACCACAAATACGTTTTGAAAGAAGGCTTCATTCAATGCTCGCCTTCGAATAAAACAAAATGTGGTTATTGGTCTCCACTTTGTGAGCTGGGCAACTAACGCTCATTACTCAGAAATGTGA
This sequence comes from Mustelus asterias, assembly GCF_964213995.1. Classification (NCBI taxonomy): domain Eukaryota; kingdom Metazoa; phylum Chordata; class Chondrichthyes; order Carcharhiniformes; family Triakidae; genus Mustelus; species Mustelus asterias. Next base: position 5,991,895 of record NC_135829.1, on the reverse strand, counting down.
TCTGACTGAACTGCTGTTCATTCAGCAAGACAATGAACTGGCACTCAGCCAAAACTGTGGACCTTTTTTTTTAAATGGAGCTGGCTTCAAAGTGCAACCAACTGTACACAACAATCAATAGGCTGTTGAATCCGAAAATTAATTGGATAGGTTGCATCAGTTTTGGACACATTTTCAAATGTATCATTCTGCTCACTGCGCAAGGCCTATTTTCCCATGCACTCATTTTTTTGAGACCTCATGCTATGGGGGTAGCAAGAACTCCAAGGTTAGGCATGGCATGTGGTCCTGCTATTCTGTAGTCATGCTTCCAAACCCACCCCCCGACCTTCCCGCCCCCACCACAGCTTCAGAACACTGTCCCCTGGAGAATTTCCAAATTCAGACAAAACAAAGCAGCAGCAAGTGGTGGCAGTGGCAACTCCTTTTATTACCAGCGTTTTGCTCTGAGGTGCAGGAAATTAAAGCAACGGGATAGGTGTCGATCCTGCCTTCTGGAAGCACTTTTGACAGTCTAATTTTATGTTGCAACCTCGCACGCAAAAAGCAGCACTGCAATTTCACAAAGAAAATCAAGTTCTCAGCCATTGCAAAGAGCGTGGAGGAAAAATATTAAAACTGGGATAGTATCGACTTAGAAAATGAAATCTGCGGTTTTACTGTGACGCAGTGGGGATGTCACTGAAGCTACTACATACTGTGGACATCATAGCAAGCGGAAAAATCCAGAAAGCACTGCATGTTCTGATGTCTCTCCAGCCTCATTGTTTCCTCTTTTGTTTGCAATCTGCAGTCTCAGGAATTCTCTAAGTTATCTGCTAAACAACAGGAAGGGGCAAGTATTTTTACTGCTGTTCTGGAAGGAAGAGACAGAATTTATCAGACCGCTGACACAAATGCAAGCTGTCATTTGCAAAGATGTAATCGACACCGAAGATCAGTGGGTAGCACTCCAGCCTCTTGCGTATTAAGACTGTCCAATTCCATAAATTTGAGCCCACAAATTCAAGACTGGCACTCCAGTGCATTCGTAAGAACATAGCAACTAGGAGCAGGAGTAGGCTATCTGGCTCCTCCACCTGCTCCGCCATTCAATAAGATCATGGCTGATCTTTTCGTGGACTCAGCTCCACTTACCCGCCCGCTCACCATAACCCTTAATTCCTTTACTGTTCAAAAATCTATCTATCATTGCCTTAAAAGCATTCAACGAGGTAGCCTCAACTGCTTCACTGGGCAGGGAATTTCACAGTGCAACACTGTGGGAGTGCTGCATTGGTCAGAGATGCTATCCTTTGGACAAATCACAAAACCGAAGCTTTCTCTGCTCCCAAAAGGTGGACATAAAAGATCCCAGTCCAAAGATGTGCAGGGTAGGTTGATTGGCCAAGCTAAATTAACCCCCTCAGTGTCCCAAGATGTGTAGTTAGGGGGATTGATGGGGTAAATATGTGGGGTTACGGGGATAGGGTCTGGGTGGGATGCTCTGTCGGTGCAGAGTCGATGGGCCGAATTACTTCCTTCTGTACTGTAGGGATTCTGTGATTATTACAAAGGATAACGGGAATTGTCCCAGATATCCTGGTGGTTATTTGGCCCTCAATCAACATTAAAAAAAACACAAAATAGAAGCAAAATACTGCTAGCACTATTCATTGAAACAAGCGTCACTTCAGTGCCTAATCAGTGCTTATGGCACCAGATGCACTTCCAACGCATCGGAATTTTGATTGAAAATCATGATCTGTCCAGTTTTTCGAAATCATTCCAACTGTTCCACACAACTGCCCTCAATGGCCGGACTGGCTAACCCAGCTCAGAAAAGTGACTGAATTTAGTTTGTATGGTTCACTCGAGTCTTCAAAATAATCAAAGTAAAACCTTCTATTGGCACATCCAACGAAAGAATTATTCAAAAAGCACCTGGCTCATTAAAAATTAAGTTGACAGCAACTATAAGCTAATTTTTAAATTCACATTTTCTTGGGTAGCAGTGGCATGCGAACCAATTTTACTGCAAACTTTAGGCGGAAAGTTTTGCTCTATCTAGTCCACCCATCCACATCAGTTCCTTTGTGAATTTCTAATAACTCAATCACATTTATTGACAAGAATCTGTCTCACTCCTTCTCGAAACCCATTGAGGTTTCTTCCCTTCACATATAATGATCAACCTTTGAGTTGAAAAAAATCCTGTCACATTCCTATCTTCTATTTTGTAAATAATCACCTGGGCCCAAGTTCTAGTAGTATCCCTACAGTGCAGAAGGAGGCCATTTGGCCCACTGAGCGGCACGGTGGCACAGCAGTTAGCACTGTTGCCTCACAGCGCCCGGGTTCAATTCCAGCCTCGGGTCACTGTCTGTGTGGAGTTTGCACATTCTCCGAGCGGCTACGTGGGTTTCTTCAGGGTGCTCCGGTTTCCTCCCATACACCAAAGATGTGCGGGTTAGTGGGAATTGGCGATGCTAAATTGCCCCTTAGTGTCAGGGGGGGGGGGGTTTAGCCACATAAATATGTGGGGTTACAGGTATAGGGCCTGGACCGGATTGTCAGTGCAGGCTCGATGGGCCAAATGGCTTCCATCTGCATTGTAGGGATTCTTTGAGCCTGCACCGATAAAAATCCCACCCAGGCCATATCCCCATAACCCCATGTATTTACCCTGCCATGTATTTCACATGACACAGGTTTAAGGTGCTGGGGGGTAGGTACAGGGGAGATGTTAGGGGTAACTTTTTCCACACAGAGGGTGGTGGGCGAGTGGAATCGGCTGCCGTCAGTGGTGGTGGAGGCAAACTCAATAGGGTCTTTTAAGAGACTCCTGGATGAGTACATGGAGCTTAATAGGATGGAGGGTTATAGGTAGGTCTAGAAGGTAGGGGTGTGTTCGGCACAACTTGTGGGCCGAAGGGCCTGTTTGTGCTGTAGTTTTTCTATGTTTCTATGTGAAGATGCCGGCGTTGGACTGGGGTAAACACAGTAAGTCTCACATGTATTTCACATGCAGACATGGGGAGAATGTGCAAACTCCACACAGTGACTCAAAGATGGAATTGAACCCAGGTCCTTGGCACTGTGAGGCAGCAGTGCTAACCCGGTGTGTGCCACATGGCAGAATGTTTACTGAGTCAACTTGTCTAAATCTTTTTTTTTTGCATTATCATATAGATTTTCAGTTTTCATGCATTATCTCTAGTGGGAAGTATCTTGCATATACCCACAATACTTCATATACTGTATATTTAATTAACATCCACCAACATTTAGTAACACAAGAAGTAATCACAACAGTCAAACACTTGCATATTTGGCTTTACACCTTACCAGTTTGCCAACAGACACATAAGGTTAAAGTGCACATACATACCCTGATGCAAGTACAAGAAATGAGATCACAAACCTACTGAAACTATCTATTATTTGCTTTTTATTTAATAATCAAAAAGCACAATTAGCTGTATCTGGCTAACACACCAGCCAACAGTGGCTCAGCCAAAAGTGCTGCTATTTCTCACTCAGCCAATAGCATGTATGCTTGCTGTCGATCAGGGCACAATGCCCACTTGCATTTAGCCATCTTCTGAATTCAGCACAGGACAAGAATCACACCATGGTGTGCCAATTAGTTGAAAGCAACAATCCAACAGCAGGCTTCCAAGATGTCAAACTGCATGCAACAGGACATCATTTCCAGAATCGCCACACCAGTAATTTGCGGGGTGGGGGCAGGGTTGGCATTATCAGTGGTAAATCTGATCTTAATCTTAGAAAAGTGAGACACATTGAACTTTCACCAGGTAATACCTAGTATCAGGTACTAGAGCAACCCTTGTAGTTCGATGAAAAATGTGTGGGGCCAGCAAAGCCAAGTTGGGGTACAAATCAGTGAACCTGGGAGTCAAAGCAAAACTCGTATCAAGGACAATTTATTAAAATATCAATTTTTGAGGGGTCAGCACCATTTGCATTTATGAAAAGATCAATTTTTGAGGGGCAAAATTTGAGAATTGCCCACCTTTTGATCTCATGTTTGTTGATTTATTACCCCAAACTGAGACTTGGCTCTGCTAACCCCACATACTTAGTTAATTTATCAGTCTACAGAATAAAGGGTTGCTAGGTGCAATATTCCTGGTAGAAGTTCCAATTGTCGCTGTCTATAGCTCAAGGCTACAACATGGGGCAGCGCGGTGGGACAGTGGTTAACACTGCTGCCTCACAACGCCAGGGACCCAGGTTCAATTCCGGCCTTGGGCGACTGCGTGTGTGGAGTTTGCATATTCTCCCTGTGTTTGCATAGGTTTCGTCCGGGTGCTCCGGTTTCCTCCCACACGCCAAAGATGTGCAGGTTAGGTGGATTGGCCAGGCTTAAAATGGCTCCTTAGTGTTGCAAGACGTAGAAGTTAAGGGGATTAGCCATGGGAAATGTGTGGGGTTACAGGGATAGGGTGGGGAAAGAGAGCATGGATAAGACACACTGTCAGAGAGTCAATGCAGACTCGATGGGCCAAATAGCCTCTTCTGCACTGTAGGGATTCTATGATGAGACAGCAAAGAGTATCTTCTATTCTATGTTGAAGTCCCAATTGCCTCTCAATAGGAGCAACATTCCTGGTGGAAGTCCCAATTGCCATTCAATAGGAGCAATATTCCTGGTGGAAGTCCCAAATGCCCCTCAATAGGAGCAATATTCCTGGTGGAAGTCCCAAATGCCCCTCAATAGGAGCAATATTCCTGGTTGAAGTCCCAATTGCCCCTCAATAGGAGCAATATTCCTGGTCGAAGTCCCAATTGCCCCTCAATAGGAATAATATTCCTGGTGGAAGTCCCAATTGCCCCTCAATAGGAGTAATATTCCTGGTGGAAGTCCCAATTGCCCCTCAATAGGAATAATATTCCTGGTGGAAGTCCCAAATGCCCCTCAATAGGAGTAATATTCCTGGTGGAAGTCCCAATTGCCCCGCAATAGGAATAATATTCCTGGTGGAAGTCCCAATTGCCCCTCAATAGGAGCAATATTCCTGGTGGAAGTCCCAAATGCCCCTCAATAAGAGCAATATTCCTGGTTGAAGTCCCAATTGCCCCTCAATAGGAATAATATTCCTGGTGGAAGTCCCAATTGCCCCTCAATAGGAATAATATTCCTGGTGGAAGTCCCAATTGCCCCTCAATCGGAGCAATATTCCTGGTGGAAGTCCCAATTGCCCCTCAATAGGAATAATATTCCTGGTGGAAATCCCAATTGCCCCTCAATCGGAGCAATATTCCTGGTTGAAGTCCCAAATGCCCCTCAATAGGAGTAATATTCCTGGTGGAAGTCCCAATTGCCCCTCAATCGGAGCAATATTCCTGGTGGAAGTCCCAATTGCCCCTCAATAGGAGTAATATTCCTGGTGGAAGTCCCAATTGCCCCTCAATAGGAGTAATATTCCTGGTGGAAGTCCCAATTGCCCCTCAATAGGAATAATATTCCTGGTGGAAGTCCCAATTGCCCCTCAATAGGAGCAATATTCCTGGTGGAAGTCCCAAATGCCCCTCAATAAGAGCAATATTCCTGGTTGAAGTCCCAATTGCCCCTCAATAGGAATAATATTCCTGGTGGAAGTCCCAATTGCCCCTCAATAGGAATAATATTCCTGGTGGAAGTCCCAATTGCCCCTCAATCGGAGCAATATTCCTGGTGGAAGTCCCAATTGCCCCTCAATAGGAATAATATTCCTGGTGGAAATCCCAATTGCCCCTCAATCGGAGCAATATTCCTGGTTGAAGTCCCAAATGCCCCTCAATAGGAGTAATATTCCTGGTGGAAGTCCCAATTGCCCCTCAATCGGAGCAATATTCCTGGTGGAAGTCCCAATTGCCCCTCAATAGGAGTAATATTCCTGGTGGAAGTCCCAATTGCCCCTCAATAGGAGTAATATTCCTGGTGGAAGTCCCAATTGCCCCTCAATAGGAGTAATATTCCTGGTGGACGTCCCAATTGCCCCTCAATAGGAGTAATATTCCTGGTGGAAGTCCCAATTGCCTCTCAATAGGAGTAATATTCCTGGTGGAAGTCCCAATTACTTCTCACCTACATTACTCTGAGGTCTGCTTTACTACTCTTGTTTACTTTTTTTTCTTTTTTTAAAAAAAACTGCCTCTTTTGCTAGACTCTGGAGTGGAAATGGGGGTTTTTTTGGGAGAGAAAGCACCAGTTGTGGCTGGTAATGATCAGAGACAAGCCAGCAAGGACATTGCACACAGCAGCCCATTCCCCCTTTGCTTACTCCACACTGACCTGGTACAGAGCCGGCCTCCAACTATTGCTCCTTAGAGGGGGGGTTCCACAAATGAACAAAATGGCGCCAATCCCTCCAGCACCGCTTCACCGGCACCACGGGCGGACCAACCCCCCATTGCAAGACGCGGGAGGTACCGGGACTACTTTCAACGTTTAAAACAAAAAACAATTTTAAAAAGATTTTGTTTCCATCCTCTTCTGTTCAGCTCTCCACCGGTCGTTTTACATTGAAGTCGGAGAAGGAAAACCCTGTGGACGGGGGGAAAGAGGCTGCGCTCCCAAGGAACGCCGGATTCTTTTGTATGCGCGGTTGTGTTCTTCTTTCACCCCCCCTTTGCCCGCCACTAAGCTTGCGGGGAGTTGTAGTTTCCGGCAAAACTTTGACACCGGGTTTGGAAGCCTTGGGAAGGCGGTCGAAAAACTACAATCCCATGATGCGCCGCGAGGCCAGCGGCGGGCGGGAGAAGCCAGCTTGGAGCTCGTGCTGGCTTTTGAATTGACTTGCATGCATATTTATTTGCAATTATATATGCATTAACAGTACATATAGTTTGGAAAATGCAATATTTTACTAATATAAAAAAGCATTCCATCCTCCTGTTTAAAATGTCCTTTTTTCAATTTTTTAACTACATAATTAGGGAAAATAACTAGTCCATTGCCTTCTTCAAAATGCTTTCCTGCAGTTACAGAGGTTTCAGTTTATTTAGTGTCACATAAGTTTTAAGTTTATTTATTAGTGTCACAAGTAGGCTTACATTAACACTTCAATGAAGTTACTGTGAAAATCCCCTAGTCGCCACACTCCTGTTCGGGTACACTGAGGGAGAATTTAGCACGGCCGATGCACCCTAACCAGCACGTCTTTCGGACTGTGGGAGGAAACCGGAGCACCCGGAGGAAACCCACGCAGACACGGGGAGAACGTGCAAACTCCACACAGACAGTGACCCAAGCCGGGAATTGAACCGGGGTCCCTGGAGCTGTGCTAACCACTGTACCACCATACTGCCCTCTCGTGCAAATAGCCTTTTGTAGGGATAAACTAATAAAACATCACCCTTACAACATTTAAGAAGCATTTAGATGAGCACTTGAAATGCCACAGTATGCAAGGCTACAGATCAAGTGCTGGAAAATGGGATTAGGATAGGTGCAGGATGGCCAGTGCAGACACAATGGGCCAAATGGCCTCTTTTTGTGCGGTGAAACTTTATGGGCACGATATTACTGGCCGTTCACGCCCTGCTGCCACTGCAAGCGAGGATGGAGAATTCGGCACCCAGCCAAATCTCTGTTCAGTGCAGCGGGATGGGAAAATCCTGCTGCCGTGAAAGGCTGTAAGGTTCTGGCCTATGACTCTAGAAAGCACAGTAAGAAGTCTCACAACACCAGGTTAAAGTCCAACAGGTTTATTTGGTAGCAAATACCATAAGCTTTCGGAGCGCTGCCCCTTCGTCAGATGTCGCTGAGGGAGAATTTCGTCAGAGTCGCTGAGCAGAAACTGATAGCCAAGTTCCGCACACATGAGGACGGCCTAAACCGGGATGTTGGATTTATGTCACATTATCAGTAACCCCCACAGCTTGCCTCCTGATCTTGCAGAATCTTACTAGCTGTTCTGTCTGGAGACAATACACATCTCTTTAACCTGTGTTTAATGTTCCCTCCACCCACATTATCTGTACCTTTAAGACCTGGCTGGCTGTAGAGATTTGCATTCTAATTAGTATTCTGTAACTTGATGTTGTGTCTCTGTGCACTGTTGGAGAACAGATTTTCACTCCATCTGACGAAGGGGCAGCGCTCCGAAAGCTTATGGTATTTGCTACCAAATAAACCTGTTGGACTTTAACCTGGTGTTGTGAGACTTCTTACTGTGCTTACCCCAGTCCAACGCCGGCATCTCCACATCTAGAAAGCACAACAGTGACTGAAGAGCATACATCTGACAAATAGCATAAAGATTGTTAAATGTCTTCAGATTTGCACATGGTAACTGTTTTGAAGAAATACAGTCTGAATATGTGAAACACTGAACTTTATTATTCAACAGTCACTCTCATAATGGGGTTAGATAGGAGAGTCCACAGTATTGATCAAGTAATGATGAAGAAATGCCAATATACAGCCAAGTCAGGATGGTGTGTGTCTTGGAGGGGAGCTTGCAGTTGATGGTTTTCCCACAGTGTAACTGCCCTTGTCTTTCTCTTTGAAATTGTTTTAAGAGTAACGGAGTCAGACAAACCCAAACAGCATGTAGTATTGTTTAATCCCAGCTGACTGCTTTGAAAGTTGATCCGCTGGTTGTTGAATCCTAACTCCCTGCTGGTTTGCCTCCACCCCATTTTGATTGTGTAACCTGTTCAGGGATGGCATGATAGCCCAAGGCTATTTCAAAGAATGCAATTTATACTCTTTTTTTTAAGCACCATTTCATTTTTAATATACTTTAATGTTTTTTTTTCTCAGTTTAAATCTCTCTTGGCCATGCATTAGGAAGATGGAAAATATCTTGCTTTTTTTTGTTGGCAACAATGGGCTTTCTAAATGGATTACGAGGTTGGTTTGTGAAACTGAACAGTGTACAGCAAGCAGGTTGATTTGAGATCTATATTAAGCTGAGGCAGTGATGGGAGCCCCCATGGCCCATTGCAATTCAGGGAGAGAAATTAGCCAGAGCTTTTGTTCCTGATTGTTACCCAGTGACCCTTGTTGACAGTTGCATGTTGTAAAGGATAATGCATGATTCTATTTCAAGGCTATGAAGGATGCTACGTAAATTCTTTCTTTATAGTTTTTTGATGTTGCATCTACTAAATTTTGGCTATGCATTTAGAAGATGCTTAGATGAAGGGGCCAGAAAATCCTGCTGGCACAAATTCATGTCGAGAGGGCTAGAATGCAAGAGCAGGGATGTACTTCTGAGGCTGTATAAGGCTCTAGTCAGACTCCATTTGGAGTATTGTGAGAAGTTTTGGGCCCCATATCTAAGGAAGGATGTGCTGGCCTTGGAAGGGATCCAGAGGAGGTTCACAAGAATGCTCCCTGGAATGAAGAGCTTGTTGTATGAGGAATGGTTGAGGACTCTGGGTCTGTGCTCGTTGGAGTTTGGAAGGATAAGGAGGGATCTTAATGAAACTTACAGGATACTGCGAGGCCTGGATAGAGTGGACGTGGACAGGATGTTTCCACTAGTAGGAAAAACTAGAACCAAAGGGCACAACCTCAGGCTAAAGGGACAATCCTTCAAAACAGAGATGAGGAGGAATTTCTTCAGCCAGAGAGTGGTGAATCTGTGGAAATCTTTGCCGCAGAAGGCTGTGGGGACCAGGTCATTGAGTGTCTTTAAGACAGAGATAGATAGGTTCTTGATTAATAAGGGGATGAGGGGTTATGGGGAAAAAGCAGGAGAATGGGGATGAGAAAAATATCAGCTATGATTGAATGGCGGAGCAGACTCGATGGGCCGAGTGGCCTAATTCTGCACCTATGTCTTATGGTCTTATGGTTGTAAGATTCCGGCCTATGATTCTATAAAGCACAACAGTGACTGAAGGGCATACATCTGACATGGCCTGCTTGTTCAAATGGCATAAAAATTGTTAAGATGTCTTTTAGATTTACACATAGTAACAGTTTTGAAGAAACAGTCTCAATATGCAAAACACTGAATTTTATTATTCAACAGTTACTCTCATAATGGGGTTCAGGGTTTGCAAACCAAGCACCTTAAGATATTTATGTAGATCTCATTCACCCCGCTATTGATGTTGATCCTGGCGTGCTATCTGATGGATTTAGTGGACCTGGTACATTGTTCAGACGGCATTCTTCATGATCAATGAATATTGGTCAATTGACCACAAGGTTGAGCGGATAATGATACAAAATGCTGTGATTTTATTCCTAGGACTCGGGATACCTCTATTGTTGTACCTGCTAAGACTAGGTAGCACAAGCATGGATTGGCAATCAAACCTTGGACATTCTTTGGTCTGAAGCAAAAAGTGGACCTACTAATGGAGCGGACAATGTATGCACAGTTTTCTTTTATCCAGTAGCCCATATTATTCTTAACTTCCAAAATTACAATATTAGAAGAGGCACAGTGGCACAGTGATTAACACCGCAGCACCAGGGACCCGGGTTCAATTCCGGCCTTGGGTGACTGCCTGAGTGGAGTTTGCACGTTCTCCCCATGTCTGTGTTGGTTTCCTCTGGGTGCTCCGGTTTCCCCCCACAGTCAAAAGATGATTGGCCATGCTAAATTTCCCCTTAGTGTCAGGGGGATTAGCAGGGTAAATACTTAGGGTTACGGGGATAGGGCCTGGGTGGGATTGTTGTCGGTGCAGGCCTAATGGGCCGAATGGCCCCCTTCTGCACTGTTGGCATTCTATTCTTTTCTATTATCTGACATTAACAATTTCTGCTCCTAAACAGGAAATTTCATAAGGTAATGACTACCAGAAAACTCTTCAGCGCTATGTAACTACTTACTTTAATGTTGATTTTTAAAATTACAATATGTGTCAGTCAAGTGAATCCTCTCGCTCTGTCCTTTCCCTGCTGGGCAACATGAAACTACAAAAGTTTCACATTGAATGTCTGTAAATTAGCTGCTGTGTTTCTCTATACAACAACCATGACCACACTTCAAAAGTAATTGATTAGCTCTGCAACATTTGGGATGCCTTGAGGCTGTCAAGAGTGTCATATAAATGAATTTCTAAGTGTAAATTTGAGTAAATGTTTTGCTGTAACTATGAACTTTGAAATTAAAAAAACTACATCTTCGTAACTTATTTACACTCTTCAAAATCAGCTTCACTCACACCATGCAATTCCTTAAGAAATGTGACCTTATTGGCAGCGATCTATTTGATAAAATAGATTTGTGGGGTGACATTTTTTTTATTTCCATGAATGCAGATGCTGACAATTGCCCGGGATACTACAAATACAGATGGCCCCTTAGCTTGCCTAACTGGGCATACGTAACTTGGTGAACTGCAACTGACCAGGTCAACAATGCAACTAAAATATTCTGCTATAATAAAAGCAAAATACTGCGGATGCTAGAAACCTGAAATAAAAATTGAAAATGATGGGCAAACTCAGCAGGTCTGGCAGCATCTGCGCAGAGAGAAATGGAGATAACATTTCGACTCTTAAGCGACACATGGGCTGGGATTTTATGACCTCGCTCGGGCGAGGCACATAAAATCCCGCCTGAGGCCAATGGAGAATTCCATTCTGTGAGCCTTGCCCGCCCTGAAAGGGGGGGGGGGGGCGGTAAAATTCCAGCCCATGGACTCTAAACGTTAACTCTATCTCCACAAATACTGCTAGACCTGCTGAGTTTATCCAACGTTTTCTGTTTTTATGTAAAATACTCTGCTTTTCTTTTCAGAGTTGGTGCAAAACCATCAGCCGATTGAAATTAGACACTACAACACACATCAATGTGTTTAATTATGCATGGTATATATATATCTAATATGTGCATGCCAATGAAAGATTTATATTTCTGTGCTGTTCACCGGGGAACTCTTATTATGTAGTGATTGGATCCACTAAACAAGTCAGACATGTAATCAGAATGTCACTGATGATGTGATGGTAATTTGGTTGTTTTTCTTTCTCTTCCACGGCTTTATGTATGTCTTGATTTAATCCGTTTCCTTTCTTGAAGAAAAATGTAATAAAAAATAACTTCTTGAATGAATGGTCATAATAAACTGTTCATATTCTGCTTTGTCTTGAATATATACCAGAAGTATCCAAAACATACACAATAATTTTTCTCACATATCTTTCAAAGTTGTTCATTTCTCCTTGTGCAACAGGCTTTGGAATATATTAGACAATGTGGGCCCAGCAATGAAACTTACGCACTGCACAATGGTGGGTTGCTCCATTGTAGGTCCTTCTTGTCTTTATTAATATAATAACATTTATGTGCTGCAGAGGTTTGCTCATATTCACAAGTTATTATACTTTAAAAAAAATTTCTATCCTGAAATCATGGGCGGCATGGTTCGAGGCAGTGGGACTATCTGCGTGGAGTTTGCATGTTCTCCCTGTGTCTGTGTGGGTTTCCTCCGGGTGCTCCGGTTTCCTCCCACAGTCTGAAAGCTGATTAGGCGGATTGACCCGAACAGGCGCCGGACTGTGGTGACGAGGGAAATTTCACATGGTGTTGGGGCTTGCCCTGTTGTCAACTTTTGTACAATGAATCTTAGCAAGCAATTAAACCGTTAAAGAAATAACTAGTAACTCTATGCTAAATTCTGCTGTAAATCCCTTTATGATCCTCTTTAATCGGTGCACCAAAATTGCCCTAATGAAAATCATTACTGACATTCATTGTGTTTTTGACCATGTGTCAAACATTAGGGGAGCAGACAGCAAAGTAGAGTTGAGACCACAATCCAATCAGCCATGATCTTACTGAATGCCTAGATGCACCATAGAAAGTTCTAGTTGTATCACAGCTTGGTAAGGCTCCTACCCTGTCCAAAAGCACAAGAAACTACAAAGGGTTGTGAACGAAGCCCAGTCCATCACACAAACCAACCTCCCATCCATTGACACTGTCTACACTTCCCCCTGCCTCGGAAAAGCAGCCAGCATAATCAAGGTCCCCACGCACCCCGGACATACTCCCTTTCATCTTCTTCCGCCGGAAAAAGATACAAAAGCTTGGGGTCATGTACCAACTGACTCAAGAACAACTTTTTCCCTGCTGCCACCAGACTCTTGAATGGACCTACCTCATGTGGGGCGGGACGGTCGCACAATGGTTAGCACTGCTGCTTCACAGTGCTAAGAACCCGGGTTCGATTCCCAGCTTGGGTCACTATCTGCGTGGAGTTTGCATGTTCTCCCTGTGTCTGTGTGGGTTTCCTCCAGGTGCTCCGGTTTCCTCCCACAGTCTGAAAGCTGATTAGGCGGATTGACCCGAACAGACTGTGGTGACGAGGGAAATTTCACAGTAACTTCATTGCAGTGTTAATGTAAGCCTTACTTGTGACGAATAAATAAACTTTACTCATATTAAGTTGATCTTTCTCTACAACCTAGCTATGACTGTAACATTACCTCTCCTTTCCTTCTCTATGAACGGTATGTTTTGTCTGTATAGCGTGCAAGAAACAATATTTTTCACTGTCCGCTAATACATGTGACAATAATAAATCAAATTGAATCAAATCAAAGGATGGCAGGGCAGGCTTGCAGGGCTGAATGGCCTATACTTGTTCCTAAATCCTATGTGTTCTCCTTCACTACTGACATGATTGACAGCACATTCTCCTTTAATTCCTCTCTTAAGTTTACAGGGCCAAGCAGATTGGTGGGGACAGACATATGTATGTGTGCAGACTCAAGTATATTCACCAGTCGTCACAATTTTGGGGTGTGAAAATAATTAAACAGCTATATATTTGGAGGGGAATAAAACTGCTGTTGCTTCCAATGGTTTGTCATGTTGTTTTGCCTCAAAAGTATGTCTCCGTTCAAGTGGGAAAGGCCGAATATAATGAAAAACTTAGCTATTTTTATAAACCTGGCACCTGGAACTAGGTATTAATCATGCTAAAGTTCTACTGCTCCGTGGAGGGACTCTCAGAACTAAGAATTGTAACACAGTCAGTAAGTTATACAGTTACTTTTGTATTGATATACACACAAAACCTATTACTACTGGACATAACACCATTTTGGGGCAAAACATTTTAAAAATAAATACTTTTTTTTTCTATAGACCTGAACTTGAGTCAAAAAGTCTCATTTTTTCCATCTGTAGATTTTCAATAATTCGGGAGAAACTTATTTATCAAGAGTAATAAGAATGTGGAATGTGTTACCTCAAGGAGTAGTTGAGGTAAATATTAAAGACACATTTAAGGGGAAGCTAGATAAAAAAAGAGTAGGACAGAAATAGGCTAAGCTGATGAGGTCAAATGATAAGGAATGAGAGGAGGCTTCTGAAGAGTGTTGGCACCAGCATTAGTCATTTTGGCTGAATACCCTGTTGCTGTGTGTGGACTCAATGCAAGTTTACACTTCACACCAAAGATGAAGAAGCTATGCTTTACTGTATGTAACCGTTTTGTTTTTCAAGATATGCTAGGAGTTGTGGTCCTTTCCCTATCCTCTGCCCTCCATCCCTTCACCTCCCCCTGATACTTTCTTTTACACACTTTCATGCAACCCACTCTTACATCCTATTCATCACCCCAATCTTCCATCATCCCTAATTTTCCCTCATCATCAATCTACTGCATCCCCATTCTTTACCTCTTAATCATCACCCACTTCCAATTTTCCCTCATTCTCCATTCTTCTCCCTACAATCTTCCTCACCTACAGTTTTCCCCAACCCCAATCTTTCCTACCTGCAATCTTACACCCCCATTTTCCCACAATCCATCTACCTGAACACCCTATTTTCCCCCCTGAATCTTCACTTCCATTTTCTTCATCCCATTCTTCACTCAACCTTAATTCTTTCCACTATTCATTTTACCTTACTATTCTTCCCAAACCCATTCTTCCCCTAAATCTTTACCCTCCAAACATTCTCCACGCTCCATTTTTTCCACTACCAGTCTTCCGCATCCCTATTCTTCAAACACATTCTTCCTCTAAAGCTTCTCCCACCTCTTTTCTTCCCCTCCAAATACTCCCCATACCTCGCTCGGGCGAGGCTCGTAAAATTCCACCCGAGGCCAACGGAGAATTCCATTCTGCGAGCCTTGCCCGCCCTGAGTCCGGTGCAGGCGAGGTGGTAAAATTCCGGCCCCCATTCTTATTCTCAGAATAAGAGGTAAGTCATTTAGTATTGAGATGAGGAGAAATTTCTTCACTCTGGGGGATGGTGAATCTTTGGAATTCACTACTCCAGAGTTGTGGAGGACTCTGTCATGAGTATATTCAGACAGAGATCAATACATTTTTGGATATTAAAGATATTAAGGAATATGGGCATAGAGCAGGAAAGTGGCATTGAGGTAGATCTCCCTGATCTTGTTGAATGATGGAGCAGGCTCAAGAGGTTGAATGGCCTCCTCCTGCTCCTATTTCCTATGTTACTATGTTCACCGCCAGCATTTCCCACTCCCAATCCTCCAGTTTTGGTCTCCTTATTTGAAAAACAAGATATAATTATGTTAAAACCAGTCCAGAAAAGGTTCACTCGACTCATTTATGGGATGAGTAGCTTATCTTGTGAAGAAAGGTTGAACAGATTGGGCCCATACCCATTGCAGTTCAGAAACATATACGATCCTGAGGGGACTTGATAGGGTGGAGATCAGGAGGCCAGGAGAATGTTTCCACTCATTTTTTTAAATTTTGATTTGTTATTGTCATATGTATTGTTAAAAAGTGAAAAGTATTGTTGCTTGCATGCTATACAGACAAAGCATATTGTTTATAGAGGAGAGGGTGCAAAATGTAGTGTTACAGTCATAGTTATGGTGTAGAGTTTTAAAAACATTGAACAAAAGTAAAAGATAGAATTAGAGAGTATGCTGGGGAACAGCTTGCAAGAAGTCACCTTGCTCCGGCGCCATTTTGGGGGTGTGAGGGAGGGCGGGGGAGAGCTAAAAATAGAGGACATAGAATCTGATGCCAAGATGGTGAAGAGGAGAAATCTGTTTTTCTCAAGGGGGTGGTTAGTCTGTTGAATTCTTTTCCCCAGAAAGCAGTGGATCCTGTGTCATTGAATTTATTTGATTTGATTTGATTTATTATTGTCACATGTATTAGAATAAAGAACAAAGAAAAGTACAACACAGGAACAGGCCCTTCGGCCTTCCAAGCCTGTGCTGATCATGGTGCGCTGAAAAGTATTGTTTCTTGCGCACAATACAGACAAAACATACCGTTCATAGAGAAGGGAAGGAGAGGGTGCAGAATATAGTGTTACAGTCATAGCTAGGGTGTAGAGGAAAGATCAATATGAGGTAGGACCATTCAAAATCTGATGGCAGCAGAGAAGAAGCTGTCCTTGAGTTGGTTGGTACGTGATCTCAGACTTTTGTATCTTTTTCCCGATGGAAGAAGGTGGAAGAGAGTACGTCCAGGGTGCGTGGGGTCCTTGATTATGCTGGCTGCTTTTCTGAGGCAGCAGGAAGTGAAGACAGTCAATGGATGGGAGGCTGGTTTGAGTGATGATCTGGGCTACATTCACAACCCTTTGTAGTTTCTTGCGGTCTTGGACATAGCATGAGTTCATACCAAGCTGTGATACAGCGGAAAGTGCAGCGGAAAGTGTAGACGGAGTCAATGGATGGGAGGGTGGTTTGCGTGATGGACTTATTCAAGGCAGAGTTAGACAAATTTTTGATAGACCATAGAGTCAAGGGTTATGAGAGAGGTGGGGGGGGGGGGGGGTGCAGAGGGAAAGTGGGGTTGAGACCACAATTCGATCAGCCGTGATCTTATTGAATGGCGGAACAGGGTCAAAGAGCAGGATAATCTATTCCTGCTGCTAAGTCCCACGTTCCTATCCCCCATTCTTCAAACCTAATATCTTCATGTCGCCAATATGCTTAGGGTTGCCAACTATGATTAAATGTATTCCTAGAGGCTCCATCATTGGCTTTCCCCTGTGCTTTAGCCAGTAGTGGTCTATTATGATCATCCTTGTGAGTACGGCCTACTACAGATACTGGAATCTGAAACAGCTGGAAAATGCTGGAAAATTTTGGCCAGTCTGACAGCATCTGTGGAGAGAGAGATTCGAGCCATTATTCAATTGGATGATGACTGACTGTCATCCAAACAGTCTTTTTACCCCCTCAATTTTCAATATTTTTATTTTTACATCTGGTAAAGAGAAATGGTCAAAGAAAATGACAAAAAGGGCAATCTTTTTTGTAATGTCCTGATGATTTTTTACTCAAGGAGCAGCATCCTGGAGATTGGTCTTCAATGGCTGGAGACTCCAGGCCGATCCGGGAGAGTTGGCAACACTTAGTAAGAACCCAGCTCCTATTACCCCTGTTTCCAATTAGCCCTACCCCCCCCCCCCCCCAGCGCGAGGAATAACCGTTGGGACTTGGGCTCGAGATGTTGGATTTGAATGCTTGCATAGTGGCGTGTGGGCAAGGAGGGGGGTGAGGGGGAGGGGAGGGGCGGGGCAGGGAAGGAGAGAGAGGGGGCGGGGCTATAAGGGAGAAGGGGCGGTGGCTTTAAGGTAGAGGGGACAGGCTTGGAAGGGGCGGGGCCATAAGGGAGAGGGGCGGAGCTATAGGGGAGAGGGGGCGGGGTTGGAAGGGAAGGGGTAGCGGGGCTATAAGGGAAAGGGGGTGGTTGTAAGGCAGTGGGGGTTGAAGGGAGAGGGGGCGTGGCTATAATGGAGACAGGGCGGATTGGAAAGGGGAGGTGGGGCAATAAGAGAAAGGGGCGTGGCTGGAAGGGGAGAGGGGCAAGTCTATTTGGAAGAGGGGGTGGGGTTATGAGGGTCATGGCTGTAGGAGAGGGGCGGGGCTGTAAGGGAGGGGGCGGGGCTGTAAGGGAGGGGGCGGGGCTATAAGGGAGAGGGGCGATCAAGGCAAAAGAGAGAGCCTATAATGTGGCAAAGAGTAGTGGGAAGTCAGAAGATTGGGAAGGCTATAAAAACAAACAGAGGATAACAAAGAGAGAAATAAGGAAGGAGAGGATCAAATATGAAGGTAGGCTAGCCAGTAACATTAGGAATGATAGTAAAAGTTTCTTTAAATACATTAAAAACAAACGGGAGGCAAAAGTAGACATTGGGCCGCTCCAAAATGACGCTGGTAATCTAGTGATGGGAGACAAGGAAATAGCTGAGGAACTTAATAAGTACTTTGCGTCAGTCTTCACAGTAGAAGACATGAGTAATATCCCAACAATTCAGGAAAGTCAGGGGGCAGAGTTGAATATGGTTGCCATCACAAAGGAGAAAGTGCTAGAGAAACTAAAAGGTCTGAAAATTGATAAATCTCCGGGCCCAGATGGGCTACATCCTAGAGTTCTAAAGGAGATAGCTGAAGAAATAGTGGAGGCGTTAGTTATGATCTTTCAAAAGTCACTGGAGTCAGGGAAAGTCCCAGAGGATTGGAAAATCGCTGTTGTAACCCCACTGTTCAAGAAGGGAACAAGAAAAAAGATGGAAAATTATAGGCCAATTAGCCTAACCTCAGTTGTTGGCAAAATTCTAGAATCCATCGTTAAGGATGAGATTTCTAAATTCTTGGAAGTGCAGGGTCGGATTAAGACAAGTCAGCATGGATTTAGTAAGGGGAGGTCGTGCCTGACAAACCTGTTAGAGTTCTTTGAAGAGATAACAAATAGGTTAGACCAAGGAGAGCCAATGGATGTTATCTATCTTGACTTCCAAAAGGCCTTTGACAAGGTGCCTCACGGGAGACTGCTGAGTAAAATAAGGGCCCATGGTATTCAAGGCAAGGTACTAACATGGATTGACGATTGGCTGTCAGACAGAAGGCAGAGAGTTGGGATAAAAGGTTCTTTCTCAGAATGGCAACCGGTGACAAGTGGTGTCCCGCAGGGTTCAGTGTTGGGGCCACAGCTGTTCTCTTTATATATTAACGATCTAGATGACGGGACTGGGAGCATTCTGGCCAAGTTTGCCGATGATACAAAGATAGGTGGAGGGGCAGGTAGTATTGAGGAGGTGGGGAGGCTGCAGAAAGATTTAGACAGTTTAGGAGAGTGGTCCAAGAAGTGGCTGATGAAATTCAACGTGGGCAAGTGCGAGGTCGTACACTTTGGAAAAAAGAATAGAGGCATGGACTATTTTCTAAACGGTGACAAAATTCATAACGCTAAAGTGCAAAGGGACTTGGGAGTCCTAGTCCAGGATTCTCTAAAGGTAAACTTGCAGGTTGAGTCCGTAATTAAGAAAGCAAATGTAATGTTGTCATTTATCTCAAGAGGCTTGGAATACAAAAGCAGGGATGTACTTCTGAGGCTTTATAAAGCACTGGTTAGGCCCCATTTGGAGTACTGTGAGCAATTTTGGGCCCCACACCTCAGGAAGGACATACTGGCACTGGAGCGGGTCCAGCGGAGATTCACACGGATGATCCCAGGAATGGTAGGCCTGACATACGATGAACGTCTGAGGATCGTGGGATTATATTCATTGGAGTTTAGGAGGTTGAGGGGAGATCTGATAGAAACTTACAAGATAATGAACGGCTTAGATAGGATGGACGTAGGGAAGTTGTTTCCATTAACAGGGGAGACTAGGACGCGGGGGCACAGCCTTAGAATAAAAGGGAGTCACTTTAGAACAGAGATGAGGAGAAATTTCTTCAGCCAGAGAGTGGTGGGTCTGTGGAATTCATTGCCACAGAGGGCTGTGGAGGCCGAGACGTTGAGCGTCTTCAAGACAGAAATTGATAAATTCTTGATTTCTCGAGGAATTAAGGGCTATGGGGAGAGAGCGGGTAAATGGAGTTGAAATCAACCATGATTGAATGGTGGAGTGGACTCGATGGGCCGAATGGCCTTACTTCCGCTCCTATGTCTTATGGTCTTATGGATAAGGGAGTGAGGCTGGGCGATAGGGGAGGGGGCGGGGCGAAAAGGGAGGGGGCGGGGCGAAAAGGAGGGGGCGGGGCGATAAGGGAGGGGGCGGGGCGATAAGGGAGGGGGCGGGGCTATAAGGGAGTGAGGCTGGGCGAAAAGGGAGAGGGGCGGGGCTATAAGGGTGAGGGGCGGGGCTATAAGGGAGAGGGGTGGGGCTATAAGGGAGTGAGGCTGGGCGATAAGGGAGTGAGGCTGGGCGAAAAGGGAGAGGGGCGGGGCCTTAAGGGTGAGGGGCGGGGCTATAAGGGAGAGGGGTGGGGCTATAAGGGAGAAGGGGGCTGAGCAGAATGGGTTGAGGGGGCGGGGCTATAAAGGGGGTGGGGCTATAAAGGGGTGGGGCTGGAAGGGGTCGGCGAAGAATTCACATCGGTGAGCCGCCCCTGCGTGACGGGAGTGCGCTGACGTGCACGCGCGGCGTGTTGGCTGGCGAGCGAGCGCGGCTGGGCGCGAACGCGCGCGCGGCCAGCCGCCCGGGAGCGAGCGCCAGTTGTTTTCAGTCGGAGCGGCCGGCGGGCGGGCAAGCTCTTCAAACCCAACAGAGAGAGAGAGGGCTGCTGTGGAAGAGACTCTATAGAGATTAAACTATACACCCCCCCCCCCCACCCACCCCAATCCAAAACTAACCATCAATCCTGTCTCCCAGGTAAGGCTGGCAATCTGTCCTCTTGCTTTAATGAGAATGGCAATCTGCTTGTTTGAAGGGGGGCGGGTGGGGGGGGGGCAGTTTTGTGAAGGAAGATCTTTTTGTTGGAAGTTCTTCAGCCGAGTGGAGTGAGTGTGGAGAGGATCCCTGTCGGCGGGAGAAGCTGCTCCAGGGAGCCGGCCCCTCAATCAAGCTCCTGTCGGCAATGTGGCACCCCACTCGCTCCCTGCAGCACTTATGGGGTGGCTTAAATTACATTTGGACATTTTAGGGACAAGTTTTACCCCCTTTGATTTCGACGTGCAAAGTTTTAAAGACCCTCCTTTCTGGCAAACTTTTTAACTCTATAACGTTGTGTGTTTTGGAGGCGCGGGGGGTGGAGTGGGAGAGAATGCCATTTATTATTTGTGATGGTTCATTAAATACCAACCCGTACAGAACAATCCCCTGATATAAGCAGAGGAGATTGGATTTAATCTACACAATCGGTCCAAAACGAATTGCTTGCTCCTGCTATTGAGCAGTGGACATTATACCCAAGTCTTTAAGGCTTTGGTGTTTTAAAGGGAGACTTTTCAAACGCACCTATTTCTTTTTGTTTTCAGATGAAATTGGTTTGATAAGGGTTTAATAAAGTTAATTTGTGAACGTCGTGGCTGGGACAGAGTTCTTGTCCCTTTTGACCATGTTCTATAGGAATGTGGCAAAGATGTTTCCTTTCTATATGACCGTGGCAAAGATGTTATCTTTTTATAGGAATGTGGCAAAGATGTTTCTATATGACTGTGGCAAAGGTGTTATCTTTCTATAAGACTGTGGCAAAAATGTTATCTTTCTATAGGATTATGGCAAAGATATTTTCTTTCTATAGACTGTGGCAAAGATGTTATTTTTGTTTTATGGACAGGAGCTGCGTAATTTATATTTAAATCTGTCTACATGAATAATTGTTAGCTTGACTTTTTTTAAAAACTGCATCAATTGTGTTGAATATCAGAAATTAGGTGCATTTTTTATTGAGAAACTTCGGATGGAGAGAGCCATCATCCGAAAGTTTCATATTATTTCGTGATGCACGATTTGAATTCAATATCATACGATGGATTGGGCTGTTGGAGATGCTGCATTATTGGCCCCACAACCAAAAAAAATGTTTAACAAGTGAGGAAATGTCATTTAGAGTTTGCAGCGATTGCTATTTGCAACGGAACTCCGAGTGCATGTATTTAAAAAAATGTGTTCAAAGCGGTTAAACCTCTGAAAAAATACATCTGGACGATGTCGGAATAATTGCAAGTGGGAAAGATATCGCCAGTTTATACAATAACAGTGATTCAAATCAAAGTAGTTTGACATATATTTAGATTAGTGATTTACATTAGTGGTAATTACAGTTGTGAAAACAATGTCGATCCGTTATGTGCAGACATGAAGAGGATAGGTGGTGAGCTGTGGGATTAGAAATGTCTTATGAGTGGGCAGATTTCGTAATTATATTCAGTTCCACAAGTGGGATATGAAATCAATTTATTGCTGTTCGCTATGCGTTTTATAAGACCGTGACCTGTAATTGTTCAACGATGTATTTCTCACTGCATTTTTTCCCACCTCCTTGGAAATGTCCCTTCAGATGTAAAGTTCATCGAGATTAACCTTGGATTAGGTTTTAAATGTATTCATTGTAAATTTACTTATTTCTAATGAGTGAAAAATCACTTTTAATGTCTCCTTGCATTGGACCCGTTTAAAGTGATTGCAGAGATTTGACGATTCGGGTCTTGCTCTGAAAAAATGGGCACCTACTTGATCAAATTTCAAGCCACGAACAGCTGTCAAGCAAATAGATTGATGGGGTGAAAAGAGTATGTCCTCCGATTGAAGGACGTCAGTCTGAAGTACTGTGCATATTCAGTATATTAAGTAATTGGTGGCCTGTTTTAGTGTGAAATTAAATGTTGAATTCTCATTTAATTACTTAGGAAATAGGACAGATTTATTTTCCATGAGAAATTCACTCCTTTCACCATAGTCATGGTGGCACAGTGGTTTGCACTGCTGCTTCACAGAGACCCTGGTTCGATTCCCGGCTCGGGTCACTGTCTGTGCAGAGTCTGCACGTTCTCCCCGTGTTTGCGTGGGTTTACTCTGGGTGCTTTGGTTTCCTCCCACAGTCTGAAAGACGTGTTGGTTAGGTGCATTGGCCATGCTAAATTCTCTCTGTGTACCCGAACAGGTGCCAGATTGTGGCGACTAGGTCACAGTAATTTAATTGCAGTGTTAATATAAGCCTACCTGTGATACTAATAAATAAGCTTTAAAACTGTAGCCTCTATTCTCTGAATAGATAGATCCCTACCTTAGAGCTAAAGTTTGTCTGTGGCATTTGACATAATATTCTTGGGAATGTACGAATAAGGCATTTAACTTCTTTGAACTCTCCCATCATTTGGTGAGATCATGATTGACCTGTAACTTAACTGCATATCCCCACCTTTCCCCTATATCCATTAATATTTTTAATTAACAAATGTCTATCACTATGAGATTTAAACAATGATCTGGCATCCATTGTCCTTTGCGGAAGAGAGTTCCAAACCTCTACCACCCTTTCCGTGAAGAAATGTTTCCTCATTTCACTCCTGAGAGTTCTGGCTCCAGTTTTAGACAATGCCCCCAGTCCTACGTTAATCAAACAGCAGAACTAATTTCTGATGGCTTTTCACCCCTTAACATTCTAAATGCTAGGGAATTGTGTAATCTCTCTTCATAAGTTAACTCTGAGTCTAGATATTATATTGATTAAATCTCCCTTCAAGGGCAGTATATCCTTTCAAAGTGTGTTGCACAGAACTGTACACAGTAGTCCAGGTGTGGTCTAATCAGGGCTTTGAATAACTGAATCATGACTTCTATTTCCTTGCATTCTAGTCCAGTAGCTATAAAGGCCTCTATTCTCTTAGCCTTTTTAATTATTTTCTGTAGTTGCTCATGATATTTTAGTGATCTTTGTACCTGGACCTTCAAGACGCTTTGGATTTTTCTAGCTTTTCACCATTTTAGAAACTATCCTTTTGGGTCCAAAATAGGTGATCTCATATTTGCTTATTCACTGAATCTATTAAAATCTCCATCCATGCTTCCATCTACAATCGTCATTCTATCACTTCATCTAAATTGTTAATTAATGCAGTAAATAGTTGAGACGGCACCACAGATCCTGGTAGGCTACCATGAGTCACATCCTGCCAGTGAGAGTACCTGAGCATTATCCATATTTCTCTCCAGTTAGTTTCCTCACCAGGTCAATAATTTCCCCTTGATTTCATGAGCTTCACCTTTAGCTAACAGAGGGGGCTTTGTCAAATGCCTTTTGGGTGTCAATATAAATAACATCAAAAATTCAATCAGGCTCATCCTATAGAAATTGTTACAAAATTCACTTGGATTTCTTGGATTGTAGTTCTGCTTATCGATGTATTGCCTTAACTTCAGACTAGATGCTTACGCAGTTTGTGTATATTACACTTCCATTCAGTTAAATCTTGTTAACAGAGCTTGTGAAAACACATGAACTAGGCTTATTGCCCATTGCTATATATCACACAAACTTGTCAGTAAAGGAACAAGCTACAATGGTAGCAAGCTCTGCATTCTAGTATAAATTGTAATTTGGTGGATTTGATTTTTTGCGGTAAAATATTTTAGAATTCGGGTGACAATGATGAACGGACTGGTACACATTCCTGCGTTTCTCTCATTAATCAGGAAGAAGAGTACCGACCAGTGAGATTTGCGTTTTCCCTTTGCTGGCTCAAGAATGTTGAGACAATTTGATGTTCCCACACTGTGATACAATTACCCATTCAACCACTGGGGGAGCTATTCAAGAAGCTTCAAAATTTAATAGCATCTAAAATACTTACAATATATGAACAAATGAACATATATTGTAAGTATGTTTAATAGACATTAAAACAAGTGAAATAAATAGTGTGCTGCGCTATCAATTTAAATTTACTTGGCATGATTTTCTGCTTGTAAATGTCAATAGTTGATTTACATTAAATACAGTATGCCTTGAGGGCTTTTGGCACTAACTACAGTAATTTGCAATAAGAATATTTTGTAAATTCATATTGTAGACTGGGAATTTCTTTTGTGTAATCTCGCTTCTGAAAAGTAGTTTATTTGGATCATTGTAATGTCAAATTATCTCTGCATGATGCTCTTTGCTTCTTATTGAAGACTTAATATTTTGTTTTTATTACTTCAGAGGATGTGAGCATATCTGGGCAAGGTCTGTATTTGTTTTGACCCCTATTTGCCCTCGAGAAACAGTGAGCTGCTGCCATGAACCGCTGCGGTTGTGTGGTGTAGGTTATTATTATTTATTATTAGTGTCACAAGTAGGCTTACATTAACACTGCAATGAAGTTACTGTGAAATTCCCCTAGTCACCACACTCTGACGCCTGTCTGGGTACACCGAGGGAGAATTTAGCACGGCCAGTGCACGCTAACCAGCATGACGTTTAGATTGTGGGAGGAAACCAGAGCACCTGGAGGAAACATTGTCAGTAAAGGAAAAAGCTAAAGTGGTAGTAAGTCCTGTGTTCTAGTATAAATTGTAATTTGGTGAATTTGGTTTTTTGCGGTAAAATATTTTAGAATTCGGGTGACAATGATGAACAGACTGGTACACATTCCTGCGTTTCTCTCCCTCATTAATCAGGAGGAAGAGTACCGACCAGTGAGATTTGCGTTTTCCTTTTGCTGGAGTGGTACGGTGGTGCAGTGGTTAGCACTGCTGCCTCACAGCGCCAGGGACCCGGGTTCGATTCCCGGCTTGGGTCACTGTCTGTGCGGAGTCTGCACGTTCTCCCCGTGTCTGCGTGGATTTCCTGCGGGTGCTCCAGTTTCCTCCCACAGTCCGAAAGACATGCTGGTTAGGTGCATTGACCTGAACAGGCGCTGGAGTGTGGCGACTAGAGGAATTTCACTGTAACTTCATTGCAGTGTTAATGTAAACCTTACTTGTGACTAATAAATAAACTTTAAACTCTCGCAGACACAGGGAGAACGTGCAAGCTCCACACAGACAGTAACCCAAGCTGGGAATCAGACCTGCATCCCTGGCGCTATGAGGCAGCATTGCTAACCACTGTGCCGCTGGGCACCCATGGTGCTGTTAGGGAGTTCTCCAATTTTGACCCAATGACACTGGTGGAACAGTGATGTATTTTCAAGTCAGGATGGCAATGTAATTAACTCAAATAGTATCAAGAACAAGGAATTCATAGGTTAAAAGTGCTCAGTTATATCATCATGTATAACCTGAAGGTGAAGAAGGCCCAGGTTTAAAATCTTTTGCATGGCTGTTGGGAAGCGGATTGAGATATTGTTTTGTAAATGAGGAAAAATCAATAGGTGCTCCATGAATGAATAATGCTACACAAAGCTTTGGACTGTCCTAGTTTATCACCACAAATGTCGCTCTTGTGTCCATGACTCAAATTCACAAAATAGCAACAAACGCAACATCAAGCCTCAGACATCTATCAATGAGCAAGTAGCATCTTCTAAAATATGCACTTTTTAAAAACAAACTAATTAACAGCCTCTAACATCAAGAAGTACCTATTTATTTAGATCCATTTCCCATAGTTACTGAGCAAATGGCTTAAATTTCTTCTCTGGTAAGCTAGACTTAAAAGAACATGTCATTTAAACACATCCAGTTTCGCAGTGGATAGCTTTTTCCCAGACATTCCTTCCTCTTCTGAGAAAGTATTTTCAGAGACATAGTATGCCTCTGGTAATACAACAATTGCTGGGTAGAACACTCTTGTCATTAGAAAACATTGCGTGTGGTAAATCAGAAAATACAATGCTATGGGAGATCTGATAGTAAGCTATAAAGAGAGAGTGTTTACAATAAAAGGTACTACTCTTAAGTGGGAAGCAGGAGCAGAGGGACCTCGGTGTGTATGTGATTAACTCATTTAAGACGGCAGAACAGGTTGAGAGAACAGTTAATAAAGCATACAGTATGCTAGGCTTATTAATAGGGGCATGGAGTGCAACAGCAAGAAGGTTATGTTGAGCTATTATAAGACACAAAATAGATCTCGGCTGAGTACTGTGATCAGTTCAGGGCACCGCATTTTAGGAAGGATGTGAAGGTATTGCAGAGAGTGCAGAAGAGATTTGCTAGAACTATTCCAGGAATGAGTATCTTCAGTTATGAAGATAGATTGGAGAAGTTGGGACTGTTCTCCTTTGCAGAAAAGCAGGCTGAGAGGAGAGGAGTGTCAGTCCAGACTTAATGGGTGGAATTTTTCCATCCTGCCCGCCGCGGGAATCGTAGCGGGCGGGACATGGACCATGCAAGGGGTCACTGACCTCGGAAGGGAATTTCTGGCTGCGCATGCCCCAAAGCCGGAAAATCCCGCCCAAATGGCCTCTTCTGCACTGGAGGGATTCTGATTCTATTAACATTCATGAGGGGACTGAACAGTGTAGATGGGGGGAAACTGCTCTGTTTGGTGGAAGGATCGAGAGTCAGTGGGCACCGATGTAAGGAAATTGGTTTAAAAAATCAATATGAGCAAAAACGTTTTCATGCAGCGAGTGGTTAGTGTCTGGGATGCATTGCCTGAGATTGTGGCAGAATCCGGTTCAGTCGAGGTATTCAAGAGAGAATTAGATGATTGTGAAAATAATCATAGAAAGAATCATAGAAACTCTACAGTACAGAAAGAGGCCATTCGGCCCATTGAGTCTGCAACGACCACGATCCCACCCAGGCCCTACCCCCATATCCCTACATATTTACCCACTAATCCCTCGAACCTACGCATCTCAGGACACTAAGGGCAATTTTTAGCATGGCCAATCAACCTAACCCACACATCTTTGGACTGTGGAAGGAAACCGGAGGAAACCCATGCAGACACGGGGAGAATGTGCAGACTTCACACAGACAGTGACCCAAGCCGGGAATCGAACCCAGGTCCCTGGAGCTGTGAGGCAGCAGTGCTAACCACTGTGCCGCCAACAATGCAGGGTTATGGGGAAAACGCATCCGGCAAAATGCTCATTCGAAGAGCGGGTGCAGACATGATTGGCTGTCTCCTGTGTTAAATATACGTATTAATTTCATTTGTGTCTGGTTGGATTCATATCATCGTATTGGGCTGCTACACCTGTGACTGGTCTAAATATTTTTCAACTACAATTTGCAGGTATAGGTGCTTTTAAAGTTATTGATGTCCCAAGGCTCTTCTCGGGAGTATAAATTGGCAGAAGGAAATTGACATTCCACCAAAGAAACATTAGGACAGGTGTCCAAACCCTCGGTTAAAGAGGTAAATTTTATATAGCTTCTTAGAGAAGAGAGGTGGCGAGGCAAAGGCATTTACAGGGGGAATTCCAGAGATTAAGGCCCAGATGGCCTCGCAGCCAGTGGTGTGGTGAAAGAAGTGGGAATACTGGAGTTGGAGGAATGCATTCGGTGGATTCTAGGCTGGAGAAATTCTTTGCAGATACCGCAATATGTTTTTTTTTGCAACAAAATTATCTAAATTATTAAATAATCTGAAAGTATGTGCAAGACAGAGGACACTGTTGTGCAGTACTTGACTCATTTGTGTTTTAGAACAGTGCGGAATGCAGACTAATAGATAAATTTAGAGTACTTATCAGGCATGCAGCCAACTGGGACTGCTGATTATTCTATTATTTAAATAACAAATTTTGAATACTTATAAGACCATAAGACCATAAGACATAGGAGCGGAAGTAAGGCCATTCGGCCCATCGAGTCCACTCCACCATTCAATCATGGTTGATTTCAACTCCATTTACCCGCTCTCTCCCCATAGCCCTTAATTCCTCGAGAAATCAAGAATTTATCAATTTCTGTCTTGAAGACGCTTAACGTCTCGGCCTCCACAGCCCTCTGTGGCAATGAATTCCACAGACCTACCACTCTCTGGCTGAAGAAATTTCTCCTCATCTCTGTTCTAAAGTGACTCCCTTTTATTCTAAGGCTGTGCCCCCGCGTCCTAGTCTCCCCTGCTAATGGAAACAACTTCCCTACGTCCATCCTATCTAAGCCGTTCATTATCTTGTAAGTTTCTATTAGATCTCCCCTCAACCTCCTAAACTCCAATGAATACAATCCCACGATCCTCAGACGTTCATCGTATGTCAGGCCTACCATTCCCGGGATCATCCGTGTGAATCTCCGCTGGACCCGCTCCAGTGCCAGTATGTCCTTCCTGAGGTGTGGGGCCCAAAATTGCTCACAGTACTCCAAATGGGGCCTAACCAGTGCTTTATAAAGCCTCAGAAGTACATCCCTGCTTTTGTATTCCAAGCCTCTTGAGATAAATGACAACATTACATTTGCTTTCTTAATTACGGACTCAACCTGCAAGTTTACCTTTAGAGAATCCTGGACTAGGACTCCCAAGTCCCTTTGCACTTTAGCATTATGAATTTTGTCACCGTTTAGAAAATAGTCCATGCCTCTATTCTTTTTTCCAAAGTGCAAGACCTCGCACTTGCCCACGTTGAATTTCATCAGCCACTTCTTGGACCACTCTCCTAAACTGTCTAAATCTTTCTGCAGCCTCCCCACCTCCTCAATACTACCTGCCCCTCCACCTATCTTTGTATCATCGGCAAACTTGGCCAGAATGCCCCCAGTCCCGTCATCTAGATCGTTAATATATAAAGAGAACAGCTGTGGCCCCAACACTGAACCCTGCGGGACACCACTTGTCACCGGTTGCCATTCTGAGAAAGAACCTTTTATCCCAACTCTCTGCCTTCTGTCTGACAGCCAATCGTCAATCCATGTTAGTACCTTGCCTTGAATACCATGGGCCCTTATTTTACTCAGCAGTCTCCCGTGAGGCACCTTGTCAAAGGCCTTTTGGAAGTCAAGATAGATAACATCCATTGGCTCTCCTTGGTCTAACCTATTTGTTATCTCTTCAAAGAACTTATGGCTTGATTTCATTCCTGATACTGAACAGACTAAAAGTGCTGCTTTATTTTTGTGACAATTACCTGAAAAGGCAGTTTTAGAGATAAGGTAGCATATCTGCTTTTTGTGTTGTTAACTGCTGGAGCAATTAATCTTCTTTTCAGCTTAACTCAAAAGCATTTCCTGTTCAATTGGCACATATCTGAGTACAGAACCATCACCGTCACCAATATTAATTGTGCTTCGCTTGCTTTGGTATCTTCAGATTGTTGGGCTTGCTGGAATGTTTCTGCAGATAATTATAGCCTACAACTAACTACAAGCATACCCCAAAGGCAGCCTCGTAAATTTCCATTCAGTGGGAGAATTTGAAAGTAAAGTAAAAGGTAGTTTCACCTTGCGGAGTAAACATATGTACTGATGGCACTACTAAGCATAATTGATCCATGTAACTGATGGGTTGTTGTGCATTCAGGATGATGTAAGTGTGGAGAACAAGCTTGGCATCAATTCTTATCTGCACGTATTGTATAACATATGGTCCATAAATTAGGCTGACATTTCAGTGGAGTAATGTGGGAGTGCAGTATTGTCTTTTGAATGTAAAGTTAAATGTCCAGTCCCGCTTCTACAGGGAAATATAAAAGACTGGCTATAATTAAAGAAGGCCAGGGAATGTTCTTGTACTTCTGCATCACAATGCCCAGGTTTGCCCTGGGTTCGATTCTGTGCAGAGTCTGCACGTTCTCCCTGTGTCTGTGGGTGCTCCGGTTTCCTCCCAGAGTCCGAAAGATGTGCTGGTTAGGTGGATTGACCACGCTAAATTCTCCCTCAGTTACCTGAACAGGTGCTGGAGTGTGGTGACTAGGGGATTTTCACAGTAGCTTCATTGCAGTGTTAATGTAAGCCTACTTGTGACACTAACAAATAAACCTAACCAATATTGAGGGATCGAGCTGCACCCAGATTGGGAGCTTTGAGTGCCTCTGTAACAACAGTAACTACAGTTCAAAAGCAAATCACCGGCTGTCAAGTGGTGCGGACATGAAAGTCATTGCATAAATGAAAGCTTTCTATTACTGTGACCCCGTATTGATAGCGATATTCACTCAATCTGAAAATGGGCAATTCATGCCATAACTTTGAAATGGATTTATTTTTATTTTATGTTTTGACTTTTTAGCACACTATTGGCAGCAGCAACAGTCAATGTCCTGTTCTTGTTTTACGCTGCATTTTTGGGCACTTTTAATTTTAATATGTAACAGCGTTTGTGCAAACATATTTGAAAATTGCACGATCCTTGAAAAACTCAGTTGATCAGTGCGATGCTTTGAAAGATTAATCGTCCCAAATTGGAAAAAAAAAGCAGCAGGAAATCCTTCACGACTAGCTTCCTACTTCGAATTCAGTTGACTTCGGTTTACAGACGTCGAAGGAATGTGATAAAGGATGTGTTTCCTGATCCTGTGCTAAGGAGTGAATTGCATTTGGGGAATAGTATTTGAGTAGTCAGCAAAATTGTCTGTATGCCTAACTGGTAGGAAACCACAGTGGGTTCAAACTGAAAGGTGGGGAATTTTCTATTGCTCGCTGTTTATCCATTTATTTATAATTTTACAATACAGTTCAATTAAAACTCGGCCATCAATAGAAAATAGCACAAATTTTCAGTCGCAGCTTCAGCATCCCAATTCCCATCTGTCTCTTCCTCCTTTGTTGGGACATTTTGTAATGTTAAATACGTTTTCTAAATTATTTTTTATTCTTCCTCCACTCCCCAGTTTATTTGCAATATCAGATGCATGGAACAAAAATGCATTTCCCCTGCGGCAGCCACAATGAAGATTCTTTATTCAAGTTTAATGATCTCTTGAAATATGATGGCATGGTGGCACAGTGGTTAGCACTGCTGCCTCACAGCACCAGGGACCCGGGTTCAATTCCGGCCTCGGGTCACTGTCTGTGTGGAGTTTGCACGTTCTCCCCATGTCTGCATGGGTTTCCTCCGGGTGCTCCAGTTTTCTCCCACAGTCCAAAGATCTGTGGGTTAGGTTGATTGGCCATGCTAAATTGACCCTAGTGTCGGGGGATTAGCAGGGCAAATGGTGTGGGGTTACATGAATAGGGCCTGGGTGGGATTATGGTCGGTACAGACCTCAATGGGCTGAATGGCCTTCTTCTGCACTGTAGGGATTCTATTCTATGACGCAATTAGTTTTTCAAAAAATCTGAATTTTGATGGTTTTTTTTCCTTCTTTGTCCATTTTATCTCTTTTTCTCCCTGTTTTTCTGGAAGGCAGAGCATCTGGCTGGGGTATGGTTCCATAGGCAGCAATTGCACTCTGATAGAGTTGCATTATGTGAGAGGTTATGAAATGGTGTGACCTGTTTGAGTACTGTTATTCACTAACGTTTTTTATGGATCCAAATTGCAAGAATGGCTTACGAGAGGACCAGCCTCCCGAATGCTGCAGAGTGATGAGGCGCTTTAGTTCCAGCAACATAGTAACAGTGGTCAACTAGATAGCCCCGTCAAGCATGTTCCACCATTCAGTTAGATCTTGGCTGATTTGTACCTGAGTTTCATTTACCAGTGTTATTCCCTGATGATCTTACAAACAAAAACCTCGCAATCTTGGGCTTAAAAAATTCAGTAGGCTTCCACAACCTTTTCTAGGAGTGAGTTCCTGATTTCCTTGATTCCCAAGAGTCCCAGATCTAATTTTAAGATGATATTGGAATTCAGTTTTCATGTGCCAATATACAAGGTTGCCAAGTGACCCTTTACTCTTCCTACGGATGCTAGGATAACGCCTCGCTGAAGCGCACAAGAGGGAGCGGGTACAGCGCTTTGTGGGTCAAAAGGTTTGAGTTTGAGCTTCACTGCAGCACTTGAACACCTAATCTAGACTAGCAGTTTCTTGCGGTCATGTAGCAATGTTACATTATCAGTCACATTATTCCTTAGCTAATTGGGAGCTAATAAGAATAGGGAGTGCTTGTGATGTTCTGACTGATCTTCCCACACTCTCTTACACTCCAACACAATCAAAAAGAGTACAAATAAGAACAAAGCTGTGACAATTGGAAGTCTGAACCATGAGCAGAAAGTGTGGGAAATATACAGCAGATCTGAAAAGCTCAGATGCTGATAGACCTGCTGTGCATAGCCACCATCTTCTGTCTTTTAACTGGTTAGTCATCTGTCAACCGTTTAGGTGACTTAAAGTTTATTAGTCACAAGAAGGCTTACATTCACACTGCAATGAAGTTACTGTGAAAATCCCCTAGTCACCACTCTCCGGGAGAATTTAGCATGGCCAATCCACCTAACCAGCACGCCTTTCGGACTGTGGGAAGAAACCGGAGCACCTGGAGGAAACCCACACAGACACGGGGAGAACGTGCAAACTCCACACAGACAAGTGACCCAAGCCGGGAATTGAACCCGGGTTCCTGGCCCTGTGAGGCAGCAGTGCTAACCACTGTGCCACCTTAGCTATGAACAACATGGCTACAAATATTCCCAAGTAAAACAGTGACTGCACTTCCAAGTAAATAATTGCATGTGAAGTCATTGGCAGTATCTCTGGGAGATGTGATAGGACAGTCAAATTCATTGTTTTAAGCATTCTGCAGCAGCAACAATTTGTGTTTAAGTCGCACCTTTTAATGTAATATAATGTCCTAACGTGCTTCACAGGGGAAATGTATAAAACAAAATGATATTAAGCCACATCAGGAGACACTAGGGTAGATGACGAAAGTTTGGTTAGGGAAGAGATTTTAAGGGATGCCAAAGAGGAATCCTAGGTGCAGGGGTGGGGAGATTTAGAAAGGGAATTCCAGAAGTTAGGGCCAAGGCACTGTCACCAATAATGGGACAATTAAAATTTGGCTTGCTCAAGGAGCCAGATTGGAGAAGCGCAGGTGCATGGGAGGATTGTGGGGCTAAAGGGAGTTGGAGATGGGGAGAGGCTGGGGAAATGAGAATTTTAAATTTGAGGCATTGCTTAATTGGGAGCCAGTGTATGTCAGTGAGCAGAGGGGTGACGGGATGAAGCAGAAGCTTGGATGATGTCAAGTTTACAGACGGTAGAATGTGAGAATCGGCCAGGTTTGTGTTAAAATAGTCAAGTTTGGAAGTAGCGAATGGACGGATGAGGATTTCAGCAGCAGGCATACAGATGTGAGTAGGGGGAATGTTACAGAGGTGGGGATAGGTGATCTTAGTGATGACCATGGATATGTGATCACTTATCGGGATCAGATCCCCCGATAAGCTATCATATATCCAAGGTTTCAGACAGTTTGGCCCAGCCTCACAATTGAGAGAGGGGCAGAGAGTTGGTGTGTCGTATGTGGGGTTTCGAATGGCAGCGGTTTTAATTCTCCCTAATATTTAATTGGACGCAATTTCTACTCAAAGAATAAACAGCCTGACAGTTTAGAGACGGTAGAAGGATCCAGAGAGGTGGTGATAAGATAGAGCTGGGTATTGTCAGCGTGCATGTAAAAATTAATGTATTTTCACTGATATCAATGAGGAGCAACACATGAGTGAGAAGAGGTAAAGGATAGATCCTTTCAGGTACGAGAGATAAATGTATGGGAGCAGTAAGTGAAGCCATTGCAGCTGGTTTTCTAGACATGATTTCAATAACAAAATTATGCTGGCTGGCAAAGCAGCCAGCGTAATTAAGGACCCCGTGCACCCCGGACATTCTCTCTTCCACCTTCGTCCGTCGGGAAACAGATACAAAGGTCTGAGGTCATGTATCAGCCGACTCAAGAACAGCTTCTTCCCTGCTGCCGTCAGACTTTTGAATGGGCCTACCTTGCATTAAGTTAATCTTTCTCTACACCCTAGCTATGACTGTAACACTACATTCTGCACTCTCTCCCCTCCTTCTCTATGAACGGTATGCTTTGTCTGTATAGTGCGCAAGAAACAATACTTTTCACCGTATGTCAATACATGTGACAATAACAAATCAAATCAAAGTCAAATGGAATGAAGTGAGTGCAGTCCCACTCAACTGGATTCTACAGCCAGTTAGGTCATAAATGGAAACCTAGAAACGTGTTGAGTGAAAAATAAGCCGCAGGTGAAGAGGAGTAAATATGGAAGTGACTCTCAAGCCATTTAAAAAAAAAATCTTTCACAGGATGTGAAATGCCAGCATTTATTGCCCATCCCTAATTGCCCTTGAGCCACTGCCTGAACTGCTATAGTCCATGTGGTGCCGGTCCATCCACTGTGCTGTTATGAAGGGTGTTCCAGGATTTTGACCCAGCTACAGTGAAGGGACGGCTATATATTTCCAAGTCAAGATGATGTGTGGCTTGGAGGGTATCTTGCACGTGGTGATGTTAGCATGTATCTGCTGCCCTTCTCAGTGGGAGAGGATTATTGAGGCCCACTGTGTTTGTGAAAACTGGAAAATGTTGTAATCAGGAGATGGGTGCTTCTTATCGAAGGTCTAATTATTTAAAAATATAAAACATTGTACAATAAATCGTACTGATGTACAGACCGATGCTAGTGAAGTGGACAAGGTCATTGGATATTGACAGTGATGTCAAGAAATTGTAAAATAAAGTAAAGTTTCTTTATTAGTGTCACAAGTAGGCTTACATTAACACTGCAATGAAGTTACTGTGAAATTTCCCTAGTCGCCACTGTCCAGCGCCTGTTTGGGTCAACCAGCACGTCTTTCAGACTGTGGGAGGAAACCGGAGCACCCGGAGGAAACCCACGTAGACACAGGGAGAATGTGCAGACTCCACACAGACAGTGACCCAAGGCGGGAATTGAACCCGGGTCCCTAGCGCTGTGAAGCAGCAGTGCTAACCACTGTGCCGTTCCTGAAATTGTCTTCAGATAACCTATAAAAACGCCATTATACTCTGAGGAGTGAAGATTGTGCTCATTAGACAATTTGGGACAATTTGATAAAGGCAAAATGAAATGAACACAAGAGTCAGATGAATGTAGGAGACTACTGAGGTGGAAAGAGAACAGAACCCTGGGGAACCCATGCGTGTGTTAAATACTTCCAGTTCTTAGTTTCTTTAGTTCTCTTGACACAAATAAGAAGTCTCACAACACTAGGTTAAAGTCCAACAGGTTTATTTGGCAGCATGAGCTTTCGGAGCCCTGCTCCTTCCTCAGGTGAGTGGAGAGTTGGGTTCACAAACAGGGCGTATATAGACACAGACTCAATTGCAAGATAATGGTTGGATTGCGAGTCTTTACAGGTAATCAAATCTTTACAGGTACAGACAGTGCGAGTGGAGAGAGGGATAATCACAGGTTAAAGAGGTGTGAATTGTCTCAAGCCAGGACAATTAGTAGGATTTTGCAAACCCAGGTCAAATGGTGGGGGTTACACCATAGTGTGACATGCACCCAAGGTCCTGGTTGAAGCTGTCCTCATGTGTGCGGATCTTGGCTATCAGCTTCTGCTCGGCAATTCTGCATTGTCGTGTGTCTTGAAGGCCGCCTTGGAGAACACTTACCCGAAGATCGGAGGCTGAATGCCCTGGACTGCTGAAGTGTTCACCGACAGGACAGGAACACTCCTGCCTGGTGATTGTCGCGCGGTGTCCGTTCATCCGTTGTCGTAGCGTCTGCATGGTCTTGCCAATGTACCATGCCTCGGGACATCCTTTCCTGCAGCATATTAGGTAGCCGACGTTGGCCGACTCACATTCCAACCATTATCTTGCAATTGAGTCTGTCTATATACGCCCTGTTTGTGGATGCAACTCTCCACTCACCTGATGATGGAGCAGCGCTCCGAAAGCTCATGCTCCCAAATAAACCTGTTGGACTTTAACCTGGTGTTGTGAGACTTCTTACTGTGCCCACCCCAGTCCAACGCCAGCATCTCCACATCATTGACACAAATAATTAGTGATGCTCAATACATCCATACTGGATCATTCATTTAAATTTGAAAGTTTTGTTGTATGATGTTGCTTTGAACTTGCCGTAGTGAGCAAATTAATATTTTGCCTTGACTTTGCCACTTAAGATGGTGTAAATTCACCTCGGTGCCCACTCCTGATTGCTATTCACTGATCCCTGTTTCAAATGCATGTACAGCAGCTAAATAGTTTGCTGATTTTTCAGTTCTTAAATTATGTTGTGGGACACTGGAGGATAATTGGCTATTTTTCCCGAGAAATAATGAATTAATCCTTGAGGCGATGAAGGGGGTAAGAATTTTGCTGCTTCCTTTCTTTTATTTCATGAGAAACATCCAGCAAGTGTTTTTCAGCCTTTTTAAACAAAGGCATATTGCCTCTTGGGGCAAGTGTGTTAAACAGTTAATTTGAAGCAAACCAGGGTCAGTTTGATCCTCTGGGAATCCTCTGGATTTCCTGCCATTGCACCTTGGAAATGGTCAGTGTTACTAACTGTCCTGATCAACAAGGCTTCAGCTAACTCTGCAAAAGATGTGAGACCTTGATAGTCACATTTAGGGAGCGGGAACAATGATATGACATTTCTTTCAGATTTAAAAGGAACATTTCCACCAAACCGTGATAGGAACAACTGGGCAAGCAGATTCTGTCTTTCGAATCTGCTTTACCTGGTTAATATGAAACCAAATAAGTTAACGATCCTTACTCCTAATAAGACCAATCCATTTTGCACTTGTGAATATTTTAACTAAAATAGCCTCTAACATTCTGCCATTCACCAGTTTATTGCCATTTCTTCCATTATCTCATCCCTTAGAAACTAAACACATCTTGCTGGGTGGATTTTTCAGGATGTGCAGTACAACAATACAAATCAATCCGAAGTTTTGTGTAAACCTAGATGGGTTTAAGTGTTTCATTTGGCAATTAAACTTTGGCTAACCATTCAAAAAGGATTTTATTGATGAATGGTTTGTGGAATACATATCTTTATGAATTGGCCACTTGACAACTGGTAGATGAAGTGAAAATTTCATCCACTCGTCTATGAATACAATTGATTCTTGGGCAAATCAATTTGGTTATCCCAAAATTGAACTGGAGTTTTTTTTGTGTAGTGTAGCCATCCAGTTTTAGTCTTTTTGCAGGTGTTGCAGGCAAGTTTTGTTTCAGACCGTAAGATATAGGAGCAGAATTAGGCCATTCGGCCCATTGAGTCTGCTATGCCATCCAATTATGGCTGATAAGTTTTTCAATCCCATTCTCCCACCTCTTCCCCGTAACCTTTGATCCCCTTGCCAATCAAGAACCTATCTATTTCTGTCTTAAATAGACTCAATGACCTGGCCTCCACAGCCTTCTGTGGCAATGAATTCCATAGATTCACCACCCTCTGCCTGAAGAAATTCATCCTCATCTTGGTTATAACGGGTCGTCCCTTTACTCTGAGGCTGTGCCCTCAGA
Organism: Mustelus asterias; assembly: GCF_964213995.1. Taxonomy (NCBI): domain Eukaryota; kingdom Metazoa; phylum Chordata; class Chondrichthyes; order Carcharhiniformes; family Triakidae; genus Mustelus; species Mustelus asterias. The sequence continues at coordinate 5,953,979 of NC_135829.1, read as the reverse complement.
TCCTAATCTGTCCGACGAATGGAAACAGCTTCCCCAAGTCCACTCTATCCAGGCCTTTCAGTATTCTGTAAGTTTCAATGCTATCCCCCCTTCATCCTTTTAAACTCCATCGAATATGGAGCCAGAGTCCTCAAACACTCCTCATACATCAAGCTTTTCATTCCCGAGATCATTCTCTGGATCCTCTCCAGGTCTAGCACATCCTTCCTTAGATACAGGGCTCAAAATTGCTCACAATAGGTCCGATTTTACCATTTTGGTTCTAAGTGCTGAATCTGGGTGCAATTCAGATCTGACTTGGAAAACTGCTCTCAGGCGCCCCTATGTGCACTTGGCCTGAAAAAATAATTGCGAGTCTGAATCGCACTGTGCGCAGTGAAAAGAAAGATTGAAAAACGTGCCCCTGTCACATTGCTCCTGGGCCGCAAAAAGCGGATAAAGCGGCCCGGGAGCGGATAAAGATGGCTCTCACAGACATTGCCCCATCCCCACAACATTACTGTCCCCCTTAACCACACCCCCCCCCTCCCCCACTACCCAGACCGATCGCGACTCCCTGCCCCATTTCCACCCCACCGATTGCAGCGCCCCCCTCCCCTCCCCCCCACACCAGAGAATGATCTGGCCCACCTTCACCCCCCCCCCACCCCCCCCCCCCTCCAATCTGAGTTAGAGAGCCGCCAGAAGCTCTGAACTTACCTCTTCAGAAGCTGGAGCACCCAAAAAAGTCCTTTGCCGAGCATGTCTGTTTTGCGCCCAATCTGGACGGGCGAACGCGATGGTAAAGGGGGAAGTGCTGGTAACGTTGGGCGGGCAGCCCATTAATTCAATTTAAATGCACGCAAATGGGCGCGGTTCAGATCGCAGCTATTTTCGGGCCTTGGTAAAGTGGGCATCTTTGCGGACGAGGGCGCAGATCGCACTAATCGCCTCACGCCCGACTTTACCAAGTTTTCGCGCTCATGCAATGGTAAAATCGGGCCCAATATTTCAAATGGGGTCTGACCAGAGCCTTATAAAGCCTCAGCAGTACATTCCTGCTTTTATATTCTAGTCCTCTTGAAATGAATGAGCATGACCTTTACAGGGCTCTGAGAATCTCATTACATCCTCTAATTTCAGGTTGGAATGATTTTCAATAGGAATGTGCAAAAATGACTAAATTAAACATTTTTTAAAGCAGGCTTTCTGGCACAGTTAATTTTTTTTATGTAGGTGGTTATCTGCACTTAATGGAAAAAAACATTCAATGCTTTGGGCATCTTGGAAGGTAGTGTTATAAATTTTATATTTAGTTGTATGCCTGAAGGTTATAACTTCCAGTGGGATTCACCAAAATTGCCTCCTTTTTCTGAAACTATTAACAAAAACACAATGAAAGTTCTTAAACCGCTGCATTTCTACCATGCAAAAATTGACGTGGTATTTGGAGGAATTCTAAGCTATCTTGAAGTCTGCCTCTGGTTAAAGTTCAAGGATTAACATTAACCTGAAATACAAGCTTGTTTACCAATATCAATTGTAGGAATGTTGTTTAAGTATTTAGTCTGCACAATCCCACAATATTCTGATATGTAATGGGAATTAGCTGTAGTCCAGGAGGGACTGGAGATAACACACTTTGTTAGTGACAGACAATTAGTTAAATAACTTACCATAGAATCCTACAGTGGTTAGCACTGCTGCCTCACAGCGCCAGGGACCCGAGTCCGATTCCTGGCTTGGGTCACTGTCTATATGGAGATTGCACGTTCTCCCCGTGTCCGCGTGGGTTTCCTCTAGGTGCTCCAGTTTCCTCCCAATCTGAAAGACGTGTTGGTTAGGTGCATTGACCTGAACGGGTGCTGGAATGTGGCGATTAGGGGAATTTCACAGTCACTTCATTGCAGTGTTAATGTAAGCCTTACTTGTGACCAATAAATAAACTTTACTACAATGAGACGGAAGCCATTTGGCCCATCGAGTCTGCACTGACCACAATCCCACCCAGGGCCTATCCCCATAACCCTATGCATTTCTCCTAGCTAGTTCCCCTGACACTAAGGCAATTTAGCATGTCCAATCAACCTAATCCACACATCTTTGGACTGTGGGAGGAAACCGGAGCACCCAGAAGAAACCCACGCAGACACAGGCAGAACGTGCAGTCTCTGCACAGACAGTGACCCAAGCCGGGAATCGAACCCGGGTCCCTGGCGCTATGAGGCAGCAGTGCTAACCACTGTGCCATCGTGCCGCCTATAGCTTGACTCTGCATCAAATATAGCACAAGGTGGGAGGGCAGGCCACCAAGAATTACCACAGGGTTGAACCTGTGCTGTTGGTGTTGTTCTGTACCACATTTGAGTTATCAAGCCAACTGAGCTCGTTACAAGCTAACTGAGCTAGCGGAGGTGGTGGCATAGTGGTATTGTCACTGGACTAGTAATGCAGCGACTGAGAGTAATGCTCTGGGGACCTGAGTTCAAATCCCACCACAGCAGATGGTGAAATTTGAAATCAATTACAAAAAAAATTGGAATTAAAATCATTGTTTGTTGTAAAAACCTATCTGGTTCACTAATGTCCCTTACCTGGTCTGGCCTACATGTGCAGACCCACAATGACGTGGTTGACTCTTGAAAATCCCCTCTGACATACACTGAGTTCAAGGGTGTTAAATGCTGGTCCAGCCAGCGATGCCCACACCCCCTGAGCGGATATCAAAAACACGCCTCTCACATTTTGATATGCACAGTGACACTTTCTCTGTTGTGTTGTGCATTGCGTTTTCCTTTGAGTTATCAAAAAACATGGATATCTAACATCTGTGTGATTTTGTTTTAAACACTGGATGCACTGCTGTGGTAAAGCTCAAAGTGCATGTTGCCTAATTCTCACCCAAGTGTTCATCCTCCACGACAGAAGGTGTCTCCAGAGGAGGGAAAGGCTTTGGATCCAATTGTGATTTTTCCTTGATCAGACACGTGCACTTGCCAGTGATGATCACTAATTAATGACTAGATGTGGAAACTGTGGTTGATTTTTAACCTTTATGAATAAAGACACTGAGGCCAATTGTTCAAGATACAACTTGGCTAAATTCAGCCAATTTGGCCAGCATGATTGAGAGAGTTTACTTTAGTTGCTCGGTGAACACATTTGCTTCGTCATGGGAAAGTCCAAAAATGACTATTTGCTTCGAATTCTATTACATTTTTATCCATTATAAAAGGCCTTTGTACTTTATAATTTATTTATTTTCAGTATTGACTTTCAACAGGATGGGAAGCAGATCAGTGTTTTGAGGACTCCTTGATTTTGCAGAAACACGTAAACAATTAGATTGTAGTATTTGTTGGATTGCTGCCTAATAAAATAGCAATCTCGTAAGGCACGTTTAGAGAAAAATAATGGAAGTCTCTTTGCTTTTGATTCTTGAGCAAATGCCCTGTGCTGGAACTTTGTTACGAGATGTACTGTACAGCCGGTTTTAAAACTTGTAATTGGATCCTGTAATCCTGTTGCGTACTGTAGGCTCAGAGTAAAGAACAAGAAAGTAGAGTTGACATCATTTATCATTTTCTTTTTTAGATTGGTTATTAAAAGAAGCATGCGGAGGCAATCCTGGAAAAATGAGTTTTAGAGCTTGCTTGTGATTCACACCCAGCAAAAAATGGATAATTGCTGTCCTAATGGCACAGATAAGGAATCAGATGAGACTTAGCACAAAATATGTGCCAGGACTTCAACATCTCATTTGGTTCATGTGTTCTGTCTTCTGTCTTGTGATCAGTACTAATTGGTTACATTCACTATATTGCTCTCAATCTCCCAAGCAAATGTTGTACTTGTCATTTTAACAGAGCAAAATATGATCTAAGGTGCTTCACAGGATTGGTTATCAATCAAAACCTGGCAATAGGTTGCAAAGGGAAATGTTGGGGACAGATGATTAAAAAGCTTGACAAAAGATGTAAAGGGGAGATGTGTCACTCGAGTACTCTTCCACAGGAGATTGTGGATTCCAGTCTCACGTGAGTGCCAAAATCTAGACTGACACCCCAGTGCAGTACCGGGGGAATGCTGCTCCATCAGGGCCAACACTCAGGGAGAACTGACCTGTTGGAGGTGTAGTCTTTAAACCTCGCCCTTTCTGTCTCCTTGGATAGACGTGGAAACTTTCCACAGCACTATACCTCGAAGAGAAGCAGGGGAGTCATCCTCATGAATATCTACCCCTCAAACACCATCACCAAACTAGATTGCCTGGCCATTATCCCTTTGCTGTTTGGTGTGGAACCTCGCCGAGTGCAAAATGGCTGCATTGTTTCTCACATTACAACAGTGAAAATGTTTCTAAAATACTTCAATGCCTGTAAACTGCCTTGGAACATCGCAAGGTTGTGAAGGATGCTAAACAAATGCAAGTCTTTTGTCAAAGCAGTTTAATGCAGCACTGGATGCAGGCAGTATGTCTGTACGGTGCACTCCATATTGTAAACCGGGGAGTCTCAGTTATACTGTCATTGTAATGTTGACATCAGGATGTGGCAATGGGCTATGATCAAGATTGTCGGATCTGCTAAGATTGCATTGAAGGACCTGGCAATGGAGTTTGGATTCTGGATTTCCAAAGCAGTAAAACAAGGGTTTGGCTGCTGATGTGGAAATTCAGGTTGGAGCAGACTCAATGGGCCAACTGGCCTCCTCCTGCACTGTAGGGATTCTATGAAATTAAACCTGGATGTTGCTCTCCATGACCTTGCTCCCCACTTCAGGAAAACAAAGTAATGCACTCTCTAATATACAACTGCCTGCGACTTTTCTTTAAAGTTAGAGCCTAAATTTATGGAGTCTTTAATGACCACCTCCAAAAGTGCTTTGCAACTTATTTTTGAAGTGTAGTTGCTATTGTAAAAAAACACAGCAGCGAATTTGTGAACAAGCATTGAAATAAAGACCCAGTAATCTGTTTTTAGTTGTTTTGGTTGAGGATTATATTTTGGCCAGGAGAACCAAATTCCCCTTCAGATTGAACCATGGAATAATTTATGCTCACCCAGAGAGGGTCGATGGGACTGCGGTTGATCCATTGAAAAGACAATCTCTGCGTAACAGCACCTCTGATATTGCAGCGCTCACTCAATGTTACGCAGGGATATCGGCCTGGACTTTGTGGAATTTAGTTTTCGAACTGAACTTTTCATGCTGCTTTTCAGTTCTGCTGTTACAAAATGGAAGTCTGTTGAAGGTGTATTTAAGAAAAGTTCAGAGTACTTCAAAGTCTGAACAGGCAGATTATAACATTTCTGCGCACATTTTTTGGGCTTCTCTTTCCAGCCTGAAAATCACTGATAGGATTCACTGACAGTTAACTTTTCAGCATTTTTGAATTTGGTAACTGGATGTTTGAGCACTTTTTTAATGACCTTGAACACTTTCTTTAACAACGCTGTTCTGTTAAAAGAAGTTACCGAGTGCTGTCTTGAACAGCATTATGTAAGGAACACAATCTACTAATCTACTGTGTGATAGAAATGACAGATAATGTGAAACGCAGTGAATGGTTGGAAGAAACTCAAATGATTTGCTTTAGCTAATTAACAACTCCAATGAAATATCACACAAGCAGCGCCATCTGAACTGACACCTACACTTTTCCCTCTTCTGGCACTTGAGGCTGCTTCTTCATGCAGAACTGCAGTGCAAGTCCAAGGCTTCCAATTAATGGTAAGCATTGAAAGCTTTTGACAAAACTGCTCTTTGGTAAAAGAAGTAACTAAATGCATCATGCAGCAATCTGACCCTGCCAAAGAATGGTACCTGCTAGACTTAGCTAGACTTGCCTGCACCCATTTAGTCCCTATTTTGTCCTGCAGGTTTTTGGAAGTGTGAAATGGAAATTGGGCCTTTCACAGACCGGGCATATGAGCAAACAGGGAAAACAAACAATTGTATATCTCCTTAACCTTTCAGGTGGAACTCACTGCTTTTTGAGGTTGGTGGAAGCAGAGACAGTTAATGAGTTCAAAAGGAGAGTGGATAGGCACGTGAGGGAAATAAACTGACAGGGCTATAGGAATAGAGCGGCGGAATGGGACTGACCGGGTTGCACTACAGCCTGGAATTGATGGGCTGAATGGTCTCTTCTGAGCTGTAATGATTCTGTGAAGAACAGCAGAAGGAGTGAGGAAGAACTCTAAATAGAAGTGTTGAATGCAATAACAATTCAGGTACAAAATGCACAATGAGCAAGGTTGACATAAATTTTTTAAAAATTAAATAATTTCCCCAACAATTAAAATTGAGGCTTTGTGCCTGTGCCAGAGAGGTTAACACATTACACAGTTAAAGGGGTACTTGTACCTTGACTCAACTTTGTGGTGAGATTTGATTTATTATTGTCAAATGTATTAGTATACAGTGAAAAGTATTGTTTCTTGCACGCTATACTGACAAAGCATACTGTACATAGAGAAGGAAAGGAGGGGGTGCCGAATGTAGTGTTACAGTCATAGCTAGGGTGTAGAGAAAGATCAACTTAATGCGAGGTAGGTCTATTCAAAAGTCTGATGGCAGCAGGGAAGAAGCTGTTTTTGAGTCGGTTGGTCCATGTCCTCAGACTTTTGTACATTTTCCCCGAAGGAAGAAGGTGGAAGAGAGAATGTCCGGGGTGCGTGGGGACCTTGATTATGCTGGCTGCTTTTCCGAGGCAGCGGAAGTGTAGACAGAGTCGATGGACTGGGCATCATTCATGACCATTTGTCGTTTCTTGCGGTCTTGGACAGAGCAGGAGCCATACGCAAGCTGTGATACATCCGGAAAGGATGCTTTCTATGGTGCATCTGTTTATTTCTTATCTGCCATACAACTACAGGAACTTCTTGCTGCTGACTGTATTTAATGAGGAGCTAGACAACAAGATGTTGTTTTTCCAAAGCTCACAGTGGCATGGTAAATCAGACACTGACTTCTGTTTTTAATTGTCCATCTACTCTTGCCTGAAATTACAGTGGCCCAATAGCCTCGTCAATATTTTAACCAATTTTGGATAACGATTCCCCACTCATTTAGTTACTCACTAATGTTGTTGTTGCCTAGTTTGTAAATGTCAAGACACTATTGTAGTATGCATGTGGTGGGATGTGGAGGACATTTTGCTGTCAAAACTAATTCTGTCCTCATCAATATTCATACGCAAGCAGTTTTCAATAAGGATCACTTTATAGCAATTAGGAGCAAAAATTGCAACTGATTTTCACCTCCTTGTTCCCCACTCCAAATAGAGTGGTCCTCGGTCTACTTGTAACACCCTTCTTCCCATTGTGGTTAAGGTGAATTTTAACTTGACACAACCAGTGATTTAACCTGGGACCTTTTAGTTCTGTGTGGCATAATTACTCACTATCTTGCCAACAAAACTATTGAAATATTACCATTTGAAATTCAATGTTTGTTTTTTGTAAAGCGCTTAAAGTGTGTTTTGCAGTGGAAGGGATAAATTTCATTAAGTGTTCTATTAGTTAGAATATGTGATAGGCACTTCAGTTACAATTTGTTTCTGAGCTTATTCCAGAAGTTTATAAACTAAAACTCTCTCCAGGTCAACAGGAAAGGCAGTTTTCTGTTGATTTGTGTACATTATTTATATTCTGAAGCAAAACATTCTGATGTTTTGAATTGTTTTACTTTTGAACATTGACCATGGAATTTGACAACTGATTCATGGCAATTATTTTCCTGTGGAATTAGCTAAGTGTTGTTGGCCCAAACAACGTGGCACTGTTTATTCATATGCCAATCTTCCTTAAAGAAATTCAGGTGAGCTAAATCCTGTAAAAGGTCTTTATTCTGCATGAAGAATTTTTATTTTTTTAAAAGTCCAGAATTTTTAATACATAATTCATTCTTATTGCTGGCTGGGCCAACATTTCTTAGCCATCCCTAATTGAGAAGGTGGTGGTTAGCTCCCTCCTTGAACTACTGCAGTCCAAGTGGTGTGCGTCAATTTTGACTATATCTAAGTCAGGACGGTGAGTGGCTTAGAGGGGAACTTGCAGGTGGTGGTGCTGCCCATGTCCTTCTGGATGGTAATGGTCGTGAGTTTGAATGTTGCTAAGGAGGCTTGGTGGGTTCCCGCAGTGCATCGAGCAGGTGGCACACACTGCTACCACTGTGTGTCAATGGTGAGAGGGAGTGAATGTTTGTGGTTGTGGATGGGGCGCCAATAAAACGGGGTGCACTCATCCAAGCAAGTGGAGTGTATACCACCACCTCCTGACTTGTGATGGTGGACAGGGTTTGGGGAGTCAGGAGGTGAGTTATTTGCCACAAGTTCCCCAGCCTCTGGCCTGCTCTTGTAGCCACAGTATTTATATGGCTAGTCCAGTTCAGTTTCTAGCTGAATACCCCACTATTGACAATTTTCTTCCTTTATTTCTCTCAAATTCAAGACTTAGTCCGAAAGACTTGCAGGTTAGGGTGCATTGGCCATGCTGCGTTCTCCCTCAGTGTACTCGAACAGGTGCCAGAGTGTGGCGACTAGGGGATTTTCACAGTAACTTCATTGCAATGTTAATGTAAGCCTATTGGTGCCTAATAAATAAACTTTACTTTACTTAGCCATGTTTATGGATCATTAGGCACCGGCAACCTTACAGTGTTGATGTGGAGATGCTGGCGTTGGACTGGGGTAAACACAGTAAGAAGTCTCACAACACCAGGTTAAAATCCAACAGGTTTATTTGGTAGCAAATAAACCTGCTGCTCCTTCGTCAGGTAAATGGGAGCTCTGTTCACAAACAGGGCATATAAAGACACACACTCAATTTACAAAATAATGGTTGGAATGCGAGTCTTTACAGGTAATCAAGTCTTAAAGGTACAGACAATGTGAGTGGAGAGAGGATTAAGCACAGGTTAAAGAGATGTGTATTGTCTCCAGCCAGGACAGTTAGTGAGATTTTGCAAGCCCAGAGCAAGTCGTGGGGGTTACAGATAGTGTGACATGAACCCAAGATCCCGGTTAAGGCCGTCCTCATGTGTGTGGAACTTGGCTATCAGTCTCTGCTCAGCGACTCTGCGCTGTCGTGTGTCGTGAAGGCCACCTTGGAGAATGCTTACCCGAAGATCAGAGGCCGAATGCCCGTGACCGCTGAAGTGTTCCCCAACAGGAAGAGAACACTCTTGCCTGGTGATTGTCGAGCGGTTTTCATTCATCCATTGTTGTAGCGTCTGCATGGCCGTTGGTCTACCTGATATGCTGCATGAAGGGATGTCCCGAGGCATGGTACATTGGGGAGACCATGCAGACGCTATGACAACGGATGAATGAACACCGCTCGACAATCACCAGGCAAGAGTGTTCTCTTCCTATTGGGGAACAGAATTCCCACTCACCTGACGAAGGAGCAGTGCTCCGAAAACTAGTGGCTTTTGCTATCAAATAAACCTGTTGGACTCGCATTCCAACCATTATTTTGTAAATTGAGTTTGTGTCCTTATATGCCCTGTTTGTGAACAGAATTCCCACTCACCTGACGAAGGAGCAGTGCTCCGAAAACTAGTGGCTTTTGCTATCAAATAAACCTGTTGAACTTTAACCTGGTGTTGTGAGACTTCTTACTGTACTAATCTTAGTGTGCCCAAGTAGCTGTTCATTTATGAACCAGCTCCTTTTACACAGTGAATCTCACAGCTAAGTCTGAGCCTGTCAGAATTCAATGACTGGTCATGCACAGTATCTGGAAGACTGGATAATCATCATAAGCAGGAATTCTGGCTGATTTCTTGTCGATAGATTATGCCAACAGTGAAAAGGAGACAATTGAACTGCGATGTGTCAAATCGACAGAAGTATTTGAAAAGTTGTCGATGAGTTGAGGAGGAATGAGGAAACATTTCTAGAATGAGGCAGAGAGGGGATTTATTGACTATTTATTTTCTCATTCATCTACCTTTCCCCCTTTCCTCTTGGAGCTGCCTATTGTTTTGTTCGAGAGTCATGATATTTTGTGCCAGCTTTTCAGTTTTTTCTCGAATCATAGAATCCTACAGTGCAGAAAGAGGCCATTCAGCCCATCGAGCCTGCACTGACAACAACCCCACCCAGGCCCTATCCCCGTAACCCCACCCTGCTTGATCTCCAGGACACGAAGGGGCAATATAGCACGGCCAATCAATCTAACCCGCACATCTTTGGAGTGTGGGAGGAAACCAAAGGAAACCCACGCAGACACTGGGAGAACGTGCAAACTCTGCACAGACAGTGACTCGAGCAGGGAATCTAACCTGGGCCCCTGGTGCTGTGAGGCTGCAGTGCTAACCACTGTCCCACGTGCCACCCACTAAAGACATTGATTCTTGCATTGCTGTATAATGGCTATTTTTTACACTCAACTTTGACTTGATTTATGCACCTTGTGCACATGACTCGTCACTTGAATTTCAGAAATTCAGAATTTTGGAGTTATGCCCATTGTTCCGTATGTACTGGTTGACTTGTTGGTATCTTTCTTGAGTGACTAATCTTATTGCGTCACTGTAGATCATAAAATGTCAGCAAGCTATTCATCCATGGGACATCACAGCTAATCTTGACTGCACTCTCATTTGAAGTCCAGACTTTTCCAATATTGTTCCTGACTTTTAACTCCTTCATACCTCAAATATGTGAAGGTAATTTGAGTGCCCCAGGTGAGTTTAACTAAATGAATACAGAATGAATTGAACTCGAGAGCTTTTGTTCTACATGGTTTAGTACAACACGGTGGCACAGTGGTTAGCACTCCAGCTTCACAGCACGAGGGACCAGAGTTCAATTCCAACCTCTGGTAAACTGTCTCTGTGGAGTTTGCCCATTCTCCCCATGTCTGCGTGGGTTTCATAGAATCCCTACAGTGTAGAAGGAGACCATTCGGCCCATCGGGTCTGCACTGACAACAGTCCCACCCAGGCCCTATCCCCGTAACCCCACGTATTTACCCTGCTAATCCATCTAGCCTCCACATCCCAGGACACTAAGGGGCAATTTAGCATAGCCAATCCACCTAACCCACACATCTTTTGGAGTGTGGGAGGAAGCCGGAGCACCTGGAGGAAACCCACGCAGACACGGGGGAGAACGTGCAAACTCCACACAGTCAGTGACCCAAGGTGGGAATCGAACCCGGGCCCCTGGAGCTGAGAGGCAGCAGTGCTAACCACTGTGCCACCGTGCCACTCCAAAGATGTGTGTGTTAGGTTGATTGGCCATGCCAAATTGCTCCTTAGTGTCAGGGGGATTAGCAGAGTAAATACATGGGGTTATGGGCATAGGGCCTGGGTAAGATTATTGTTGGTGCAGGCTCGCTGGGCCGAATGGTAGAAGCACTGTAGGGATTCTATGACTCTCACTGACAAACCTAATCTTTAACTTTTGCTGCAATTTTCTAATGAAGTGTTGTGACAACATCAATTGATTTTACGCTGAATATTGTTACTTAAATCATTTTAATAGCTACGCAGTGTGTTCCAGTCATAGATGAATAGTGAATTTGTGCAGTTTGCCAGTCATATCATTATTTTATTTATGAATGTCATTGCTGATGTGTTTTATTTTTAAAATGGATAACTTGCGAGGTATTCATAGTGCTTACTTCCTGACCAGACCCTTCCTGCATCTATTGCATCCAGTTATAAAACTCGGCACTTCCATATTTTCATTCTTTCTTGTGAATGCCCGTGCTTTGGGAATATGACGCACCAGAGATCTCCACACCTGCAATGCTCAAGAATGGGAGCAGTGCAGCGATGATGAATTAACATCCTTTTGACCATGACCTTTTTGGGATGGAAAGGAAATACTAATTGCCTGCTTTTATTTGTGTCATGGGGAGTTGTGCAGAATGTAAATCATTAAGGAGATGCACTTTCAATTGCACAAGCATAATTTCCAATATGTGAAATTCAATTCTTAATTCTAAACAGTAAGATGAATATTTTGATAACCAACAGCTCCTGTGCTGAAATAAGGTCCTGTAATCTTTGATTGCGCCCTCTTTGTAAATGTAATACAGCATAAAATTGTAAATCAACTAATATTGAATTTAATATTTTCCCAGTGTTTGCTCCCTCATTTTTCTCCTAAAGATATTGACTGTTTGCTGTGGGTCTGGATGCTGTTCCTGCACTTTGCCCAAATGTTCATTATTTTTGATCTTTTGATTATTAGATCCATGGGTGCATCAAGATTAACTGTAATCTGTCCATGTACGATGTGGCACAGTAGTTAGCACTGCTGCTTCACAGTGCCAGGGACCCGGGTTCGATTCCTGGCTTGAGTCACTGTCTGTGCGGAGTCTGCACGTTCTCCCCGTGTCTGCGTGGGTTTCCTCCCAAAGTCTGAAAGACGTGCTGGTCAGGTGGATTGGCCATGCCCTCTGTGTACCCGAACAGGTGTTGGATTTTGGCGACTAGGGGATTTTCACAGTAACTTCATTAACACTGCAATGTAAGCCTGCTTGTGACTAATGAATAAACTTTTACTTTAATCTGTAGATGTGCAGTTGCAAAAATTGTCAGTACTTTGCAGTTAGGCATCAGAGTGTTTTTTCCCTTTCCTAATGCAGGGGAATGGATACCAATTGCAGCACTTCTCCATAATACTCGCTCCATCACATTCTGAAGATTCAACTTAGGACTTTTCTGTCTTGTGGCGGTTCAGCTGCTCACTGGATAAACTTGCTGAGTGAATGGGGAATATCAGTATTATTTTTAAATGCAAGTTACACTTCACTACTTGGGAGCAAGTGTGCTCACTGTATTAGCAAATATTGAATATGAGAGTAAATTAAAATGTGACTCCAAGCACTTGTACATTTCTATTAAGAAAAACTTGGACGGGTTCATGGATGAGAGGGGTGTGGAGGGATATGGCCCAAGTGCAGGTCAGTGGGACTAGGCATAAAATGGTTCGGCACAGACAAGAAGGGCCAAAAGGCCTGTTTCTGAGCTGTAATTTTCTATGGTTCTATTATGGGGAAATTTTAACCCCCTTACAACTCCTCAACCCCCCCCCTCCCCGAAAAAAAGAAGGTTGGGTTGGGTCAGGTAAATTGGGATATCAAAATGTTAGAAATCTGCATCCTGACACCAAATGATCCACTTCCATGGGACAGATTGATCTGATCTTCCCCAGCTTCTTTCTGCACCTGGCTATGGTCTTGTATGGAATGTTTAAAGTTTATTTATTAGTGTCACAAGTAAGGCTTATATTAACACTGCAATGCAGTTACTGTGAAAATCCCCTCGTCACCACACTCCGGCGCCTGTTCGGATACACTGAGGGAGAATTTAACATGGCCAATGCACCCTAACCAGCACGTCTTTCGGACTGTGGGAGGAAACTGGAGCACCCAGAGGAAACCCATGCAGACATGGGGAGAACGTGCAGACTCTGCACAGACAGTGACCCAAGCTGGGAATCAACCAGGGTCCCTGACGCTGTGAGGCAGCAGTGCTAACCACAATGCCACAGTCTACCCAGCCAACATAGAATTATAGAATCCTACTGTGCAGAAGGTGGTCGTTTGGCCCATCAAGTCTGCACCGACCACAATCCCTCCCAGGTCCTATTCCCATAACCCCATGCGTTTACCCTAGCTAGTCCTCGTGACACTAAGGTGCAATTTAGCATGGCCAGTCCACCTAACCCGCACATCTTTGGACTGAGAGAGGAAATTGGAGCACCCGGATAAACCCACGCAGACATGGGGATAATGTACAAACTCCACACAGACAGTGACCCAAGCCGGGAATCGCACCCGGGTCTCCTGGTGCTGTGAGGCAGAATTGCTAACCATTGTGCCACCGTGCCCCCCATCTCAAAGAGAGACAGAAATCCGCTCCTACCATTAAATTCGGGGAAGCTTGTTTTTGACATATTGGCCACAAATCAATCCCTCAGCTCCCTCCCCTGCTCCGAATCAATACCCAGCCATCAGTGTGACCAGGAAACCGTTCTTTGGCAGTACCTTAAGGCACTAGCTCAAATCAGTTCTCAAAACGGAGTCCTTTGTACGATTCTCTTTATCAGGGATCTCCTACAGCCAAGTGTTATCTTCACTAGCTTCAAAGCTCAGTTCAGTTACATCTGATATTTCATTTAGAACAATCCAGTCTAAATCCTTTAAATTGGGTTGTTGAGTGTCCGACCACTTGCTTCATATGGTAGCCCTCCTCACTTTGCCACTTGTTTGGCAGCTTATAAAGTTCATGACAATTAGATTTCTGGCAACTAATAGGCAGAATCTTTGCATGTCGTACTAACAGGCCGGTGTGGTTTGTTTAGGCCTCTGTGTATCGCACCTCATCCTACTAACCAATGATGCAACATTTGTTTTGCAAAAATATACTTTATTCATATAAAATCTGAAAGACACGTTATAAAACATTTCAAATTGTTATAACAGGAAAGTGCAATGATATTTACAATTTCTCCAGAGATCAAGATGCACCTTGAGGTGTTTCAGTTCAGTAATGAGAACATTACAAACATTTCATTCTTTCCATTGCAGGGAAAACAATTCTTTTCAAACTATTGATAATTCATTCAATGAAGTTACATGCAGTTAGATTCTGAAAAACTAATCTTCTAGGCAACAGCATGTTGTAATGATACCACATGTTGCCTGGAGCATTGGTTTTCATAATTGAATGCAGTGTGTTTCACACTATTGGAACTTTTGCTATCTAATTTAGGGCTGCATTTTGATTTGATTTTTTAAAAATTTGATTTACTATTATCACATCATTAGAATCATAGAATCAGACAGTGCAGCAGGAGGCCATTCGGCCCATCGAGTCTGCACTGATCACAATCCCACCCAGGCCCTATCCCCATAACCCCATGCATTTATCCTAGCTAGTCCCCCTGACACTAAGGGGCAATTTAGTATGGCCAGTCAACCTAATCTGCACATCTTTGGACTGTGGGAGGAAACCGGAGCACCCAGAGGAAATCCACGCAGACACCGGGAGAATGTGCAAACTCCACACAGACAGTGACCCACGCCAGGAATCAAACCTTGGTCCCTGGTGCTGTGAGGCAGCAGTGCTAACCAAAATGTATTAATATACAGTGAAAAGTATTGTTTCTTGCGTGCTATACTGACAAAGCATACCATTCATAGAGAAGGAAATGAGAGAGTGCAGAATGTAGTGTTACAGTCATTGCTAGGCTGTCGAGAAAGATCAACTTAAGGTAGGTCCATTCAAAAGTCTGATGGCAGCAGAGAAGAAGCTGTTCTTCAGTTGGTTGGTACGTTACTAACCTCAGACTTTTGTATATTTTTCCTGATGGAAGAAGGTGGAAGAGAGAATGTCCGGGGCGCGTGGGATCCTTGATTATGTTGGCTGCTTTGCCGAGGCAGCGGGAAGTTTAGACAGAGTCAATGGATGGGAGGCTGGTTTGCGTGATGTACTGGGCTTCGTTCACGACCCTTTGTAGTTTCTTGTGATCTTGGGCAGAGCAGGAAGGTCCTGACTCTGGAACTGCAGTTCTAGCTGCCGGTCCCACATGGTTGGCTTCAGGTCAGCTTCAGGTCAGGTGTCTCCAGGGTCCTGAGGGTCGCCAAATCTGTAAGAGATTGTAATAATGCATTGTTAGAGAGTTTAAAAGAATTAGAATAGAGTTTTGGAAGCATAGAACGAGAGTAAAAGAATTAGAGGGTATGCTGGGCACAGCTCGCAAGAAGTCGCCTCGCTCCAGTGCCATCTTGCAAATAAAGGTTGTGTTGGAAGTTAAAGAACAGAACTTAAAAGGGATAAAATAAACAACTTATCATGAAATATGTTCAAAATCAGAGTAACTTAATCATTGGTGGAACAAGTTATTTGGGAAAAGGATTAAACTCCTCAGATATACATTCTATAAATTGACAGCCTTGTTAATAAGCTCGTTGGGGAAGCTTTTATTAAAGTGGAGACCAAGAAACTACTTATGAACTATAAACTCTTACTGTATCAACATTCGTGGTCTATTTATATCACGCTGGGCTTAATGTTATAATGTGGAGATGCCGGCGTTGGACTGGGGTAAGCACAGTAAGAAGTCTCACAACACCAGGTTAAAGTCCAACAGGTTTATTTGGTAGCAAATACCTGTTGGACTTTAACCTGGTGTTGTGAGACTTCTTACTGTGCTTAATGTTATAGGCAGACATCATGCAAATTTAATACTTCACCACTCCAGAAGTGAATCCAAATATAAGACAAAACTGTATTTGTCTAGGTACAATCTTTCAGCAGACTCGAGTGATGACAGATTGAGTTATCTTATGTTACAAAATGGATAGGTTTTGTGTACCGACCCTAAAGGCGACTGGAGTATTGGCCAGAACTGTTTTTTGAAGTCCGTGCCAGAAAATAGCAGTGCCCCGATCTCGATTCCTAATCTGAGTCAATGTGTTCAGGGAAGCAATGACAAAAATGTGAGTCTGGAATAATATTGGGCTGAAGGAGCTAATTTCAATCACATCCATGTGGCAGGCCAGTACATATAATTCTGCAATCAGAACTACATATACTGAATTTAAAACTGGATTTGATGAAAAGTGCCATACACAGGAGGTATGGAGAATTGCCAGGAAATGTGTACCTACTATTTCATGCACATGTAGGTTTGTAAAGTGCAAATTAGTTTGACGGCTTGTTTGGTGTAATCGTTTTCTTATCTCCTGAGGCCTCCAAAAGTATGCTAAGTATTTATGACCAGCGGAGCAAAGTTGCAACCTGCATAAACCTGTCAGGCACTTCAAAACATGGATGATTTTCTTCCTGTTGAAAGTTTATGCTGTCTCATGGGATGGGTCGTAGAATTGTTATTTAGGTCTTATTACCAATGAACGGCCAGCCACGACAGTTTTTAAAAAAACATTCCTACTAGGGTACAATAGCTCTCGTTCAAGCCCTTAACTGTGGAAGTGCATCTTGACCAAATAGTTTTCTAATCTTGACTATAATAAAGGGAGATTCCTGTGTGAGCATCTTGTCACATTTTTGTGCTGTGGAATTTCGTTTTACAATGGTGGGTGGATTCCACAGTTCCGGTGGCAAGAAAATGCGTGTAATGAGAAGGCAAATTTTGCTGGTCTGTACAGGAGGGATGAGCTCTTAGCAATACCGCAGCCCCTCACCCCATGCCCCATCTCCCACTCCCACATTACTGCCTTGACTCTGCTTGGGAGGTGACTTTAGGAGGCAGCTTAATTCAGATCTGTTGATGGCTGTGCTAAAAATTAAAGGCATAAAGTTAAAGTTTAGTTATTAGTCACAAGGCTTACATTAACACTGCAATGAAGTTACTGTGAAAATCCCCTCAGGTACCTGTTCGGGTCAATGCACCTAACCAGCACGTCATTCAGACTGTGGGAGGAAACCGGAGCACCCGGAGGAAACCCACGCAGACACGGGGAGAACATGCAGACTCCAAACAGACAGTGACTCAAGCCAGGAATCGAACCCAGGTCCCTGGTGCTGTGAGGCAGCAGTGCTAACCACTGTGCCGCCATCATGGATAATTCTTAGTTACAGTATTTCACGTTGTACCTTGGATCATTTATGCCAAGTTTATTTTTATATTTTGAATTACATGGAATTACATAGCATTTACAACACAGAAACAGGCTTTTTGGCCCAACAGGCCTGTCTATATTGGTGTTGATACTTGACATAAACCTCCTCCCAGCAAATTAAAGCTTGTGTCACTGCAGCCAGGTTGGTATGAGCAACATTATGCATTTTGTTACAGGGATAAAAATTGTAAGCTGTTCTGCATGTCACATTTTCTTCTCTCTGCTACACACCTCTCTAAATTGTCTTGAATCTATTAATCAGAAGAGTAATTTAGCCACGAGGTATCTGCAATACCCCAGTGTATATAAGGGGACGTAACACATCCAGTGTGATAACTGTCATACGTACAAAGCCACTTTCCTTCAGAAGTTAACTAATTTTGTAAAGTCATTTGAGAAGTTTGTTGACACAGTAAATGTGAATCTTAATTAATTTTGTTCAGTGGCAATTTGCTAAATAAACAGTGGCAGATGAGCAGATCTATTTCTTGCTTCACATTTCTGGTCAGATCTGCAACAATATGGTGAGTATTTGCATATTTGTAATACCTAAGCATCTGAGATGTTACACAATTGAACTTGTAAGTTTAATTATGTAACATCTCAGATGCTCAGGAATTTCTGTCTGGCCATTTACAAAGCTTCTTAAAAGATGTACATTGCTACCTATTCTCTCCCAAATTGTAAAAAGTAAATTAATTTTTTCAAATGTCTCATTTTAAGGATAATTTTGAAGATATTTCCCTGAAGCGATTCTTCCTTTAATTTTGTTCCCTACTGTGAAGTGGATTTTTTTTTCACCACTTCAGAAGTGAATCCAAATATAAGACAAAATTGTATTTGTCTATGCTGGCTGGGCCCAGCATTTATCGCCCATCCCTTGTTGCCTGAAGGCAGTTGACAGTCAACCACATTGCTGTGACTCTGGAGTCACATGTAGGCCAGACCGGGTAAGGATGGCAGATTTCCTTCCCTAAAGGACATTCGTGAACCAGATGGGTTTTTCCGACAATCGACAATGGTTTCCTGGTCATTACTAGATTCTTAATTCCAGATATTTTTTATTGAATTAAAATTCCACCATCTGCTGTGGCGGGATTCGAACCCTGGTCCCCAGAAAATTAGCTGAGTTTCTGGATTAGTAGTCTGGTGTTAACACCACTAGACCATCACCTTCCCCTATTCAACCATACCCCACTGCAGTGTGACTTGTATTAGGAATTGATTTGTTGAGTATCATGAGCATACTACTACATGGCTCAGTGTCTATCTAGATCTGTCGACTGATCAGAAGAACCCCTCTTGTGGTGCAAGATCTGAAGCATTGGTATTTATTAGATAACAAGGCTTTTGGAAATCCACAATAAATCGAACAAAAGGACTCTCATCTCCAGTAACTACATTAGCTGGTTTCACACCGGGCGGCACGGTAGCACAGTGGTTAGCACTGCTGCTTCACAGCTCCAGGGTCCCGGGTTCGATTCCCGGCTTGGGTCACTGTCTGTGTGGAGTTTGCACATTCTCCTCATGTCTGCGTGCGTTTCCTCCGGGTGCTCCGGTTTCCTCCCACAGTCCAAAGATGTGCGGGTTAGGTTGATTGGCCATGCTTAAATTGCCCCTTAGTGTCCTGAGATGCGTGGGTTAGAGGGATTAGTGGGTAAAATATGTAGGGATATGGGGGTAGGGCTTGGGTGGGATTGTGGCCGGTGCAGACTCGATGGGCCGAATGGCCTCTTTCTGTACTGTAGGGCTTCTTCTATGACAACAGTTAGTTTGGGACTGTTTTCGATGCACTTTCGGACCAGTTTGGGCATAGTTGGATTCATGTGGTCTCTCTGTTTCACATTGTTAAACCTGAATGCTCTCAATTCAGGGTGACCAACAGGATTTGCAAATCCCAAGGCTGTTGTAAAGAAGCATGGATTACTCAATTAGTTGTGCACCAGATATTCTCTCAGAATGCATAAAATAATGCATAATTTGAGTATTTATTCTAATTTTGGGCAACAAATTAAAGTAAGTTTGCTGCTGCACAAAATCTAACTTTTCTGATGGCTCAAAGACAATGAAACTAGATTTTTAGAAACATAACCCTCTCGGCAATGCATTTTGCTCAGATGTTATGCAGCATGAGTAAAGACAGCCAGGCAGTAGTTCTTGTGGGTACAGAACTTGTTGATGTAGCTCTAAGGCCAGATTTTGTACAGTCGCCCATGCTGGCCTTTCCAAAGGACAGTTCAATAAAGTAGAATTTCAGGTCCTATGTTGCTGAATCACGCCTCGCGTTGATAAAGCCTTTTCAAGATTTTCAGCATCAAACAGATGAACTTCCTCCACAGAAACTGCGGCCACAACTGGAACCTAATGGAAAGTAATATTTCAACTAGCTTATCACGCCTTTATACATAACCAGACGGTGTACCTTAATCTAGTTTACTGGGTCTATGAGATGGATAATTAGGTCACATTTGCCCTGCTTCTGAAATATAGTATACAAAGTTCCCTCTAGTGACAGGAAGCTAGTAGTGCAGAATTTTAATTTGATCCCTTGGGTGCAACATCCCAGGAGTCTTGGATTCCAACAAAATAGTACCCCAGGTTCACAATCGAATTGACTTGATGACGGTGACTAATGATAAGGAATATACATTTTAATAATTAAAAATCTAATTTCATTGTCTTTGGGCCATCAGAAAAGTTAGATTTTGTGCAGCAGATTTACTTCAATTTGCTGCCCAAATTTAAAATAAATCCTCAAATTATGCATTATTTTACACATTTTGGGGGAATATCTGGTACACAACTGATTTAGTTATCTATTTCCATACATTTTGTCTGGTTTACACCAAGCACTGTTCTTAGCAGAAACTGATAGCCAAGTTCCGCACACACGAGGACGGCCTCAACCGGGATATTGGGTTCATGTCACACTATTTGTAACTCCCACAGTTGCGTGGACCTGCAGAGTTTCACTGGCTGTCTTGTCTGGAGACAATACACATCTTTTTAGCCTGTCTTGATGCTCTCTCCACTCCCATTGTTTTGTTTCTTAAAGACTGGATTAGTTGTAAGTATTCGCATTCCAACCATTATTCATGTAAATTGAGTCTGTGTCTTTATAAGTTCTGTTTGTGAACAGAATTCCCACTCACCTGAAGAAGGGGCTTAGAGCCTCGAAAGCTTGTGTGGCTTTTGCTACCAAATAAACCTGTTGGACTTTAACCTGGTGTTGTTAAACTTCTTACTGTCTTAGCCAAAAGCACACTATTTCAAGTTCATTCTGGAGATCTAAGATAACTCTTGTTTGCCCTCTCCTTTCTAAGCTCCCTACTGCTTCCACCACCTTCAGTGGACACTTTTTTCTCAGAATTTCCTGGAGTTAAACATTGGTAAGGTCAAATCCAATATCTCTGTCTGCGACAGAATCCATGTTCTTATCACAGACTCCCTCTCTGTACCTGGCCACTGTCTCAAGTTGAACCAGACTGCTCACAACTTTAGTGTTCTATTTGACTCCCAAGTTCAGCATCTGGCCCAAATCTCCTTCCAATACAAAAACTCTCTACTTCAAGCTTTGTAATATTGCTCGTCTCTGCCCTTGTCTCATCCCATCTGATTTCCCATTCCTGTGTCATCTTCAGACTCTACTATTCCAACTCTTCTCCAGCCTCCCATCATTCATCACTCTCCATAAACTTCAGAGTATCTGAACCACTGCTGCATATATCCTTAAACTTTAAGTAGCCTAAGCCACATTAAATCCTGCTCACTGACTGCTCCTCTAGTGACCTCTCTGACCTCAATACCTCAAGCTTAAATTCTCATCCTTATATTGAAATCCCTCCAGGACCTTGTCCCTTCAATCTCTAACCTCTCCAGCTTTACAAGCCCATGAGAACTTTTTTCCTTGACATCTTGTTTCCTTTGGGTTTTTTCTATGTTGTAAGAGCTATATAAATGCAAGTTATTTCTTTTGCCTGAGTCATATTCATTTATTCTCATTATGGGATATGGTGTACCTGTTTTATAAAGTCTCTTGAATACAAAGTCAGTGAGTTTAGTAGTGAGTTTTCTCTCAGTACTGACTTTTATGCAATGATTTCATTGATCTTTCTGATCACACAATGCATGCAGATCCTGAGCAATCTATTTTGATATTCTGTCAAGTTGGTTGATCAAAGTTTGGTAATAAACCTGATTCTCTTCCTATATTAAGCACATATGTACCTTGCAGGTTGTTGAATTTGATTTGATTTATTATTGTCACATGTATTGGGATACGGTGAAAAGTATTGTTTCTTGCGCGCCATACAGACAAAACATACCGTACATAGAGTGCGTAGGGGAGAAGGAAAGGAGAGGGTGCAGAATATATAGTGTTGATAAATACGGTGAATATATACAGTTTAATATATGGCAGCAGCAGGGAATAAGCTGTTCTCGAGTCGGTTGGTACGTGATCTCAGACTTTTGTATCGTTTTCCCGACGGAAGATGGCAGAGAGAATGTCCGGGGTGCGTGGGGGGTCCTTGATTCTGCTGGCTGCTTTCCCGAGGCAGTGGGAAGTGTAGACGGAGTCAATGGATGGGAGACTGGTTTGCGTGATGGACTGGGCTACATTCACACCCCTTTGTAGTTTCTTGCTCAGAGCAGGAGCCATGCCAAGCTGTGATACGTGTGAAGCACCGAGCTAGTCTATTTCCTATTTTCTCTCTCTCCTGCCCTGCCCACACCTTCCACCGCTACCCCCATCCCCCCTCTACCCAATGAACCAACTGCTAATCCAGCTAATTTAGCACAGACCGAGAGCCTTCCTGTTTTATTGGACTATGTTAAAGGTATGTGGTATATTTTTATCCACTGAATTATTAGGGCAACTCCAGTAATAGTTCAGAACATAGTTGCGGCACTTAATACTGATGATTTGAATGAAGGCGAGCACTTGTCTACTAAAGTTGCATAAATCCGTAAGGTGGTCGTTGTAAATCAATTTTCTGTACACTGAGAAAGATTAATCTCAAACATTCGAAGAAAATTGAATATTTTTACATACACTTTTAGATTGTGGGGTGTGATTTGAAAATTACTCCACGGAATTTATCTGAGGGCTTATTTCTGAAGCATTGGACTCTGCCCCCCCCCCCGCCCCCCCGCCCCCACCCCCGCCCCAACCATTGCTATTTCTGTGAAGTCTATTGAGCGTACTGATGTTGTTTGAAGTTGTTTTCTTCTGAAGACTGGAGAAAGCTGGGGGAGGGGAGAAGATAGCCTGGGAAAATCAACTTGGGGAAAGTTCTGTCATGAAGAAACCAGAGAGGCTGAATAATTGAATATGTGTGAAGAAGCAAAGACATGCAGGAAAAGAAATAAAATGATGAAATCCAGAAACCATGGTAACAAACTAAGGTAGATAAGGTATCATTTAGCTGATTGTAGAATGGAAACGAAAAGAGACATTCAAAAAAAAAAGCGTGAGGTCATTTTTAAAGAAAGATATTTCAGGCGAGACAGGCATGCGACCTCTGGTGCAATCCATCTCTTGTTACACAGTTTTAAAATTTATGTTTGAAACATTTTATGAAACACAGTGTGGATGTCCTCTGTGCCTCTTACAGAGAAGATTTAAATAAAAAAGAATGCAAGTAATACAGAAAACAATTTGTGAACGATCATGCAAGTTATGATTGCAGCGTTGGAATCCCTACAGTGCAGAAGGAGGCCATTTGGCCCATCGAGGTCTGCACCGACCACGATCCCACCCAGGCCCTATCCCCATAACCCCATGCATTTACCCTTCTAATCCCCTGACGCTAAGGGGCAATTTAGGATGGCCAATCAACCTAACCCGCATGTCTTTGGACTGTGGGAGGAAACCGGAGGAAACTTATTTTGTCAAAAAGAACTAATTTTATAAGTTTTGGTAAATGAGGATTTTAAAAAATATACCCTTTAAAGAATGTACTCTGATTTATTATTTTAAAAAAATAAAATGTGCATTGAAAGGAACTCAACCCATTGTTAATATCATTATGACTGCTGCACATTATACTGTCGATTTTCAGAGCACTCCACGTACCCATCAGAAAATGAAGTAATTGCACTTTTTGATTTGATTTATTATTGTCACATGTATTGGGATACAGTGAAAAGTATTGTTTCTTGCGCGCTATACAGACAAAACATACCGTTCATAAAGAAGGAAAGGGGAGGGTGCAAAATATAGTGTTATAGTCATAGCTGGGGTGTCGAGAAAGATCAACTTAATCTGAGGTAGGTCCATTCAAAAGTCTGATGGGGAAGAAGCTGATCTTGAGTCGGTTGGTACGTGTCCTCAGACATTTGTATCTTTCTCCCAATGGACGAAGGTGCGAGTGAGTAAGTTTGGGGTGCATGGGGTCCTTGATTATGGAGTCCCTGCTTTTCCCAGGCAGTGGGAAGTGTAGATAATGTTAATGGATGGGAGACTGGTTTGTGTGATAGACTGGGCTTAGTTCACGATTCTTTGTAGTTTCTTGCGGCCTTGGTCAGAGCAGGAGCCATACCAAGCTGCGATACAACCTGAAAGAATGCTTTCTATGGTGCATCTGTAAAAGTCATAGTGGACATGCCAAATTTCCTTTGCCTCCTGAGAAAGTAGAGGGTTTGGTGGGCTTTCTTAATTATAGCATCGGTGTGGAGGGACCAGGACAGGTTGTTGGTGATCTGGACACCTAGAAACTAAAAATCAAATCAAAAAACTTGAAGCTCTCAACCATTTACACTTCGTCCCCATTGATATAGACAGGGATGTGTCCACCACTACGCTTTCTGAAGTTGAGGACTATCTGCTTCACTTTGTTGACATTGAGGGAGAGATTATTGTCATCGCATCAGTTCACCAGAATCTCTACCTCTTTCCTGTACTCTGTCTCATTATTGTTTGAGGTCCGACCCACTACGATGGTGTCATCAGCAAACTTGAAAATCGAGTTGTAAATAGAGTACATAGGGGAGAAGGAGAGGAGAATATAGTGTTACACTCATAGCTAGGGTGTAGAGAAAGGTCTGCTGAATATATGGTAGGTTCATCCCAAAATCTGATGGCAGCAGGGAAGATGATGTGCTTGAGTCGGTTGTACACTAATTTTGATGACTGGAATTTCTGTTTTCATTCCTGAATCAGTGTTGACTGTAGTGTCATAACTTTGGCGATTAGATCCTTATTTCAATTTATTTAGGAATTGTACGGTAATAATTGTTTGTATGCAAAAGGTTACATTGATGTTCACAGTATTTAGATATGCAACGGTGGTCAAGAAGTTATCGAATGAGTTGGTTTCTGGCTGTAATATTTTCTCCTCTGGAGACATTTTTAGCATTTGCACCAATCCTTGTCCAAGGTGATTAAACTGGATTGGGAACCCAATGGCGTGGAAAGCCAGATTATTTTCATGCCACACTGGTATTCTTTATACAATCATTTGTGAGAATGTTGTTATAACTAGGACCATATATGTTCAGGGCTTGGTTATTAATATACTGTTGAAATGGAAAATAAGATTCTGGTGTATATCTTGGACTTAAATATAACTTAAAATTTAAATCATTTCATACTGATTTTTGGAAGGAATTTACAAACAAAATGGTTGGTGCTTTAGGTTTGATGTTTATTTTCCATTTTGAATCCAATTCTGTGTAGTGGGTTATGAAGAGTGCAGTCTGTACAACATGGTGGTGGTTGGTGCTGACAACATTCTGACCGCATTCACATTGCTGAAATATATAATTTAGCTTGGTGAGCATTTGCTATTTAACCTCTTTCAGATGCTGGCTTTCCGTGCATGTTTTATAGATGTTTACTTTTCTACAGGACACTTGGATGACTGTCAATCTCTTGACAGAAATTAGCATTATTAAAGGGAAACTGTTGACGAGCATGGGTTTAAAAACATAAATGAATATTCAGTTTTGTTGTGGTATTTTGGGGAGCATGATTCTTTATAAACTGTGACATCTGAATTTGCTGTTGACGCTGAAAATAGTTTTCCCTTTTTTTCTTATTAGCATATTCCTGAAATAAATAACTATTTTTCCTTGTTTTGTAAATTTATTTGAAGCATGTACCTAAGGAATGAACAGGTTCACATTGACAATCTGTTTGCGTATGAATGTGAGAGGGAAGAAAAGGTCCTTGTACATCCCCACCTCCCTTCAAATCTCACTCCTAGAAGAGTGGCAGAGACTTCAACTGTTGGTTCTACACTTTTGTAACTCCCTCCATAAGCTCGACTGCACTCCTCCTTGCACTAACTCCACTCCCACAAAGCTCTTCTGAAAAACTGGTCTTTTTACTGTGTCTCTGTTGCTCAGTTTGTCTACTTTTTGTGTGAAGCTGCATGCAATCTTCTATTGTCTTAAAATGCTTTTACAAATGTAAGTTTGTGAAACTTCATGTAGTGTCCTCCACGATTATTAATATTGGGGAAGTAATTATGACACAGTTCACACGTACAGGTTTCATCAGGTGATGAGATGACTGCTGGGTGTTGCTGGTTGCCTATGAAACATCATTAACTAGATTTAAATAATCTATACACCCACATGTGGCCAGTGCCATTCTCCTTTAGTTGCGAACTGGTGGAATAGCCTAAACTAGGGTATTTACACTCAACAATAACTAACACAGTATTAAGTTATGTGGTAAACCACTGTTAGCTTATTACCTGTATATGTGACCTGCCTGGACACATCCCTGCCGGCCCTACCCGAGACTCCGCCCCCCCCCCCCCTCCCCTCCCCCCCCCCGGTCCAGGTATAAAGGCGACTGCTCCCCACCCCCCTGCCTTAGTCTGGACCAGTTCATCGGCATGGGTGTGCTCCAAGTCTTTTGCTAATAAAAGCCTATTTGTTCTTGCATACAAACTAGTCATTGCTCGATTGCATCAAGTTATAAATAGACCAAGGCCGAGATTCTCCCAAAAAATTAAGTCCCTAATTTGCATGAAAACAGGAGTAACTTCCGCCGATTTTTTTTATTTTAGCATGATTTTCAGAATGAATCTCCGACACTGTGCATCACGGAGTGCCCTAGTGGGATTCCCTCTGAAAATCAGGGGGCAGGGCCTGTTCCCGCTGGAGAGGCCGGCAGCATAGCGCTGAGTGGTCCACCGCACATGCACAGATCTGTCAGTGCCGAGATCGGTGCATGCACAGTGGCCCTGCATTGCTGGCCTCCAGATCGCTGGCCAGTCCAATTGTTCGCCTCCCAGACCTCCCCAAGCCAGCCCCTGTAACCCCCCCGCCCCCCTCAGCCAACCTCGTTCTCTGCCCACGATCCCAAATGCAGAGTGGCAGCGGGACCCCCCCACCCCACAAATCGCCCCCACCCCACCCCTTGGCATTCCCCGCTAGGGTGCCCCTTGGGCAATGCCAGTTTGGCCCTTGAGCTGTTCCGCGTTACTGGGGAGCAGTTGTAAACCCCGCTGGAGCAGGGGGAGACTCCAGAGGGTGCAGAGACTTCAGTCCCGGGCCTGCTAATGATATTGAAATGAAGATTTCCATATTGTAATCAGCTCCACGTGGATTTCCGGCACGGAGCTGATGGCGCTGGAAATCTTTGGCTGAGAGACGCACGGAGGCCGTGGCGCCCCCGACACGCAGAATCGCCCCCCCCACCCCCCTCCCAAATCTTGGAATATGCTCCCCTGAAACAACCGTTTTAAAAAAAAAACAATCCCCAGCTTCCATTTCACTGAAAATGGAATTTAAGTTATTTATTCTCTGTGAAGAAATGGCCCTGCTTATCATCCACCAAACTATCCATGCGATGTAAAATTACTCTTTGGAACAAAGAAAACTGCTTTTGAAAACTGTTTCCTAAAATGAGCTACAGCAGATTCCTCTTAAATAATTCAGATTAATGAATTCAAATTAATTTGAATTGAGATTGTGCAGATGTGTTAAAATTTTTTTTAGTTTCTTCCAGAATATTTAATTTAAATTAATTTGAATTCCCACCTGAAATGATCCCGACCAGTGAGATCCATTAATTTACATCCCACCTGATTATAGTGGGCACAGTTGGACTATCTCATGTCATTTTCCTATGGAAGGTGAACAATTTCTTCCAAGAATTTGGAACTGACTCACTTTTTGGCATTGTGGATCAGCCACTTAAAAAACAACGGTACAATTAAGCCCAGGTCAAAACGTGCGTGGAGTTCTCATGGACATTTGGCAACTGATTAACATCTTTGAAATTTTATCTTGTTACAAGCCTGAAGACATCCCTAACGCAGATGAAAGTGTCCCTTTATTTTAAATGAGCTACACAAAGCGGAACACTGACTTTCATCAGTGAAAAATGCTCAGCAACAAATTGCTATTGTGGTTTGGGTTAGTGTGACTGGGCGGGGGGGGGGGGGGTTGGGTTAGTGTGACGGGGGGGGGGGATGGTTTGGGTTAGTGTGACTGGGCGGGGGGGGGGTTGGGTTAGTGTGACGGGGGGGGGGGGGGGGGTGGGAAGTGCGTGAACTCAAGCTGCTAATGTTTTTTCCCAAAAACCTTCTGTTTCAGTGATGCTTTCACCCTGCCTGCATCCTACAGAAACAACAAAGGGGTGTGAATACTGAAGATCTTATTGACGATTGGCTTTGTCACTTTGATCAAAGCAGGGCAATGCAAGGCAGAAAACTGCCTCGATTGTTGACAGCTCGAGGCCTGTGAAATGCCTGCATTCAAAAGCAGGGTCTGTTGCCAACTGCTTTGGCACTCCTAAATTCATCCCACCAGCAGAGGAAGCAGTTACATCTAACACAGGATCCCACACAGACAGTGAAAGCCAGTATTGAATTAGCAAACCTCTTTGAGCATACAAGGTCTTCACTTTCTCAACCATGGCTCAATTGGCAATACTATTGCCTCTGAATCACAAGGTTCCAGTTTTAATTCCCACAAAGTTGACCACAAAAATCTAGACTGACACTCCAAAGCCGTACTGAGGTTGTGCTGCACTGTTATAGATGCCGTCTTTTGAATGACATGCTAAACCAAGACCCCCATCTGTCTGCTAAGGTGGACGCAAAGGATCCCATGGCATTATTTCAAAGAAGAGTTAGGGAGTCATCTTTAGTGTCCTGGCCACCATTTATTCCTCAACCAACATCATATCATAGACTCCTACAGTGCAGAAGGAGGCCATTTGGCCCATCGAGTCTGCGCCGACCACAATCCCACCCAGGCCCTACCCCCATAACCCCATGCATTTACCCTAGCTAGTGCCCCTGACACTAAGGGGGCCAATCCACCTAACCCGCACATCTTTGGACTGTGGGAGGAAACCGGAGCACCCGGAGGAAACCCTTGCAGACACGGGGAGAACGTGCAGACTCTGCACAGACAGTGACCTAAGCCAGGAATCGAACCCTGGTCTCTGGCGCTGTGAGGCAGCAGTGCTAACCACTGTGCCACCGTGCCGCCCGCAAACATTGCTGTTTGTGGAAGTTTGCTGTGTGCAAGTTGACTGTCACATTTCCTATAATCCAACAATGACTACACCCAGAAGTACTTCACTGGCTGTAAATTGCTTTGGGATGTCTGGTAGTCATGAAAAACACTGTATAAATGGAAGCCTTCCTTTCTTTTCTTTCTGTGGTTACCAGCAGACGTGATGTTTGAATCCATTGTTGGTCGATGAGGAAATCCTCAACTCCTGATTGTAAGCTAATTGAAATTATCTATCCTGGGTGTGTCCATCCATAAATTGGACCTGCAAAGATTGCAGCATCAGCTTTGCCAAGTATTGACAGCAGTTGTTTCATCCATTAAAAATGCTAACTATCACAAGCCAATATAGCAGTTATATTAAGTTTAAATTGAAATTTTTTACATCTTGTAAAATTACACTTAGCACATCAGCTGTACAAGTTTCAAGTGTCATTTCAAACATTATACAAGTTCAAAGGTATCCCAATGCAGTCTACGTTTTTGTATAGTGTATTTACAAGCACTCATCACAGTGGATGACTTACTCCACTGTTTCCGTTTATAACTTGGACACTAATGTCCATCAAATACTTAATATCAGGTGTCCATTTTTAAAGAAACAAATTAGTGATAAATGCTGATAATGGAGTATCAGGCTATATCTGTGCATTTATCCTCAAATATTTAGCACAGTAAATTTTGTTCCAGCTGACAGGAATCTGCTTTGTGCTGTCATTTAGCTGGGCAATGAAAGTAGTCCATTTCCATCAGCGGTATCCAGAATTTTACAAATTACCGGTGATTATATTAATAACTGCGAGTGTAAAATGCTGTATTGTCACTTGACTTCAATAATATTGTCATTGTTCACTACATTTAAAGATCATACTTGGCAACAGTTAGTTTTAAAACTATACCTACTCTTTTTCTGTTGTGTTCTAATACATGACTTCAAAGTCCATTGATGGATTTGCATTCACTAGTATTTTACCCAAGTTTCACAACTCAAATGCATCCAGAAACAACTTGCGTTTGGAAGGACAGAGTCTAGACATACACTCTGGCTGTTATTTTACTATTTATAAAAATGTCAGCTGTGCAACTTTTATGCTACAGTGCATTTTTAATGCGGGGTGGTTGTTAAGAAGAGCATACAACTGGATTTATGGTCTGTGGCGCTATCACATTGATCCATAACACTTAGTGAAATTCTGATGGTATTTCTGGGTTCTAAACCGCTATATCTACTCCAGGGTGCAAAGATAATATAACTGTTGTAGATTGCACAGCACTTGCATAGGGGGGTGATTTACAGGGTGCATCTGATGCCATCTCCAGTTTCAGAAGATTTATTTCATTTAATCCCATCGCTTGCTGTGATCCTATAAATACCGCAGCCCAATTGGTTTTGTGAAAAAAAGGCTCCAAAACATTTGTAATGAAATAGAAGAAGTTGTATCACTTTTGAGCTATTGTTTTGCATGTATGCGTATTTGTTTTTGGAAGCCAGTGAGATGTATATATTGAACTCGGATACTTGTTTTTTGTTGAAATGATCTTATTTTAATTGCGTTTAGTATAGGGCTAGTGTTGAACACTAATTTTAAAAGCACCAGAATGTTAATTTGCTGCGCATTCCCTGTATTGAAGGGTAGGCAAGCACATAAATAATAAGCCATGCACAGCGTAAGTTAAAAATGCCTGTTCATATATCGGTATTCGAGGCAGTCCAGAGGTGGTTCACTTGGTTGATCCCGGGTATAGAGAGATTTTCTTATGAGAAGAGGTTAAATGCTTGGGCCTGTACTCCATTGGAGTTTAGAAAAAGGAGAGGTGACCTGATTGAGACATGGGACTTGACAGGGTAGATGCTCAGAGGTTGTTTCCCCTTGTGGGAGAGTCTAGGGCCAGAGGGCATAATCTCAGTGTAAGGGGTTGCCCATTTAAAACAGAGATGAGGAATTTCTTTACTCAGAAGGTGGTGAATCTGTGGAATTCTATATCGCAGAGACCTGTGGAGGCTGGGTGGTTAAGGATGTTCAAGGCTAAGATAGATTTTTAATCAGTAAGGGAATCAAGGTTAAGGGGATAAGGTGGGAAAGTGGAGTTGAGGATTATCACATCAGATCAGCCGTGATCTCATTGAATGGTGGAGCAGACTCGATGGGAATGTTCCTACGTCTTAGGGTCTGGAGTGAAAAATGTACAGAATTGTAACCGCGTCGGTTTGAATTCATTCATTGTGTACGTATGCATGCTATAGTTTCCTCTGAGTTAATTTTATATTCTTCTTCATAGACTTCATCTGTGATAATTTAATCTATTAACCTTCAAAGATGGTTTGTGGCACTAATACGGAATATAAATTTGTATTACTGTAAATGAATCATATAAACAGGAATATTAGAACAGTTTGATTTTTTTTGATTGTTCCAAAGCTGTTTTCCACTCGCTGCGTTTTATGTTGTCTGTTACCAATTACCTTTGAATGCATTCTAAATCTTTTAATGAAATAAACCCTGAAACTGTTTTAATTCTTGAAACCTTATACCAAATAAGTATTGAGAACTTTGAGCATTCATGGACACTTTCGATAAACAATTCTGTAGCTATATTGTGGTAAATATTTGTTTTTGAAATGAATTTGTACGGTAAAGATTGCAGATTATCTTGGATGAGCTGCTAATCTTCATATTGATTTGAATCTTCAGTTGCTTCTCTGAGAGCCTTATTGGGCAGTTATTGAATATAATCTTACCAGAACTGCACAAGTCCACACCATACCCTCAACTAGAAGGTCTGCACTCTGACCAGATCTGTGGCAAGCACTGAGTGCAATGAACTGTGTGCTGCTGTGATACTTAGCAGTGATACCCACTCAGAGCAGCTAAATGCCAATAATGCTCATTTTAGACACGGCAATGCACCTCGAGATTGTACTTCGAGGGTGGCACGATGGCACAGTGGTTAGCACTGCCACCTCACAGTGCCAGGGGCCTGGGTTCGATCCCCAGCTTGGGTCACTGCCTGTGCAGAGTCTGCACGTTCTCCCCGTGTCTGCGTTGGTTTCCTCCGGATGCTCCGGTTTCCTCCCACAGTCCGAAAGGCGTGCTGGTTAGGGTGCATTGGCCGTGCTAAATTCTCCCTCAGTGAACCGAACAGGTGACTAGATTTTCACAGTAACATGACTGCAGTGTTAATGTAAACCTACTTGTGACACTAATAAATAAACTAAACTTATCACTTTAAATGTTAGCGTTATTGCTTTGATTTGCTTTTTAACCTACTTCTCTGTTTAATTTACTTCATACTGTTGTAATTGTATTCTGCAAAGAGCTTGACCTTGTATCTGAAGTCACTTCCCTAATTTCTCAGTTGGTAATGTTACTTTAAGTGAGCATCACTCCGAAAGCTCGTGCTACCAAATAAACCTGTTGGACTTTAGCCTGGTGTTGTGAAACTACTTACTGTGCCTAATTTAACTAATCTGCGATGGCGATGCATTTTGACTTCGAATCATAGAATCCCTAAATTGCAGAAGGAGGTTATACAGCCCATTGAGCCTATATTGACAACAATCCCACCCAGGCCCTATCCCTGCAACTCCCGTATTTAGCATACTTGTCCCCCTGACACTAAAGGGCAACTTAGCATGACCAATCCGCCTAACCTGCACATCTTTGGGCTTCTGGGCAAAGAAGAGGAAAATCGGTCATGTTTCTGATTACCGCAAATTTATGTATTGTTGGACAGGGTCCATACACTTCTGCTGAAAACAGGATTAGACTGTTTACCAAAGACCTCCATTTCAGCCAGGTATTCACAGTCTAACCTTGGATTTGAAGAACAGCTGTTTGGGTAAGATATCAGCGGGTATTCCCAAGCCTGTGAAATTATATTGTAGCCGGTACTCTAAAGATAGGAGGAGGGAAGAAAAGCAAAGAAGAAGAATTGGTAGATAATCATTGAGAAGTGCATTAAGTATAAGTACATTTTTATTTGGAAAATACTGTGTGTCTATACGCTATAATAGAACTGATTAACTACAGTTAAACTCTAGAGAATGGAGATGCTGAAGTTCTCTTTTACAGTAGATAAACACTAACAGATTTGCACTTTTGCTACTATAATGCTGGGGACCATTAATCATCTCTGTATTCTTTGTGTTTTTTATATACGGAATAATAAATTAGCTATTTAGCTACGAATGCCCATACCCTAAACAAAGTGGGTTCATACAATCAAATGGGGTTGAGAGAATTTGAAGTCATTTAAGAAGTCTGCATACTTAAATATGCAATCTATTTTCCCACAGGCTCCCCCAAATATGTTAAACCTGCTTCATACATGTTGCAGATTCATTCTGTTACTTGCCTATCAGGTTAGAGAAATCCCTTATTTGATTGGCCAATGTGTTTCATGTTTATGTTGTAAGTTGGGGAAAGGAAGACCTAATTCATATTTTTAAAAGCTTCTTTACTTTACAATTTGTTAATTCTCTCCTTAAGGATGTGTCTTTTTCCTCGTTTTAAAGTTTATTTATTAGTGTCACAAGTAGGCTTACATTGACACTGCAATGAAGTTACTGTGAAAATCCCCCTAGTCGCCACACTCCGGCACCTGTCCGGGTACACTGAGGGAGAGTTTAGCACGACCAATGCACCTAACCAGCACGTCTTTCGGACTGTGGGAGGAAACCAACGCAGACACAGGGAGAACGTGCAGCATGGTCGGTGCAGGCTTGGAGGGCCAAAGGGCCTCTTCCTGTGCTGTAATTTTCTTTGTTCTTTGTACTCTGATTCATATCATCCCTACCATGCTGCTGTGGGTAATTGTAATGTCCTTAGCCTATCTTCAACAGAGATTGGCTTCCTTGTTACCAAGTAATGAGCAAATCTCGGCTCTTCCTGTGAGGTATGGCTACTCACTGCCTGCACCAATTAAATTCAGATGGTGTCTTCATCCAGTTTGTCTCCTGTTGAAGTGGATGGCTTGTTTAGAAGGATTAATTATTGATGTTTAGCCTCTGGATTTAGTTGTGTCTTTTTAATTGACAATTCACCAAGTGCTGAATGATTCTCTGTGAACTTTGGATCAATGGTTATAGATAGCATGAAGCCATTACCAGTAACTTGAGCGTACCACTGCATTATTTATGGTAAAAGGATCAACTTAAACATATGGCGCAAAGAAGTCTCCAAGACCTTTCTACGGCTGTTCTAATTCACCTTTGAAAATTTAGATTAAATGCACAACTGAAGTACCATCTGAAATGTGTATTGTTTATTATGTCCTAGTATACGATTACAATTATTTCCTTGTAACTGATCTGTTTTTGATACTGCTGGAATGTCTTCAGCGCTTTCCTGAATAAACCCTCTTCTGTGAGGGAAATATTTATGGGGAGGTATTACATTTTTCAGTATTTCAGTGAAATGCAAGACGAAAACGCCCTCCATGTTATTTTGAGAGGGGTGAACACCATGTGAAATACAGTACATGCAACTTGAAGCCATTCATTGGAGAAGCTTTACATAGCATTTCAACATGAAAAGGATTCAGAGCCAAGAATATCGTGAAGAGAAAACTAGCGTTCATTTCTACTGTGTGCTATATCTAGCATTTGAAATTTGTAACATGGGCGTATTGTCACTTGCCAGCCTTGGGAAAACAGAATCCAAGTGATTTCCAAGTGATATCTGATCCAAGTGTGAGGTTATCCACTTTGGAAGGAATAATAGTAAAATGGACTATTATTTAAACGCTGAAAAATTACAACATGCTACTGTGCAGAGGGACCTGGGGGTCCTTGTGCATGAATCGCAAAAACTCAGTTTGCAGGTGCAGCAGGTGATCAAGAAGGCAAATGGAATGTTGGCCTTTATCGCGAAGGGGATGGAGTATAAAAGCAGGGAGGTCTTGCTGCAATTGTACAAGGCACTGGTGAGGCCGCATCTAGAGTACTGTGTGCAATTTTGGTCCCCTTATTTGCGAAAGGATATATTGGCCTTGGAGGGAGTGCAGAGAAGGTTCACCAGGTTGATACCGGAGATGAGGGGGTTAGCTTATGAGGAGAGATTGAGTAGATTGGGCCTGTACTCGTTGGAGTTTAGAAGGCTGAGGGGAGATCTTATAGAGACATATAAGATAATGAAGGGGCTAGACAGGGTAGAAGCAGATAGATTCTTTCCACTGAGAAAGGAAACAAGAACTAGAGGACACAGCCTCAAAATAAGGGGGAGTCAGTTTAGGACAGAGTTGAGGAGGAACTTCTTCTCTCAGAGGGTAGTGAATCTCTGGAATTCTCTGCCCATTGAAGCAGTGGAGACTACCTCATTAAATATGTTTAAGTCACAGGTAGATAGATTTCTGATCAATAAGGGAATTAAGGGTTATGGGGAGCGGGCGGGTAAGTGGAACTAAACCACTATCAGATCAGCCATGATCTTATTGAATGGCGGGGCAGGCTTGAGGGGCTAGATGGCCTACTCCTGCTCCTATTTTTTATGTTCTTATGTTCCCCATATCTCCTTTCCCTGCAGTCTTTTTCAGTGAAATCTCAATGAAATTTGCCTTGTAGGTTTTTCCCTAGTAGTTTCTGTTTCTTAGCCCCCAGCCTTGTTTCCTCAGATCACCCTTTTTTCCTCTCCCAGAACCATCATTGAGACTGCATTCTATATTTCTCAGCTTGACATTTTGCTTTTTGAATCCCAACATTTCCTCAGGTGTTTATTTTTAACTCCGCTGATGGTGTCCACTATCATAATGCTGGCCAACTAATGAAAACTAATCTGTACCCTAACCTCTCATCAGAATTCAGCTGGACGTGAACCTGACAATTCAGTTGTTAATTATGGTAAAAGGATCAACTTAGGGCGGCACGGTGGCACAGTGGTTAGCACTGCTGCCTCACAGCGCCAGGGACCCGGGTTCGACTCCCAACTTGGGTCACTGTCTGTGTGGAGTCTGCACGTTCTCCCTGTGTCTGCGTGGGTTTCCTCCGGGTGTTCCGGTTTCCTCCCACAGTCCAAAGATGTGCGGGTTAGGTGGATTGGCCATGCTAAATTGCCCCTTAGTGTCGGGGGACTAGCGAGGGTAAATGCATGGGGATAGGGCCTGGGTGGGATTGTGGTCGGTGCAGTCTCCTTCTGCACTGTAAAATTCTATGATAATTGTAAAACACATGTAAAAATGGAATAATTAATTTCCAAGGATTTGAAACAATTTTAATTGCATCTGATTTGACAATTAATCACACTTGCAGAATTAACATTGCATAGTAAGTGTTCCTGTTCACTAATACACAGTACCTGACAACTGCTGCCATGTAACTTCGGTATGTGGTTGTTGTGATGACACTTGCTGTGTATGTCGAATTTGCTTTCCAGACTGTTTTGATTTGAATTAAGTTTATACATGCTGAAACCCTTTATACAATGTAAATTGTCTTTAGATGTGAGGAACATCCCATGGTATCCATGACAGGACAGAATGTTGTGCATGTGTGAATTTGTTTGGAAGTCACACTGGCCAGGAAGGCCAGTAAGCAGAGCATTGCTGCCTTTAGCAAATAGCCTGCTTGTGACAAGCAAGTGGCACAGCAGTAGCAGAGGTAAGAACAGTTTTAAGGTGGCTTCCTGTTTCTTGGTCAGTTATTTCTCTTCCTGCACCTAGTGGTGCACAAGGCAGACTTTCATCTGATTCATATTTTACCTGGAACAGATCACTAGCCCTTCGCCAGGGGCTTATAGCTTGAGGGGTGCCACTCTGCACCAAGCAGAGCTGACCATGATTTTCACCCGCTGTTGCTGCTTGCCATTGGCGTGTTGGAAGGGTTTTGCAGGTTAACACTCAACCTGTGGCCTTGTTATGAAGTCATCAAGTCTTGGGGTGGGTCTCAAACTCAGAGCTTCTGGCTCAGAGGCAGGGGCAGTACCCACTGTGCCATAAGACCTCCATCCTCAGTTGCACTATCTCATTTACTTGGTACTGCCAATGTTAGTATAAAGTGAATGAGGTAATTGATCTATGGATAAATCCCCAGGACCGGACAGGGTATTCCCACGGAACTTGAGGGAAGCTAGCGTTGAACTTGCAGGGGCCCTGGCAGACATATTTAAAATGTCAGTATTCACGGGGGAGGTGCCGGATGATTGGAGGGTGGCTCATGTTGTTCCGTTGTTTAAAAAAGGTTCCAAAAGAAATCCGGGAAATTATCGGCCAGTAAGTTTGACGTCGGTGGTGGGCAAGTTATTGGAAGGTGTGATAAGGGATAGGATCTACAAATATTTGGATAGACAGGGACTTATTAGGGAGAGTCAACATGGCTTTGTGCGTGGTAGGTCATGTTTGACCAATCTATTAGAGTTTTTCGAGGAGGTTACCAGGAAAGTGGATGAAGGGAAGGCGGTGGATGTTGTCTACCTGGATTTCAGCAAGGCCTTTGACAAGGTCCCTCATGGGAGGTTAGTTAGGAAGGTTCAGTCGCTAGGTATACATGGGGAGGTAGTAAATTGGATAAGACACTGGCTCAATGGAAGAACTGACTTCTTACTGTGTTTACCCCAGTCCAACGCCGGCATCTCCACATCATGACTACCATAGACACCGCAAACTGCCGGCTCCAAGTGGAGAGGATCGCCAAGAAGATCGCGCATATCGACACAGACATCAAGTTTCTACAAAGATGCAAGAAAGCAGACAAGATACCGAAAGGACTACAGATCACGAACCCACTCAGGTCAACCTATAACACAGACTACGCTGAGAGACTTTGCCGTCGCACCTCTCTCACCCTCCTCAACCACCTCATACACCAACTCTACAGCAAACGCCGCAGCCTGGAAACCAAGATCGAATCCATATTCTCAACTTGCGCTCAGGACGCAGACCAGCTGCGAAACTCTGCCAAGCAGACGAGACAAAGGAACTACACCATCTACATGCACACCAAGAACAGGAAACTTGAGAAACTCGGCATCACCACCAGCAGCAACCAAGCCTCCCCCTGTACCACAGTAGGAAACAGTCCCACTGCAGGGAAGTCCATTGTCAACTTGTCCGACTACACACTTCAACCAGATGAAATCGAAGTTCTCAGCCGAGGGCTTAATTTTTGCCCCACCACCAAAATAGACCCCATCAGTCTCGCAGCAGACACAGAGGAATTCATCAGGCGAATGAGGCTGAGGGAGTTCTTCCACAAACCCCAAGAGGCCAACAACGAACACAATGAGACAGCCAATGAACTGGAACAGCCGACAGAGAGATCCGCAGTGCATCCGAAGAGGAAAGAGTCGAATTGGACTCCTCCGGAAGGCCGCTGCCCTCGACTTGACATGTATGCCCAAGCCGTCAGGAGGTGCGTCAACACCAAATTCATCAGCCGCACTCACAAGACAGCCCCGAACATCACCCAAGCACAACGTAACGCCATCCACGCTCTCAAGACCAACCGCAACATTGTCATCAAACCAGCAGACAAAGGAGGGGCCATCGTCATACTGAACAGAACGGATTACTGCAAAGAAGTGTACCGACAACTCAACAACGAGGAACACTACAGACAGTTACCTGCAGATCCGACCAAAGAACACACCCGTCAACTCAACACTCTGATCAAGACCTTTGATCCGGACCTTCAGAACACCCTCCGTGCTCTCATCCCACGTACTCCCCGCGTTGGAGATCTCTACTGCCTCCCGAAGATGCACAAGGCAAACACACCCGGCCGTCCCATCGTATCGGGCAATGGGACCCTGTGCGAGAACCTCTCCGGCTATGTCGAGGGCATCCTGAAACCCATTGTACAAAGAACCCCCAGCTTTTGTCGCGACACGACGGACTTCCTACAGAAACTCGGCACACATGGAGCAGTTGAACCAGGAGCGCTCCTCGTCACAATGGATGTCTCAGCACTCTACACCAGCATCCCCCATGACGATGGCATTGCTGCAACGGCCTCAGTGCTCAGCGCCAACAACTGCCAGTTTCCAGATGCAATTTTACATCTCATCCGCTTCATCCTGGACCACAATATCTTCACCTTCAACAACCAGTTCTTCATCCAGACACACGGAACAGCCATGGGGACCAAATTTGCACCTCAATATGCCAACATCTTCATGCACAGGTTCGAACAAGACTTCTTCACCGCACGGGACCTTCAACCGGTGCTATACACTAGATACATCGATGACATTTTCTTCCTTTGGACTCATGGTGAACAATCACTGAAACAACTCTATGATGACATCAACAAGTTCCATCCCACCATCAGGCTCACCATAGACTACTCTCCGGAATCGGTTGCATTCTTGGACACGCGCATCTCCATTAAGGACGGTCACCTCAGCACCTCACTGTACCGCAAGCCCACGGATAACCTCACGATGCTCCACTTCTCCAGCTTCCACCCTAAACACGTTAAAGAAGCCATCCCCTACGGACAAGCCCTCCGTATACACAGGATCTGCTCGGATGAGGAGGATCGCAACAGACACCTCCAGACGCTGAAAGATGCCCTCATAAGAACAGGATATGGCGCTAGACTCATTGATCAACAGTTCCAACGCGCCACAGCGAAAAACCGCACCGACCTCCTCAGAAGACAAACACGGGACACAGTGGACAGAGTACCCTTCGTTGTCCAGTACTTCCCCGGAGCGGAGAAGCTACGGCATCTCCTCCGGAGCCTTCAACATGTCATTGATGAAGACGAACATCTCGCCAAGGCCATCCCCACACCCCCACTTCTTGCCTTCAAACAACCGCACAACCTCAAACAGACCATTGTCCGCAGCAAACTACCCAGCCTTCAGGAGAACAGTGACGAAGACACCACACAACCCTGCCACAGCAACCTCTGCAAGACGTGCCGGATCATCGACACAGATGCCATCATCTCACGTGAGAACACCATCCACCAGGTACACGGTACATACTCTTGCAACTCGGCCAACGTTGTCTACCTGATACGCTGCAAGAAAGGATGTCCCGAGGCATGGTACATTGGGGAAACTATGCAGACGCTGCGACAACGGATGAATGAACACCGCTCGACAATCACCAGGCAAGACTGTTCTCTTCCTGTTGGGGAGCACTTCAGCGGTCACGGGCATTCGGCCTCTGATATTCGGGTAAGCGTTCTCCAAGGCGGCCTTCGCGACACACGACAGCGCAGAGTCGCGGAGCAGAAACTGATAGCCAGGTTCCGCACACACAAGGACGGCCTCAACCGGGATATTGGGTTTATGTCACACTATTTCACATAAATATTTCTGCTTTTTTCCTCCTGAGTCTTTATCATGCGATCCTAGAATCAGAATTTATGTCACACTATTTGTAACTCCCACAGTTGCGTGGACCTGCAGAGTTTCACTGGCTGTCTTGTCTGGAGACAATACACATCTTTTTAGCCTGTCTTGATGCTCTCTCCACTCCCATTGTTTTGTTTCTTAAAGACTGGATTAGTTGTAAGTATTCGCATTCCAACCATTATTCATGTAAATTGAGTCTGTGTCTTATAAGTTCTGTTTGTGAACAGAATTCCCACTCACCTGAAGAAGGGGCTCAGAGCCTCGAAAGCTTGTGTGGCTTTTGCTACCAAATAAACCTGTTGGACTTTAACCTGGTGTTGTTAAACTTCTTTCAATGGAAGAAGCCAGAGAGTGGTTGTGGAGGATTGCTTCTCTGAGTGGAGGCCTGTGACTAGTGGTGTGCCGCAGGGATCGGTGTTGGGTCCATTGTTGTTTGTCATCTATATCAATGATCTGGATGATAATGTGGTAAATTGGATCAGCAAGTTTGCTGATACAAAGATTGGAGCTGTAGTAGACAGTGAGGAAGGTTTTCAAAGCTTGCAGAGGGATTTGGACCAACTAGAAAAATGGGCTGAAAAATGGCAAATGGAATTTAACGCAGACCAGTGTGAGATATTGCACTTTGGAAGGACAAACCAAAGAAGAACGGACAGGGTAAATGGTAGGACTCTGAAGAGTGCAGTTGAACAGAGGGATCTGGGAATACAGGTACAGAATTCCCTAAAAGTGACGTCACAGGTGGATAGGGTCGTAAAGAGTGCCTTTGGTACATTGGCCTTTATAAATCGGAGTATCGAGTATAAAAGTTGGAGTGTTATGGTAAGGTTATATAAGGCATTGGTGAGGCCGAATTTGGAGTATTGTGTACAGTTTTGGTCACCTAGTTACAGGAAGGATGTAAATAAGATTGAAAGAGTGCAGAGAAGGTTCACAAGGATGTTGCCGGTACTTGAGAAGCTGAGTTACAGAGAGAGATTGAATAGGTTGGGACTTTATTCCCTGGAGCGTAGAAGATTGAGGGGAGATTTGATAGAGGTGTATAAGATTTTGATGGATATAGATAGAGCGAATGCAAGCAGGCTTTTTCCGCTGAGGCTAGGGGAGAAAAAAACCAGAGGGCATGTGTTAAGGGTGAAAGGAGAAAAGTTTAAAGGGAATATTAGGGGGGGCTTCTTCACGCAGAGAGTGGTGGGAGTGTGGAATGAGCTGCCGGATAAAGTGGTAAATGCGGGGTCACTTTTAACATTTAAGAAAAACCTGGACGGGTTCATGGATGAGAGGGGTGTGGAGGGATATGGTCCAAGTGCAGGTCAGTGGGACTAGGCATAAAATGGTTCGGCACAGACAAGAAGGGCCAAAAGGCCTGTTTCTGAGCTGTTATTTTCTATGGTTCTATGGGTAATGATATTCTCAACAGAATTCCATTTCCAACTGCTGGGCGGTGAGTTAGCCAGTGGATCCACTCACCTAATGGAGGAGCAGTGCTCCGAAAGCTCGTGATTCCAAATAAACCTGTTGGACTTTAACCTGGTGTTGTGAGACTTCTTACTCTATCTTTTACTCTCATTCTATGCTTTTAAAACTCTATTCTATTTTCTATGACTGTAACGCTGCATTCTGCACCCTCTCCTTTCCTTCTCTATAAACAGTATGCTTTGTATAGTGCGCAAGAAACAATACTTTTCACTATATACTGATGCATGTAACAATAATAAATCAAATCAAAGTTGAGAGATTACAGATAAAACCATAAGAGAAAGCTGCAGCAATTTAGTTTCCATTTGAGAAGTAATTGCTTGCTACCATTATCTTTTAGATTACCCTGTGAAATTATATATCAGGGATGATTTGATTTCCTCCATTATGTATAATAAATATATCACGTTTGATAATCCAGGCTCTTGTAAGTAGAGCAGAAAGTGGGAGAAGAGTTGATAGTCAAAGACAGACAAAAGAACCCAGGCAGAAATCAGTCCAAAGATGTGCGGGTTAGGTTGATTGGCCATGCTAAAATAGCCCCTTAGTGTCCTGGGATGTGTAGGTTAGAGGGATTAGTGGGTAAATATGTAGGGATATGGGGGTAGGGCCTGGGTGGGATTGTGGTCGGTGCAGACTCGATGGGCCGAATGGCCTCTTTCTGTGCTGTAGGGTTTCTAAGATTCTCAGAAGATGGGGGGGAAAAGTTACTCAACAAGTTGTTGTGATCTGGAATATAATACCTGGTGGAAGCAGATTGATTTTCAAAATAAGGAAATGCCTGTTGGGGTTTTGGGGAAAGGGTGGGGGAGTGGAACTAATTGGAAAACTAGCAAAGAGCTGGCACAGCAAAATGGACTAAATTACCTCCTGTGATTTATCATTCAGTGATACTATTCCTTTCAGAATATTTGTGTTTTTTACTGCAATTCGTGCCATGCAATCCACATCTGCACTTTTTTGAAAATTTATTGTGGGGCTTTATGTTGTAATTTATAGAATTCAGATCCCTTTATAGACAAAGAACAACAACAAAGAACAAAGAACAATACAGCACAGGAACAGGCCCTTCGGCCCTCCAAGCCCGCGCCGCTCCCCGGTCCAGGATTGAATCCTGAATCCAGGATCCCCGCCCAATTTTCCAGCCTATCTACATCCTAATATCCTATCCACCGAGCTGTCCCTCACAGCTACGATGCTTTGTTCATCATAACCTATTAACTCACCCCCACCCCCCCATTCCAGACCATGTGATCTCCAGGGAGAGGCGAAAACCCAGAGTGAAAACCCCAGGGCCAATATGGGGAAAATAAAATCTGGGAAATTCCTCTCCGACCCCCTGAGGCGATCGAAACGAGTCCAGGAGATCACACTGGCCCTGATCAGAAAATGCTTCCCAACCCTATTCATTTCCACTTCTGCTTTACGAACACCATCTGAATTCCCTGCCCCCGAGACAGGTTCCCAACTATCCGCAGTCTCGCTCTGTACTGGCACCAGCAAGATGATCATAGAATGAAGCCTTGAAACGAGAAACAAAGAACAATTAGCCCGCGCCGCTCCCTGGTCCAAACTAGACCACTCTTTTGTATCCCTCCATTCCCACTCCGTTCATATAGCTGTCTAGATAAGTCTTAAACGTTCCCAGTGTGTCCGCCTCCACCACCTTGCCCGGCAACACATTCCAGGCCCCCACGACCCTCTATAAATAACGACCACGTTATATAAATATCTGTATTGTAAAATCATACAGCAAGGAGAATTCCTATTGTACTTTTTCCAGTCCTTTCCCCATAGCCTTATATTTTTTTTCCTTTTCAAGTACATATCTAATGTCTAATTCCCTTTTTAAAGTTACTATTGATTTTACTTTCATCATCTTTTCAGGCCATGCGTTCCAAGTCACTTTAACTCACTGCATTTAAAAATAATTCTGCTCATCTTTGCTCCAGTTCTTTCCCCAATTATCTTCAATCTCGGGGAGGCAAGGTGGCACAGTGTTTAGCACTACTGCCTCACAGCGCCAGGGACCTGGGTTCAATTCTGGCCTTCGGTGACTGTCTGTATGGAGTTTGTATGTTCTCCCCATGTCTGCGTGGGTTTCCTCCATGCTCTGGTTTCCTCCTATGGTCAAAAAATGTGCAGGTTAGGTGGATTGGCCATGCTGAAATGCCCCTTAGTGTCCCGAGATGCATAGGTCAGATGGGATTTGCCATGGTAAATGTGGGATTACAGGGATAGGGTGGAGGAGAGGGCCTGGGTAAGATGCTCTGTCAGAGAGCTGTTGCCGACGCGATGGGCTGAATGGCCTCTTCTGCACTGTCGGGATTCTGTGATGGTGAATCTGTCTCTCCTGATTTCAAATCCTCCTGCCAATGTAAATAGATTCTCCCTTTCTACTTCACCAAAACTCATTCTAATTTTGAACATAGCTATTAAATGCCCCCTTACTCATCTTTGCTCTAAGGCAAATAATTCTAGCTTCTCTAGACTCAATGCATAACTGAGCTCCCTTATCCTGAAACCATTCAGTTAAATCTCTGCATCCACGCCAAAGTCTTGACTTCCTTCCTAAAGTGTGATATCCAGAATTGGACACACTAACCCAGCTGAGAGTTAATCAGTATTCTAAAGGTTGAACATTACTTCCTTGCTCTTGTACCATCTGCTTCTATAAAGAGGAGGATTCCAATTATTTTTCAAGCAACATGCCACTTTGAAAGGAAAAAAATGTGGTAGTTCCCCATAACACCTCTACCTATCTGAGTCAGCTTGCCGTCCAATCAGCTCCTTTTTCTCATGCAGTTTAAATTTGGTTTTCTTGTGTTTGTCCTGATGAGTGCAAGGCAAAAAGCTTTGACAACATATTGTTTTTTCCCAGCAATATTCAACTCTGTCCCATCAACTGTCTTTTGTATGTGACCCCCCTTCCATCACTCTGTTCCTGCATTCTCTTTGAAAGTGTGCAATT
Organism: Mustelus asterias; assembly: GCF_964213995.1. Classification (NCBI taxonomy): domain Eukaryota; kingdom Metazoa; phylum Chordata; class Chondrichthyes; order Carcharhiniformes; family Triakidae; genus Mustelus; species Mustelus asterias. The sequence continues at coordinate 5,909,154 of NC_135829.1, read as the reverse complement.
TAGTTTCTATTCCCTCTCTTCATTCTCGTTTCTAAATTGTGTCCATATCATTTAATCACTTGTGATTTCTTTGAATGTTCTGTGCTTTGCCGGTAAGCTGCTGCTTGATGTTTCCTAATTCCTGCAAGCTTTCTAGTTAAATGGACAGTAGAACTTCTATGCGTCAGTTGTTCTGATAAAGAAATTTGTTTCCTGTAACCTTGAGTTTGCAGCGCTGATTGATTGATTGTGGCTGGATTTATGGACAAAAAATGTGCAGCAGGGTGGATTGAACATTTTAAACAACACAGAGACATGACTCACGAGCATGAGGGTGCCTGGCACCAGCTGCTTTACAGTGTCCTTTTCTCTATGATACTGCCCCTTTAGTTGAGAAAATCCTGTGGATTAATCAAACTATCATTGCTCATTCAGTCGGTCTGATTAGAATTGGTGTTTCAGCTCAGCCATTTTCAATATGGTACAGCAGTGAATTGTGACGCCAATCCTGATCACCTGATAACTTGTCCAGATTTGTGTCACTTGTAGAATCATAGAATCCCACAGTGCAGAAAGAAGCCATTCGGCCCATCGAGTCTGCACCAACCACAATCCCACCCAGGCCCTATCCACATATCCCTACATATTTACCCACTAACCCCTCTAACCTATGCATCCCGGGACACTAAGGGGCAATTTAGAATGGCCAATCAACTTAGCCCGCACATCTTTGGACTTGTAACTGTTGTTTAAAAATTATATTATGCAACTTTTTAGAATTTCCTTTAGGAGTTTCTGTTAATTTTAAAGGCTTGTACAATTTCACATATAAATACAAAATGTGAGCACCAGCGTGATTCAAAAATCATAAACACGAACATTAATTGTACCTGTATATAATGTGTATATTGACATCTAAACCTAATCAGAATATGTGTACTGGGATTGACTTTAGAAGTATAGTACTTTGTTTTCATGGGTCTTGGGGGGGGGGGGGTGTTTTCATGGGTCTTGGGAGATTTATTATAATAGGGTTCCCAGTGTTGAATGTCAAGAATCCCATGACATCATTGGTGGGTGGGGGAGGCTACAATTGCGTCATGCCTTTACGTTGGCATGAAGCACCACTTGGACACCTTGGATTTTCACAAGTAATCCACTTGGATTTTCTGCTCTCGTTGCCATTCACTCGATGCAAACGGGAGTGCAACATCCTGGCCGACAGCTTTGTTTTGTTGTTTTTGTGCCATAATGGTGGTGCACACTCAGCTGAAAACCTTTTTGTATTGGATGGAATTAAAAGAAAAAAATGATGAGGCTAATTTGAACATGCCCTGCCACTGCCCTGCTGGGATTACTTAGTGCAGCATAAATTAGAGATCAGACCTCAATTCTGGTGCTCTTTCAGGTCCAGTTCTATCCTCTGCTGTATATTTTCCAGTTGAATCACCCTCAGTTCAAACTGGAGTGTTAAAATATAGGCTTTTCCCATGATTTTCCCACATCCGAGTTCCTGTTCAATGCTAAGCCAGAGTAGAAGTCAGCAAAATAACTTTTCCTTTGCATACTGCCAGACGCTTAAGTTACTTGGCACAGTGACGACTTGGAATCTCTTCATTCTGTCTCCTTAAGGAAGCTGTGTGAAACAGGGAGACTGAAACTGCAAAATGATACATGCATAATAATTGGGTACAAAGGTTATCACTGCAGCAAATGTTGAATGCTCTAGAGCACTAACATTTTCTGCTGCCTGATTTGGTAGCACTTTAATAGTTCACCTAAGAGGCCATCTTGCATATGTGAGCCACAATGCCAACATCCATGGACCAACAGCTGAGTAGTTTTCATGGGTCTTGCACTGAATTACTGTAAGGACTTATCATTGAAAAAAAAAGACACCTAAAGGCTCAGTAGGTAATTGTTCCTCCTAACATCACTTGTGGTAATGAGACCATAAGATGTAGGAACAGAAGCAGGCCACTCGGCCCATTGAATGTGCTCTGCCATTCAATGAGATCATGACTGATCTGTTATAACCCGAAACTCCACTTCCCCACCTTATCCCCACCCTTGATTTCCCTTCCTGATTTAAAAACCTGTCATGTTCCGAAGAACGCTGTATCTACATAAGCGTTTATATAAATAGACAATAGCTTCATTTCTTTGTGGTGGTGCATACTCGGCAGAAAACCTATTTGTACTCGAGGCAACTAAAAGAACAAAATAGATACATGAAAATGTATACTTTAATATCACTGTTTATAATCCCAAATTGAAATTACACTTCATTGATCAAGTTCACATCAGTATTATATGCCTCACCAGAGATAAGCTTTCCTGGCTCCCCAGTAGCTCAGAAATGTTAAGTGTTGAACTAACGAACCAGCAACTCTTAAAATCTGTTCCCAGATCTATGTTGAATTAACTGATCTCAACTGGGATAGTGATTGAGGTGCTATCACTGGCTTTGACTCCACTAGGGTAGGGACACAAAAGGGTTCATCTCCTTGTACTTGAAAATGCATTAGTATGAAGATTGAATCAGGACATGCTTGGACTCTGAGGTGATGTTCCTTTTGACCAGACTCTTCAAAGGTTGTGATAGTGTCTTGGTTATGGTACTGAACAGGCAACGTAGAGATTCGGAGTTCAAATTCCATGAATGGGGTAGGTTGGGGCTGTCAGTTGAAAAGCTGGATGGTGGAGCTGCCAGCCTGCTGTAAAACTCTGACTGTGTCATTCACCGAGAGAACCGGCCCCAGTCTAGCCAACATGTGACACCAGTTCCACACTGCATCTTTCATCTTAATGCCACATATTTATTATTCAGTAAAATGAAGGAGATAATCATTGACTTCAGGAAGCGTAATGGAGGACATGCCCCTGTCGACATCAATGGGGATGCCGTGGAAATGTTCGAGAGCTTCAAGTTCTGGTCCCTCCACGCCAATGCTATAGTTAAAAAAAAAAGCCCACCAATGCCTCTACTTTCTCAGGCAGCTAAGGAAATTTGGTATGTCTGCCTCAATTCTCACCAACTTTTACAGATGCATCATAGGAAGCATTCTTTCTGGTTGTATCACAGCTTGGTATGACTCCTGCTCTGACCAAGACCGCAAGAAACTACAAAGGATTGTGAACTAAGCCCAGTCCATCACACAAACCAGTCTCCCATCCATTGACACTGTCTACACTCCCCACTTCCTTGGAAAAGCAGCCCAGATGTACTCTCTTCCACTTTCTTCTGTCGGGAAGAAGATACAAAAGCCTGAGGTCACGTACCAACCGACTCAAGAACAGCTCTTCCCTGCTACCATCAGAATTTTGAATGGACCAATCATACATTAAGTTGATCTTTCTCTGCACCCTAGCTATGACTGTAACACTATATTCTACACCCTCTCCTTTCCTTCTCTATGAACAGTATACTTTGTCTGTATGGCATGCAAGAAACAATACTTTTCACTGTATACTAATACGTCTGAAACAATAAATCAAATCAAAAAAGATAGCCCACCACCACTTTCACAGGGTAAGTAATTATTGGTAGTGAGTGTGTAGTCTTGCTAGTGTCACCCACAACCTGAGAACCAAATTATTAAAAAAATACCTCTGTCAAAGTGTTTTAGTATTGGATCATTGGCTTCTGTGAAGCTGTGACCAAGCTATCACCAATATCTTAATTTGAAATGGAGACATGTGAACAAGGAGGGGGAGTAGGCCCCTTGTGCCCGCCCTGCCATTAAATAAGACCAGGCTAGTCTGATAGTAAACTCAAATCTGTATCACGCCTACCCCCAATAACCTCCGGTGGGAGGTGAGTGGAAAAGGATGTTTTAAAAGATTTTTAAATGAATTACTGTGGAATAATGGACTTGGAAGTGAATCTAGATGGAACATGAATCATAAAATTGAATCATTCTCTTACACAGCAGAGGCGAAGACCATTTGGACCATTGTGCCTCTGCAAGCTTTTTGAAAATACTGTCAAACTAGTTCTAACCTCCTGTTCTTTCCCATAGCCTGACAATTTTCTTCCCTTCAATGAATATAAGTATATAATTCCCTTTTGAAAGATGTTAGTAATTCTGAGTTCTCTTTCAGTATTTTTGGTAATTGTGTAACTTCTTGCACTTACTCAAAATTATATTTTCACTCCATAGATTCATTGCTCGAGATCGCCACAAGAAAAGACTTTCCTGTAAGAAGGTTGGAGTAAGTATATTAAATTGACTAAAAATAGAAAGGAAAATCCTAATGTTCCTAATCTCAATTTTGGTTTCAGAAGCTGACGGGCTCCTAAGCTCAGATACATGATGCTTTGTGATTTAATGTTTCTTTGTCTCTTATGCAACTTGGGGCAATTGAATTGCCTTTCTTTCCTCTTTGGAAGGAACACAAAATACCAATCCGTATTCGTCATCCCAAATCATTCGAGAGCAATGAAGTGATATTCAAACTTTGTGACTGCACTACTGTTTAGGGAATGTGCTAACTCAAGTGGAGATAATTTCATGTGCCACCTGATATTGTAACAGCAACCCTTAGTATGACCGAGTAGTTAAATAAAAAGTGTGCAAGCTCTCTCATTTTTTTTAAGTTTGTTTACTAGTGTCACAAGTAGGCTTACATTAACACTGCAGTTAAGTTACTGCAAAAATCCGGTGCCTGTTTGGGTACACCGAGGGAGAATTTAGCATGTCCGATGCACCTAACCAACATGTCTTTCGGACCGTGGGAGGAAACCGGAGCACGCAGACACAAGGAGAACGTGCAAACTCTGGACAGACAGTGACCCAAGCCAGAGATTGAACCTGGGTCCCTGGCACTGTGAGGCAGCAATGCTATCCGCTGCTTTAGTGATTAAGTATAGATTAAATATGTGTCAATACATTAATTCGAAGCAAAATAAGGAAGAGCAGGAGGTCACATGATGCGAGTGTGGGAATAACTGTGTTTCCTGTGAGCTCTAATGCTACTCAGCCAGAAATCCTTCCATTTATTGCACTCATGCAGCTCGTACGCCGCTAATTTGGGAGTGCAAACTCCATATTATGTCCGTGGAAGATTTTTGGTTAAACTTTGCTGACAAAAATGCCGAGAAATATTATGAAAACCAACGTCAGCAGAGAGCAGTCAGAGGCAACTGGGATGGAGTTGATTATTTAGCTGTTTTCTAGTAAATTAGACTTGTCTGTACCCTTACAGAAACACCAGTTTCCAATTAACGATCCTTTAAACCCAAAATAAAAGGAACACACATCAAAGCAGACAATCCCAAATCATTGACTTCTCGGGGTTTTCCTCACTGGGTGTGAGGCCTTGTTGGACTACGTCAACTTGCCTTCCATTATTAAACCAAGGAGCCATTAAATGTAATGTGAAGAGAAAGAGGTGTCCCCGCTCCCAAAAATTCCTGACGACCAAAGATTGTACTTAAATGCCCCCATTTCTAAGTGGGCATTGAGGAATCTTCGGTTTGGTAAGGCTCCAGGCCCTGATAAGGAATTCAAAGACATGCTAATAGTACCTCTGGTATGTATAACCGTTCATTTGAAGCAGGACACTTGCCTCAGTCGCTTAGTGAAATGAATATCTCTTTAATTTTGAAGGCAGGCAAGAATCCAGAAAGTTCATCCCATAGACCAGTCTCTCTTTTTTAAATTTAGATTTGTAATTGGTGTCTAAATTATTGGTGTTGCATCGAGAAAACATTCTTCCCTTGACTAGCTAAGGTGATCGGGCTGGGTTTCTAAGAGGTCCAAATTCATGCAATAATGTCAGGAGATCATTAAATATCATTTGGGTTTCTCAAAGATAGCCTGCTGATTTCACTGGATGCGGAGAAAGCATTTGATCAGATAGAATGGAACTATTTATTCTCTACGCTGCAGAAATTTGGGCTCACAGGGTAATTTGTTAAGCGGATACAAGTGCTTTATAAAACCCACTTGCAGCAGTTCCCACTGACAACTATAGATCTAATAATTTTAATCTTCAGCAGGTAGGGTTGCCCACTATTGCCGCTGTTGTTTG